>NC_140071.1:1397946-1997946 GCF_964194135.1 Talpa europaea | reverse complement strand
TGGAAGGCTCTGGAGTGTGCTCATGAGTAAAGGACACCAGATCTACAAAATCACAGCCCCCTGGTTCCATTTCCATGAGGGGAAAAACTAAACAACCAAACCAATGCTAACCAAAACCAAAAAAATTAGAGTGAGCTGGTGTTTATAGATGTCAGAATAGCAGTCGCCTTTGGGAGTTTAGAATGGAAAGATGAAGAAGGAGGTCATCGTGTCACTGACGTCATAAACAGCTCGTGGAAACTTTCAAAAATATTTATGAAATTGGGCCTCCCCAGTAGCACAGTGGTTGAGCGCTGGGTGGCGAAGCTGCCCGCGGCCTCTGCAGCGCCAGTTCGATCCCCGGCTGCTCCCCGGCCTCCGGAAGAGGGTCCCACATGGCGCGCAGACCTCTCCTGCCGCCCGCTGCTCCCCTCAGCAGTGTACTTCGGTCCTTCTGCCTGTTCTGCTCCCCGCTCTGGCTCTGGTGGATTCTCTCACCCTCCCGCGCTTCTGACTGTGCCCAGTGCTTGTATAAATAAATAAACCCACAAGCATCAAAAAAAAATTTATGAAATTATACTTTAACCAGAATTGTATAAGAGCAAACAAAGAATTTTCTAATGCATTTTCTAAGACGAATCTTCTGATTAAAATTCAATCCATAACAGTAGACATCTGACATGTTTAACAGGATGAAACCACTGGCCGGCAGAAGCAAATCTCTCCTCCCCCCAACTCTCAGAACCTTTCCAGCCCGTTCAGCCCTTCAGGAAGAAAACACCAGCCACATGTCGTTTCAAGTTTTCTAGTCACCCCATAGAGACATCTGAAAGAAACAGGTAAAATTAATATTAATATTTTGTTTTACCTGATAGATCTAAGCTACTATAGTGTCATGAAGTAAGCAAAATTGAGCATTTAATACGCGACCCCATAGTCTCTTATTCACCCTAAGGCTTTGAAGTCAGGTGTGAATTTCTCATGCCACGCGGCTCCATCTGCCGCAGCCACATTTCCCGGCTCAGTGGCCTCGTGGCTCGCGGCCGCTGCGCAGGCTCAGACGTCAGGAGGGAGGGCATTTCGGTCTTAGTTTGGGGTTTAATTTTTAATTTGATGGGGCCGGTGGCCCAGAGCTGAGAAGCAGAGACCCCAGACCACGTCTATTTGCAGGTTATCTGCCACCTGCTTCCCACTGAAGTGTCTCCCCAAGCCCTGAGCCCCAGATGGCTCGATTCTCCCGCTCTGCGAGTGTCTTAAGCGTCCAGGGCAGGGGCGCGCTGATATTTTCTTAGGTGCAGGTAACTCTTTAAAGAAAACTTGAAATCTCCTTGCCCTGTGCTCTCAGGTGCCACGTGGAAGTTTACACATTGCTTTGCAGGTAGCTAGTAGAACCTTCCAGAATCTGTTACTGCTTCCTAGCTGGCAGGAATCTGGTTTTTCTCCATTGAAAAATGAGGCATATTCTTTCTATACCACACGTGTTCTAGGCCCCTGCCTGTTGGCTATGACTCGGGGATCCTAGCGACCCCCAGCCCGTCGGCAGCAGCCCCGCGGGAGAGCCAGGGGCTTCCCCACCTCCCTCAGCACGTCCCTTCCCCACGTCCCCGCGCGTCCTCTGTCCTGGCCTCTGTCCTGGCGTGTCCTCCGCGGGAGGCCGGGAAGTGGAGCTGGCGGGGGGAGAGCTCTCCCTCCTCTCCCGTCCCCTGTGAGAATTAAATCATCTGCCATGGACGCTGCTTCCCTCTCCATTTTCCTCTTATTTTGCCCACATACAGAGAGAAATCAGGCTTATTATTTTAATGGGCTTCACAAAGCCTTTTATCATGTGGAGAATTAACCTCCCTGAAAGATGGGCAGCCATCATTTAGCCTTGTTCCCGGGTCTGCACAGCTTCTTTAATCTTTGCTATTTGTTCTAGGAAATTGGAGCTCAGCGGACCTACTCGCAAGCCCCGGTCGCTTCAGGCCAGCGAGACAGAACTGGCGTCCTGACGAGTCTGTGCTCGGCCGCGGGCTCGGCCGCGTGGCGGGTTCAAAAGGAACATTTTTTTTTTTAAATCAGTTAACTTTTCCGAGGTAGAACATCTCTGGCTTCACAGCCGTCCTGTCTTTAAGTCTTACTACATTATTCTTACCCTTACTTAAAATCCCGGGCCTGCTCGGTCACCCGCCTGTGAGAATCGCAAGCTGTGGTGGACACAAGTCTGTCCCTGGTCTTGAAAAAATTAATCCGTGTCCAGGCGAGGACAGGGCTGTTGATGCAGGTGCGGGAGGAGATGTGATTCTCTGCTGTAAGGTCTTTCAGAAGAATGTTTTAAAAGCTGAAGTCGGAAAAAAACCTGCCAGAACACACAATCCTTTTCTGTATTTAATAACCACAAAAATCCTGCTCTGCATGTAATTCCCTCATAAGGTTGTTTGCAAAAGCCCATTTTGGACAGCTGGGTTTGGGAGTTTTAATGTATCTCTTACACCGGATTTAATCCCTTGAAGCTTTTTACCCAAACGGGTCACCACGGGCATCAGCGATGTCTTTCACCCTGAGAGGCGGACAGGGCAGCCACTTTTTCAATCAGACCTGAGGCCTGAGCCCATCATGCTTTCTTCCTCATGACCTTCAGAGTAAGGCCACCGAAGACGGGTAGATTCCCACTGGCGGGGCGCCAACATCTGCTGCCCCCAAATATGTCTTCTGGCAAAAGATTAATTTCATGGAAGAGACTCTGAAGGGTGGGTGGAGGTTGCTTTTTGCAAATGATAAACATTTCTGTAAGGGCAGGGCTGGGCACAGCCAACCTCCTCCTCCCGCTGAGAAGGCAGCGCTCACTCTGCCCGCCTGCGCCTGCCGGGCCTCCCCAGCGAGCATCCCCACCGGCCTCCCTTTCTCCCTGCAGCCCCCATCCCCAAAGCCCCCACCGTAGCTAATCTTTAAGATGGTGCCTGGAGCCCCGTGGGCGCTCCGTCCTGCGGGGGCCCCCCCATGGCTGCAGAAGGGGTGCCTGCTATTAATAAAATTTCTTTCTGACTTTTCCTTTTATCAGTCTGCCTGGTGCTTGTTTGATCATTTGCCAGCCTAAAAAATCCCAGAGGGACGGGGGGTGATTTATTTTGCACCCTGTAGTGGCAAGCCTGCAGGCTGGCAAGGCAGGCAGCAAGGCAGGTAGCGGGGAGGCACCCCCTGCTCCCGAACCTCCCAGCACCTGCGAATCTTTACTTTCTTTCTCTGGGCTCTCCCTGGTGTTCTCTCTGGTCTCACCTCTTCTGCACTCACTGACCGGCTCGTAGCCGTCTGTCCGTGGCCGTCTTCTGTCTCCAGCGAGCACCCTCGTGGCGCGGACCCCCAGGCGCAGGTGTGCACACTCATGGCCGCCGCCCCCGTGTGCCAAGTGTCCACCATCAGGCGTGCGTACAGGGGCGAGCGGCGTCAAAGCCTGATTCATTCATTATCCTACACACCCCAATACTTAGTTTAAAACAAAGGGTACACGCCGTTCATTCTGTGCATTTGGCACCTGCACGTGGGTGGGGAGAGGTAGGAGGCAGGGAGGAGGGTGGACACGCGCCAGACTCCACCTACCTGCAGCAGCCAGGTCAGCACAGGCTAGCGCTGCTGGCCCTGGGGGGAGTCTCTGCTCTCAGCAACTCTCTGGCCGGGATGGAGCTGCAGGGAGGAGACACTGGCAGATGCAGCTGTGCACAGGGAGTTCAGAAAATAGAAGCTTCCAGATACATGTTCCTTGGGGGGTGGATTCATCAGGTTCAAAACAATCTTGGTGAATTTTTTCTTGTGCTCTTTAGTGCAAAAATAATTCTTCACGGATTTGGAGATGTGGTGATACGAGCACTCCTTTTCTCGCGCCAGCTGGGGAGACGGCTTCCCGAGGGCCAAGAAGCCTAGCAGAGGTGAAGGTCTGGGGGGGCAGAGCCACTTCGACCTCAGCCGCAGCCTTCCGGGACCCTTCCCCGCCCAGCCCACGGGAGCCCACGTCCAGAAGCCTCAACCCAGGAGATCCGACCCATTGATCAGGCGGCCGTGACCAGGAGAAGCGGCGTCGAGAAAAAATATGACCTGGGCGCACAGAGCAGGCCAGGACCTACCGTTGCCCTCCTCAGAGCAATTATTTGCTTTCTTAGTCCTGAAGTGAGTGAAAGTATGGCGGGGCGAGAGAACGTGGTCAAACTCAATACCTCACAGCCAGCTTCCTCTCCACTGGCGCCTCTCCTCCTGCCAGTCTCTCAGGGGAACCCCTTTCTTTCCCAAGAGGGGTGTCTCGTGCCTTTGGGAAACACCATTTTTTTATACCATTTTGGGGAACACACCTCCATGCTGAAAAGGCTGTACCCTGAGCCTGTGCTCATCTTACAAAGACAAGTGTTTATAATATGCTGGGAGCTGTCCTTCACAATATCGTGGGCTCATTTTTGTGTTCAGTCAAAATTTAGAAAAATTCCCAAGGTTTATATTAAGGGAATTACAAAATAGAAAAAAAAAATCCCTAAAAAGTAAAAATAAAAAGATCCGTTAACTTTGGATTTTAAAATGCAATCGACTGCCAATTCTTCTCCTGCTCATCTCCTTGGAATATTCCGAGTAAAGGCCCACAGTTGTAGCGTAAGATGGTTTCATTTCATTTAATTAACCAAGCTGGGTCTTGAGGGAAACTTCCCGTTGAATCTGAGCAGCCCTGTCAATGGAGACGCGTTTCCAGAGAGGAGCCCAACGGGGCACCCAGCGACACTTTTATAGAAATAATTCCACGTTGGAGCGAGAGCCCCGGGGTGATGTTAGAGCAGTTTTAGTCAGAGCTTCTAATTATGAACAATAAGTCACTCCAGCCAGTCCCTGTGCCTCGGCTGTAATAAAAGGAATAATTCACAGTCAGCAGCTTTCTCTGCCGCAGGAGCCAGCCCCGAGCTGGAATCTGGCACCGTCACCAAGCGAAACACTTTGTGAAATATCCCTCCACCTGCCTCATTATCAAAGAGCAGGCTCCTCAGAGAGTTGGGGTGCTGCCTAAGGCTGGGGTGACGAGGCTCGGGATGGGGTGCAGGAGAAGCCTGCGGGCGACACCCGGGGCGCGTCGTTGGAAGCAAGAACTTCCAGGAACCGGTGGCTCCACGGATTAGGTGCCCGGGGGCGAGTTTCATTTCCTTGTTCGGATCTTTATTACTTTCCAGATTCTGTGTGATGAGTCCATGTTTCTTTCATAACCAGCTCTTCCCGCGCCCCTGGAGGCCACAGCTCCCGCCTCGGCCTGCGGACCTGCCCGGCCCCCGAGCCCTGGGGGGGTCAGTCCCCCCACTGGCCTGTCACCTCCCTCGGAGCTGGGCGCAGCCACCGGAATGCTGCGGGAGGGAGGTGTCTTGGGGTAGCGGTGAACCCCGCCCTTGGCCTCTGGGTCATCAAGCTCCGAGCGCCTGGTCCACCGTGCATTTTGGGTTGCCACAGACCGCAGGGAACAGAGCAAAGGAAGGGTACCTGGGACCAAGGACAAAGGTGTGGGAAGGAGAGTCTGGGTGTTCAGAGGTGACCTTAACGGAGCAGATAACGTGGGGGCTCTCGACAACACCCCTGAACCTCACAGAAGTTCCTGACGGGCTCCAGCAAGGCCCCCACAGCCGCCCTGCACACTCCAGCTCTCCTGGCATGCCTGCTCTCCCCAGTTGCCTTCGTCTGTCTCACCCTCTAGATTTTACGGTCCCGAGGGAGAAGGGGACACCCCCTCCCATCCCATTTCCAGAGACTGGCCGAGGCGGCTGTCCATGTTGAAGAGAAAATAGACAACATTTGCGGCCAATTCTCGCAACCGCACCTCTCCTCGGAGATCTCTCCACGCCGCTGGCCACATCCCCTTTCTGCCGCCAGTGTTTCCTCTGAGCGTGTCACTGAAGGTTTCAGTGAAGACTCTGAGAAGGTTTCAACATCCAGATTTAAAATGCCGCGTCTGCCCGGTTCACAGTCTTGAACGTGAGGAAACCGGTCAGGTCCTCCCGTGCACTCGGAGCGTGAATGCTGACGCGGCCCAGCCTCCTGCCGTCAAGACGTGGAGGTGGGTGACCTTTAGCAGCCAATTAAGTGCGTGTTTTTTAAGAACAGTTTATTCCAGGCGAGGCCTAAAGGGGGAAGCAGGATAATAACAGAAAAGGCAAGTAAACAGTGTGCAAATCAAACCTGCATTTATTGAGAGCTGTGAGCACCTGCTCTAAAGATCACACTTAGGGGAAGAGACGTGACGGGCGGGGCCGGGGAAAGAGACGCACGGGTGAAGAGGAGATGCGTGCAGCCACGATGATGGAGACAGACACGTGTGCCCGTCAGGCATCTCTCTTTCATCTACCGATCACCTATCCACCCCGATTGTCACCTGCACCCCAGCCCCCGGCCCCTGCCTTCTGCTCTCACCTCTGCACTGGAAGAGCTTCAGGGTCGCCTCTGCATGTCAGATCCAGAGATGCTCTTCTCTGTTCCCACCCACTTGAATCATGCAGGGTGTTGAACCTCTCTTCTGTTTCTTTCTTGGTGCGGCGATCCAGTTCTTCCAGCACCATTTGTTCAAGAGACATTCGTTTTCTTTAAGTTGCTTTGACCCTTTGAGGAAGATCTGCTGATTATACGAGTGGATTATCTTTTCTGGACCTTTCATCCACCTCATCGATGTTTCCCTCCTGACGCCGAGGCCAGTCTCTGCCGGCTCCTCCGGCATCTTAGTAACTCTCGGGGTCAGCAGGGATGAGTCTTCCAGTTTTGTCTTTTACGAGATGACTTCGGCTGTTCTAAGTTGTATTTCTGTATAAACTTAGAATCGACTTGTTAATTTCCAGAGAAAACCCTCAGGTGATCACCACCCACGGCCCTGAATCTAGAATCAACTTGGGGCAAGCTACATCTTCCCAGCTCTGGCTTTTCTGGGCGAGTAAGGTTCGGCTCTTGGTTTGCATCCCAGTTGTTCCCTGTCAGGGAGCAGCTGTCACCCACTGTCACAGACTGTGTTGCCTCCCCTCCCCCCATCCCCCCACTGTAACTAAACGTCTCTCTTGCATATACTGGAAAGATCTGCTTAGCTGGACTGTGACAGCCCCCTGGGAGCCTTCCCCCAACCCCTTCCTGCAAATATCTAGACGGCTGCTTCCAAATAGGGGAGCCCAGCGCAACGTGCTGTCTCTGGGTGCCCGGCTCGTGGGGACAGGTCCTGGCTCTGCTTTTGCCCAGCCCTCACCTTAGACTGAAAACACTAGGACAAAATGGAGAAACCGTGCAAACGCCTATGATGTTGCAACAAGCAGAAGCCAACGCAGAAGCAGGTGTGAGCCACCCTAGGTGGAGTCGTGAAACACTCTCCTGCAAGAAGGGCTCGGCATGGGGCTGGGCCGCGCCTTTATCAGCACAATTGCAAAGCTCCTGCTGTCTGGCAGGTTGTGAAATTTCATTACCCGAGTCCCTGCAGCGGCGCCTGCCCCCCGGCACTGCGTTCTGGCTCGATGCGCCACACTCACAAGGCATTTTCAAAAGGAAATTTCCATCTTCGTGTTTCCTTTTGGAGAGCCAGCCTGACGGAGAAAATAGTCTCCCGAGACTCGGACAGGCTGACGGTTGCTGGAGTCCCCTCAGGAGGCAGGACCATGCCAGTGTCCAGCCCTGACCGGACGCTGGGACAGCGCGGGTGACCCCGTGAGCCGGGGACACGCCGAGGAAGGCGCAGGCCGCAGAGCTCAGGGCTCCGGGGGCCAAAACCTTAATTAAAATAAAAGCCGCTGTGGTGGGACACTCAGACATCTGATTTCTCAGGTCCCCTTTTTTCTGATTATAACAAAGAAACGAGCTTATTGAAAAGTTTGGCAGATACAGAAACCCTGAGGGAGAGCCCCGCAGCCTGTCCTCTCGCTGCCCGGGAGGGGCTGCTCAGGAACAGTGCCTAAGGACTTCTTTCCAAATTTGAATCATATCAAATTTTTGTGTCTTCTTTTTGCCATTTGACACTCGTATGCACAATTTTGTTTTTAAAGATTTTTATCTTTCTGCATAGAAAAACTGGGGTACAGGCCAGAGGTGCGGGGGTGAGAGGTCTCACCAGAGACAGAGTGGGGAGCAGAACAGGCAGATCTACTGAAACCCACTGCTGAGGGAGGCAGCAGGGAGACAGGAGGCCCTCGGCCTCGCCTCTGGGGAAATATCTTCTGTGGGGAATCAAAACTCCAGACCGGAATTTCACCTGAGTTAGGCATTTAAATTTGCTCTACACAGGAGGTGTGGGGAAGCCTAATTGGAGGGATTAACGTAAAATTGGTCCCAGGCCAGTGAAGTTGCTGAGCCATCTGGGGGAATGAAGAGGAAAGCCAAGATTCAATGGAAGGATGCTTCACCCAGGAAGGCTTTGTGGATTGAGATACAAAATATGAACCATATTCAAAATTTAAAAATCCACATCAAAAAGTCCTCTATAAAAATCTTACAAAAAACAGCAAATAGGAGTATTAGAGCAGAGTGATTTGAAAGTGTGAAAAACCAAGCAGAAAGTCTCAAAATCAATAGGATCCTAATCATTAAAAACAGGAAAATGATATAATTGATATTATGGGGGGGGAAAGACCAAATTTGCTCTTCTTTAAAAAAAGGGAAAAGAATTATGCTAAGAAAAAAAAAGTCAGCCTTAAGGACAAAAAACATACATCCCTGATCGAGACAATAACAACAACAAAAAGCTAGATGGGCAAAAGAACTATTGTAAAATAAACCTTTAACGCATGGAAATCTCCGGTTTCCCTTAGGGGTGTAGAGAGCTGGGAAGAGGTTGCTGGTGCTGAGACAGCAGGGCACAGCCGTCAGAGGCCTGAGGTCACAGGCAACCAAGTAACCCACAATCTGGGGAGAGAGCAGAGCCTAAGAGGACGCGAGACCCGTGCTGACCTGGGTCAGAGGCACCGGGCCCTGTGGGTACAATCCTGGGACGGTGGATGGATGGGTGGAGGCCAAGTGCAGGGGGTGTGAAGGCCAAGTGCAGGGGGTGTGAAGGTGCAGCCCCTGGGAGAAGCATGTAACAGGGCCTCTCAGGCCTTCGGTCTTGCCCCCCAGCAGGTGCAGGGAACACTGGGGGATTCCAAGAAAGCTGCTGCGGAAGAGGAATGAAATTACCCCTGAATCCTACCTCCCCTCTTTCCCCATGGAATGAAAGTCTTAATTGACGGGGGTGGCATGGGCATCAGAATATAAATGTTATAAATGAAAAATACAGTAACCAAGACGCAGACTGCTTTCGGCAAGCTCATAACACAACTGGAGACGGCGTTCTGCACGGTAGACCAGTTAACAACTTCACTAAATTGACATTTGATCAGAATAGAGAAACTATTTTAAAGTTGCAGATGGGACATTTTGAAGATAGGCCATACTCTGGACATAAGCAAATCTTACCAAATTAAAAAAAAAAAAAGTACAAAGTATGTTCTCGAGCCTCTAATTAATGAAACTGAAATCAATAACAAAAGACACCTGGACACATTTGGCAGGTAACAGTACACTTCATACGTCATTCATCAAAGAAGGGCATGGTAAATTAAAAACATTTTGAACTGAATATTATGCAAATACCACATATCAAAATTTGTAGGGCACAAATAAACAGTGCTAGAATGAAATTCATAGTAAAAACTAGTATCAGAAATGAAGGGAAATCCCAAATCTAAATTTCTACCTCAAAAAAAAAAAAAAAAGGGAAAAATGAAAATCAAAAACTCCAGCTGGTAGTTTGGTTTCTCCTAAAGCTACTGGCTGGCAATTCAGAAACGGAAAAACAGTCTAAGTGAGGGGCATTTTCAATAAACAGAACTGAGCAATGCTCTTCAGAAATATCAAGTTCTTAAAAGACAAAGAAAGGCCCAGCACGAGCAAAGACTTGTGGAGACGTGGTCACTAAATGGGATTTGTGCCCCGATTGAATCCTGGAATTGAAAATGATAGAATTTTTTAAAAATTGTGAAATCCAAATAAAGTCTATCAATTCATTCCTGCTGATTTCTCTTCTATTTAATATTCTATCATCTGCATATTTCTCAAATTACCAGGTATCATGGAGGAAAAGAGTTTAAACCTGGTGGACTAAGTGATATATAAGTATATATCTGTAGGGTAAGGAAAAAATGTCAGGCTTTTCTGCCCTCCCGCCGTCAGGATAGATGAGGGATCCCTGCGGTCCTGAATCATGCCTGATGGCTGCACCTGGAATAGGGCGTGGGCCTAGGTAGATGGGATTCACCTGGGCTGAGACTGGGCTTTTAAGGGCGGCATCACGGGGACGCCAGCAGCAGCAGAAGCCCAAAGAGAAGTTGAGAAAGAAGCAGCAGATAGCCGAGAGAGAGAGAAGGCTGGAGAGCTCAGGTAGAGTAGAGGCCTGCCAGCCTCCCGGCCCCCCAGCACCCCTGCCTGCCATATGCCTGGTGAACCCCAATAAAAGACCTGCAAAAAACCACTGAGGACTCTGACTCCTCCTTTACCCGGTCTGCATGGGATCAGAAAACCTGCACTGTGTCCTGTCCTGACCCTACAATATCATAGACATATATATGTGTATGTAATCAGTACCTAGCAGAGCTAGCATCCTATTCATATATTAAATTTAAATAATTATCAAAACATGCATGGAAATTAGCTATCTCAAGAGAGTAACTGTGTATGGGAAAGAAGGTGACTCTTAATGAATATTTAGCATTTTTATTTATTTTAAAAAAAGTAATTTTAAAAAAAGAGTAATTTTTCCTAAAGTTAAGACCTATCAAAGCCGAGTCCCTGAGTGTTTGGGGCCCTGTTATGTTCCACACTGGAAATGTTTCACAATTTGAAAGAAAAGTCAAAGTCGCTGTGGGGTTCTGGGGAGGCTGGACAGAAGTTACCCGAAGGGGGTCAGCGCCGTTCAGAGAGCTGTCGGCAACCAGGCGGAGGTGCTTTTGCGACTTTCATTTTGGCCGGCCAGCTTAGGATTTGAGGACACCGACTCTGGTTGTCGAATTAGGTTTGCTTCCTCATTCTCCATTTTTTTGCCAGGGAGTATCAGCGTGTGCATGCAAAGGGCCTCTCTGGGTGCCAGTGAAATGAAGAGAGAGAACAAAAGTCTGAGAGTTAAAAAGGACTATTGAGGGTCTCCCTGGTGGTGCAGGAGTTAAAGACACAGCACTATCAACTACGGGCAGCCACTTCAACACGAGTTCGATCCCCAGCCAGCCAGGGAGCTGACCCACGTGGCGCAGCAGACCTCTCCTCTGCTCCCCTCAGCAGTGTGCTTCAGTCAGTCTGCCTGTTCTGCTCCCCACTCTGTCTCTGGTGAGTCCTCTCACTCCCTGCACCTCTGGCCTGCACCCCAGCTCTTGTATGCATAAATAAATCAATCTTTATAAAAAAAGACTTTTGCTTATTAATTTTTCCAATTTCTATGTCAAAGGGATGGCCAGTTACCCCAAGGGAGGAGACTGTGATTTCTGCCTCTCCACCCTCTCCCAGGGCTGGTCTGTTTACAAACCCAGACCTGGGGGTATCCAGACAGTCAGCTGCGGGAGAGAGCACGGCCAGTTTTCATCTCTCCCAGCGCTCAAGCGTCCCTAAGCCAAGAACACACCTGAGTAAGACAACAAAATAATACCCCGGGACAGCTTTCATCTCTTGTCAAAGACGAATGCATTGTTTGTCAGGAAAAATACTCATCAATATTTTAATGTGAATTTATTCCTTTAATTTTTGCATTTTCACTCAAATGTTTTAAACTATTTGTACCAGACTCCTACAGTCATGTTAAAAATTCCAGCATTTTAACTCAAATGGAGCTACCAGCTGAGCACTATTTATACAAAATGCTATAATTAGAGGAACAATGATGCCCGGTCTCACTAGCATGTGTGGCTGTGAAATAGAAGAGCCCAGGATGTGTTTACAGAAGTGAAGCTCCTTCTTCCAGAGCATTGCACTGAGGCGATCTCCTTACTCTTCTTCCTAGTTTTCTCTGTTCCCACCATTCCTGATCCTCTTTCTGTGTTCAGTGGCTCAGACACACTCAGGGCCTGCAGGCTGGTCGGGAAACACTTTGCTGACCTGCCTCCTGGAAACACCAGCTGACACTGATTACTGGTCCTACTGAGGGAGAGCATTTAGCAGAGGGACTCCCTTGAAAGAATTTCCATGCATGACAGAGCAGGGGAGTGTCGGAAATGTTCTATCAATACATATCTTCCTGTGCAGCTTTGCAACCAGGGTTAAATTGCTGCATGACAGTCCAAGGATCACTTCTGGATTCTTCATCAAGGGCTCATCTTGCGCTGGAGACAGCCAGGTGCTGAGACTCACAGCTATAACCCCTGTCCTATCCGCGAGTTTGCTGAGTAATCACCACACAGGAATGATGCCAGAGGTGTTGATGGAGGGGTTTCAAATGAGCAGTAAGAATTATGCCCAGCAGGTAAGAATTGTGTGGTATGACAGAGGAAAAGGGGAAAAGTGAGTCTCTCAGGTGAGAAAGCCTGGTAAGAATTAGATGATAGGGCTAGGTGAAAAGGTCATCATGATGATGAGGGTGATGATGAGATGATGATGGTGATGATGGTGGTGATGATGGTCATGGTGGTGGTGAGGATGATGGTGATGATGGCAGTGATAATAATGGTGGTGATGGTGATGGTGGTGATGATGGTAGTCATGACAATGGCACTGATGATGGTGATGGTGCTGATGATGGTAGTCATGATGATGGTGGTGGTAGTGATGGTGGTGTTGGTGATGGTGGTGATGACGGTGATGATGGTGGTGATGATGGTCATGGTGGTGGTGAGGATGATGGTGATGATGGCAGTGATAATAATGGTGGTGGTGATGATGGTAGTCATGACAATGGCACTGATGATGGTGATGGTGCTGATGATGGTAGTCATGATGATGGTGGTGGTAGTGATGGTGATGTTGGTGATGGTGGTGATGACGGTGATGATGGTGGTGATGATGGTCATGGTGGTGGTGAGGATGATGGTGATGATGGCAGTGATAATAATGGTGGTGGTGGTGATGGTGCTGATGATGGTGGTCATGATGATGGTGGTGGTAGTGATGATGGTGTTGGTGATGGTGGTGATGACAGTGATGATGGTGAGAATGATGGTGATGGTGGTGGTGAGGATGATCGTAATGGCGGTGGTGAGGATGATGGTGACGATAGCAGTGAGGATGATGGTGGTGGTGGTGATAATGGTGATGCTTCTGAAGCTGCTGCTCCTGTTGCTGCTGGTGGTGATGATGGGGTGCTGACAGCAGCAGGTCACTTTTGGAGAGCGTGTATTCTAAACCAGGATACAATTTACTGACCTTTTAATATTCACAAGCACTCTGTGAGCAAAGCATTGTTTTTTCTCACATTACACACAGGAGAAAATTGAGATGAACTCTACATCAGGATTTTGTAAAAGAAACTGCTTTGTGGGAAAACTTGCCTTTTCTGATCTCAGTACTCTTCAGCAGTAACTGATGAGCAGGCTTTGACTATGTCTATAAATAGCCCCTTGAGCCACTCAGGACCTTGATGATCAAATGCAAGGGAAACTAGCCTGCTTCCTCCCAAAGTAGTAAAAGGGTCTGATAATCCAAGGCTCCTGGATGTTTTTGAAGCCAAGAATACTTGAAATACTAAAGTTAGAAAGAACCTTTGTTGCTGAAAATGTAGCTACATTTATCTTGCCAACTCACAATCCCTTACCTCTGGAGCTATCAAAAAATAGTAACATCCAGTATTGTTATGTGCTGAGTCTGGGAGTGTGAGTAATTTCAAGTCACCCAGATGGTCTACGGGGGAGCAGGATTTGAACCCAGGGACTCTGGCGCCAGAACTCATAAACTTGACTTTATTCACCATCCATCCTATGAAAGGTGATTTCTGCGTCCCATCAGAAATCATTAAAGTGACTGAGAGACTTCAAAAAAGGCTTTCGTCAATTCCATTCGCTGCTTTAAATCATCTCCTCTCAGTCAAGTTTGCATAGGCTGGCCTTGCTCACGTTCAAAAACATGCAGGAATTGGTGTGGTTGTTAATTCTTTGGGAGAGGAAGGTTTGGAGAATGGATTATAGAGTCATCACAGTGAAACAGAGGAAGCACCCACCAGAAAGTCTGTTGAGAACAAAGACGTGAAGCAGAGTGGCTGACGGCAGAAGTTAGGTGATCCTAAGAATGGAAAATCCTTGTTTTTAACAGCTTTGGTGGGGTATGATTTACATACCAAAATAAACCTGCAGGTGTTCCCTGTGTACAGTTCTTGAATTTGGACATATGTGTACAACCATGAGCCACTGTCACATTCGAGGTGATGAACGTAAGCATCACCCCCAAAGTTTCCTTGTGTCCTTTTGTGGGCCCTGGTGTGTGTGTGTGTGTGTGTGTGTTAAATATACTGAACATGAAGTCTATGTCCTTAACAAATTTTCATGCATACCACAGAAGTATTGTTCGCTATCCAGACATACAGAACTTCCAAGTAACTCAAGGAACTTGAAGTACAACAGAGAGACAGGTTCTGTTGTCCTTCGGTATCTCTGCCGTGGGTATTAGAATTGCTCATGGGAGGCTTGTGAGAAGTACCGTGCAGGACGTCATGTTCCCAACAGGAAGGAGACTGTGCAGTCAACATCTCTAAGATTCTTTCTTTCCTAAGATTCCAGGACTCTGATATTGATTAGCTACTAAAAATATTTCTAACTTTTTAAAGATAGTGGTAAATACTAAACCTTGCTTACTTATTGCTATGGTGGCTTAGCTGGTGAATTTTTCAAACTCATTTTTGAGGAGTACCATCTTACAGACAAGCAAAGAATGACAACATTTTTATTATTTGTTCCTAGAACACAAGTTTGAACATAAGATACCTCTTGAGGTCCTCCTTGGTGGCACAAGGGTTTAAGTCTCAGCACTACGAAACTGTCCACAGCCACTGCACACAGGTTCAATCCCCAGCCAGGGAGCTGACCCACATGGCATAGCAGACTTCTCTTGACTCGCCCACTGCTCCCCTCAGCAGTGCATTTCAGTAGATCTGCCTGTTCTGCTCCCCACTCTGTCTCTGGTGAATCCTCTCACCCACTGCATCTCTGGCCTGCACCCCAGCTCTCATATGCATAAATAAATAAATCTTTAAAAAAAAAGATATCTCTTGAAAGTGATGGTAGTATACCACAGACCCCAGGATTTGAATGGTCTCAAAAGCTTCCAGCAGCTTTGTAACCTAGTAGTGACATCCACACTCAGCAGAAACCTGTCCAGAAAGCCAGATGGGCCCAAGAGGTGTGAAAAAACACCATGAACTATTAAAAACACACCAGCAGGTCATTAAAGCTTACCGCTGATGCAAATATCTAATTATATACTTCTTAAGTTAAACAGTGAGAAATCAATCACATTTTAGTAAATATACTTGCTTCTGGAGGTGTTTGGGGATTTTAAGAAAGATCAAAGCCAATATCTATCCCAAGATTTGTAGAAATTTAAGGTGTTACAGTGGGTTGAAACGCCACCCCCTCCCCCACCCCCGTACTGTCCACATGGAGCCTCAGAGTGATCTTTGGAAACGGGCTTTGCAGATGTAATTAGTGAGGTTAAGATGAGGCTGTGCTGCATTAGCTCAGGCCCTAAATCCAAATGGCTGGCATCCTCCAGACAGTGGAGAGAAACGCAGATACATGCAGAGGTCGAGTGAAGACAGGCGCAGCCACTCGCCCAGGAGGCAGGGGGCGCCAGAAAGGGGGAGGCAGTGGGGTCCTTCTCTGGGGACTCCCAGAGCCGGGAGGCACTGCCAACACCTGGATGCTGGACTTTGCACCTCTAGAAATGGGAGGTGATACTGACTATATGTCAAGCCGCCATGTTTTTTGTAAGTTGTTACCACTGCCCGAGGGAATACTGTGGGCGTGATACTGGGTAAGAGAACAGAAAATGTGGAAGGAGATTCTGCATACCGAAGGCTGCCAGGGTCAGCCCCTGATGCATTTAATCCACTTTAATTCCTATGATCCACTTTTCAACGTGCATAACTGAGTTTCAGAGAAGAGACTAGCTCGTGATCATCCAGTGGGTAACTGGGGGTGAGGCTGGAAATCAACCCAAATTAAAACTTAACTCATGCTTTTCCTGGGAGAGCCACCAGGGAGCAGAGGCTTAGCCAAATATCTGAGGACTCTGTACAGAGTCAGCTCGAAAGAGGGAACAATAGGGGGACAGGGCAGTCACCCCAGAGCTGGAGGGTAGAGGGCACAGAGGCTATTCCAGGCAGGAGGTGGAGGATGGGGGAGGTCCCTTCTAGAAGGTGGTAGGGATTGGAAGATCCTTCCAGAAGTTGGTAGGGGACACAGTGGTCCTTCTGGGCAGGGGTGCCTGGACCCGGGCAGCCTCACCAAGGTCTGATGCATATTGCGTGACGGGCAGCTGCCGGGGAAGTCCACGGGCAGCCTAGTCCTTTTGCTGGTGGAGTCCCCAGGGCCACCTGGCTGGGCTGGCCAGTCTGTGTGAGGCGGCTGCTGGAGCCAGAGCTGGTGCTGGCTCTGGGGGTCTAAACAGAGCCAGGTCCACGTGCCCTCGCTGTGTCAACCTCCAGGGCTCTGGCACTGCAGGCCTCACAGCAAAGCCTCCTCACAAGTGTGAGGAGATATGGAGGAGGCGTCGCCCGCAGAGAAACAGCTCATCACCATTAGGCAGGAAAGTGCAGAGGCACCGACTCACCCTGTGACTTCAAGTGGACCAGCTTGGAGACTCGGTCATGTGCTTTCCGGCTCACTGGGAATCAGCGCGCGGCTGTGGCCGACCACCGTGTGTGACCCTGAGGCCGCCCCCTTGAAGTTGGCTCTCTTGATCCAGCAGCCCCTGAGCAAGCTGTGGAGAAGCAGGCATCTGCAGGAGGAGCAGCTTCCCACTGCCTGTGTAATGAAATCAGATCACTAGCACCTGAGGAGTGAGGTTACCACTCAAGACTGCACTTCTTAGGCCTGGTACTGAAAAGGAACGCACCTGATGCTGCTGACTGTGTCTGACGTGAGGTCACAAGCGTGCAAAGGCAGAAGAGTGTGACTCCTTGGACTGCAGGTGGCCCTGGCTTGCCCTGGTCCCGGGCCTCAGACCTGGGTCCACCCTCTGGCTTCTCCTCATTGCCCTCTGCAGCTCCAGGACTGGGCCGCGCCAACTGCTCTGCTGGACGCAGGATTAGCTCAAGCAGCGTGAGGGCGGGAGGAGCAGAGCATCTGGACGGACGGGCCGAGCCAGGCTCCCGTCTAAATCCACAGCTTCTGCTGAAACGGGCACCTTATGCCATTCCAGATGGTCTGCTATAAAACTGGGCAGAGCCTCAGCATCCATCTTGGAGACTGAGTGTGTCCCGCACTTCTAAAGTCAATGAAGCTGACCACCAGGGCAGACACGCGGACGAAACTCCCTTCTTGTTCCCTGGACCTTTGTTGCAATACAAAATTAGTCATGCTCTGTGTTTTCTTTACATCATAAGTATTTTATCAACCACCACGAATGATTTTGCCCTTGTCTGACACGATCGGCCCATAAGAGACAATTTCTGAGATGTTCGATTCTTACTGACTTTTAATCATCTGTAAATATCTGCACACAGAACTGGAAGTTCTAAAAATAAAGTAAAGTAAAAGGACTTGTTTGAAAGGTCTCCTATGCTCCATGTTTTGGAAGAGAAAATCAGATAGAACAAGGAGGAACTATATGCTTAGAAAATAAGTGACTATAAAAATGAATTCTTATTAATATACATAATCCAATAATGAGTTAAGATAATAAAACCCGTGTTTACCTTTTTTCTGCTTTAGGAAATATAGGTCAAGAATAGAGAGACCCACCTGTCTGGTCCCTGTGGCTCTCTCTCTCTTTTTTTTTTAAATATTTATTTATTTATACAAGCACTGGGTACAGTCAGAGCACGGGGGGGTGAGAAAATTCACCAGAGCCAGAGCAGGGAGCAGAACAGGCAAACTGACCTAATACACTGCTGAGGGGAGCAGCAGGCGGCAGGAGAGTTCTGTTGCGCCATGTGGGACCCTCGCCGGTGGCCGGGGATCGAACCGGCGCTGCAGAGGCTGCAGGCAGCCTCGCAGTCCAGCGCTCAACTGCTGCGCCACAGGAGCCCCCCCGTGGCTCTCTTTTAAGGAGCATAGATGATTCAAATGGAGGTGTGCACATCGCTGAAGAGCAGACCGATTGGAAACTGCCATGTTTGATTCTGAAGCAAGAGGCCAGGGTAGTCTCAGCTGTTAAGCTGCTCCCAAATGATTTTGGTTGACCAGATTCCACAGGGTGAGACCCAGGCCCTAGGAAGGTGAGGGGTCAAGAGCGCCTGACCCATGAAGTTATTGAAAGTGTCAGTAACCCCCTTGGGCTCCCTGTGCAGCTCTGGGTCACCTTCTGCTGTCACTTGTTGACTCCCTATAGGCAAAGTCTGGGGTAAAGCTGAGCCTTCCAGAACCGGGATGGAGGCCTCAGTCCTCAGGTACTGGAGCCCAGCTCATCATCCTGTGTTTATCACTGGTCTGAGCCCACAAATTATCTGCTCTTCGGTTGCAGAATCCACAGCAGGTAATGTGATGTCACGGAAACCTTGGCTCTATGTTTGGGAATCAAGCAAGCTCCTCGCCTGTGCTACAATTCCATCAAATATAATTGAGCAAGAAAAATCATATTACCTATCTCCAAATACCATTTTAAATGTGAATGAGGCGACACATTTACACAGACTTTCCAATGCATGAAGCATTAGTGAGCTCGTCAGGAGTATATCAATAACGTAATTGCACTGTGAATTCCCAGAAAACATTACTAAGCAAGCTAAGATAGCTTATAATTGCTATGTGCTTTGATTTATGTTTTTGTGAAAAGGTCATCTTTCAGCAATTTTTACATGTCGTGGGTGTGCAGAGAGGCTTCGTTGACTTTTCCCCGCATCTCAACAGTTAGTGGGTGAAAGAGGAGAAGCCAGAGAGGGACGGGGTGTGCTGAGCCGCCCCTGACGACCAGGAAACCCGACCCTGAGCACAAGGGAGGGGATTAAACTGCTGAGGGCAGATCACGCTGCTCCTCCTCCGAGCAGACATAACAGTCTCTGCCGCTGGCCATGCTTTGGCCATGAAACCTCTTATTTCTACTGGAGAACCGGCTGAATTTGTTTTCACTGGCTCCACCTCATAAGTCTCCAGAACAAAGTTTATTTTTGAAGCAGGTTTCCAAAATCGTCGGGTCAGGATGGCCTTCAGCATCTTTGGAGTGTTCTAGTAGGTGTGCCGGCCAGACTAGAAAGCATTTGCTTATGTGTTGCATTGTTTCTTATTGAGGTAATGCTGGTTGACAACACTGTGTGTGATTGAGGGTACGGGTGCACCCCTCTTCAGATGCATGTCAGCCCCACACCCCCACACAGGCACCCATGTCCTCCACCACCATCCTCGGGACCCCCACTGCCTCCCCAGCAGCCTCAGCTCTGCCGTCAGATTTCTGCAATTTGTTCTGGCTTAGTTTTGTCTGTTCCTTTGCTTCGTTTCTTTATTTGCGGCCATGAGTGAAATCACCCACTATCTGTCTTTCTCCTTTGGCTTATTTCATTAGCATCATGCCCTGCATCCACAGTGTCCCAGTGGTGAGATTTCGGGGGACCTGAGGCCAACGTGCTGCCGGTGCTGAGTGGCCCTTCCCCTCACTAGAGTCCCCCCTCCCCCCAGAACCACCTTTTGGACATGAGGGGGAGAGTCCACGCCCGTGAACTTGGCCCTAGAACACAGCCGGGGGCGGAGTGGGGGTGGGCAGCACCCCGCTCCCTAATCAGATTCCACATGGAGCAGGACTGATTCGCCCTTGGTCAGATTCCAAGCTTCTGAGGTCTGAAGAGCTCCTGAGCCGGCTGCGTCGCTCCCAAGGAAGGAAACGCTGCCCGAGATAAGTCAATTTAAAAGGAATTATTCTTTCTGTTGGAGATGCCAGAAGGCGGCCGTGGGAGGCGAAAGGGACGTGAGCATTCACTTGAGCTCCTGGACGGAACGCTCCTCAGCTGCCTCCATGCAGTCGCCGAGGGAGACACGGGAATGAGCTGGGCTTTCTTGGAGGCTTTGTCCTTAGCGACCGAGTCCTGAGAGCACTCAGAAGGTTCTGGAACAGCGTCATTTAACACTGCTGTTGTCATCAATCAATGTGTTTGCTTTTTTTTTTTGCTTTTTGCCCCAAACGGCCCCAGGTTCGGGGCTCAGGGGCAGCAGATCCCACCCAGCACTGACCGGCCAGGCCCACGCCCTGAGCTGAGCCACATTCCTGAATGGCGGTAAGGTGGGCTAGTGAGATTCAAAGGGCATGTGGTGAAGCAGTTTTTAAAAATGCACCCTTGCAGCACTCCTTACAATAGGTAAGACTTGGAATCAACCCAAATGCCCAGAAACAGATGACTGGATCAAGAAGATGTGGCATAGGTACACCATGGAATACTATTCAGCAATCAAAAAAAGATAAACTCCTGCTATTTGCAGCAACATGGATGGAACTGGAAGGGATGATGCTCAGTGAAATAAGTCAGAAGGAAAAAAGAAAAATACCGGATGGTTTCACTTACAGGAGGAATAGAGGGGATCAAGGAAAAATAATAATAATAATAACAACAACACACAAAAAAAAAACACAACAAAACAAAAATATACAGACAACTATAAATCAGAGGCATTCTGCAGGGCAGGAGGCAGGAGAGGGATCAAAATGTGGGCAGGAAGAGCAGAAGGGACTATGGTGATGGTGCGCGGGTGAACTGATGGTGGAAATTCTGCATCTGAGAAAAGAAAGCCAACATTGTCAAGAAAAAAAAATAAATAATAAAAAGCACTCAGTGTGATTTCTATGCAATTAAACCTGTCCTGAAGATTCAGGGAGATTTAAATCAGTCTCTCCCCACAAAGCCCTACAGTCCGATGAAGATCTCAAGACCAACTTTTGTTCTTTATTTAGTGATTTGTTTAAAGAAAAGAACACGTGTGGGTTGGAGAAGCCGGGGAGGCAGAGCGGCATAGACAGCGGTGGCGGGGCAGAGGCTGCAGGGGCAGAGACTGAGCCGGCGGGAGCCGGGGCTGGCCTGGGAGGGCCGCGGCTTCCTCTGCTGTCCTCGGCCTGTTGTCTGGCGAGGCACGAGCAGCTCTGACCCAGCCTATTGATTTCCCATCTCCGGTTTGGCATCAACCACCGTTCGGCTGCCCCAGGCGCTGGCACAGACGCAGCCGGGACTCAGCCTGCCGGGCCGGGGGCTGCACACTGACTGTCCGTCTTGATCCTCAGAGTCTGCATTTCTCTGGTGTCTGGCGAGCTTCCGCCGGTGTTCCAGGGTGAAGGGAAGCTTTGCTCTGCATTTCCGCATTTAAGTCTGATGACTCTTCCCTCTGTGTCTTCCTCCCCGAAAGCCATTATTAATGGCCGGGGAAGTGGGGCGAGCAGAGGATAAGTGATGTCCTGCCTCAGGCCAGGGTCAGCCTCGGTGCCGACAGAGCCCAGGGAGGTGCGTGCAGGCCCTGCCGCCCTGCGCTCTCCTGGTGACTCTGTGCAGGGTGCAGGGGGAAGTGAAGGTACACGTGTCCCGACCTCCAGAAGCCTCTCAGGGTGCAGCCACCAGAAAGTGGGCAAGAAGAGGGAGATCGTTTTTGATCTGCCGGCAGGATAATAGAATTACCTAAATTATATAATGCCACAAGAAAGATAAAAATTGCGACTGGATGTCAGGAAATGTTTCCTGATAATAGGACAGATCTGATTAATTGAAAGGCTCTCGGGAGGATGGATAGATGTCTCAGAACATCGCAAATTAGATCAAAGCCAGAAAAATGGACGCTGGGCTTGTGTTTACATCTGTCGATCTCTTCGTCTTCCGCATCCAGATGTGGAAGGCGAGGGCAAGCTCTTTTAGCCCTGGGTGACGCGAAAGTCACGGATGGCAACACTCCTATGTTAACTGCACTTTGCCATTTCTGAACAAAAGCCATTCCCGCAACACAATTCAAAGGGAAGGTTCCCGCAACTTGGGGCAAGAGGAGTCTCCCAAGTGTGCTCTGTAGCTTAAGGTTTCCGTTGATATATTTTACGTCCGTCTTTCATGGCTTTGAAGTTAGCCTGGGAGGCAAGTTTCCTTCTTTCCTTTAAGGACTTTGCTCCTGGAAATGTAATCAATTTAAAAATATAAAAATTCATCCACTCCTGCCATCCACACCCGCCGTCCACACCCGCCGTCCACACCCGCCGTGAGTCCTGCTCTCGCAGTGATGATGTGAGGTCAAAATCTCACGGGATCGCAGACCCCACTCAGAGGCACAGGCCGGCACATGTGTCTCACTGTCCATTTGGATCATATACAAGTTACTGAATATCTTCTTACTTTAAACAATTTAGATGCAAAACGAAAAGTTCAGTTCCCCCCTCCCCCCACCACACACTTACCCAGCCCACCTTGCATGTATCACTTTGGAATCTAGCGTTCTACTAATTTATACACACACATATACACGCACACTGTGCTTGCCATTTAGATGGAATCATTCTATTTTTATCATTTTGTAACTTGCTGCTATCAGTGAAAAGTGCTTCTTAAAAATTTTTCCAGGTTAAGACATATAGAACTGTCATTTTTTGAAAATACTACATAATTCGATGGTGTTGGCATTATTTATATAACCATTCTTAAAGTATTGAACATGGGGTTGTTTGTAATTTTTCACTGTTATGAGAAATATTATAATTAATGTCTGTTCATTATAACATGTTGTGCATGAATGTGAACATTGAATAACTCTATTACCACCACCAATAAGCCTGGCATTTTTCTTTGCACTTTGTGAGTATCTTTTTGTTCAATTCCCCTAAAATCCTTATGTGGTAAATGCTATCATACCCATTTATATAGTTGAGGAAACCAAGGCAGGAAATATTGTTGCTCAAGAAATTAGAACTTTTTCTTCCATTAAATATTTAAATTTGTCATTACCAGTTTATTTTAAATTATCAATTTTCATACATCAATCTTTTAACTAATCTTTGCACTTACTTTACTCAGAGGATTTAACAGTTTCAGTGTATTGAATTGACTTTTAAAAACAGCTTTCCTGGGCCTCCCTGGTGGCGCAAGGGGTTGGGACACAACCTATGAAGCTTCCACAGCCTCTGCAGCACGCGTTTGATCCCCGGCCGGCCAGGGAGCTGACCCACACAGTGCAGCAGACCTCTCCTGCCTCGCCCGCTGCTCCCCCCAGCAGTGTATTTCGTCAGTCTGCCTGTTCTGTTCCCCACTCTGTCTCTGGTGAAGCTTCTCACCCCCCCACACCTCTGGCCTGTACCCCAGCTCTCGTATGCATAAATAAATAAATCTTAAAAAAATAAAAATAAATAAATAAAAACAGCTTTCCTGAGGTATAATTTCCACACCATAAAAATCACCTATTTTAAAGTATACGATTCATGACCTTTAGAAAGTGCACAAACAGTACCAGTTTTAGAAACTTTCCATCACTCTAGTAAGAGCCCTCACACTTGTCAACCCCCACTTACTACTGACCAGCACGCCCACTCTGACAACCATCCGACTCACCGCTCATGGTGGACGCGCTGCTGGGTGTACCACATCTTGTCCATCACGAACGCTGTCGCTGGGACCGTGAGCCTCAGCCCCTGTGTGAGCACGTCTGCAACACTCGGGTAACAACTAAGAGTAAAAGTGCAAATTTATGTTAGACTCCTTGAGAGATCACCAGGCTATTTCCCAAAGAACGAGAAGGTTTCACGATTCCAGTAGCAGCATCGACGTGTTTGATTGCACTGGCTTTCTAGAAATGGAATTCATTTTTATTTTATAGATGAGAAAAACCAAGGTTTCAGGAGGCTACCCAAGGGGGGCGGTTGGCGACGGGGTGCAAACTTTCAGCGACAGGATGAATCAGGTCTGGGGTCGGCGGAAATATGGTGCCGAGAGTTGTTACGCTGTGTTGTGTAATTGAAATTTGCTAAGAGAATAGAAATTCAATGTTTTCCCTCCTAACAAAATTAATAATTTGAAGAAAGAGGAGGAGGAGGGAGAGAAAAAGATGGAGAAATGAGGAGCCAAGTGACTCTCCCAAGGCCCTCCCATGGGTGGCAGATTGAGAATTACACACGTAGGACTTCTGGCTCCAAACCCCAAACTCTTAGATACGGTAAAATCCATGACTTCCAAATAATCATCAACTATTTTCTCAGTGGCCAAAATCAATGTCTCTGTTTTCTCAAGTAACTTAAATTATATCAATTAAATGCATATAAAGTCATTTTTATTTTAGCTAGTGGAAGACTTTAGACGAGGCGGGACACTGGTGGAGAGCAGCCAGCAGGGAAGAGGTCAGGCCTGGTCACCTGTCCGTTGTTGACGTGAGCGGATTCTAAGCCCTCTGAAAAGGGTCACACAGCCCCAATGCAGAGGCCATGTCCTCTGATCTTTGCCTTGCGACTGCCTCCTGGCCCAGCTGGCCACCTGCCCAGTGCTCTCCCACCCAACACAGCCAACTGTTCTGGATGCAGGGACACAGAGAATGTTCCAGAACACCCTCCAGATGCTGTTGTCCCTGTGGGTGTGCATTTCCCAAGGGTTAGACACACACTTGACCTCACTGTGATCACGGCAGAGACCACAGTTAGTGCTGACAGTTGAGTGCGGCAGGGGCCTCCTCTGTGGCTGAGGCCCACCTACCTTATTTGGATCCTTAGCAAGAAAACGGAGATATCCCATTAAATGAACACTTTATTCTAATTTTCCCAGCATGCTCCAATTTTCTTCCTGTCTAGAAACCACAGAATAGTTGCTAGATCAATTTTCAAATACATTTGTGTGAACTCAAATTACCTTATAGATTCACTTGGACCATAGGACATTGTTGCGCTACAGGCAAAATGCTAGAAGAAATATATCAGCAAAACCAGGCAAATAACTAGCATTTCCTATGGACCAACCTCATAACTGATGGATAGAGAATTACTCTCCCAGCTCATCAGCATCCGACATGCTGACAAACTTAATTTTCCAAAGCCACCAAGTAATTCAGATATTCCCAAGTATTTGTCCCCATGAAACAAAAGCTCAAAGTCTGAGCCCTGCCCCCAACCCGAGGCATCCCCAGGACTCTAGCACGTGAGGCCGCCTGGGAAGAGCTAAGTTTGGAACTTCAGGAAGACTTTTCTCAGGATCAAAGCATTTGGTCCATCTGAGCATCCTTGACACTGATCCGTGACAATGTCGAGTCCGACACCAGCTCCACTAGGGGCTTCCTCCAGCCCTGCTATACTCTGAACAGGAACAGATGAACCCCTACATGCGATAAAACGGGAGAAGAATGTGATTTTCTACCAGAAACATGAACCATTTACTCAAACGCTGACTCTCAACTGAACAAATGATTGTCAGCAGGTCTACTAAAACATAGATTGCTTTTCTCTGGATCCCTTGGAATTTTAGCAAAAGTGCCAAAGATACCCTCAAGGAAAATACTTGTCTGGTGCAGAGGACCTGGGAAGAGACAGGTCTCCACATCTTAGGGCTTTCAAAGAGAAGGCGAGTGATGCTGAATAAACCACTTGGGCAGCCAGAGAAACCGGAGACGGTGGCTAGAGATGGACTCTGCCTTTTTGCACCAGTTTCCAAGTTCCACTGGGGACGGCTTGGCGGCTGGGCGGCAGCTTGGGAGCTCGCTGCCTTGCCACTGTGCCCAGCCTCTCCCTGGTCTTACCTGGCACCCTCCGCAGGAGGTCAGGGACCACCTTCTTTGCAACCACCTATATTTCTTCCATTCTTTGGGTGCCAAATATGTTTGAGTTGAAAACTATCATTTTGATCTTAAGACTTATTTGTTTTTCCTTACTGATAAGTGGGTGATAATAAGAAACATTTTTTAAAAGGGACCACGGGCTGGCTTGAGCCAGTGGCGACCGTGTGGTCAGGGACCCACTGTGGTCAGATGCTCTAGTTTCCAAGAGGAGGTGAATTTCCAGATTTTTGTGGAAATACTGTTGGTATCTAAATATCAACCCAGACATCCTGAACTACCCTGCTGAGATCAGCACGACGTGCTTGGAGGCCAGTGGACACACAGGAGGCGGCTTCTGCCCTGCGTCCTGTTCTCGAAGGCGACAGTCCTGCATGCGGCCCTGGGCGTCTGCTTGTCGACTTTCGTGTCTGAACTGCGAGTGGCCGCGTCTCAAGAATTGAGGAGAAAGTGTTAGTTCAGTTAGTTCCATACTGCTCCCCTTAAATGCATTATCAGAAGGTATCAACAATGCTGAAGTAACGAGGACAAGCGATAGACACCCCTGCACACCCCCAGTGTTACAGCGCTGCACCCACACACACACACCTGCAGAGTCTGCCTGTTGGCCGGGATTTGCCCCCTTCTCCTGCTTTGCCCTTTCTAGTAAGAAGCACTGGAATGCGAAGAGGTCCACAGCGACTTTTCTGTAGACAACAAGCCCCAGTACATACTATCAGAGCTGATATTTCTCGACTCCCCGCCAAGCCTCTGGTATCACAGCGCACAGACGGACAGACGGCTCTGGCCCCTTCGGTGAGCTGAGCGGATGTTCTCAAAAACGAAGTTTGGGGCAACACGTGTGCGATGCTTGGGGCGGCTCCTGGTGCTCGGACCTGCCTCGTGCTTCCTGCTGGAGCCCACGGCCGCGGGGCGCGTGCTCAGGCTGTGTGGTCTCGAGGGACAGCTGCACCACCACGACCCTGATCAACCACCGCCTGGGGGGTGCCCAAACGCCATTTCTTGTTCCTTTACGCACAACACAAATGTGGAGGGAAATCAGTAAAATCTGTCTTACAAACATCACAAGATGAAGCAGAAATGGGGAGGCGTCCACTGAAATCACTTCAACGGCGACTCTTCAGGCCACGGGCCGTCGTGTCCCGATCACGGGTCAGCAGAGGAGCACGCGAGGCTGCCTGCAGGTGGGAGGCACAGCTCGAAGGTGGGAGCTCGAGGTGACTCTCTGGTCTGTGCAGGGCGGGGTGGAGCAGGGGAGGCAGGAAGGGGCCTCTCTGCCCTCAGCCCCAGCGTCTTCTCCCACCCCACGCGGCGGGCGAGCCCGTCCACTCAGCCACAGCCAGCCAGGCCCCTTCGTGTGCCCAAGCGGCCAGTGTGCCCGGCTCTTTTGACACTGGCTACCATGAACTGAGGCTGCAGAAGAGCTGTGTGGAGGCACCGGCCTCTTGGCGGGCTGGTCACGCCACAACCTGTCTTTGAGTGCATGACGGGGAATTGCATCATTTAGAGAAATTAGTGTCTAGTGGTCAAATCTCAGTGATTCTGAGATGGAAGAGGAGCGGCTGAGAGAGCGAGGAGGTGGGCAGAGGGGAGCGGAGGGGGAGAGGGAGGGCCGGGGGAGGGAGGGATTTAATCAAGTACTAAAATACGGGGCTAGATAACAGCCAGTGACCTCACAAAGCATGGATGAAGGGGCTGCCGTGGTCATGTCCGCCTCACAGGGAGAGACCTGGGGTGGACTTAGCTTGAGCGAGCCATTCAAGGCCACCGAGCCAGTGACCGTGTTCTGAAACACGCTTTCCGGAGGTGGAGGCTGGCCCTGACCGGTGCCACGGGACAGGTGTAGGGGGCACGGCCGGTGTGCCACGGCCGGTGCAGGGGCATGATGGGGCCTGGCTCCGCAGGGGCTCGCTCCAAGGGCCTCGGGCACGTCAGCTGTGGCTCCGGCACCATGGGGTGCTGTCAGCTGGACCCAGTCCCCTGTCAGGTGCTCTACTAGATACGGAGCAGCGTCTAGGCGCCGTCTCTGGACAAGCGTGACCCTCATGTCCTGCTAAGAGACCTAGGGCCAGGGCTCGGGGCGAGGTGGGCGCCCAAGTCTCAGCACACACGGGGGCTGGCTCCCGGGGGCTGCTGGCAGGCGCGTGTCTGGAAAGTTCCTTGCACAGCCACAGCTCTGTGATGAGAGACGGCTTCCCCTCGTGCAGGACCCGCTTCTGTAACAGTCTCCGCAGGAGCTGGAAACGGGCTGAGACGAAGGCTCGGTGTCCTAGTTACCGCCGCGAGAGTCGGGACAGCCTCCCTGTGCTGCTCCCTCCCGGCATCTGGGACAAGGAAACGCGGTTCTGCTTTACGGAGAAGAATTAGAAGTCGGTGCCGGCCTGTCGGCGGTGGCCTGGGTTGTACAAAAATAAATTAAGAAAGTAAACATATGTGCGTTTTCTGACCATCTGGGAGGTGGAGAGAACATCTTGGCGGGACTCGGGAAATCTAGGTTTAATATAGCTGCTTCCACAGACGCTGCCTTTCACTTAATTGCTTTGAGCCTGAAATTCTCTTCTGTAAAAGGAGGGGAAATACCAGGTCAAAGTTACTGAACGTTCCTTAAAATGTCTTTATTTGTGCGGTGCTGGTGACAGCGGCCAGGACAGGAGGCGGCATAATGGCCATCGGCAGGGGGCTGGACACGAAGAGGTGTCCATCCGCCTCTGGACACTGTCCAGCCACGAGGAAAGAGGACACGCAGCCTCTGACACGTGTGCGGTGGGCGGGTCTGCCCAGACGCGGCGGGGCTGGGCGTTCTGGGTGGACACGTGGGAGAGAGGCCCCTGGCGCGTCTCCTGAGGCGAATGTTGACCTTCTGTCTTTCCTCCTGCCGTGACCTGCTGACCTGCCGTAGGAGGACGTCCCTCCTGCCTGGAGGGGGCACCTCTGTCTGTTTATTCCCTGTCACCGCCAGCTTGCGGCTGAGGTAGTGACCTCGAGGGAGGTGAACGTGGACACGACATGGACTCGCCTGAGCGCGGTGCTCCCTGTGCCGCGGCCGCCGGGCCTGTTCACGACCCCACCTCCAGGGGCTTTCGGGCTCTGTCAGGTGACATTTCTGGCTTTAAAGTGCAGGGCTTCCTCGGCCCCCATTGAGGTGAAGGACAGGAAGCAGACAGCGGGGTGGACATGAGAGCACGAGTGCCGGCTCAGCAGAGAGCTGCGTGGGAAGCAGGTTCCAGGCCTCTTCAGTGACCGTCCTGCACCAGCGCTGCCAGTCAGACCTTGAAAGCCGGCGCTGCCCCTCTGCTCCCAGACAGCGCGAGTGGGTCTCCCGGCAGCCCCCTCCCCCACCCGGGAGCCCCACGGGGAGGGGTGGACCTGTGAGGCCGAGGGCAGGGCAGGCTGCAAGTCACAGTTCCTGCTGCCAGTGTGCCGGGCGGGGGCTCTAGGGGCCTCCACAAACCTTCACTCCTTCATGCTGAAGGAGGCCAGACTGGCCACTCGGGGCTACTGGCTTGTGTCCAGGCTCTGAGGGCTAGACCAGGGTCCAGCTCCACACCTGCCAGCAGGCCGAGTGCATGACTGAACAGCGCTAAGTCAGTCACTTGCACGCAGTGGGGACTCTGGTGCCGCTGGCGGCTCACGGAAGCTCCTGGGGGGTCCCCAGATCCTCTGGTGCCTGCATGTGGGTCTCCCTCCGCTGGAGCTGTGCACTGCTCTTGGCAGCTTACCCAGACCCTGGTCATCGGGGAGCGTGGCCTGGCCTGTGCTCCTATTCCGCGGCCTGTCACCGCCCAGGGCACCCTGGGGTCACGCAGAGTGGGCTCGGCCCCAACTCAGCGCCGCTCGGCTAGGCAAAGCGGTTCCCTCCGGAGACAGGAGGGCAGGCGGCCGTGTGGACCCTGGGAGGTTGGGGTGCTCCTGCCTGCTGCCTTGTCCAACCCAGAGGCGGGAGGCGCTAGAGCCAGGGCCAGGGAGGGCACCTCAGGCGGGAAGGGAGAGGACCTGATGTTGGCAGTGACTCGAAGCCCCCCAGGCCTGCGAGGCTGCACCCACTTGGCTCATCTGTTTCCTCCTCCCTCCCTCCCTCCCCCACCCTCCCTCCGCCACCAACACTTACTCAGAAGTACTGTGTGCAATTCTGACGTGAGGTGCCAGCCCCGGCTTCTTACAGGAAAAACTATCGCCGTTTGCTGATAAACATCTTCTGATTTCTTTGAGGAAAGACACTCGAAGCTTCATCAGTGTCAGCACCGCTAGGGATGTCGTTTCCAGAAATGCCTCATCAGCCCTTGCTGCTGTCTGCGGCTGGAGCCATTTGTCTTTGCTCTGCTTGTCCTCATTTTTCTTTTCCAGCAAAGACGAGTTTGGATAATCATCCCATTACCTTCATGATTGTAATATCCTTATTATTTTAGCACAAGGAGCAGCTATTTCTGCAGCTCACACCTTCTTTCACAGAAAGTCCTCACTTCCCTGAACTCCTGAGGACACAAGGGTGAGACGTGTGTGGCCGGGCGGCAAGGGCCCTGGCAGAGCTCGGCCTGCAGAGGAGCCACCGGGAGCGGCTCATGTGGGCAGCCCCGTGCTCTGGGCCTGGAGGCGCGGGAATTGCAGACCTCGCAGCTGAAACCTTGCCATGGTTCAGAGACTGGGAAGAGCAGCTCCACCTTTACGCTCCACCTTTACGCTCCCCAGCAACATTCATCCTTGAAATGTTACAAAACAAATGCCACCATGTCTACAACAATTTCAGAATCAGATAAAACTGACAGCCTGTTCTCTGAGAATAATGTGGCTGATAGTAGGTGGAAAGGAAAGCGCTTTTGTTGGAAGAAATGCTGGGGGTGGGCTAGTGGGGGGCGCGGGGGGTAGGGAGGGACGGGGGCCTTGGGGAGCGCAGGGGGATGATGCGAGAACCTGGAGCCTGGAGGCTGCTTCTGGCAACATGAGGATGTTTTGTGCAGAGAGGTTAGCGAGAAAATCTCATTGAACTTGAGAAAAATTATTGGGGACATTTAGCTCATCAGTAAGTAGACACTGATTTGCAGCTACACAGCATGAAGAACTAATTCAATTTGTAGTTCATGAGCATTAAGTAAAATCTCCAAAGGAAAGAAAAAATGGGTGATAGAGGAAATAGGCTGATGTTGATGGTTATTACAAATAGCAAAAGGAAGAAGCAAAAGAATGTACATTAATGAATAAAGAAATAGAAATGGGCGAGGCCCCTGAACTCGAGGATGCCCGGCAGCCGCGCATCAGAGAGGCGCTCCCGGCCAGCAGCTGAGGTTGACGTTGAAGGGTGGAGGGATGAAGGGGCGAGGCTGCCCCACAACCTGTGGGGGGCGGTGAGGACGTCCATGGACACCGAGAGAACACGGAGGAGACGGCAGAGGTAGCCGACGTTCCCGCGACCTGACCAACCTCTGGGGAGGCCTTCTAGGTCCAAGCCCCTGACTCTTCCTTCTCTACAGCATTTACTTTAGAAAACCTGGAACTGTAAATCTCTTCTCCCTTTCTGACATGGAAACCCTCCTCCCAGCCTCTTGCCGGTTTAGCAAACCAGAAATGGCTTTCTCGAGGACGCTTCCCTTCCCTGAAATCATCAGGGAAACAGGCCCGACCTCCCGGTGTCTGTGGAAGGGCAGGGCCCTGGCTTGGGAGAGCACTGATTAGCAATCACAGTGGCATCATCGTATTGACCGAACTCCTTTCTGGAAAAGTCCTGCAGTACTTTTCCACCAGCTCCTTTGTTGTGGTGGAGTCGAATTCAACCTCTCTCCCCTCTCGCAGTAGTCTTGAGTAAAGACCGTCCTCCTGTCTAATGATCCACTACGATATTTCAAAAGAACAGGTAACATGGAGGCCTGAGAACATGCAGGTGAGCAGGGACTCAGCACAAGGCTGGGCGAGCTGTAGCCGTGACCGAGGCGCACATGGGTCCGCTGGACTCTGGCCGGCGGTCTGGGGCTGTGTCCCCGAGCTCTCGTGGGGGCCCGGTTGTCCAGCATTGCCCGCCCTGCTGAGAAGTGGCTCCAGGTGAAGAAAACACCCACTACAGATCCCCAGTCAGCACCCACCCCAGATAAACCATCACCACTTGCCAGCGTTCAGAGGGCAGGGCAGAGCCTCCGGTGGGGGCGCTTAGTGGTGAGGAGGAAACGTTCACTTTTAAAACTACTGGATGGAACATCTGTCTCTGGAGCCCGGCTGAGGTGCCTCAGCGGTGTGGAGAGAGCAGCAGTGAGAGCTGGGAGTCGGGGAGAGAGTGTCACGGGGAGGACTAGGCATCGGTTCCGTCCATCCCACCTACCGTCCCTGCGGTGTCTCTGCGCGGTGTGGCTGGAATTCCATTCCACTGTGGCCAAGAGCTCATCGGTGGGCCTGCTGCTGTCTGAAGACCAAGGCCGTCTTTCTAATCCTGCCAGATCCACTACCCACCGGCTTGTAATGGGGCTTTACCTGCCTGAACATCACAAAGACACCAACAAGCCCTGGTGTTTTGGGTGGCACTGTGGACGCCTCTGCGGCAGAACTGACCTGTCTGACAAGCCTCTTCAGCAGCTCGCATCCTGGGGACGCCACGGCCACGGGCCTGTGATCGCATCTGCGCGCCGGCACGCACCAGCGCCTTAACATCGTCTTCATCGGGGCGTTGGCGTTTCAGAGTTGAGCCCGTCTGCCCAGAGGCTCTTCATAAAACACAGCCCACTCGCCGCTTTTCCTCCCCGCCGTGGCTTGCTCCCCCAGAGGGCAAGTGGAAGGAATTGAGTCTCACAATAATTTCTACTCAGATTTTATTTTCTCAGCTGGGGTTTCTAATGCTGAGGCTCTTCAAAGTCTTTTTTGCCCTTTTTCTTTCTGGCTACAACCAGAAGGATTTTCTATGTCTACAGCCGTAGAGCAGAGGCCCTGGCCAGGTGCTGCTTGAAAGTGTGCAGACGTTTGGCGGAACGGAAGATCTTCTCCCATCGAAGGGGCATCGTTCAACCCTCAGCCAAGCAGTAAATCAAGAAGACTATGAGGATGGAGAAAAGGCCTCTGTGTGAGCGTGACATCCGTGCACCCCCAAATTCTTTTGATAACATTGTCGCTCTTGAAATTTAGTTTTCCCATTTGAAAAAGATTTGGTTCCTATGAACCCAGCTTGCAGCTGCTGTGAGTTGAAAACCAACCCATGGAACGGCCGTGGGAGCACAGCTGAGTGACTTGGGCTGCAGACTTTAAGGTGGGGTGTGACACGATTTCTCAGCGCTCAGGAGACATGGTGGAAACGGGCTCTCCTGAAAATGCTCAGCTCTTGACAGAATACAACCTTGGTTTGTTTCATTTCATGGGTTTGAACCTATTGAAGGGGCGTCTGTTTCAGTCAACTAGATGTCAGAGTTTCTCTTCCCAAGCGCACTGAATCCAGAGGTATAAAGTTAGCACAAACCAGCCGGTGACTGGCTCTGTATGGAACCGTTAAGAACAAACACTAAAGTGAAAATCAACAAGCAACAAGCAACTATAAACCAGAGACACAGTACGGGGCGGGAGGAGGAAGGAGGATCAAAACAAGGGGGGTGGGAATTGCACGGGGACTATAACCAAGATGAAAATGCATACACAGTGCAAAAAATGAAAAATGATGTAAAAAATAAAAGAAAAAAGGAAAAAATACTGAATTTAAAAAAAAGAACAAACACTAAGTTCAACATCATCTCAAGTTCAAGCGGCAATAACCTTGAGAAGTCAAGGAGTCGAGTCCTTTCCTGCAAACGGCGCTGTTTGAACTTCGCCAGGTAAGACGGTGTGACCGGAGTCCTCCTGGGCCCCGCCCAGGCATCCTCACGAATCGCCCGCAGTTCATCCAGCATGTGGGGCAGAGTGTCAGGAAGTTCTTGCATCGAATCCGAATTTCCTCTCTTGATTTAAACATTGCTTGGACTTGCTTCAGCTGGGAAGTCGATAAAACATCAGTCTTAGCCACAGAGACCAGGGTTCTCACTATTCTGGAGGCCGGAAGCGAGCAGGGCCTGGCCCTGGGGGCTCCCGGTCGCAGAGGCCCCCTCATTGCGTGTCCCGGAGTGTCTCTTCCTGCCTGGCCCTGCTCCGGTTCCCGGGGCCTGCAGTGACGGCGTTGCACCCCAGTCACCACCCCAAGGCCCCCAAGCATCATACCAGGGGTTCAGGCTCAGGGGCACTGGATGCAAATGTTCAATCCATAGTATCTCATCTCACACTTAGTTTTCAAAATAGAATCTCGGCCGGGCAGGGAGCAACCCACACGGCGCAGCCGATCTCTCCTGTCTCACCCGCTGCTCCCCTCAGCAGTGTATTTCAGTCAGTCCACCTGTTCTGCTCCCCGCTCTGTCTCTGGTGGTTCCCCTCCACATCTCTGGCCTGTGCCCCAGGTCTTGTATGCATAAATAAATCGTAAAAAAAAAAAAATCCCGTGAATGCCCCCTCTCAGCTGGCCCTGGGTAGTTCCTCCTCGTCTCTTTAAACATGCGATGCTACAAAACTATCTCTAGACCACAGGCATTCACATCTGTGCGTGCGGGTTTGTAGTATCCAGCCAGCATCTGAAAAAAATAATAACTTGAATTGATACTTCACTGTATATATTAAAAAAAAAAAACCTTCAGGTTAAAGGAAGAAGGAAATTTTTTAACAATTTAACTTTAAGAATGCTAAAAGGGAATATGGAAATTTTGCTAGTAACTTCACAGTAGGGGGAAGCTTTTAAGCAAAATTCCCAAACTCAAATTACTCTGATAAATGTTGTATTTGGCTACATAAAAAACTAATACTGAATGCATGGCAAATTAAATAACAGTAATAAGGTAAAAACAAAACAATAAATTATGATAATATTTCTAACATATTATAAGCAAACAACCAATATCTTTAAGACATAAGGAGTTACACATCACAACAAAAATAAAACAACGTAATACAAAATGGGACTATAAACGTGAATATTATAAAACATATTAAAAAACTTCAACCTTGTTTATTCAAAATACAATAAAAGTGTAGTGGCAGGAGGACACGGAGCAGGGTCTCTGTGCCCCAAGCAGACAGAGTGAAGGAGGAGTCCTGGAGCCCTCAGGGGCTTTTCAGGTTTTTATTGGGATTTTACTGGGTACACAGCAGGCAGGGGTGTGGGGCGGGGGTGGCTGGGAGGCCTCCCAGCCTCCAGCAAGTCTTCACTCCTTCAGGGCTCTCCGGCCTTCTCTGGTGGCCCCTGCTTCTCCTTCGGTCTCTCTTTCACTCTCGTTCTCTCTGCTTCTGCTGGCATCCCCGTGACGCCTCCCTTATAAGCCCAGACTCAGCCCAGGTGAACCCCATCTACCTATGCCCACACCCTACTCCAGGTGCCGCCATTAGGCATGCATCCAGGACCACAGGGTCCATCATCAATCCTAGCAGGGGGAGGGCAGAAAAGCCTGATGCTTTTTCATTAACCCTACAAAAAGCTAAATGAGATACCAGTTTCCCCATTATTGGATTATCAAATGTTTTTTTAATATTTACTTATGCATACAAGAACCGGGGTACAGGCCAGAGGCCTGGGGGGTGAGAGGATTCACCAGAGACAGAGTGGGGAGCAGAACAGGCAGATTGACTGAAATCCACTGCTGAGGGGAGCAGCTGGGAGACAGGAGAGGTCTGTCACGCCATGTGGGTAGCTCCCTGGCCGGGGCTCAAACTCATGCTGCAGAGGCTGCAGGTAGCTTCATAGTGCTGTGCCACCATGGAGGCCCCAGGATTATCAAATGTTTTTAAAGCTTGGAGAGTGTTGGCCAAAGTGTGGAGTGTAAGGGCAGGACTGGACACAGGGCAGGTTCTCTCATCCCATGCAGACCGGGTAAAGGAGGAGTCAGAGTCCTCAGTAGTTTTGCAGGTTTTATATTTGGGGTTCACCAGGCATATGGCAGGCAGGGGTGCTGGGTGGGGGGCTGGGAGGCCTGCCAGCCCCCAGCAAGTCTTCACTCTATCTGGGCTCTCTAGCGTTTGTTCTGCTGATTCTATGCTTCTCTTTCGGCTTCTGCTTCGGCTTCTACTGCTGCTACTATTACTGCTGCTGCTGCTGCTGCTGGTGTCCCCGTGACACCGCCCTTAAAAAGCACAGTCTTAGCTCAGCTGAATCCCATCTACCTGTGCCCACACCCTGCTCCAGGTGCCGCCATCAGGCATGCATTCAGGACAAGGATCCATCATCTATCCTGATGGCGGAAGGGCAGAAAAGCCTGACATTTTCTTTACCCTACAGTGGAGAAATCCATTCTTACCCGTTGCTGGCTGAAGCGTTCCTTCCTACCCCTTCTCCGAAGAGGAAAATGCATCATGATCCGAGTTTCAACAGCGCAGACACCTTGACTTGAGACACCAACACTTGCAGACGGCGCACACCTGAGCCATGTACTGGGGCGGGAAGACAAATTCAATTTACCCAGCAAAATGCCGAGTCCCTCTGGAATGAATGGGGGGTAGACTCACAGGTTTTGCCTTAATGCCTCATCAGTGAATGAAAGACATTAAAAATAACACAACCGTCCGTCGGGCCTTCCCTGCTGGCGCAGCAGTTAAGTGCTGGGCTGCGAGGCTGCCCGCAGCCTCTGCAGCGCCAGTTCATTCCCCGGCCACCGGCGAGGGTCCCACAAAAAAAATAAATAACACAACCGTAACTTCCCTGATGATATTCTGGGAGGGAAATTTCCATCTGGGAGGGAAGTTTCCATCTGGGAAGGTCACTAGTAGAAGACGTCTCCCCGCCATTTCCGCCAAACCGCTGCTCAGACGATGACTTTCTCGTCCCTAAAGCACTTGTCTGTTTCCGCCGCTCACCCCAGGGTGACCAGCACACACTCTCCTTGTTGTCAAGGTCCCAGCTGCTGTTCTTTATTCTGTGTTGCCCCCAAAAACCTGCATTTGGTGAGCATCCACTTTGCGCCAGGCCCTTGCCAGCTTCCCCGGGTAACCCTAAAGCAGGCCTGGTTGCCGGCACATCCTCAATTTGAGCACCAAGTTCTCTAATAATCAAGCAATAAACAGGACTCCCTTTGGAAAAATAATACCCTGTTGTATCTCCAGTTCCAAAGCTGGAAACAATAACTGTAAAAATCAGAACAAAACTTTAAATAATCTAATATAATCATATGTATGTTTTGATAATTAAACTATATATATTTTCTTAATTGAATAATGATGATCATTCTAAAGAGCCGGAAAATCAGAAAGCAACAAAATGGGGTGCTGAGTTTTGCTTTGGGGTCTAAGACTTATGTGGGCTTTTTTGTTTTAGTTCTTCTCCTTTCTTTTTTTGTTTGGAAAGAGTAGCTGAGCACAAGTAGGTCAAGATGGTTAAAAACAAAATCATTTTTAACCACTTAGCCAGAAATTTGTTGGAAGTGAACTCACCACTGTCAAACAAAACAAAACAAGGTACACTAACTACACAAAAACAAAACGACACTGTAATACCAGTTTTTAAACATATATGATATTTTGATTTTGATTTGTTGGAACCAAATCCAGGTTGGGGGGAGACCCCCATATTATTTTTCACATTTTTCTGGTTTGATTCATCTGTTTTCAAATACTGTCACTTCTTTCATGCGGAGTCACTTCCATGTGGGTTATATTAATGTGACTCCCACCCACTGAGAGTAACTCTTGGAATTATTCATCAAAAAGTAATTCGTCTCCACACAATGATTTAATCGATATGTGTTATAAACCGCACCATCCTATCATTATTTTCATAGAGTTACATTTGAGAGAAAAGAATTTGGAAAAAAATGGACAGTATTCTCAACCTGAAAGATTCCAGGTCACCCGGTAGTTGTGTGTGACTGTTTTTAGAGATGTGAACATCTCAATATATTTTGCAATAAAAAATGTAATTAGGAAACATCACAAATCATCATGTGTTTGAGCTGACTGGAAGCAATTCGATGTTCATTTTCTCTTGCAGTCTGGGATATTAACCTTCAGAATATTTCCCAGCAGACCAAAGTCATTACTTTTATAGAGAAGGCCGACTCAGCTAAGCCAGGAGGCACGATCTATATTTATCACCCAGTAGCTGCGGCAAGTGGAGCTGGGGGGTTACAGGTGAATCAGCACTGTCAGGTTCTGGGAGTCGGCCGTGCCCACCTGGGCCGAGAGCTGCGAGACAGCGAGCGGGCCAGGCCAGGGCATGTCAGCTGCGGGGAAGAGTGTGGACCTTCCAGTGGGCCCCAAAGGCCAAGGTGCTTTCAAGGAACGCCAGGCTCCCTGGAAGCGGTGTGCAGAGAGCCTGTGGGGCGGATGTGGGCGAGAGCCGGGGAAAGGCAGGTGGAGGCTGTCAGCTCATCAATCTTTGCACTGTCAGAGCAGCAGGTGCTACCGTTTTAAATCTTTAAAATCTACTTGAAGGACTTCAAAGGCTCCAAGCAATAGCAACAAACCCATGGCAACTGCAACCAATGCTCCGAAGGGATGAAATGGCCTCGTTGTCCACACTCAATGGCACGCATCCTGATTCACTTTGGTGGTTTTCCTCACTGTTGGTGATGGGGTCCAGTGAGCGGGTCCAGTGAGCGGGTCCAGTGAGCGGGTCCAGTGAGCGGGGTTGCGATGTTATCTATTGTGGAATCTGCCACTTCCGAGCTCCGGGTAGACTCATCTGTCAAGATGGTCTGATTTTAGTCTTTGCCCACAGACTGGTTTAACGACTGATTCATCCTTAATTTCTGGCTTGTGCAGCTTCCGTTCCAAATTTTCTGCTCTAAGTTTCCCTCCTGTGTCCTGGGAAGCAGTGGCCCTCACACACCTGGCCTCTCGCCTCCCGCCCGAGATGGCCTGAGGTATCCGTTCAGAGCTGCCCAGAGTCTGAATGCCAGCGCTCTCCCGCCTCTGAGGCTAGTCTTGCTCCGGTGGGCGGTGGGTGTGCGGCTGTGTCCGCGGCTGGGCCTGACTGCTGTTCTCTGAGAGTCGAGGCTGCACAGCAGTGAAACACAGACTTTATCAGACCATCAAAGTGAGGATTTGAACCTGGGAAGCCGTCCCGCAGATCTGACTCTGTGAGAGCTGCTCCCACCAGCACGTGTTGAGTTTACGCAGGAAGAAACAATGAGTCACCGACATAAAACAAAACATCTTGACTCTTGACAGAGGGGACGTCTCGTTCTGAGTTGCCCTGACCTGAAGACGGGCGGCTGCGGGAGGGAGGCCAGCAGGACTCGACCGCTCCCTTTCTAGAACCCCCCGCAGAGATGCAGCCGGTGCCCATGGCTGGACCTCCCCACCCTCAGCTCCTCGGTCAGCAGTGCGGGTGGAAGGGACTGACCCCCCCGGCCCCACCCGGCGGCAGCTTCTGCACAGCTGCTCAGAAGGAAGGTCGAACCTCACTGCCCGGCTGCCAGCGTGGTCTAGTGTTCATGCTGCTGATTCTCCACTGAGCCCACGCGCCCCTGCCTTGGTCCCAGCCACACCCGGCTCATGCGCTGACCACCAGGGGCCTCTGCGACAGCCTCCTCCCGGCATCCAGACAAGAACTTGCACAGAGTCTCAGCGGGGCCTGCGGTAAAGAGCGGCCAGAGGGATGGGGTGTTGCAAAGAAAGTCCACACTCCCCTAAGGTTGTGCAAAGTAAATTCTCCTGCATTCTGGAGTGTTCTGCCAAAACTGCAGGCCAGGGGTCAGGACTAAAGAACTTTGCTAGTTACTTCAAGTGTCGAGGGATTTCTTCTGTCTCTTTCCTAAGTAACAGAAAAGGCCCTGGGATGAAGCAGGCCTCCCTGTTGACCAGAAAGTGTCTGGGGTCTCCAGATCCATTTCCCAGGCCCCTCAAGTCACCAGTGACTTCCACAAGAGGGATTTGTACCCCATGAGGAAGGAAATTCTTTGGGGGGGTAGGGAGGAGGCACCACAAAATCTTACTCTTCTTGTGTATAAAGCACAGCCATGCCTAACAATATAAGCAGATGGAAAGTGTATCGTGGTAACATTTCATAGACGAGGTAATTAGAGAAATACCTGTTGAAAGGTTTCCTTGGGGGGATTATAATGAAAACAAAAAGGTTGAGAAATACCACTTTAGGGGGATGAAACTGGCCCATAAGAAAAACAAATTCAATTCAAAACATAGTTATTGGAAACCCAGTGTTGTGCTTGGCGTTGTGCCCGCTCGGGGCAGGGAGACGGGACGAAGGAGACTTTAGAGAGACTTTGAATAAGGGCACAGGGCACGTGGCTCAGCCCTGCCAGAGAGGAAACCCTGGGGCTGCAAACCAGCCGTTTCACTCGTAATGTGAACAGACGATCACACAAGTGTGGGAGACACTCACCTTAGACCCACCTGAGACAAAAAGGATGGACAGTAGATGATAGGTAGTAGCTAGCTAGCTAGACAGACAGATAATGGACAGACACACAGACAACAGATCCGGATGGCGGGAAGGAGGAAACGTGGTAAGAGAGGACGGAGGAGGGGCGCTGGGACTGGGCGGGCAGAGGTGATGCCGGCAGGCGGCTGGATGTCTGGGGCTAGATGCTGAGATACAGACAGGGAGAGGAAATGAGCAGAATGAACGCTACGTGGATGACGGCTTGTCCAGGAAAGCTTCCTGGGTAACGGCAGTAAGTCACAGTGAGCCTTGAATGGAATGCAGAGTTCAGAATCTGCACGGGAGAGAACATTCTGTCTGGGGGGAGGGGCCGCTGTGCGGGTGGCCGGAGAGGGGACGGCGGCACGGCGTACGGAGAGGGACCTGGCGAGCCCCCTTCAGGACCCAACCAGAGCGGAGACTGCACCCAGGAAGCCACTTCAGAGCAGCTGGGCCTCCGGAAGCCTGTTGCCTGGCATTCTGGCCTTCTTGGGAGAATCACTCATTCCAAAGGAAAAGCAAGAGCACGTGGTGCACATTCCCACGGGCGTGGGGAACGCGAGGATGGCGTTGGGCACAGACAGCAAAGCCAGACACCACCACGGAGGAGATGACTTTAACGACTCCTTTAGAAATTCAGTTTCTCGTCGACCCATCGCTCCCACTACGTTCTGGAAAACAGAAGCAAAACTAAACATCACCCCTGCCTGGCTTGACAAAGCTGAATTTAGTTGAAGCCTATTTTCCCCACTGGCTGCACCGGGGCCCTCCTGGGACACCGAGTCCCGCGCGTGGCGCGCTCTCTTCAGCTCAGGCCATCTCAGTGGGCCCGGGACGGACCCGCCTCTTTCCTAAGGCGGGACATTCTCCCACGCGCTCCTGCTGGAAGGGAACGTTTGCGTTCTGGATGTGCTCGCAAGTGCGAGGAGATTACATCGGCTAAAAGAGAACAAAGAAGAATCCAGAAGCCGTACGAGCTTCGAATGCACCCACGTATCGACAGCAGCCCCTGAGCTAAGTTCACGCTCTTTGCAAGGCCTCGTATTGTTTCCCACGTTCTCTCACTTCCGCTGCGTCGCCCGGGGTGAGCCGCGTGGAGACAGGCGCTGTCCGCTGCGGTCGAAGGCGAGCTGCGTGCTGAGAGCGACGGGGTCTTTTCTTTCAGGGCCACGACAACAAAGGCAGGGGCTGGGGGTGGGGGCTGGAGTCTCCGCTAAGCCACAGAGACTGGTGACATAGTCAGAGGCTGAGGATCCAGAGAACAGTTCTGGCCAAATCTGGAGAAGCCGACACAGCGAGACTTCAGGACCAAGTGAAGCGTATCCAGGAGGCAGCCCGGACCGGCTTGCTTCCCTCCACGCACAAGACAGGAAACCCGAAGAAGCAGAAGGGCGGCAGGAGAGGGGGGCAGACACAGGCAGGCAGGGAACTCAGGGTGCTCCTGAGGGTGTGCCCCAGCCCTGTCCCACCGGGCGGATGTGGGGAGAGGCGGGCTTGGGAGACAGCCTCCCCCCGAGGGCAGGGTTCTTCTGTCCCATTATTTTCACCTCAGTTAAGATCTCACTGGAGTGAGAACTGCCCGGATTGGGGCTGCACATCCTGCTTCTGCCCCCTCTCCAGTGCAGCACGAGTGTCAGCTCCTCCTCAGGCTCCTCACCCTCCTGGCATAAAACAAAGCATATTAAAACCCTTGTAAAGGGAAGTCAGATCTCTCTGGCAATAAGAATGATTTACTGACATCATCGTCTTCTTAAAAGCTAATCTGGAAGGGTCAGAGGAGAGGGGAAATGGAAAAGCTTTTATTCCTGGAAAAAGGCCTAAAATAGTCGGAAAAAAATTATATGACAAAATCTTGAAAACACTGTTCTTCTGTTTGCCCGCAAGAAGAAATTTCTTTAAAGGCACAGCACTGTCGAGGGAGAAACTACTAGAAGATTCTTTCTGAACAGCAATGGCGAGGCCAACGCCGGCTTCCTTGGAGCGGCGCGAAGGTGGAGTGGCTCTGAGGAGGCCGTGCCCCGGCCAGAGGGGACGGGGCGAAGCCCAGGATCCCGAGCGGCCGGGCAGAGCGCGCCTCCCGCAGGTGGGCCGCATCTGCCCGGCTCTGTCGCCTGACCTCCTGGTGAAGACAGCGATGCACGGAGCCCATTTTAAAATGCGTGCCACGGAGAGCGGCCTCCGGCGGGTACAAAGTGCTTGGTGACTGTGTGGTCCTGAGGCTCCGTCGTGAAGAGGCTGCTCCCGCGCGCGCGGGCATGGCTCGGCGGGGAAAGCCGGCCCCCATGTTTCAGGGACACCCCAGCCACCGAGTGGGGGGTCGGCGATGAGCAACGCCTTCCTGTCAACACTGTGGGTGAGAAGCACCCGAGGGTGGCTTTTTCAGCCTCCGCCAAATCCTCAGGGGAGGCGGCCCAGCCAACCTGCGAGTGGATGTGTCACCTTCTCAGAACAGGTCTTCTCCCTGGAGTTTCCCCCCGGGGGACTGTGGCACTGGCTTCTCCCACCCATGCGCGTGGAGCTGCAGAGCTTTGGCCCCAGACGTCAGGTTTCTGTTAGGATTTTGCTCTCCAGATACAGAAGGAGATGCCATAATGCCACCTCAGCTCTCGGCCTTCAGTTTTTACAGCAAAACTCAGGCGTCGTTATTACAAATCCTCCTTTTCACTTTATCTCAGGCGTCTTTTTGCAGCGTTAGCTTTTTTTTAACCGAATGATTTCTTTCCGAGACAATAGTCGATTATATAGTTGCCTTGGGGGACCCATAAATAGTTCATTTTTATACTTCCCTTATTAGTGTACAGACAAGAAGGGCTCCTTGAAGAACTGGAAAGGAAATGCAAATAATTTCAATCAAAGCCTTTTTGTGTGTTTTTTAAAAAACTGCTCTGAGAGGAAGCAAAAGCCCCATGTCCGCCCACTAGCGTCCTCCACGAAGGCTTGACCTGGGGCTGCCTGTGGTCTCTGGGGCCCGAGGGGCCGGCCGGATCCCGCCGCCCTCCACAGACTCTCCGCAGCCAGGCCTGCCTGGGCTCCCGCGTCAGCTCCGGCCAGCTGAGCGAGGCAGGCACCTGGAATTAGCGCCTCCTGGGGCTCAGGTCGGTGTCCTCTGACCTCTGACCTTGCTGCTCCTCAAAATGACCAGTTTTCGCTGCCTCAGCTCTGCATCCTCCGGGGCTTCCTGCCGCTCTGCCCCGCTCCCTGCCAGCCCCTCCTCGGCGCCCCCCCCCCTTCCCGCCTCTGGCCACCCCTTCTCCGCCCTCAGCCTGCAGGGCTTCCCAGCTGACATGTCTGTCCCGCTCACCGGCACCTGGGGGTCTGGGCGGCCAGAGCTGTGTCGCTGAGCTGAAGCCCTCGTCGTCCTCGGAGGAGGAGCCCAAGCGTCTCGGGCACAGAGCTCACCACCCCCTCTGGCCTGCGGCCTCTCACCCCCTCTGGGGGGCCCCGCCTGGATGGGAACAGCTGGTTCGGGGTGTGGGGCTGGCGGGACGCTGGGGGCCAGCACCAGGACCTCCTTCCAACATTAACTTTTAAATGTTTTTGGAAGCAAGTGTAGACCCACTGGCTGCTGTAAAGTGGGAGGAAGGGCTCACGAACCTTCAGTCTGGCTTCTTCCGAGGGGACATTTATGTGAATACAAGACAACCTCAAAGCCAGGACGGTGACCCTGCTGCGCTGCTACAGGGCAGACATGCTCAGGTCCTGCCTGTTTTCACATGCACATGGGTGTTTTATGTGTGTGCATGCATGATCATGCATGCACATGTGTGCGAGGATGTTGTATTGCTTCTGCCCTGTGCAGTGCGTGCTCGTGTACTTGTATGTGCTTGCGTGTGGTGTGCACATGTGTGTTTGTGCCTGTGTGCCTATGTGTATGTGTGTGCACATGTGTGTTTGTGCCTGTGTGCCTATGTGTATGTGTGTGCCTGTGTGTCGTGTGTGTGATTGTGTGTGGTGTGTGCGATTGTGTGTGGTGTGTGCGATTGTGTGTGGTGTGTGCTTGTGCATGTATGTGTGTTATGTGTGTGCAATCGGATCCCGTATGTGACACCCCCCCCCCAGGCACACGCAGAGCCTCTGTCCCAGGGAAGGCGCTCTCCTCCTGCCCCCGCAGCCACTGAGTGCCCTGCTCAGATTTCATTCGCCCCAAGGGCTGGCCCACCACCCTGGCTGGGATCTCCTTGATGAGTTTCTGCCAGATTTCACTTGGCATCCAGACGAATTAAACATGAGGGGAAATCAGAGCGGGACACAATGACCTTTTAGCAAACTGAAGAAAGTAATTCATTTACCTTGTTGTTCTTCTCCCTTTTTCCTAGTGGAATAAATTTTCGTTGCTTGTTCAGACAATGGGAGAGTCTTCAAAGATAATCTAAAGAGAAAAGGTCAATTTGCACTTAAAAAAATAGCAGTACAGCCTCATTCCAATTAGAAACAAATCTATTCCCCAATAATTAAGCTAAGTATTTACCTTAAGAGCAGTAAAGAGAAAACTTGGTTTCAGCAGCTTAACAGGAACTCCATAGCACCCTAAAAATCCAGGTTGTTGGCAATGACTCTAAATCCTAATCTGAACTTCAAGTCTTCTTCATCCAAATCTGTTCCTATTATTTTTGAATAAATACACAGGCAGTTCCTAAGGGAACGGAACTTAGAGCATTTATAGACCAAAGAACCAAAATGGCAGCAAACATCTGGAAATTTGTAATTAAATGAGTGGTTCTCAAAATGTGTACACTCAACATTTGACAAGCTTTCATATCTGGAACATGGTTGTTTTTATGTTTGTTATATATATGTAACAATGATATCTTGACTGTATATATTACATTGTTATCTATTTGTATGATAATACATAACTATGATAATATCGTTATACTAACCTGTATCATTGAATATTATTACTGTGTATACTTTACTTAATAAAGCATATATATAGTATTATTATTGTATATAATAGTATTATTTTATATAATACAAGTCACTCAGCACCACATGAACATGAGAACCCCACTTTTTACATCCTGTATTTAGATTGCTGGGGATGTTCGAGCAGTTAGCTTTGCAAAGTCAGGGGGTCACTTCACTGTGAGCCCGGCCTTGAATCCCTCCCAAGCTCTTGAGCACCTGAGTGTTTGACAAATAAATGTTGACTCTTCTTTTGGATTGTAAGTCCCTTTATGACTAAATCCTATATTCTTTTGATCCAAATAATGTCCAATCACAGTCCCTATTAGGCCCACACACAGAATGAACAAACTGGGCAAACTGCTGTTAGGATATTTCTACTAGAACTTAAGGCAAATTCCAGTCTGCAGATGGGGTGTTTCTCTCAAGAGGACAGCAGGCTTCAGGTTACCCTCAGGGCTGACACACATTGATCTTTGCAGTTGGCCACTGTCCTTGGTGCTGAGCACAACTTGCTCTGCTGGCCCAAGGACTCAGGCCCCGCAAAAACACATTATTTACACGCCTTTTAAAATGGAAACTAGTGTTCTGTTCAGCTTTCCTGGACTCAAAGCCATGAAGTACTTGTTTTAGTATTTTCTCTAACACTGAATTTAGAAAATAGTCACATGCAAAAACAAGTTGAAGGGATTGTATAGCAATATCCATGCCATCTCCTAGACATCATTCTTCTACTACTTTATTATATTTGCTCCCGTGTGTCTATTCACACAGCCACCCCTTTATCCCATCAGCCACTCTAACTTCTGTGCATTACAAATAAATTGTTGGCCTTGACTCCCTAGAGCATGCCTAAATCCCCAGCATGTTTGTCATCAACTAGGGTTTTATATTTCTTTGGAGTTCTTTATAGTTCTTTCAATTAGAGCTGTGCTTATAAAAAGAGAGAAAAAGCTTTCCTCCACAATTTGACTTTCCACTATAAAGACAACAAATAAAGACCCTCTAATAGCACCACCGACATTGTTCTTGCTAAGATTCTGAGGCTCTCACTCCGGAGGAAGTAGCTGTGCTCACAGAGGTTGCGGAGAGGTGGGCGCCGTCTTCACCTTCCTGAAGGGGAGTCTGGGACTCCTTCCCTGGTTTGCCAGAGGCCACAGCTCCCTCTGTACCTGAATGGGGGGCATAACAATGGGTCACCCCTGCACCTCCTGCCCTTAACATTCCTTCCCCTCTGTGATGGGCACAAGAGGGGCACTCGAATGACAATGATTCCATTCAACATCGAGCTCACCCTTTGCTGAAGCTGTGACCACGCGTTCGCAGGTGCATCTCTCGGGCATCTGAAGTTCCTCACTGGCCTGATCTTCCATCTTCCATCTGGGTTTCTCAGAGTGTTTCCTCCGAAGGGGTCTTTAGCTAATATAAGTGTACACAGTGAAAAGTGTGTGACTCCTTGTCCTCCGCAACAGAAATCCACCTGCAGGTGAAGCCCACTTCAGAAACTAGAAGGGACACCTTCTCCCAAGGACACATGTTCCCAAGACAGCACTGTCTCTGAGTGATGCCACCCTCATAGCCCAGCTCCAGGCTCAGGTGTGCACACGCATGCGCACCCACACCACACTCCAGGTGTTCACCATCAGGCATCGTGCCCTGTGCCCACGCTCTCAAGCGCCTCCTCCATTTCCATCTCAAAGCCATCACCCTCCTGGACGCAGGGTGGCTTCTGGGCAACAGCACAGTCAAGGCCGCAGGTGGTAGCCACAGAGGCCACTGGCGCAAAAAGCCTGACTAACTCGCCCTACAGTCACCCTTCAGAGAGAACCATACTGAGTCGCCCCCAAAGCAGACCTACAGTTCCGTCCCATTGGGGCCCGTGTTTCTTTTCCCTTTTAGATCCCATATTTCTCTTCTCCCTACACCATGTCTGTGACGGCCAAGTCTGTACCATTCACTGCCTCGTCCCCAGAACCTAAAACAACACTGGGACTGGCAGGTGTAGAGGCACAGGCCCCATATGCCTGAGCAAGTGAGCGGCTGATGACTAGCTCTGCTGTGCTTGTATTTGGTTGAACAACGACTTATCTGTTACCACTGCTCATGTCTCTCAGGAAAGCAAAGACTCCACAGAACAACCGACCTGAATGTCAGTCCCCCAGCGCACACCTAAGCGGGGGCTCCAGCACCCATGGGGAGTGAGGCGGCCCCTCGCCCCCTCCTTCAATAGGGGGCTGAGACAACCTCTGTAGCCCGGGGCAGGAGACTCCCACCGGCTGCACCTGCTGTTCTCAGAGTTTGCCTAGAAGACACCCTGCGAGCAGAGCATGAAGGCTTTGAAATGGAAATGGAGGAGGACCTGGTAATGAACTTAGCCACAGGACAATCTGTGCAAACCACTGAAACTTGAATCATGATGCCAATTAAAACACTCTGAGGACTCCCCAAAGAAATGTTAATAAGATGACACATCAGAGAGCTCGAGGAGACCTGTCCCCAGCCTCAGCGCCTGTGACTTTGTGGGAAAGAGAAATCGGAATTTTAAAAACTCAGCCACGGTCTATACACGGAGCAGGAGGCAAACTGAAGAGCAGAAAAACAGAGAGAATCGCTGCTAATCAAGGCATGTCATGGATAATGAGTATCAGTTTGGGCTGAGTCTGTGTTTTTAAAGAACCCCAAAGTCACATCCCATAGGGGAACCTCAGCTATCAGGATGATTGGGATTGGACCCCGAGCTGTGCTCCATGTCTTCCGTCCTGACTGTGAGGCGTCTTCAGAGAAGGGGTGCCGCAGACCTCCCTGGCGACACAGGGGTTAAGTCTCAGCACTATGAAGCTGTCCCGCAGCCACTGTAGCACGAGTGCCATCCCCAACCAGTGAGCTGACCCACATGGTGCAGCAGACCTCTCCTGTCTCCCCGCTGCTCCCCTCAGCAATGTGTTTCAGTCAGTCTGCCTGTTCTGTCCCCCACTGTCTCTGGGGAATCCTCTCACCCCCTGCACCTCTGGCCTGCACCCCAGTTCTTGTGTGCATAAATAAATAACAATAAGTATTTAAAAAATGAGAGTGACAGCTCTCCTGCCCACCTGTGACTACACAAGTGCCTCCCTTTTTGTAGGAGTTGAAGCCACTGTAATAAATCTCTCCTTTTAAAACATAAAAAAAAAATAAATAAATAAGAGCATCAGAGGATCCATGAGGCAGTGAGTCAAAGAGAGAGTCAACCCTCTCCCTTTCTTCCCTTCTTCTTAAATCTCAAAACAAAATGGAAAATTCAAATAACTGTCATCACACAATAGCTGTTCCCAGAGGGACGATCCCATGGGGATATCTACTTGTGGTTTCTCTTCCCCCAAATCAAACTTCATTCCCAGGATCAGCCCTCAAGAAAAGGAGGCAACTGAACCTGGGAAGAGTGAGCTCTGTTTTCTGTTATTTCTCCAAGACACGAGTAACATTAGAAAACAAACCCAAAGGTTGCAGAACTGATCCCAGAATCCCCCGAATAGGAGGAAGTATCTACCCAAATCCACGGATGCTCCGCTGCTGTGTTGCTGAGTGACTTGTTGGTCCTTCCCTTGAGGGCTGCTTCCTGGTGATCTCATAAAGGATGATTCACTGGCATGCTCAAAAGAGCAAACAGAGATGGTTTTACTTCTCTGTTTTGAGTTGACCTGCTGCTCAGTTGGGCAAACACCAAGCTGACTGTGATGGCCAGGATGTGGTTCCTCCTTCAGGGTGAATAACCCACAGGCAGGACTTCTCTTTTGCCACTGACTTTTTGTGTTTGACTTACAAATTATTGATTGCTTAAACTTTTTCATATTCAACCCCCTCCCAAGGAACCACAATTATCACTACTCCTTTTTCCTTCTTCATCCCTTTTGCTAGTATTTTTAACTTACACTTAGCTACCAAAGGAATATATTGTTTTCCTTAAAGTAAGTTAAAGAAGAAAGCAACTTGGAAGGAAAAAAAAGCATATTTTTTAAAGAGAGGAATGCCAAGGAGAAGAGAAAAATTAAACCAAACTTGTCAGCACTGTTCATACAAGAGATTACATCATATTTTAATGAAGATCCTTTTCTATAAATGAAATCACTTGGCCAGGACAATTTTCCTAAATATGCAGAAAATGTACCCAATGGGACTGCCAACATAATATTGTAATGGATATTTCTGGGATGTAGTCTGGCATTATTATAAAAATAGGGCATAGTTTAAAACAAGACTGCCTAATTGTAAGCATGAAAAACAAAACACCTCCCAGAACAACACGGAAAAGAATGAGCGGTGTTCCCCACTGCTGGAAGGGAGGGTCCCGACCGAGGTCTCTTCCCTATAAATTCATATGGACCTGCAGTCTCCCCAAGCTAACAACTAGAGGTCACCTCAGGAGCAGGCAGAAAGGTGCGTGTGTATTCCAAGAGGTGTATTCTCCAGTGTGCAGAGGGTGGACATAGGAAAGGACTATTTCTGTAGCCAGAAATAAAGTAGATGAGAATCTTAATATTTTGCCAGCTAAACATACACCTGCACCGCTGGGGGTGGGACCTGCTCTGGGGCTGGCCACATGGGTCCACAAGGCGCTGTCCTGTGAGCTTTGGGAGAACCTCCTCAGGGTAGGTTGCCATGGGCAGGGCACACCTCAGCTTTCCGGTTGAGCTCCCCAACTTTAAGTGATGGAGACATAGACATGCAGGCATTGATCTAAAATTTTAATACAACTATAAGCAATTTGGAAGAGCAAGTGTGCGCAGAAAAAGGATCCATGCTAAGCAGAATAAGTTGGAAGGAGAGAGACAAACAGCAGATGATCTCATGCATATGGGGAACGTAGGGAAACACAACAAAGCAACAGACAAAACTAAACCAAAACAAACCTTAGAAATGTGAATGCAGAATCCAAACTACCTGTGTGTGGGGGGGGTAACAACCGGGAGGGAGCCCTGGGAGGTGGGGACTGTGGGGCTGGGTGGCAGGCGTGAGCAGTGAGCGCCTGCACCTGTAACTCAGGTGCAGTGTTGGAGACCTACGTCGGCTCTGTATAAGTTGATGCAACTTGAGAGAGAGAGAGAGAGAGAGAGAGAGAGAGAGAGAACCCAAGAAGCATCTGCAGAACGACCCTGGTGTGACTAGTCAGAAAAACGACCCAAAGCTTCTCCACCAGGAATGGGAACCATGAACCACTGCACTCTCTGGGTTATCAAACGATAATCAATTTCTGGGCCATTTCAATCCTTTCCCAATTGTCTGCAAAGAGCAAGCATTTATTTGTCACGAAGAGGGGAAAGATAAGAAGCCACAGATGTTAGTTCTCAGACACGCTGAGGTTTATTCCCGCCTCTCGTGCCCTAGCCGGGCACGGCCACCTTCATGGCAGGCGCAGGACGGCAGGTGAGCCGGGACCCCGCGGGCTCAGGTGGAGTGGGAGGCGCTGGGAGAGATGTGCGCGGGTGCCCCTGGCGACGTGTGGGCGCGGGTGAGCGCATCTGCATCTTCCATTCCGCCCCCCTCCCCGCCCCTCGCCCCCCCTACAGCCCTGGGGCCTCCCCATGGGCGCGCGCTGGCCGGCCCGGCTGGCTCTGGCCCCCACGCAGCCATCGGGGCGCAGACACCCCGAGAACGTGCGTCCAGAGCTAGCGGCCAGGCCAGAGCACGAGGGTGGGGTCAGAGCCGGTGATTGCCGTCGAGGCGCGCGCCAGGGAGGGGAGGTCTGGCGAGCCTGAAAGGTCGTGGCTAGGTGCGCAAAGTGGGCGCGAGGATTCCACGCAGAACACGGGAACCCGCCCACGCAGAACACGGGAACCCGCCCGGGGAGGCTTCCCGCGGGACAGGCGGACGGGGGCGCCCTTCACCCGGTGCCCGGTGCGCGCGCCCCAGCCGGTCGCGCGGACGAGGAGGCCGCACGCTGGGAGCCGCGGCCTCGACTGCGAGGGTCTCCCCTGGACGGTGGCGGGACGCGTGTGGCTTAGAAAAATGGGGGTTCCTAGAATCCCGGGGACCTTGCCTTATGGGCCCTTGAGAAAGTGCCGGGGCTGCCTCCTGCGCTTGACCTGGGGGCTCCGTCCGCAGAGACCCCAGGTGGGCGGGCGAGGAAGGCCCGTGGGGCCAGCGCGGGAGGCCGACTTGCCTTGCCCAGGGCATTTTCCGGGGCGGAGCGTCCCTGGGGCTGACCCGAGGGGCTCCCCGGGCTGCCGGGGGTCCTCAGGGCCCAGGGCGCACAGGCCGGCCTCGCCCACGCCCGCCTGGCCATCCTGGGGTCTCCCTCTGGGCGCCTGGAGGCGAGCGCGTGTCTGCACTGGCTCCGAGACGCGCTGGGAAGGCTGCGGCCCAGAATGGGTAAAATAGGGGCACAAGCTCCCTTGCGCCCTACCTTCCCTCAGGGTCCAGATGAGTCAACCAAGGAAGAGGCGCTATTTCTGCTCTGGGTGCTCGAGGCTGCGGTTCCTCCTTACCGCGGGGGTTTCTTTCTTTAAAAAGAGCGAGGGGGGCCTCCCCGGGGACGCAGCGGTTGAGCGCTGGGTTGCGAAGCTGCCCGCAGCCTCTGCAGCGCCGGTTCGATCCCCGGCTGCTCCCCGGCCACCCGATGAGGATCCCACATGGCGCGCAGACCTCTCCTGCCGCCCGCTGCTCCCCTCAGCAGTGTACTTCGGTCCTTCTGCCTGCTCTGCTTCCCGCTCTGGCTCTGGTGAATCCTCTCACCCTCCCGCGCTTCTGACTGTACCCAGTGCTTGCATAAAAAGTAAATAAATCTTAAAAAAAAAAAAGAGAGAGAGAGAGAGAGCGAGGGGGTCGAGGAGCCCCGCACGGCTCTCCACAGTGACTGGCCAGATCTGCGCGCCCAGCACGGCGCAGGCGAGCTCCTGCTCCGCATCCTCGCCGGCAGTTTTTGCTGCTCGTATTTTTAATATGTGCCCTTCCCACTGGTGTAAGAAAAATACCGGGTGGACCCACTCAGAGCAGGAATTTAGAAAACCTAAATAAGGGACTAGGAAAAAGACAAATTATAATAAAAAGTCAGAATCAACCAGCAGCTGTAAACCAGGGACGCGCTGTGGAGGGGAGGGGGGAGAGGCGGGATTAGGGTCAAAATAGGGGGGTGGCATTTATGGGGAATACAACCAGATGAAAATGCACACATTGGGCAAAAATGAAAAATGATGTAAAAATAGATATAAAATAAAATTTTTTTTAAAAGGGCAAGGAGGGAGGCAAGGAAGAGGATACCAGGGACAGAGCTGACCTGCAGGCTGGAGCCAGGAGCCCAACATTCCCACCCAGGTCACACCTGTGACCTCACAAACCAGCCACCGTCCAGAGCCAGCCCCTTGCTCAGCTGCTGGGTGGACTGTCCAAAGGAAAGATGCTGGACCTCAGCACTGGCCTCTTGAACTAATATTTTCCCAGGTAGGGTGAAGGAATCTGTATTTTTTAAAGGAAGTTGCTAAGATTAGGGGCATTTAACCATGACCTCGTGTGCCCCAACCGGACCACCCAGCCCTTGCCGGTGCACACACCGTGTTACGTGCAAGGAGCCCAGACCCCCTGGGCCGGAGCATCGGCCAGTTTCTCAGGCGCCGCCTTCCAACACTGCAGGACCCCAGAGAGGGGTCAGCTCTGCCGCGCGTGGGGCCCTGGTCCAGCACGTTCATCCCTGTATTAGGGGGATTTTGAGAAGACCGGATGAACTCCTGGGGTGTGCAAATGCCTCGAACATTGCTTAAGGGACAAAAAATGAGCTGTTCTCCCCAGCCAGAAAAACACCCACATAAATCATAACAAATATGTGTGAGCTATTGATCTGTGCCACCTGAGTTCCGTGGGCGCTCTGCAAGCAAACATTTCTGTCCCTTTGTTCTCGAAGTAAAGGCTGTTCCCTTTTTCTTGTTTGTTTTGCCTTTTTGAGTTAATATGCCAAAGATTGCTTTATTTTACAAAACATCGGCTTATATTATCTGACCTTTTTCTTTCTGAACATTTAAGCCCATCAAACCAAACCAAACATATTTTGATCCAAGCAAATCAAGACTCTTTACATCAGCAGCCCAGCTCTCTTGCTTGTTCCACTCCAGAAAATGTGCCCAGCCATTTTTCTAATAGTCTGAGATCAGATGCTCTAAAATAAAGATGGCTTAGACTGCTGGGTCAGGGCAGGCCCAGGGAGGCTTCTGCCCTTGCTCTGTCCTTTTAGCTGACATGGTTCTGTCTGTGTCCACTGGAAATCCACTTTTTTCTAGGCATTTTCTCTTCGCATCTCATTAGGATTCTACAGCATTGCAAAATAAAACCACTGTAAGACAGCCAGATTCACGGCCAGCTGAACACCAGCCCTGTATTTTCCTGATTGATTTTCGTTCCACCAAGTCACCAAAGCAAGACTATCAAATTTATTGTTCATGGCAAGACACGGCGGTTGGAGGACCACGACTCTTCAACAATCCTTTGGGGAGAAAATTTGGAGATTTGTCAATTTTAGATTTCTGGACTTTAGATTTCTGTAAGTATAATTGCAAATTATGCTTTTGTTTTTGCCAAACTCGCAAGCTTGACGTGATTGAAGCTTCTAGATTTCTCCAAGTTTCTCCTCTAAAAGCACACAGCTGTTAAGTTGAACTGCTTCGCTGGCGAGCATGCCACAATTTATAGTCTCCTGTGATGGTTTAGACAAGCACAGTTCTAATTTATAGCCAGCAAAAGGGCTCCGCAGCACCCACTGTACCGTGGGGGCTCGTTTGCTTGTGTCCTGACCTCAAAGAGTATCACTGATGAGTCACAGTCAGAGTGTCAGCAAAAGAAGTGGACTGAACATGGGGTTCTGCTTCCATTCGGGCCTCCCAGATGTCCCCTGCTGCAGTCCCTGGGCCACAAAGACAGCAGGACACAATCAGAAAAGGAGGGGTCAGTGTTGCGCCCTGGATCCAGAAGGCCACCGGAGTTGGCAGCAAAACCCTCAAATCTTCACAAAGTGGATTGAACACCAGCAGCTACCAAGTGACTGGGTTACTCTAGAAGATTCCAAAGCTCAACTGAACTCTCCATTATTCAAAACAAACAAAGGCGGGGGTTCCTGGCCTCCACAATACTAACAACGCTGGAAACCATTGGCACTTCAAGCAAAAATTTTAAAAAACACAGCATTTCCTTCCCCGTGTTGGTGTCTAGTTCCTTCTCTTTCCCGCAAGATAAAAACGGTCTCAGCAGAGGAGTTTCCCACCCGAGTTTTCGCTCAGCACTTGAGGCTCGCGGGCCACGGCCTCGGCCCCCACCCCCCACAGCAAGTGAGCTGCCCTCTGCGCACACAGGATCAGAGATGTGAAGACGTCTCGCTGGAGGCCCGGGGCCGTGGCCTCCTGTCCTCACATGACAAAACCCTCATGTTTCTGGGGAAAACACAGCCTGTTTACTGAGTCTCAGAGACTGGCATCTGGAAACTCCCTGTCACTGGGAGACAAAGGAAACATGTCTCGACCTTGTAGAAATCATACGGGCACAGTGTGATTTTCTTTTCCCTTTGGCCTTTCTCTCTTTTTTGTAAGGACTATTTTTAGAGCACTTTCAGGCTCACAGAAAAATCAAGTGGAAGCGCCGAGCTTTCACAGATACAGTCTCCCTCAGGGATGCACAGACCCCATCAGTAGCGCCCCCTCCAGGGGGAGACACGCGTCATAACGGCTGTCCCCACTCCCACACGTTGTCAGCACTCAGCACCCACAGTGGATGTGATGGTGCGCTCGGGGCCACCTGGGTCTGCCCGGCGGGAGGATGGCCTCTGCACGCAGAGCTCTCGCTGAGCCAGAAGCCCTCGGGGCCCCGCTCACCTGCCCACGATGACTGCACACGGGTGTAGGATGGAAAACAAAGGAAGACACAAAACTAAACCAAAACACACCCAAGAAATTGGGCCATAGCGCTGAAGCTGCTGGGGAGGCGGGGAGCCAAGTGGGCGGGGCCAACGGACTTTGGTGCAGGGTCTCGGGACCGTGCAGGTGCAGTCACAGCATCTGAAGAGGGGTGACCCCGTACCCCCAGTCTCGTACGGTGTTGTAAGGTACGATACCTCAATAACAAAAATGCAGTTAAAAAGAAATTTTAATTAAAAAAATGAAAACAAAGGTATGCAAGATCAGAAACTCTCACTGTTTCATGCTTCTGATGGCGCGGTGTCCTTTGACAGCTTTGCGTAAACTAGTTGGTCCTAAATGTTGTGGTCAGTTTGAAAATTAGGGTTTAGGTGATGGACTTCTGCAGAATCACCCTGCAGACCCACTGACGATGAAGAACTTCATCGGTGTCTCTTCGAGACATTACATTGACAGGATTGTGGCCTGAGGGAAGCCATTGTCGTGAAATGACAGGTCACATAAATTTAAATAATGTCCTCAATGGACTTGATGTTGAAAGAGCCTGCCACAGCTTGAAGGACAGACTTGAAATATATACAGTCCCCACTTAGGATGATTCAGCTTGTGATTTTTCTTGACTTAAGATGGTGACACATTCAGCTACTCTCACAGAGTGCCCAAGATAATAACAGGAGTCAAGGCACTCAAAGACGGTGTCATCTGCTTTGGGGTGGAACTGAAGGTCTTTCCTAACATATCACTAGGAACCCTAGAACATTCAAGAACATGAAGAAGCATGGTGTCCATATTATCACCACAACAAGAAAGAGGTGACATTAGCATTGTAAAGACTGTCTTACTGTGCAAGTAAGAGAATCTCACTTTGTCTTACAGACAAAATGACATCCCATTTGAGAACCTTCTGATCTTAGATGCTTCTCCAGGGCATCCACAGCATACCCTAGAGAGACATCTTGATGTGCAGGTTGTAGATCTGCCCCTGAACACAACCACACTCATTCACCCAGTGGACTGAGCTCAACAGCTATACTCAAAGGGTATCCAACACTGGACACTTTCATACCCATAGTCATTGTACCTCCCTGGGGATTTTTGCTCTGGGGGAGAATATTTCCAAACTTGGTCTTCACCATAGTTACAAGTCACCACGTAAATTCAAAATTGGGGCTCAGCACTCCACAGAACTTGTCTGTGAAGAGTTCTCACTCTGGAGTTCTGCTGTGGAGTGATCATTTTATTTGACCTCTCATGGAATCATGAAGAATAAAATTCTGGAAGCCCTCTAGTTTTTTTTTGCTACATCAAAAGGAAAAAAGAAGATGTGAGATACTTGCCTACCTGGCCACATCTACACCTGTGGTGTTACTTCTGCCCAAAGTGAGGTCTGCCTGTGTCTCACCTCCTGGAACAAGACTCTTGCTATTTTTCTTCCAGAGAGGAGTGATGTACAGCCTATTAATGCTGAGAAAAAGCATCCCAAAATGCCAGGAATCACATCTCAATTTATGCTTGTTAATTACAAAAATGTATGCAAAACCTCCCGTCTCGCCTTCTTTGTATTTCACCTTCCTTTATTAGAAACACCAGGTAGTGGCAAAGCTTATTTTTCAGTGCAATGTCAATGACAAGCAGTGTCGATTATAGACCAAGGTAAACACTCTTAATTTTCTACTGTAATCTCAGAAGACAAGAAGTTCCATAACCACTTCTGTGTTTATTGAGGAAAAGCTCTGGGCTTTGAATAGAGTCTTAAAACTTTCCCAGTGTACTTACTATCACTATTATCTGAAGGATATAAAGATGGAGAGGACAGCTTTTCCTAAATCCAAGAAGATCCAAACAGTTTTATGACAGCTTATTTCACTTAATCATCAGATCACTGAGGAATTCAATGAGCTAAATTTTGCAAAATTCAATTTCTACAAACAAATAATTACTAAAACCAAATGTCCATCAGTGGATGAATGGATCAAGAAAATCTGAGCTGTGTGTGTATACAAAGAAAAGAGAGGCTCATATATATTTACACACATGTACATAAAGGCACACACATCACATTTTCTTTATAGAGATACACACACAATGCAATGAATTGTGATGGAAGAAAATCCTGCCATTGTGGTAATGTGGCCAGCCTAGAGGACATTATGTTAAACGAAATATGGCAGACTCAGGAAGATAAACACTCGGGATGTCATTCATACCTGGAATCTGAAAAAACTGGACTAATGGGAAAAAGGGCGGCACAGGAGGAAATGGAGGGTTGATAAGCGAAAGGTGTCAAGTTTCTGTGACACACATAACTCCCAGAGAGCCAGCACCCGGCACAGCAACTGTACCTAACACCGCACTGGGTGATGAAATGAGCTAAGCCAGCGGATCTTTTGCTAAATGTTCTTACTGCACGTACAGAAACTGGCATAATTAATGCCAAAAATGGGAGGTGACTTATGTGAAGACCTTGATGGTGGTGGCTGCACAGGTGTGCACTTATCCCAATGTATCACTCTGCATACGTGAAATAGGCACAGCTTCTTGCATGCTCATCCTGCCTCAATAAAGGGGTTAGAATTTTCTTGGAAAAAAATCTACAACTTCCAACAACAAACTAGTCGGCCAACATCACAACTCAAAGTTTTAAGTTAGATACCCTTTGCGGGAGAGCTTGTGGAACAAATCCCTCTCCTCCATGATGCAGGACACTGCGCAACCACAGGACCTGCAGGAGTCCTCGCCCGCTCCTGGCTGTTGTCTGCATCTTTCCTGGGGAAGGAAAGAGATTTCAGCCTTCCCCTTTGTGACGGCAAACTGTGCTCTCCCAGAACCACTGATGCCCACCCCCAGCCCAGGAGTACGTGACCTTGCTGGCAAAGGAGACCTTGCAGACGCCATTCAAACATGGCCTTTGTCAAAAGGAGCAGCAAGGAGTTAGGAGCAAACAGAGTCAACTGAAGGGCACCGGGAGGAGCAATTGACAAAAATGCGCAGAAAACTTGACAGCAACGCAGAGAGGCACAGGAGGAGCAACCCGCAGTGACGCTCGCCTGGGACTTCCCCCGCAGGAGTGGGCCACGGTGCATCAGGCTGTGTGAACACAGCCGGGAAAGGAAAGGCTGCAATGATGGGAGAGCAGCCCAGGGCAGCCGTGGCCGGCTCATCCAAGCCGGGAATGTGCTCTCTGTAGAAAACCAAGTGCTTTGAGGTGGGAGGGGGGGGGTGGGGGTGGATGGAGGGACACATTGACAGAGACACAAGTAGGTTTTTACAGGAACGTGCCGCAATCATCTCCTCTAAGGAGCACAGACATCATGACAAGACACGGGGCTGGCCAGCCTGAGGATGTTTCTGCGCAGAGGGCAGGTGACTTCCCACCAGCACACGCCTCCCCTCACGGCCTAGCGGGAGCCCGGGTCCGTGTTAACCGTCCTCAGGGTCAGTGAGCTGGTTGTGGTCTCTAAGGTGTTTAAACGTGTAGGGAAAACCACAACTACACGCCCGTCAAAACCGTTTTTCTTATTGTTACGAGCTTCTGAGTTATTTTTTATGTTTTTCCAATTTTCTACATCGAGTGTCTATTTGGGATATTTAAGTTAAAATATACGAGTACAGAGACACCATGCCATTCTTTAAATATAGATACAGAAAAAGACTGGAATTCCTTGTAGTATTTCTCCCTTCAAATTTTCCATATTTACTAAACTTTCATAAATTTTCTATAAAAACCATGCAAGATTTTCATAAACTACAAAAAGAGGAAACCTCATTCCAAAACAAATCTGGCATCTTGGAAGGGAAATGAACATCGATAAGGGAACAGGCACCAAGATCCAAATACTCTGTCCCCGCAGCCCCGCCCCAGCACGGGGACAGGGGACCGGCAGGGGTCGTGGCTGGCTTCTTTTCAAAATGATGTTCGACTTGTAGATCGATCCTGAAACCTCAGGGGCCACCCTCACATGCATGCAAAGGTATTTCAAAGCACAGAATTTCTAGTGCCTAAACTTTCTCCCAGCAGATTACAAAAATGCACGGACCAGGACTTTTAAGGAACTGGTAGGCAAATGGCCAGGTTCAGGGGATCGGGCACCTGCTGGGGCTTCCCGAAGCAGATTGCCGGAGGGGGTCGGTCTTGTTTCACAGAATGCTCAGTGGGATCTGTTATTCTTGCTGAATTATGCATCGGCATAAGCATTTATCGATATTAATATAGACACCAAGATATAGTAAATATCTGCTATGGGTCCACAACTCTTCTAAGCATCCTAACCATGTGAACTTGTTTCTCAAAAAAAAATTACAAGGTAGATGCTAACATTGCTACCATAGTGCAGGCGGGGACTACAAACATTCTTGTGTCTTCGCTGGAGGAGGAGTAAAGCAAAACTCATCTGGTTTGACGGACGATTTCTTTTTTTTTTTTTTTTATAAATTTTATTGTTATATTCCCCATACAATTGCAGCCCCCCCATTCTGACCCCAATCCCTCCCCTCCCACCCCCGCCCCCCTAAAAGTGTCTCTGGTTCATAGTTTTTTGTTGATTTTGATTTTCACTTTCTTATAGTTATTCATTTTCCTGGTCCCTTATTTAAGTTTTCTAGATTCCTGCTATGAGTGAGACCATCCTGTATTTTTCTTTTTCTTTTTGGCTTATTTCGCTGAGCATGATCCCTTCCAGCGCCATCCATGTTGCAGCAAATTGCATGTGTTTATCTTTTTTGAATGCTGAGTAATATTCCATGGTGTATATGTACCACATCTTCTTGATCCAGTCATCTATTTTTGGGCATTTGGGTTGTTTCCAAAGCTGAGCTATTGTAAACAGTGCTGCTATAAACATAGGGGTGCAGGTGTTCTTTGGAATGGATGTTTCTGTGTCCTTTGGGTAAATACCTAGGAGTGGAATTGCTGGATCATATGGAAGCTCTATGTTTAGTAGGTCCAGAAATCTCCACACAGCTTTCCACAGTGGTTGGACCAGTTTGCACTCCCACCAACAGTGCAGAAGAGTTCCTTTTTCTCCACACCCTCGCCAACATTTGTTAATATGTGCCATTCTCACTGGTGTAAGATGGTATCTCATGGTAGTTTTGATTTGCATTTCCCTGATGACAAGTGATGTTGAACATTTTTTCATATGCCTGTTGGCCATTTGCATTTCCTCTTCAGAGAAGTTTCTTTTAAGCTCTTCTGCCCATTTATTGACTGGATTATTTTCTTTGTTGTTGTTGAGTCTCATCAGCTCTTTGCAGATTTTTGTGATCAGTCCTTTATCATTAGTGTTGGGTGCAAAAATGTTCTCCCAGTTGGTGGGGTTTCTCTTTGTTTTTGTTATTGTCTCTTTTGCTGTGCAAAAGCTCTTTAATTTGATGTAGTCCCAGCTGTTTATCTTTGCCTTCACTATCACTGCTTTGGGTGATGTGTCTGTAAAGATGTCTTTGATGTGCAAATCACGTAGTGTTTCGCCTATATTTCCTTCTATATATTTTATGGTTTCAGGTCTTATGTCTAGTTCTTTAATCCATTTTGAGTTGATTTTTGTGTATGGTGTGAGGTGGTGGTCAAGCTTCATTCTTTTGCATGTAGCGACCCAGTTTTCCCAGCACCATTTATTGAACAAACTTTCTTTGCTCCAATGCATAGTCTTTGCTCCTTTGTCAAAGATTAGTTGACCATAAATCTGTGGGTTTATTTCTGGATTTTCTATTCGATTCCATTGGTCTGTATGTCTGTTCTTGTTCCAATACCATGCAGTTTTGATGATTATGGCTTTGTAGTATAGTTTGAAGTCTGGGAGTCTGATGCCTCCATTCCCTTCTTTTTTTTTCAGGAGAGCTTTGGCTATTCGGGGTTTTTTGTGATTCCATATGAATTTCATCAATAATTGTTCTATTTCTTTGAAGAATGACATTGAAATTTTGATTGGAATAGCATTGAATCTGTATATTGCTTTTGGAAGGATGGCCATTTTAATAATGTTTATTCTTCCAATCCATGAGCAGGGGATGTCTCTCCATTTCTTTGTGTCTTCTTCTATTTCTTTTAACAGTGTTTTATAGTTTTCTTTGTATAGGTCCTTTACCTCTTTTGTTAGATTTATTCCCAAATATTTGATTTTTTTTGTTTCAATAACAAAAGGGATGGTCTTTTTGATTTCTTCTTCTTCAGATTTATTGTTTGTGTATAGGAAGGCTACTGACTTTTGCGTGTTGATTTTGTATCCTGCCACTTTACTGAACTGATTGATGAGTTGAATTAGCTTTTCTGTGGAGTTTTTGGGGTTCTCTATGTATAATATCATATCGTCTGCAAATAGTGATAGTTTGACTTCTTCTTTTCCTATTTGGATTCCTTGGATGTCTTTCTCTTGTCTTATTGCCCTGACTAGGACTTCCAGTATTATATTGAAAAGCAGTGGTGAGAGTGGACATCCTTGTCTTGTTCCAGATCTTAATGGAATTGCTTTCAGCTTTTCACCATTGAGAATGATACTGGCTGTTGGCTTGTCATAGATGGCCTTTATGATGTTGAGGTATGTTCCTTGTATCCCAAGAATTTCAAGGGCTTTTATCATGAATGGGTGTTGCACTTTGTCGAAAGCTTTCTCAGCATCTATTGATATTATCATATGGTTTTTATATTTCTTTTTGTTGATGTGTTGGATAACGTTGATTGATTTTCGGATGTTAAACCATCCTTGTGCCCCTGGAATGAATCCAACTTGGTCGTGGTGAATTATCTTATGGATACATTGTTGGATTCTGATGGCTAAAATTTTATTGAGGATTTTTGCATCAGTGTTCATTAGGGAGATTGGCCTGTAGTTTTCCTTTTTTGTGTTGTCCTTGTTCGGTTTTGGTATTAGTGTAATGTTGGCTTCATAAAACGTGTTTGGTATTGTCCCTTCCTTCTCAATTTTTTGGAAGAGTTTGTGAAGGATAGGCACTAATTCGTCTCTGAATGTTTGGTAGAATTCATTTGTAAATCCATCAGGTCCTGGGCTTTTGTTTTTGGGGAGGTTTTTGATTACCGTTTCAATTTCGCTGCTTGTAATTGGTCTGTTTAGGTGTTCTATTTCTTCTTTATCTAGCTTTGGGTGATTGTAGAGTTGTAGGAATTTGTCCAACTCCTCTAGATTGTTAAACTTGTTTCCATATAACTGTTCATAGTAGTTACTGATTATTCTTTTGATTTCTGCTGTGTCCTTGACGGACGATTTCTATGATGAACTTTCTAGATCAGTCAGGGTTTCCCAGAGAAGGAGAGTCAAGATGGTACAGAGAGGATAGACAGAGGATAGATGGAGGGAGGGAGGGAGGAAAATGTATCTCAGTCTCCATTTATTAGGTCTCATACTCTTCACCCACCCTCATTGCTACAGGACAAAGTTACAATTGAGAAAATGCTGTACTGTTTACAATAGTCACACATGTGCTATTTTAGTAGAAGAGATTTTATAAGAAAAAAGAACCTTCACCCAAGCCCTGTGCCCCCTGCCCTTCTGGGGTTTGGCCAGTCCACGTGAGCTCAAGGCAACCCCAAAGTCTCATATAGAAGACCCAACCCTCCCCTGGTGAACGCAGACCACTGGCTGTTTCTGTGTCCACCAGATCACGGCGGCATCTCGGCAAAGACTCCCTGAGGCTGTCAGAAGGTGTGTGCGTCTCCAGAAGTGACTGTGGTCGGCCCATCTTCCATGCAGGAGCACTCTTACCTCTGTGATCACCCCCTGAGGTAACTGGCCTTCACAGTACTGAGGAATTTCTTAGCAAGACCATGGCAGTCTTGTTTTGTGCTAGTTTATTTTCAGGGCTTCCCAATGTAACGCTTCTATAGTTACTGATTTTTCCACCTCTCGAATTTTTAAACAGGGTACAAAACTTTTTCTTAGTTCCAAAATCTGAACATTTCTGATGCAAGTCAGGACTCACCCCGGTGCTGAAGCTTAAGGAAAGTGGCCCTTTGCCCTCGACTGCGCCTCAGCCTACACAGCTGCCAGGAGCTGTTTCAGAAGCTCTTTGAGGAAGACTCCCGAGAGCCTGCAGTTTTCCAGGGAGACCATCCGCATTTTCAGGTACTGAAACCTGAAATATTAACATCCAGGGAGGCCCACTTCTGCTACTAGGAAACTCAGAAACAAGGGCCAGCTTTGAAGCCTCCCTCCTTTATGGTTAAAACTTTTTTCTGCCTTGAGGCAGTTGGGATTCAGCCATCAAGTTGGGATAGCAAGATGTGGAAAGTTACAGTCAGTGCTTAAGGGAGAGTTGTTCTTGTCTTTAAAACCTTATTTTCCTCTTTGGTTTAAAAATAGAATTGAACTTTGTAAACCAAGCCTCATCTTAGGATTCTGTCAAACCTACTAAATTCTCAGTGCCAGGGAAGATGGTTTCCGTACAGCAAAGATAATGCAAGTGATGTTGGTTTTCGTTTATTTCAGAATTGCTTAGTCTGGTGCTGCTAGTTTTACTTCTACTATGAGATATTACAGTTAGATCCTAACATTTTTTTTTTGAGAATTAAAATTCACATTGGGTTATTTCTCGTTGATTAAATGTGCTCCACAATTCCTAAAGAAATAACTCAGTATTCCCAGGTAAAGCTCCAATGACCCCGTGATGAGCCTTAAAATTCAGATCTCCAGAGATAGTTACTTGAGCTGTCAGGGGCAGAGGCTTTATGTCAGTGAAAAATTGTTAAATTGGCACCAGATATCTACCCAGCTCTTATTTGATAGTCACAGAAGCTCAGTGACATTTCCTGATGATGACAGTGCAGAATCCTGGGGAGAAAGGTCACAACTGCCCAGCAATTTCTTTTGGAGGCATGTCATGTTGTATCCTTGAGGACAGTGAACTTTGGGGGACATTCCCATCCTTGTGTCCCTTCTTCTGTGTTTCTAGAGGGGAATGTATTCACTGGAAGCACCTGCAGAGTGTCCAGATATGAAGGTGCACATCAGCCTCAGGGAACTAAAGGAGGGCCAACTCTGGGCCCCAGCTGTGGTTGCGGGATGAGACAGGATGTCCTCATCTCCCAGAAAGGAGACTGCCACACAACACCATCTAAAAGGAGCTGCTCAGCTATTTGAGTCCCAAAGTTGGTAAAACCGAAACACTGAACTAGCTAAGGAGGCTTGTCCTTTCCTTTAACTGAAAGAAGTGCGTTGATTCTGTTTGCATCTGCAGTTCAGCAACTCAGTGGACTTACTTATTTTAGAGACTGGTTCTATAGGTCAACGGTCCAAATGCTAAGTCGCCCAAAACAGTACTAAAGCAAAAGCTGACTGTGATGACAGACACACAGGGAACCTGAATTTCCTGGGCTTTGTGGGTGCCTAGGTTTTTAGATTTAATTACTTAGTAACTGATTCAAATATCAATAGCTGTTTGGGTGTACTCACTTGAGCCCCAATGATTTTCCCATAGACATTTCCCCCTTTACCCCCATTATCACCACTCTACCCACTGGCCTTTGTGCCAATCACCAGAAACATCAGAAAAATAGAGGCTGACTACTTGTAAGTCTTGGAAATGACACAGCACACCTGGCCACAGTGCGGTCATGGGTTGGGGAAAAGAGAGAGAGAGAGAGCAGGCCCGAGGTTCTGCTTTTACTGGAGCTGAGGATAGTTGGTGTAGGGTTTTGTAGAATCACTAGTTATTGGTTCATTTACATCATAAGAGTGAGAATGTAAATCCTAGGAAGAGAGACAAAATAAGGAAAAAGACAAGTCAGTCCTATCAGGTTGGTTATCTAACAACCGGGGTCTATAAAAGAAAGGTGACTCCGTGAGGCGGCTGGCCGGCTGGTGAGCTGTCCTGGGCTGCCTCGTGGTGACTGGGCTCAGCCATCTTTGGACTGGACACTTTGGTGTGGACGTCTCAGCAATGAGAACTTCACGCAGGCTCCTAAACTTCACACAGGCTCCTACAGCTCCGGGAGCTGACGCTGTGCTGTGTTTCTATACCTGCATACGATTCTCTGCTTTAAATTGATGCAGCACTCTCTAGCTTCTGAGACTGGGATACAGGTAACTCTGTGCATGTTTATTGTGATGGTTTTCTACTAGAATAGAGAAATAGTAAGGAATTAATTAAAGCTTCTAGTCCATGCCCTGGGTGGGGCCGCCTCTGGCTGATCACAGAACCCTTAACTTTCCCTTTCAAGTACGGATTTTTAAAACCTAATGCTTCCTATCATTCTCGCCCCTGCCAGACACTAGCCTTTCACCCACTGCTAGCCATTCGTTTCACCTGGTAAACCTCCACTGAGTCCCCGCTGGGCCCCAGAGATATTCTGGGTAGAACACGGAACCAAACAGTTTCCCTCCTCAGGGGACGCAAACCTTGTATGTTGTCTTCCATTCGAAGTCCTCTGACCATCTCCGAGATCGCCATACCCTACACCAACACCAATAAAAATGGTAGGACAACTTTTAGGTTGTTTCTCCTATTTATTTTGCAGATACCAGTGGAAGTCAAGTACACACTCCGCAATATTATCACGACGCTTAACTTCCGGTTTCACTCCAGCTTTAAGAGATAAAACTAAAGCACAAGAATTTAGTCCAACACACTTCAGCTGCTCAGTTCTCCACATTACTTCACATAAATAGCCACTCTAGCGAAGTGCTTGCTGACATGGAAACATTCTTCTTGAAAAGGCTGCTTTTTTCTTTGATTGTAGCACTTATTTTTTTCTTATAGACTTGCAAAGAATTATGTAGCACAAACTGACACTTGTGTAACTTTTGTAATGCAGCACATTTTCTGCAAAAATGCTCCCTTTTTCAAAGTGGAGACTGAGCTTTGGAACAGCCTGCGTTTGAAGATTTTGTATTTGATGCTTAAAGACAGACAGCCAGAGCCAATAAGCAAGAGAATAAAACAGGAGAAACTGGCATTCAATTCTCTTGATTGTGTTGTTATTTTTCATTTAAATTTATTTAAACGAAGGGTTGGCCCTCTTTCAGAACATGCATTTGTCCTGTTGACTTTTATTAGCAGTAAAATAGATCCCAGAGGCCAAAGGGCTGGAGATTTAAATGTCTTTGGGGAGCTGAGTTGGTTTTTCCACATCCCATTCTGACATTGTCAACTACTGCTCTTGGCAGGCTGACAGCAGCCCATCGCCCCGGCCCAGTGATGGCAGAGGTGGACAAAGTGTCCTCATCGCCGAGGAAGAGGAAACAACCGAGCCCACTACTGAGGTCGCCCCGGACGTTCTGGCCCATTGGGGCTAGTGAAGAAGCCCCGAGTCTAGCAGGCAGTGTGGGAACGCTCTGCTGAGCTCCAATTACCAAAGGCACCGGATGTCATGTCAGCACCATGGCCTGGAGGCTTTCCCAGGGCCAGTTTATGATCTGAGGTTGCTCGGTCGGGTTTTTCTTTTGCAATACCTCTACCAACTTTCGTGTCTTGTTTTTGCTCAACAGACACCAACTCTCAAAGTGACCTTGGCCCAGTCTAATCAGGAATGAAAGCTACAGCGTGAGGCCACCAGACTATCCGCCCACCGAGAACTGGAATTTCAGCTAAAACGTTTCCCTACTTCTCTGTATCAGCCCAGATTGAATAGTTTCAGAAATATGCAACATCATTTGGCTAGAAATAAGCATAGGTGCTTAAAAGAATTTGAATAAAGTGGGGACTCGCCCATACTGTTGATGGACTGATTCCAGGAGACAGCTTGAGGTCCGAGACAGGCGTCTTCAACAGAGCCCATGCCCTTTGATCCAGAAATTTTATTTTCAAGACAGATAATAGCCTCAAGTTTTCTTTTCCTTTCATATTGTCCATTTTGAGTGCCGCCGATAAATAATGGAATGCCAGAGCATGTCCTGGAAAAAAACCAAAGGCCTCTCTAACTGGTGGTGAATGAAATATCAGAAATATAAAGGCAAAAACGTGCTTTTTCCTGTACCCACCACTGTTCTGTGAAAATGCTGGCACATTCTGCTTTTTATTAAGAAACGTCGAGAACATCAAAAGAATCTCCAATTTTCGCTCTCTTGTAGCATGTGAGCTTTCATGCTAAAGTGCAGAATCCCATTCTGTTTCTGTAGGAAAATTGTCCCTAAAGAGGTTTTAAGAATCAGAGACACAGGGCCTCCCTAGTGGCGCAAGGGGTTAAGCACCGCACTATGAAGCAATCCGCAGCCTCTGCAGCACGAGTTCCATCCCCGGCCAGGGAGATACCCACAGGGCGCAGCAGACCTCTCCTGTCTCACCCGCTGCTCCCCTCAGCAGTGTGTTTCGGTCCGTCTGCCTGTTCTGCTCCCCACTCTGTCTCTGGTGAATCCCCTCACCCCCCGCATCTCTGGCCTGTACCCCAGCTCTTGTATGCATAAATAAATAAATCTTAAAAAAAAAAAAAAGAATCAGAGACACAAAGACTTTGGAAGTTGCTGCCAGTGCAGAGAAACGCTTCCCTGTGCAGCAAGGCGTCCTGGTCTCAGAGGCAAGAAAACGTGATCCGCGTCGGGGGCATCGGGGGTGTGATGTGAAATGCCATTCGGGACGCACCAGACTGAAACGCCTCCTTTGCTGAGGGAAAATCCAAGTCCTGGTGCGAGCGAGCGCTCTGGGTGTGACAGCTGGGCCTGAGGGGACGAGGCCTGTGAAATGCCGACGCCGGTCACTGGCCACCAGGGGCCCCGTGGGCACTCGTCTTTCTCCCCAGGGAGCAAGTCCAGCGTGGCCAGTGGACTGCACTTCAGGGCGGCAACGACGTCACAAGGGCTGTGGCGCTGAACCCCACCATGGAGGGAGGGAGGCCCACCCCGGCTCACCCGGCCCGTGGCTGACAGGAGCCTCCCGCAGCATCTGGTTTGTGAAAGGTCTGAAGTTACAGACGAGGGTGTTCTGCTCTGGCCGAGGAAGGGGCAGGCAGCGATCCCACGAGCTGCCCGCCTGTCCCCGAGCCCGGGGGGTGTGCGGCTGCGCGGGTGAGCCCTGAGCCAACGGGTGGTTCCAGAGCTTTCAATTAGGCAAAGATTCAGGTCCCTCCCTCTGAATAATTGAATGTAACTGCACCCCAAGGGCTGCGTTTATTGAATGAACAAGGAGATGTGAGCACAACCCCCCATGTCTCAGTATCAGGCGACGGAGCTGTGCGCAATTACATGAACGTGTGTCTCGCACACCCTCCAGGCCCGTGCGGGCGCTACCACGGCGCCGAGCGCAGCAGGCGGAGCACAGATACCCACAGTGGTTAACTGGTGACGCGTCGGGCTGTCTCGCCCCGGCACCTGCCGTCCGTGGGGTGGGGGGCCTGCATGGTGCCTGGGGTGAGAAGTGGCTTGTTCACTTAACTCAGGGACTCCCCCTTATTAAGCGGCTGTGGGCCCCTTGTCCATTAAACCAGCCCTCGCCGGCTATGCACAAAGACACAGTAAGTCCCAGGTCTTCCACTGATCTGTGTGACTCGGCCGAGGTCCTTTACCTCCTTGACTCCCCATTTCCTCAACTCTCACTGCTGGTGAGTGGCTCCTCTCCCCCACACAGCTGCACAGTCACCCCCCCCCCCCCCGCACCGGGCAGCCTATTTCTCACCTCCTGGCGCTGTGGGGCTGGCCCATGTTGCTGGGACTGAAATGCAGGGGAGCCCTTCCCTAGGGCCCCCCGACCTCTGCTAGGCTCCTCCTTCCCCCGGCCCAAGTCCTCACCCCCCACTCCTGGCTGCTTCTGCTCGCCCTGGAAGCCCACCCCCCAAAACCTGAGCGCGACACGGCCTCCCCTCCATCCTGATCCTCCAGACCCACCGTCTTGCTCTCTTGTGAGACCTTCATGCTTCCCTCATCCCGTTGGTCACACTCCTTAGTCACTGAGCAGATTGCTTAGGACGCGCCCCCACTGCCTTCAGATTCTGGGAGGCACCCCCAGTTCTGCTCCACCAGCGGCTAGATGCTCCGCTGACACGCACAGCCAGGCGCACAGTGGGTGCTGACCCGCGGCCCACCGGAGGCGTGCCCTGCTGTTTTGAGTGAGGGACAAATGAGCGACAGCACACACACATCGGTTATAAAGGGCCAGCGGAAGGCGCGTCTTCTGACCGCCGCACCTTTCTTCCCGCTGCAGGGTTAGAGCGTCCTCCGGCCAGTGGTGAAAACCCAACTGAGGGAGAAAGAGAGCAGGTCAGAGGGGACCGTCGCTGAGAGCAGAGGCGTTGCTGAATGCACTTTTCTCGCCTCGTCTGCTTTCTCTGGCCCACCTGTTTACCCCACACCCCATCCATCCTCAGAGCCATCACAAGCAGCTTCAAAGTGAGGGCCACGCCACCCACATGGTCTTCCCACACCTCCTGGTGCAAACCCAGATAAACAGCATCAGGGCCAAAAGGCGAGCTGTAAAGACAGCTAACAGATATTTAGCTGTGTAGGAATTTAGCTGCACATCTGCACAGGAACGTCTATTATTTCTCCCATTTTACCTGCAAGGAAACCAAGACTGAGAGATGATGATTAAAAGCTCAGGCAGCAGAGCTGGGCAGCAGGACAGGAAGGGGAGATGCTGTCCATTCGGGGACTCATTCCCTGCAAGGGGAGCCTGGATCTGAAAGCAGATCCCAAAGCCCTGTAGATCTGTCTCCTCTGAGGCACTATTCCAGCATTTCTTGCGCCCCTACTCTGCAGCCCCCATCTTTGGAATGATGCACATCAGGCACACGCAACCCTGAAAAGCACATCCCCAAGAGTGACTCTTTGGTGTGACCACACCATTCAGCATGTCACAAAACCTTTGTTCCAAGGAAAATTGGTGTAATGACAAAATCAAATTAGTTAAGCAAATAAAAATGTTTACTTAATGTATTTAATCAGTATGATGTTCAATCTACTGTGTCACCTTAACTAGGTCATGGAACCGGTTTTCGGCTTAAACACTGGTCTGGATGTTGCTGTGAAGGTATTTTTAAAACATAATTGACATTTAAATCAATAGGCTTTCAGCAAAGCACATTATCTTCCATGATGTGGGTGGACTCCAACAAATCACCTGAAGGCCTTCGAAAAGCAAAGACTGACGTTCCAAAGCAGGAGAAACTGGGCCTCAAGACTGCAACAAACAAAGCCTGTCTGGTTTCCTGTCTGCTGCCCCATGGAATGTTTTCACGAAATGCTGACCTCAAGTCTCACCTGAGCCCCTAGCTGCGGGCCGGGTGGGGAGTCAGACTTGCTGATTCTTTAACACCGACCTCTCTGGCTGGCTGGACGGCGAGGATAGGAGGCGACAGAGCACAGAGGCTACGAGGCAGCAGGATATGGATCAGACGGTTGATGGATGGATCGAGGTGGACGCCTCCACGAGCTCCTCTTGGGTCTGTTTCTTTCTAGAACCTCAGCTGACACAAATCACATCATTTTAAGCTTCTCTAAACTCTGTCATGACCCCAGGAAATGAGTCCTTTGCAGTCAGGAAAATGCCCACAAGCTCTCAGTGCCGCCTTCGGCTCCAGTTTTCTTGAATGATCCTCTCACCTTTGCGTAGCCCTCCCTGCAGGCGCTGCCTCCCGCTGACACCGCCCTGGTTTCCCACAGGGAGCACGGACACCTGAGACTTGTCTGGGGGGTTATTTCATGGAGGAACCCCCACATCCTCACCCGTCAGTTCCGAACAGTCTCCTCCATTCGTGTAAGAGTTTTAAATCAGCGTGCACGTCCTTCGTCCGCTGAAGAGAACTAGAGCCTGCGCGTCCCTCTTTCTCGGCCTTTATTCCTTGGAGATGGGAGAGGAACAGGCACAGATTAGACCCAGATGAGGAAATTGAAAAGCGGAAGGTGTAAGTGTCCACCCAGCCCCCCAGGAGGGAGCCCCCAAGGGGCTGCGTGTCCCCCCGACATGCAAGCGGCACTGGCGGAAACTGCTCTCCTCTGCTCTGGTTCAAATAAAAAGCTGAAAAGTGTGTTTTAAGAAACATGTACTTTTCTCTGTCATTCAAAATTCTGCCAGAAGATCAAATGAGCCTCTGGATTCTTGGACTTTATTGTTTGCACAACTCTAGAAAGAGAAACCAGCACCAGCAAGCGCAGTGGGACACTCAGAGCAGATTACTGAGAAATTAGTTTCAAAACCAATTTAACTTAATAGTTTAATTAAAAACCCATAAAGCTTTAATGTATCCAAAGCACAAAAAATGGGAAACTAATGAGAATTTAAAAAAAAATAAGAAGGATTCATCGCCAGAGCCTGTTACGGACTTTCAGGACCTACCAGGTGGGGATATTATAATAATTTATGTTTCATAGGCAAGTTCACCAGCAACTCACTGGGGTGCCTGGGGGTAGATGTCACGTTCCTTCTCTGGTGAACCGTTGCTAATCATGTAAGTAAACGTTCCTGACTCTTGCACGCGGCGTGAAGTGGGGGTGCTGCCACGCTGCGGGGTGGGGGGTGTCCCTTTTCCTGTCTTTACCCATCTGTGGCTAAATGAGACTGTCACTTTAAGTCCACCTCCCTGAAAAATGACTAGGTTGGTTTATTGCTTCTTTTTGATTTTGGTTTATAAACATTCAAAGTAATCAGGGTCTACCTGGCCTTTCTCGGCCGTGGAGAGTGTTGATGAGCGGAGTCCACCATCGGCGACCTGCTTGGCTTTCCTGAGAGATTCACCCCCACGTCTGGCTCCTGTGGGCGCACGCTGCTGGGGTCTGTTCACCCACAGACCAGGTCCAGCGGGAGAAAAGATGACTCAGGGAAAGCCACTGCCCTCGGGGGAAGGCGGGCCTTGCCGTGCAGCTGACCCCGGGCGGCTTTGGAAGCTCCAGACTGACTGGTTTCTGAGGACATTTCGGGGAGAAGTTGAAAGTATAATAGGGAAGCTTGGGGCCAGGTGAGGCAGACATGATAAGGGGCAGAGAGGCAGAGAAGATGGCACACCCGCTACATGTGTCCAGTGTGCTCACATAGTCCTTGGACACACATGCTCTTCCCTGGCCGGGCCCAGAGATGTGGCGACACTGATGGCTTTGCAGGTGCAAGAGGCAGCCATGTGCCAAGGCAGGCGGCAACCTTCGAAGCTGCACCAAGCAAGGAGAGGCATCTCCTGCAGCACCCCGGAGAGGACCACACCCCCACCAACACCTGACCCGGCCCAACCAGGTGAGTGTTGGGCTCCTGACATGCGGAAGTGCAAAATAATAAATGTGTGTTGTTTTAAGCCACTACATTGTGTTGATTTGTTACAGCAGCAATGGAAAACTAATACAGTCATCAAAAAATGCCAGTGGACTAGGTTAGAGGATTATGAGGGCTTTGGTGGCAGATGTGGGGTGGTGACACATACCTGAGAGATGTAAACCTGAACCCCAAAATCAAATGCAGTGTTGCAAACCAAAGTTACTTCAATCAAAAATCATTTAATGAAAAGAAAAGCTGATGAGTCCAGCAAAGATGGACACAAAGCAGCAGTCCCCACACCTTAAGCTGAGGCAGCAGGTGAGGGGCAGGGTGTGTGTGTGCGTGTGTGTGTGTGTGTGTGTGTGTGTGTTACACAAGTCCGTGCCCCAATCTTCAAAGAAACAGAAAGCAGAATGGCAGCTGCTTCACTCCAGAAAGGAATGCAGCCCCATGGACACCTGCCTTGTGTCACCTTGCAAATCACAGTAAAAATTCTCTTGAGTTTCATCAAATCTAGAAATGGGAAGAGAATTCTGGAAAATATTTTTCAGTCTAGTCAAGTCTATCACAGTCCACCCCTTGCCAACTTGGCACTCATACACACCCTCTAACCCATAATTCATTTTCAAATAAAGATAATAACAAAGTCATGTTTTAGACTAAAATGATACAACTAAAATGTCTCAACAAAAACACACTAACACTTTTCTCAGAAGAGAATCTACTCTCTCCTGCCTCCGGGTTACAGACAATCCTGGACAACCAGCAGGAGAAGGGAAAACACAGGCTGACATTCGGGGAAGGCTGGCTCAGAATGTGCGGAGAGCAGTGGATTCAGCTCACTCAAGTGTGGCCTCAGAAGACAGTGGACGGGGACATCCTTCCGATGGACAGAGCCTTGGGTGATGCGCTTGACCATCCACTGAGTTTAGGGGGACAAGTGACACTTGGGTCAAATACGTCCAGACCGGTGGAGCAGTGATAGTCTAACCGCCTCTCCAGGACCGCGGCAAATAGAAGAGTTGCTGACAGGCACAGAGAAGCCTGGGTAAAGGCGTGAGGTGAGGCCACAAAGGCAGAACGATCTTTGGATCACCCAAGCGTACTGCACCAGAGGTGTCCTAACAGCCAAGCAGGCAAATGACTGAGCCAGTGGATGTAGCGGGCCTTTGGCGTTGACCTCACACAATCCCTCCAGACGCTCAGCTGCCAGAAGGCAGGGGCCCGGCTCTGTTGATGGATCTTTGTGGCCAGGCCGGAGCCCTGCGTCTGGCGCCTAGCGGGCCCCAGTGTCTGTTCGTGGAAGGGGTGAATGTCTTCGCTCATTCCCCCTTTGGGCCGCTGGGTTTTTTTTTTGCCATTTTTTCCTGCCCTCTAACTTGGAAATAAAAGAAAAAACCCAGCTCACAAAAATGACAGTGCAGTGCACAAGTCATTTTCACATCCAAGGTCAAAGGGATTTGTGTTCAAAAATGTGTGACAAGATGGACTTTCCATCTTAGACCTGGAGTCCAGAGAAATGACCAGTGTCTTCAGGCCCAGTGACAACAAAGGAGTTAAACGTCTTCTTCTCCACAAACCAGGAGCAATCTTCAGGGAATCTGAGGTGCTTGAAGTGTGCAATAATAAATTCATATTTCTGATTTAGCAGGAAGAAAACCTTCATCTTTTTTTAGCCAATAATTATAGCAACCAGGTTGACAGCCTAAGGCAATTTTTCTTCTCCCAGACAAGGTCTTTCTTACAGTAAGATATAAATAATGGCACAACGTTTTTAGACTCAATAAACCCACACATACTGTAAATTTATAGTTGTTTCCCATCTGTGAAGACAATAAGTGCATACTGATGAAGAAGATAAACCGAATTTCTTCAATGCTATAATTTTAGGATTATTAAGACTAAAAAAGTAAAATTTTCAGCCTAAGTGTAGTCAGTTTTATCCTGAAAATCTGTATGCAAATACATTTGAAATTTAGTTTGCATTTTGGGTGGATAAAAAATATTTTATCATTACAAGGCAATATTCTGAACAATGCAATTGACTATGGTTTAGAAAGCAAGTCATTTCGATTTGATATATATCGTTTACTGCTAGTGTACAGAAGCACAACTGATTTTTGCATATTTTTCTCGTGGCTTGCAATCTCACAGGAGTCACTTATTTGTTATAATAATATTTTAGTGGATTCTTCAGGACTTTCTAAATATAAATCCCATAATCTGTAAATAAAGATCATTTGACTTCTTCCTTTCTAGTCTGATGCTTTTTACTTTGTTGTTGTGGTTTGTTTTGTTGCTTGTTTGTTTTTTGTCTAGTTGCTCTGGCTTGAACCTCTTCTATAATGTTAAGTATCAATGAGCAGCGTAACCATCCTCACTTGTTTTTGATAATAGGGAACACACTCAGCCTGCAGCATTACATCTGATGTTATCTGTAGGATTTTTGGTAGATGTCCTTTGTCAGATTGAGGAAATTCTCTTCTACTCCTAATTAGCTGAACTTTTTAAGATCACAGATAGAAGCATATTGGATTTTTAAAGTGCCTTTTCTGTCTATGGAGATGACCATGTGGGTAATACCTTTAATTCTGTTGATGTGACATATTGTGTTCATTGAACTTCAGATGTTAATCCAACCTTGCATTCCTGAGATCAATACCAACTGGTCATGCTGTGTAATTCTTTTCACATGTTCTTGGATTTAGTTTGCAAGTATGTTGTTGAGGACTTTTACATTTATTTTCAGAAGACATATTTTCAGAAGACATATTGGTCTACAGTTTTCTTAGGATGTCTTTGTCTGGTCTTGATATCAATATAAAACTGGGCACTTAGAATGAGCTGGGAAATGTTCCAGCTCCTTCTATATGTTGGAAGATTTTATGAATAATTGGTTTAATTTTCTTTATATGTTGGTTGAATTCCCAGTGAAGACATCTGGCCTGGGACTTTTCTTTGTGGAAAGTTTCAGATTATAAATTCAAACTCCCTGTTTGTTATAGATTTATTCAGACTTTATTCAAGCTGGCAATAAGCAGAACTGAATGTTTTAAATTGTGTGTGTGTGTGTGTGTGTGCATGCCATTAACTAAGGATGAAAATATCTAATCTAACACCTAGGGATAAACCTAACAAAATATGTGCTTAACTTCTTTGCAGAAAACTTTAATTAAAGAAATTACAGAATACATATGATTAAATATTCAATGTTTATCAATTATAAAATTAAATATTTCAGTGAAAATTCTCCCCAACTGATCTACAGAGCCAATACAATCCACCCAGAAAGCAACAGTGGCTGTACTTTAATATAAATGAAAAAGTAGTTTTAAATATTTTATGGAACAATATAGTATTAAGAACTTGTGGGCCTTGCTGGTGGTGCAAGGGGTTAAGCACCACACTATGAAGCAAACCGCAGCCCCTGCAGCACGAGTTCCATCCCCGGCCAGGGAGCTGCCCACATGGCGCAGCAGACCTCTCCTGAGTTGCCCGCTGCTCCCCTCAGCAGTGTGTTTCAGTCCATCTGCCTGTTCTGCTCCCCATTCTGTCCCTGGTGAGTCCTCTCAACCCCCACATCTCTGGCCTGTACCCCAGCTCTTATATGCATAAATAAATAAACCTTTTTTTAAAAATAACATGAGAGTTACGTGAAAAAAAAAAAAAAAGGACTGGATAACCAGATAAGGCCCAATAAGAAATGTAGACAAATAAATAAATGGACGAGAACAGGGTCCAGAAGCAGACCACACTTATAATTGATTTTTTGCAAAGGTGCAAAGTTGGTGCGGCAGAAAAAAGAGAGACTTTTCAACAAATGGAGTTGGATCAATTGGACAAGCACCTGAAAATGAAACTTGACTCCCACCTCACGCTGAATCAAAACGCAACTCCAGGTGGCTTATTGAGCTAAATGTGAGAACAAGCAAGGCCGAGTTAGGTATTATGAGAGGCCGCTGTCTTTATGACCTCAGCTCAGGGAAATACTTTGAAATAGAACACAAAATTCACTAATTATATAAAGGGAAAGATGGATAATTTCAACTAAATTTAAGTTACTGGTTTGAACTAATAAAACATCGCTCACTTTGAAGTGAAAAGACAATCCAGTGTGAGACAAGATAGCACACCGTAAGACAACAAGCCGAAGGGCTCGCCCATCAAGCGCCATGAGAAAAGGCAGACATCCCAGAGAAAACAGGCGGCTCAGTTGACCAGATATTTGACAAAAGAGGCCATCACAATGGTCAGTAAACATTTTCCCGTGTGCTCAAGGTCGGTTCTAAGCAGAGAGACGCAGAGGATCCCACAACAAACTATCACTTAGCGCAACAGAAAAACAAAACTTTGAAAATACTGAGGATCTCATTTTTTAACAACGGAAACTCTCCCTGAGCACGAGCGGAAGGGCAAATCTGCGCTGGCACGGGGGATGCCAGCTCACATACGTGTTCCCTAACCCCGTGACTCTAGCCTAGGAAATTCAGGAGCATGCGGCGGGAGGCATCGGTCACAGCAGACGCAGCGCGTCGTCATTTTACAGCAGGCAGGCCCCGGAGCAATTCAGGAGCAAAAAGAGGTTTCTCTGGGAGACAGAACTCCCCTTGCGGGACAAGGTGGTTTCCTCCCCTCCCACCCTAAGGGTTCCAGGCTTTTCCTTCTCCCCGCTCCACTCTCTCAGCCACTCCAGCACTTCCCAGTGCCCAGTGAGGTCCCACGCCTTTCTTTTCTCTTCTCTCAAAAATAAGAGGATGTGTGGCTGAAGTTGAGAGGCAGGGAGCAGAAATCTTCCGTTCTTCTACTGCTGCTGCTCCCCACACCCTCCCATGCACAGATGCATGCACACATACACACACACACACCGGTGCACACACATGCATGCACACACCTACTCATGCCCATGCATGCCCATGCACACACACATGCATGTATCCACTCACACATGTGAACACACACAAGCACATGCACCCACTCACATACATGCATCACACATGCACACACACCTCGTTGGGGAGAAGGAACCCTGGAGAAGAAAGGGGCGCTGGCCTGGGCGGGGCTGGCACAGCAGGACGACAGCCAGCTGCCGGAATCACGGGCTGGATCACAGCAGCTTAAGCAAATCCAGGGATGTTTTTGTGCCTTTACCTGGAATCTGGATGAAATCAACTGCCGGTGTGACTTCAGGGCTCACCGATATTAAGGACATGCCCAAGGCACAGCGGCCGCTCCAAGGCACAAAGCCACGGAGGAAGAGACGCACCAGCAGTGGTTTCCCTCCGTATTTGACACAGATGCACACACACGTGGACATGCCTATCAGCCCGGCCTGGGGCCTGTGTCCTTCCTGGGCGCAAGGAGATTGAAAAATACACACCTGACCTGGAGTGGGTCCTTCTGTCCCATGCGAATCAGTCTCAGGTTGTGCGATGAGGAGAAAGGCGGGCGGCAGGGAATACTGAGCTGTCTCCTGCGCTGCCCCATCCCTCTCACTCTCCTCCAAGGCCTGCCTGCCCGTGGGGCTCCAAAGGAACTGGCTTGTGTTGACCTTACAGCTGAATCATTGTGTAGAAGAGAAGCTCACTTTTGAACTTTGGGGTATAATCCATTTGTACATTTTGGAATGTCTGCCTTTTAGGTACAGGACAGAAGTCCAGAGTCACTTTGCAAAATAGCTCACACTCTCCCCTGTCAAGGATCGTCCATAATTAACAATCTACCTATTTTGTGAATGGGTTAGTGTTCATTTTCCCATATTTCAGAGTTAACCAAGTGACATGTGAAAACTAATGTACTAGTAAAGAAAATTAAAACTAAGAACATGTAAAATTAAATCCTCGGAAAAAAGACAATTACTGAAATAAGATTACTTATTTGAAAAACGAGAAATAATTTTAACCTTTTCAGTGCCTTGGGTTTTTAGTGGATGGTATTTATGAAATTCTGTTTTAGTTAAGAAGGTATCAAATATCAAGAAGATGTGGCATAGATACACAATGGAATATTATTCAGCAATCATAAAAGATAAACTCATGCCATTCGCAGCCACGTGGATGGAGCTAGAAAGAATGATGCTCAGTGAAATAAGTCAGAAGGAAAAAGAAAATTATCGGATGGTTTCACTTATAGCAGGAATACAGGGAACCAAAGAAGACGTCAGTGTAAAAAGATAATAACAGTACAAGACACAGCAAAACAAAAACAGACAATTATAAATCAAAGATTCCCTGCAGGGGAGGGGGTGGGGGAGCAAGAGGGTCTGAGGGAGGGAGGCGTGCAGGGGACTGAGGTGATGGTGCACGCGGGTGACTCTATGGGGACTACACCTGAGGGGGTGGGAGGGGAAGCAAATATTGTTTTAAAATGAACAATGATGTAAAAAAAATAAAATGAAAAGTGAAAAAAAAAAGATAATTTGTTTTAACGACCTTGATTTTATGCGGTGGTTGGAACAGCAACCCCCAAATCACCCTACAATTAGTGAATGTTTAAATCATAGTCAAGACACAATTCAGGGCCTCCCTGGTGGCGCAGCAGGTTGGGCACAGCGCTGTGAAGCTGTCCACAGCCTCTGCAGCGCAGGCTCGATCCCTGGCCAGCCAAGGAGATACCCACGTGGCACAGCAGACCTCTCCTGTCTCACCCGCTGCTCCCCTCAGCAGTGCCTTCGGTCTGCCTGCCTGTTCTGTTCCCCGCTCTGTCTCTGGGAATCCTCTCCCCCACGCCTCTGGCCTATACCCCAGCTGTTGTATAAATAAAATATAAATCTTTAAATAAAAGAGAGAGAGAGACAATTCACTTTGGTGATTATCCCAGCTCACGGATCCCTCCCAGCCCACGGATCTCTCGGTTGGGCCAGAGCTTCAGGTCCATTTCCTGCGACTTGTCTCCTCTGCGTCTCTGCCTTCTCGGCCACAGGATTCTTGATACGACTGCACTTGTTGGAGTGTTCTCCAAATCGCACTACTTACATAGGCTAAATTTATAATAGCACATATAGGCTTCAATTTCCCTTTCTAATGAAATCTGGTTAGGCAAAACCATAAAAATATAGAAAGTTATTAAAGGAAAATCCTCTGCGGAGACATCAAGCGTGTGCACATACCCAATCACTCCTGGCAACCTGTTATTCCTTAGTGGAAAGACATTACATTTACATTTAAAATTATTTTAACATAAGTTACATTGAGCATATCGTCTATCCATGATCATTTTCTCTAACCACGTTGTCCAAAGGACATTATTCACAGTTCATTAGTGACAGCAACGACAGTGATCACGGAACAATGAGGAACATGGTGGAAGCAAATGTTTTCTTCACTGTGAAAACTCAGGAGAACTTCACAGGATGTTTGTGAGCTCGAAGCCTTCAAACCCTTCACCAACTGAAAGTTTCAATATTTAATTACTTCATGGGTAACAACATCTTTCCCATTTTTTTAAAGATTTATTTATTTATTTGTACAAGAACTGGGGTACAGGCCAGATTTGCCAGAGGGTGAGAGGATTCACCAGAGACAGGGCGGGGAGCAGAACAGGCAGACTGATGAAATACACTGCTGAGGGGAGCAGCGGGCGAGACAGGAGAGGTCTGCCGCGCCATGTGGGATTCTTGCTGGCCGGCCGGGATTGAACCGGCCCTGCAGAGGCTGCGGACAGCTTCACAGCGCAGTGCTCAACCGCCTGCACCACCAGGGGAGACCCATTTTTCCCATTTTTCTCTAACAATGAAGGAAATCACTTTTGTGGAAATTGTCTTTTCTACATTAAAAAAAAAAAAATTATAACTATGAAGTTGGGAAGTAAAAAAAATAAATAAATAAACTGAGCAAAAGTAACCTTTATCCCAGCACTCGACACAATTAATGTAAGACAATCGAGCCTCAGAGACTTGTGTTCCCCTAAAGTGGGGCTGTGGATGCTTTGTTCATGTGGTTGTGGGGTGACAGAATGAGACTGTGCAGGGAAGGTCTCACAGGAATTCTTCACAGCTCGTGCCAGGCACCTCTTAGTGCAAACTAAGACGCTGTTGGTTGCACCCAGGGTGGGGTGACTGGGAATTAAAGTTTTAGATTCTGAGTTTTTGTATTACTTTCATAATCATAAAAAACTGCCATAATCCCATGTGAAACACACACTCACACCAACACGCAAAGAATTGCATTGATGTTATCAGAATGAAAAGTTCCACTTAAAAACAGACGGCAAGCGCCCGGGACAGAAGCAGGAACCAGACCCACGCGCTGGTCGTCAGTGGGCCCTGGCCGCGGCCCTGAACACAGCCTGGGGAGGGTGCTCTCCCCAACGAGCGCCGTCGAGGAGACAGGACAGAGCATGAAAAGAATAAAATTGGACCCAGTCTTACGCCACACACAGATATCAACTCAAAGGGATAAATATTGACACGCAAGATCTGAAACTACAAAATGTTTACAAAGATTGTCCGATAAAGCTCCACTGGCCTTGCCCGTGATTCCTTGGATGTGACGCAATGGGCTCCATGAGCTAAAAAAGTGTCTGTACAGCCAGGGAAACAATGACCAGGGTGACAGGGCAAATCACAGAAAGGGGAGAAACGATGTTCACACACACAGGGGCTATTCAGCCCCAGGAACCAAGGCTGGCGCTGCGCGACGGGGGAAGCGGAGGACACTGAGCTGCGTGAGATGCGCCGGCCGTGGACGGCGACACTGCGTGGGCCCGGGCGGGACATGTGGAAGGAGTCAAAGGCTGACAACAGTGTGGAGTCGGCATTTGGGAGGGCGGGTGGGTGTGGGACCTGCTCCAGGGGCGTAACCCTCTGGCTGTGAGAGAGCAGCAAGTTCTAGGCGTAAGCTTCCAGCAGCGTGCCTCTAGTTCACAGTGGTGTCTTGCACACTTAATCACTGGAGAGACGAGGCCTCTTGTCAAGCGCTCTAAGAACCAACCCATCAATCAATTTACAAGTCCCTGCGCCTCGGATCTCTCTGTCCGTGGTTCTGAACAACACAACAGCCTTCATGGCTTGCGAGAACCGTCACTTACTCTAAAGTGTGTCCTTGTGCATCCAATCCAAGTGCTTTGATTATACATCCCTCATTTATAAGGTCCTCGGATTTAAGGATTTTACATCAAGAGGGCTCAGTAAAGGTTATGTTCCTGGCTGCCTCCGATGAAGTCTGCTGCATCAGCCACACTGGTGCCCTCCCGCTGCCCCGGGCTGTCTGCGAGGGTGAAGCGGAGCAGCAGCTCGTGAGCAACCCCACAGCGTGGCGGGCACTGCCCTGCAGGAGGGCACGGCGGAGCGCTCCCTGCAAGACTCTCACCTATCTGCTTACAACAAGCAGGTGCCTCCCCCACGGGAGACCGAGTGAGCGTCAGCTGGAGGCACCCAGATATCTGATCAGTCACGCCCACCTCTACCCCTGACTTTGGGAAGATCAAAATGGGTGTGTGTTAGAGGATCGTGTGACCCCAAACTCCCTCTCCCGTGAGAGCAGAGTGTAAGGCAGCGATGAGGGTGGGTCTGGCTTGATAGTTCCAAGTCCTACATCGTGGAAACACAAGTAACACATCAATGGCGTCAATGACAGGTGAAAGGGGACGGAATCCCAGCATTGTCCACCCCATCAGCTACTCGAGTTTCCCTGGTTTGTCTCTTTGACAGAAATTTCCCCAGGCTCATCCCAGGAGCCTGAAGTCTGGTCGTGGCTGAGTCCTGGGCTCACCCCCATCATCATGAGAGTCAGCTCCCCTGTACCCTCTGTCCTCGTGTGGTGAGAATTAATATTGAACAGCACTTGACGTTTTTCATCTCAATTAAGGAGAATTGGATTGTTCTTGTCACACCTCTCAAATCTGAAACACTCTGGGGTGATGTTAATAATCCTTTGCCACATATCTGAAAGCAATAATTCTTAATTTTCAAAGGAGACAGAAATGGATGTAACAGTCCTGCAAACCTGAAAACAGAGAGGCCTGTGACCACCACCTGCCCCCCTCCGATGTCAGAGGCAGGTTCTCCGCGCGCTCACCTGGCGCCAGCGTGGACGCCCCATCTGGCCCAGGTGTGTGTGTGTGAGGAGTCATGGCCCCTCACGCGGTGTGAAAGCAGTAACCAGTAACAGTCGTCATCATTGATAACGACAAGGCGTCAGCAGAGTCACACCTGAAGAGGTGCAAGACACAGGCAGACGTGCACAAACGGCAAAAGGAAATGAAATAATTTTAGGAAATTAAATTTAATTTCAGGAAAATGTCAGTGACAAACTCAGACACTAAATTTGCTCTGGTCTAGCTATGCAGCTCCTTTTATTTTCCAGAAGTTCCAAGTTCTCCATCATTTCACTAGAGGCTTTCTAGTTAGTTGTCCAAGCACAGTCCCTGGGCTCTGCCAGCAGGCGCCAAGCCCAGGCCCACCCCCACCCCTGCTACTAGACTAGGACCTTGGACAAGTCCCTGGCTTCCAGAAGAAGGACCTTGGACAAGTCCTCTGTCATTTCTGCATCTACGTTTCCTTTTCTTTAAAAGGGGGATAACAGTACTTAGTACCTGCCTCACATGCTCGTTTTGAGATTGAAGTGAGTTAATACTTTTATTTATTTTTTTTGACAACAAAAGTCAAAAACTGTATTTAACGAAAAATATGTTAGTTAACATTACTAGACAGATGATAGGTCTGGTGAGAATATTTGTAACAGCCGAAATTCACAAAGGACAAATATCAAGAATAGATAAACTCATTGATGTCAACAAGAAAATAGTTACTATAAACTTCATCTAATTTTAATGATTTATATCATTTTATATCTAAAATATTAATTGTTGTTAGGGATCATGCTCAGCGAAATAAGCCAGAAAGAAAAAGAAAAATACCGGATGGTCTCACTCATAGCAGGAATCTAGAAAACCTAAATAAGGGACCAGGAAAATGAATAACTATAAGAAAGTGAAAATCAAAATCAACAAAAAACTATGAACCAGAGACACTTTTTTTTGGGGGGGGGTGGCGGGAGGGAAGGGATTGGGGTCAAAATGGGGGAGTTGCAATTGTATGGGGAATATAAAAATAAAATTTATTATTATTAAAAAAAAATAGTAAATACAGTAGCATGGTTCTCACTTGTCAGGCACTCTCCCGAGTGTTCTGCATATATTAATTCAGCCAGTCTTCACACCAACGAAGTCGTTGCTGTTCTTACATTTTGCAAATGAAGAAACTCAAGGCCACATGCTTCTCCAAGATGACTGAACCTGGAATGATGATGCAACGGCATTTAAGAGCGTGGGTTCAGGCACTGATACGGCCCGCCATGTCTCGCAGGCTGCCGGGCCGCGGTCACGCTGGAGCAGCCGCTGTCGGTGCTGGGGCGCAGGCAGCTCGGCCGTCCTGCCCTGCGGGGTCCGCACCAGGGTCAGCTCCATCCACTGGTACCGCCACTAGGAGGGCAGGGCCCCCGAGAGGCTCCTCCGACTGGCCACGGCCAATTCAGATGTGCAGTGGGATTCGGTCTTTGTGCAGGTCTGGTAACCCCCACGGTCTGGGCTCCCTTGGGTTGACCTGGTTGAATCCAGCCCTGCTGGCCGGGCAGCCTGCTCCCGGGCTGGTCTCCACATCTGCGTCACCCTGTCCACGACCAAGACACGTGCAGTTTTTTCACGTGTCTCCAGGCTCCACACGCCTCCTCCAGGTCTCCTTCTGGCTCCATCCTCCTGAGTTAATACTTTTAGAGGCAGTAGCTTGCAGCACAGCACACACCTCACAGATAAATTTGAGAAGTAACTAAAACATCATGTTTCTCAAATCGGAAATGGTCACCCATGTAGCCAGGACGACGTCCCGTGGGGTATCCCATGAGAAAGAGGGGTTCATCACATGGCTAATCACCAGCACCTGGAATGCTCCAAGCACCCCCACCCCCACCTTAGAATCCAGAAACCGGACTCCAGGCCCTGGAGAACCAGCTGTCCCTCGGCTGCAGTGCTGCCTTCTCGAAGCCCACCTCCCGCTCCCGTGTCAGCCTCTTTCTCGATTGACCCGCAATAGAACCACCTTCACGCCTTCACCGAGCGGCCTCAAGGACGCACCGGGGCAGCCCCGCAGCCCCTTCCTGCCCGACCCTCACTGTCGGTCCCCCGAGGCGTTTCCACCCTCAGGACAAATGTCACCTCCACCGTCCCATCTGCGAAGTGGCCCTCGCTGCCCCGCACAGGGTCGTCAGCCGCGGAGCCTGAGAGGCAAATGTGCACACAGGACAAGCCCGCCGTGTGGGCCGCGCTGTGCCCCAAACCCAGACGCACATCTTGAAGCCCTAGCCCTGCGCTTTCACGATGTGGGGACGAGGCCCTACGGGTGGGGCTAGTGCAGCGGGAATGTCAGGTGATAAGAAAAGGAAGATCTCCCCCTTCCTCCCTCCCCTCTCCCCGCCCCCCCACCCCCCTGTGAGGATGCCCAGAAGGCGCCCGCCTCCAAGCCATGAGGGCTCTCACTGGGCCCACCTTCCGGCTCCCCAGCCTGGCTTCCAGACTGCAGAGATGAGCAGCTGTTGCTCACCACGGGACTCGCCTAAGACCCCACGCTCCGCAGCCTCGCCCCGCAGGCCGTCTCCAGACCAGCCACCGCCAGGGAACAGGCCTCAGGCCGCACCCAGGGCCCCCAGCAGAACCCGCAGGCCTGGCCGAGCCTCGCCACGCGGCGGTGCCGTCGCCCCCTGCGCACACAGGCAGCCGCTTCGCCCCGTCCACAGCGACAGGCCCCACCCTGGGGGTTCCTGAAGGACGAGGACCAAGGGGGGTGCCAGTCGCCCGCCACCAGGCACAGGGCTGGGGAGCTTCATCCGCTCACCCCTCCCGACCTGGCCCCCGCCAGCTCTGCGCTCCCATCCCTACCTTGGGGCTGTCCCCCCAGCACCCTTCCCGGTGAGAGGTCCCCGACTCTCCATGGAGGGGCAGCCTTAAAGTCACCAAATTAGCTCCTCCTCCGCCTCAGACTTCCAGCACGCAGGCAGGTGGGAAAGCGGTGGCCTCGCGGGCCACGTCGCGTGTGCTGACCGCACGGTCCCGCGGTCGCATCTGCAGACACCACGCGGCGAATTAAAAGCATGTGCCCCCCACGCTGGGGTGAGACGGCCCGGAGCCTGCCCCGCTGACAAGTCTACCCCGTTCCTGTTGGGGGGAGCCCGCACTTGGCCCTTAGGGAAGGCCACCCAGGGGCGCCCCCTGCTCCGTGCGGCTGCCTCTGCTTGTACGTATTTCAATTCGAGATTTTATTTTTCTGTGTCCCGAGGCTTCTGTGAAGGGCACATCTTCTGTCTCATGATAAAAATAACTTCTTCACGGTGCAAATTTATGCAACAGAACACAGGTGTGGGGATTATCCGCCTGGATTTCTGGGTCACCAGTGAGGGATGTCAAGGCTGACAGCTGGGGCGGGGGCAAAAGGGGGGAAGCAAGCGTGTGTGCGTGACGAGCCCGGAAATGCTGCCTCCGCCGCTGACGTTGCCCGCTCCCAAAGACTCCACCAGGCAGTGCGAAACCAGGGAATCCATCTTTTAGGGGCGTCCGCCAGCTGTCCGCTCCCTACTTTCTGAAGTCCTTGATTTTAGGACTTCAGTCCCCTGAGGCAACAGGCTCCGGTTTGTGGAGTCCAGTGTCCTGCTCAGAAAGGACATTCCCAGGACACGGCCAACCCCAAGTCCCCACAGCCGCACGCACACACGCGCACACTGAAGGCCGACGGGGGGTGCCGACGCTGAGCTCCAGAGCTGGCAGGGACACAGACACCAGACAGCGAGCACTGTCTTAGCGCCGTGACCTCGGAGAAGGCGTGGAGGACAGAGGGCCAGGGCGCACTTTGGCGGAAACACACAGCGAGGTGCTGAGTTGTTTTCCCTTTGACCCCCGTCCAGCCATGGGCCCCATCCCGAGTGTGTTAGGAGGAGCAGGTGTTAGCATCAACCCCACATTGCACACTCAGGGTCCAGAGACAGCCCTGCCTCCGACGCTGTCCAACAGTGCGGCCCTTCCCAGGCACTCGTGGGCGTGTCCGGCTGGGGCTGACTCTGGGCACACAGATGCCCTCCCCCAGGGCCATACACATGCACGCCTCCTTACCCCGTGCACCTGATAGGAGGCATTTGGGGGGCTTTCTCAGGATGGTCTGCCAGCCTGGGCTCTGGCTGTAACATCCGCATTCAGCAAGGTTCACACTGAGGGGACAGGAGACCCTGGAGAGCCATGGGGGGCTACACAGCACTCCTGCACCATCGGGGAGATTCAGGATTTGACCCCAAGCAAACTGCAGGGAAACTGGAAACTTGGTCGTCTTGTGTGCAAAGAGAACACAGAACGAGCTCTCCCCCAACATGGTGTACCCCCACACCAAGGCCTGCTCAGGGAAACACAGGGACCTGCCTTGATGCTCTACCTGACATTACAGAAAACTGCAGATTTCATGAAGAGATGTTCCTCTGTATCCCACATACGGGTGAGTCATCGCATTTGTCTTTCTCCTTCTGACTTATTTCACTTAACATCATGCCACTCAGTTCCATCCACATTATCCTGAATGGCAGGTTTCCCCTTTTCCTGGCTGCATAGTATTCCATTGCATATATACACCACCTCTCCTTTATCCAGCCACCTCTCGTTGGGCACTAAACAACCTACCCAAATTCTTTCTAGCCATATTTTATAGTAAATCCACCAAAACACTGTCTCCTAAATATGTATCACTCCATCACCAACACCAGCTCTAGTTTGTAACAACATACGTAATCTCTGTGGTAGCTGGCAGAACTGACCAGAGCCGCCTGCCCCTGAGTATGACCTGGGACCAGTCCCACCAGGGGGCATGTCTGCTTCCCTCCCTTGAAGCTGGCTTGGCCCTCGGGTGGTGCGGGTGACAGAACATGCCTCCCAGCCAGCTCCACCCTAGGTTTCCAGCTTCTGCCCTCACTGCTGACCTGCCAAGGGAGCCGCCTGCAGTGAGGCGGGCAATGAGCCACCTCGACGAGTGATAGTCTGTGGAAAGTCACTTGGGATGAGTGATCCTCCGTGAAGTCAGTGCCTAGGGCTGGAGGGACGCCCCAGGGCCGCCTGCTGGGAGGGTCCTCCTGCCCGGGCTGGAAGACACGGCGTCTGCTGAAGCCCTTTGCCTTGGGACAGTCCTTTTTTGATCCCTCAGGTGTTTGCTGTCTGGGTCTGTTCTGGGACTAACCAAAATCCACATCCAGTGTCCTCAAATGTGACTGTATTTGGAGATGATCTTAGGGAGGGACGGTGACCTTGGCCGACGCCACCATCACCCCCAGCCCCGCGGCTGGGAGCCAGCAGGGGGGAGCCCCGTGGGCTGTCTGAGGTGGAAGGTGCCGTTTCTACTCTTAAGGCCCCCGAGTCTGTTCTAGAAAAGGCAAAAACAAGCATATTGAAAATGCTGCACATCTGAGTCAAAGTTCTCCAAGCGTTGGTGATGCCAGAAGCCCCTGACACCGGGTGCGGGTGTGATTTCTTGGAGAGAGAGTCTTGAAGACATTTAGCCGCAGCCCACGACCCGGCGCTGGGAGCCCGCGGCCCCGTCCGGATGCTGCCGTGACTCAGCTGCGCCTTCACTCTTGCCCTCGCCCCTGCCCACGCCGCGGCTGCTCCGCCGCTGTCACTCCGGTAAACACACCCGCGTTTCTGTACACACTCACGCCCACCTGCCACGCAGGCTCCACTCGCGTCCCCTCCACAGTGCTGGCGGCAACTAGAGACACGGGGGGTGGAAACCAGGCTCTGCCTGTTTCGAAAAAATGGACTCTGCCCTGCAGCATGAGAATGACCCTTGACAGTGTCCTCCCGCGGGCTCGGGAGCCGAAGCCAGCGCCGGGGAATTAGCACAAATCGAGGTTTCTCCCGTGATCTATGGATTGAACGTGGCACGGGCTGGAGGGAGAAGCCGTGGAGCCTCTGGCCACATGTTCCTCCTGGCGCCCTGATGACCCGCTGCCGACGGCTCCCTGTCTGTTTAATGAAATCCATCAGACCAGCCGCTGACCCCTCCGGCGCTTTGGAAGCCACAGAGGTCGTGGCCCAGGGCTCCGAGGCTCTCCATCGTGTCTGCGGCTGCCCCGGGCCCAGGGGGGGCCAAAGACTGAGGGCCACAGCAGCTCCCCCAAACCAAGGGTGTAACTGGGCGAGGACATTCCCTGTGGAGACAGGAAGGTACAGACTGTGGCAACGTTAATCTCAACAGAAACAACAGAAGCTGTTTTTAATGGAAGCACCACGGCGCCTGGCCACAGGGCTTCACGGAGCCACATTCTCCAGCGCTGCGACTGCTTGGCTAGACGTAAAATTCTTGAGGATTCAAAATATGTCCGCTCTTGGAATTTACTTCCCATCTGGAAACACTGAACTTATTAACCAGCTGACCACAAAGATTGCTTCTGCTGGAAATAGCAAGGAAAATAAGAACAGTCTTCACAGAATATTCGCAGTCAGGAAACGAGGATTCTGTAGAGAAAAAAAATCATCTGATTTTGGTCATGACTTTTCTCAATTCGTTACAACAAAGTTTGGGCGAAATAGATGTAAGACGCTGGGGAGATGTCCCTACTTGTAGGTGAAGAAGCCTCGCTGGGCCCCCAAAGGCCCAGAACATCCAGAGGGCCTGGAGGCTTTGGCTCCATGCCAATGTGTTTGCAAATTCTCAGTTTCTGCCAACCCGTCTCAAATATCATCTTCAGGAGACACTGGCCTTTCCGAGCTAATGCTCTGCAGCAGAGCGGGCTGACCGGGACAGCGGAGGAACGGCCAGGCCAGGGCACGGGGCTGCTGCTGACGGCAGTTCCTTTCTGGATCACATTGAAATTTCCAAGGAGGATGGAAAACTACATGAATTGTTTCTTACCCAAAAAATTCAAAAGAAAAGTTCCTTTTGTAGAATGGCAGCTCTGATCTGGAGGACATGAATGACGACCTCTCCAGAACCGGAGGACAGTTTCTTTGATTAAGTAGGTTGAATATACCTTCCAAAGTGACAGGTCAGTGGCTGCGCAATTTAACTAGTTCTCTCATTCTTAGCTATAGAAGCATCCATAGAATCCTTCCTGACAACGGCTCATGTGATGATCATTAGTGAGAATTTACTGCATGTATTTACTTCTGTTCTTTAAAAAAAATTTTAAAACATGATTTGTTAAAAATAAGATATTTGGTGGGTACCTGGGGAGGGGGTGGTGACATGCATCTGAGGTGTGCTCCTGTGCCCCTCTGCCATGTGTGGTGTTACCTCAATTATAGAAAATAAAAGACATTTGGAAGCCAGAGTTTCTTTAGAAAACTGAGGAGATGCCATGCACAGGTTCTCCTCGTTTTTAAAGGGGTGAGGATCAGTAAAATATAAAATTCTCAGTCAGAGGGTCCTTTGTGACCACAGCCGAGGACGGAAACGTGGTGCGAGCTGGGTCACGTGGGGTGAATTACTTCTCCGGGGGCGCATCTGTCCACATGCAGAGGCGGCGTCACACACTGGGCCTGCCCACCTGCCCGCCTGTGTCACCTGCACAGTGAGGGCCTCCTGGCAAGCGAGGCGAGCACACCTGAGGACAACGCCTGCAGCTTGGGTCCATTCGGAGCAGGAGACAGTTCTCCCCCATAACTTAGAAACAGAATTTCTATATTTAGCCATCGTGAAGTTTAACCGGGACATTACTATCCATGCCTGAGCTGAAAAAGCTTGTTAAAAATGTAAATTGCCAAATTACCTGGAATATCCCTGCTTTATCCAAACATCTAACTTTTTTTTTTTGAGGTAACACTGCTTTACACTATGGGTCATCTCAGCTGGCACAAGGCCCCAAAGTCCCCCACCACACTCCACCGTGCTCCCTCGCCCCTGGGCTCCCCAGCCCCTCTCCCCTTCTAGTAACCTCAATTCTAGTCAGATTTCTAGGGTTTTGGTTGGGGTTAGTTTTGTCTGTTCCTTTGTTTCTCTGTATTCCACACGCAGGGACCCGTGTATATTTGTCTTTCTCCTTTTGACTTGCTTCACTGAGCATCATTCCCTCCAGTTCCATCCTTGTGTCACAAACGGCAGGAGTTCACCTTTTTATGGCTGAGTAGTATTCCACCTCTTAATCCACTCCTCTGTTGTTGGGCACTTAGGTGGGGTCCGCAGCTTGGCTAATGTAGACAGTGTTGCAGTACAGGAGTGCAGGTTTCTTCTCAAACCAGTAGGTTTGCATTCTTTGGATAAATACCATATGGTAAACCTATTTTTAATATTTTGAGGAACCTCTGTGTCATTTTCCACAAGGGATGGGCCAGTCTACATTCCCAAGGTGCACGAGGGTTCCTTTTCTCTCCACCCATGTCAACTTTTGCTGCTGCTGGTTTTTTTGACCTGGGCGCTGTCACGGGAGTCAGGTGGTATCTCTTTGTGGTTTTGATTCACGTCTCCCTGGTGACAAGTGGTGGTGAGCATTTTTCCATGCTCCTGTTGGCGCCTGTGTGTCTTCCTCGGAGAAGTGTCTATTTCTGACTTTTTTCTCATAGGATCATTCCTCAACAATACACATTTTATATGTTAAGTAAAACTATGTAACATGCCTTGATTCAAGATGGGGTATTTTTTTCAACTTTTATTACACAACTTTTATTCAACTTTTATTATTTTATTTTAAAGATTTGTTTTTATTTATTTATGCATACAAGAACTGGGGTACAGGCTAGAGGCGTGGGGGGTGAGAGGATTCACCAGAGACAGAGCGGGGAGCAGAATAGGCAGATCTACTGAAATACACTGCTGAGGAGAGCAGCGGGGAGACAGGAGAGGTCTGCCGCGCCATGAGGGTAGCTCCCTGGCCAGGGATCGAACTCAGGCCATGGTGGTGATGGTGCTGAGATTTAACCCCTAGGCCACCAAGGAGGTCCAGAAATTTGTTGTCACCCTCTAGGAAAAAGGTTTTGAAGTCAATTAAATAGCTTCTCACTCTTAGTGCTTACTGAGGAAGAAGTTTTCCAGTGTGTTTCAAATGCTCTTTCCAGAGGCATTCACTGAAGGAACTGCAGGCGTGTGGCCGTGGAGAGGCGCTCCACGCCTCCACGCCGGAGGACCGGCCTTCCAAACCGGATTACTAACAGACCTGAGAAAGTCAAAGTGCGTTTTTATAGAAATGCTTTCCTTTATTGAGAGCTAAAGAAAAAAGCAATTTGTGCAGGAGGATCATATCCGACAAAAAAAGAGCAGCTCCAGGCTGAGCCGTGCGCACCCCTTGCAGAGAGATCCGGGGCTGGAGTCCCACAGCCGGGGGCTCGCTCGGCGGTGCCATCTGGCCCGCGGCTGCTGCGTGGCGCCGGCTCAGCGCACCTGGGCTACAGGCTGACATTTCCTTCCCTGAATGTCAACTTTCCCTGCCGTCTAAAATGGGAAAAATAAAATCTGCTGCTCTTTTATTCTCTAACACATCATTTATAGAAAGACTCTGCACTCTCAAGAAAAGATCACATGCTACGGGCTGGAAGGCTCCTCGACGAAGTGTGGACGCGCTTCCTGAAGCCAGGACATTTCCAGACTGGCCCATATCCCCGTCTCAACCAGCGCACGTGACCTCAGCCGTTAGGTGGGCCACAGACGGGACGCTGACCCCGAGCCGCCGGCCAGCCTGACGCGCGCTCAGCAGAAGCCACGGCCAATGCACAGACTCCCGACGGGGCCCCCTTACGGGTAGCAAATGACACATGACCCGCCCTAACACCACCCGACCAAGCTCGAGTGTAGAACAAAAGGTTGGCTGACGACAAGGAGACGCCTTTACTTTCTCCCTCAAGTAGTAAGAAAAATTTTCTACTTTAAATTAGTTTTTCAAAAATTACTGAAATCAGAGAAAAAAATTGCACGTTTCTTCCCTAAATATATCTGTGACTACGTGAGCTAAATGTAGGATCTTTTGGAGAGAAAAAGATCTTACAAATGTTAAAATTAGCCTTTGTGTTTTAAGAGCACTTGGTTCGTCGTTTGACCAAAACCACCCGGGCGTCTTTTCATTCCAAAGCCCCAGAAGAAGCGCAGACGCGTGGCGGAATCTCCGAGGCACAGGACGGAGGCGCGGCGGGGAGCCCAGGCCAGCAGCCCTCGCGCCCCTGGGCTCCCCTTCAGGGCTAGCACTTTCTCGGGGTTTCCAGGTCCCTTCTGTCCCTTCTGTCCACCGAGTTATCCGCCCCGGCTGGACGAGCCCAGCAGGATCCGACTCCTTTGATCTTTCGGAGGAAAAGCCAAGAGCAAACGCTTCCACCCTGTGACCCGCTTCCACCCCGTGACCCCACTTCCACCCCATAACCCTGTCTTCAGGGACACCCGGGCTGCTCTGCACTGACAGGCTCACTGCACTCAGGGCTCCTGGGGGGCTCCAGGCCCTGAACCCCGCTGTCCTGATTCCCTCTCCAGCCCCCGCGTCTGCTCGCCCAGTCTCCCTCCATCCTCTGCAAACCCAGTGAAGACGTTATACTCGGCTGCCGCCCCTTCCTCCCCAAGTCCCGAGCCCCGGGTGACTCGGCGCCTCCTGGGCTGCTCCCTTCCCGGCACCGCGGCCTTTTCTTCCACCCGATCAGGCTGGGCCCGGGTCCCCTCCGCTCCTGCTTCTCGTGGCCTGTCTGCACCCCCGAAGAAAGGCTGCAGGACGTCACCCCTGCCTGCCCCGCCCTTCCGCTCTGCTGCCTCCGGTTCTCCGTCGCAGACAGCCGGCCCTGAACACCCCTGGCCTCACGCTCCTTCTGATCTAACCTACACCTCGCCGCTCAGCACCCTCAGCTCAGCCTCTCTGGCCTTTTCGCTGAATGTGCCTGATAAATGCGGCCGCTGGGCCCATCCCCGTCCCCCGCGGCTCAAGGACCCGGCCCGTGCCACCGAGCGCGCCTGCAGCAGGGTGTCCCCCCCTGTGCCACCCCGACGCGCCTCCCCCAGCCCCTTGCCGGCTCGCAGCCCTTCCCTTCTCTTCCTCCAGGTTAATCGAGTCCTAGATCCAGTTTCCTCCTCCCTAAGCCCAGTCACCTCTGGAAGGACTTCAGTGCCATCTGAGATGCCCCCCAAGTCCCGGGCCGAGTCCCTGGGTGCTGAGGGGAACCTGCTCTGCCTTCTCGTCTTCCCTCTCTTCTCACGTGGATTCTAAAGTGTTTATGAGAAATCCACAGTGTGCTGGGCCTCTCTGGTGGCACAAGGGGTTAAGCACAGCACTGTGAAGCTGTCCGCAGCCTCTGCAACACAAGTGCAGTCCCCGGCCAGGGAGCTGCCCACAGGGCACAGCAGACCTCTCCTGCCCCCCCTCCGCTGCTCCCCTCAACAGTGGATTTCAGTCAATCTGCCTGTTCTGCTCCCCACTCTGTCTCTGGTGAATCCTCTTACTCCCCACACCTCTGGCCTGTACCCCAGCCCTTTTTTTTTAAAGATTTTTTATTTATACAAGAACTGGGGTACAGGCCAGATGCGCGTGAGGGTGAGAGGACCCACCAGAGCCATAGCGGGGAACAGAACAGGCAGACTGATGAAATACACTGCTGAGGGGCGCAGCGGGCAGGGACAAGAGAGGTCTGCCTCACCATGTAGGACCCTTGCCGGCCGGCCGGGATGGAACCGGCGCTGCAGAGTCTGCAGACAGCTTCACAAGCCAGCGCTCAACCGCCTGCGCCACCAGGCCAGCTCTCAACCGCCTGTACCCCAGCTCTTGTATGCATAAATAAATAAATCTTTAATGCTCAGCCCTGCACTGCTTGCTTCTTTTCCGTGGACCAGACTCAATGCATCCTCGCCCAGGCCCCATCACCTGCAGCTGTTCCGCGCTGCACACGCTGCAGCCTCATGGAGAAAGCACGTCCGGGCCCAGGAGCCCCATGCGTTGTTAGTGCGCGAGGTCCGGCAGTGTTAGGGCGCAAGGTCGTGGCAGGAGAAACCAGCTATGTGACCCCTGCTCTCCCATCTCCTTATCATCGACAGCTGAATAACACTACCCAGACGCAGCTGCCTTTCCCGAGGGCCTTTCTGATTCCGGGTCGGGTCTCGGCCACCACACAGCCCCGCAGAAACTCACGGAAAGGAGCGTGTCGGTGAAGACCGCATTCCGCGGACTCCTGGGGCTGAAGCAGTCCTGAGCGTGGGGGCAAGAGACGGGGCTGGCACATCCAGGCCACTCCCAGGAGGGCAGCTGGTCCCGCTGCCTGCAGACCAAGCCCGCCTGGCTTCTCTTTTCCCCTCTTGACCTACTCACGACCAGCTCTTGCCAGGGAACTCTGTCTGCTCAGAACAAAAACCACAGAGCTGTCGCCAGTTTCATCAAACACCCAAGAACCAGCTGCTTTTGGTGAAGAGGGAAGTCATGAAAAAGCTCTAAACACTGAAGCCCTCTTCTGGTTATTATTTTCTCCTTGACAGTGTCATTCGGAGGCAGAGATTTGCGTCATAGTAGCTGGTGGAAAGCCTTTCACTCTCCAATGCACAGGAATTGCCAGTGAAACCCAGCATCACCTTAAAGCAACCTGATAATTACCCAAAGGAGAAGTGGGGTACAGATGAGGCCCCAGGTAGAAGAGCTGTGAATTCCAAGGGACAAATGCTTTCACCCTCCAGGAGAAGTTTTGAAGTTAGTCATGAAACCCTGCGAACAATTGCATTTCACATTCAAACCAGTGAGGCCTGACGTAGATGAAAATGGAAGCTAATCTCAGTCCCCAAGGCGAGGTGCAGCTAAACAGCTGAAAGGAAAGAGCCCTTCACACAGAACCCCCCACCCAGCCTACTGTTCACCCAAGGGAGAAAAGCAGAGGCAAAAGCCAAATCCGGCGGCTTTTGTTTCTTGGGGGAAAAGAATCATATCACATTAATTTTATGGAAACACCACATCCATTCATCGATTGGGTCAACCTGCAAGATTCTAACTTTATTGATCTTAAGCTTACCTGACCTCGCATCACTTTTGATTTGATCACACACCAAAGAGATGATGTGTCAAGGTTGGAGTGAAATCAGACGCAGCAGCACCAGCCTTCACCACCACTCCCCTCGTTATTTTTCTATTTATATTGCAGATGGTGTGAAAATTTTATTGGCTTTATTTTATTATGTGGTATAGTTGATTCATTTGGTGTTGTCCAAACCTGCCCAGTAAATCCAACCTGTCCAATGTGTTGCATCTTCCTGAGAATGAGCACAGATACGTAAGTCTTCATGCAGAGTCTAAGGTCTAAGATCCAGCTCATGGTTCCTTGGCAAACGACAATTCAGAACCACACGGGGCATGTGCAAGGCAAGCAGTGGAGGGACGAGAAGGCACCAAAGTGACCCAGAGACAGAGAAAGGCAGAAAAACTTACTCCTCCCTAGCGGAGGAGCAACCCCAGAGGTCTAGGGGTGCTGGGGAGCGCCACGTGAAGAAGAGCTGATGGAGCCTTGAGATAGGAACTGGCCTTGGGGTTATGGGAGGAGGCAGAGGAGGAGGAATTCCTATTAGGTAGGGCAAAGCCAGATGCTTAGGAAAATGCAGAACAGCTTCAGCCATTATGGAAAGCAATCTGGATTTCCCTTAAAATATGAAAAATGGAGGGCCTCCCCGGTGGCGCAGCAGTTGAGCGCTGGGCTGCGAAGCTGCCTGCAGCCTCTGCAGCACCGGTTCGATCCCCGGCTGCTCCCCGGCCACCGGAGGAGGGTCCCACATGGCGCGCAGACCTCTCCTGCCGCCCGCTGCTCCCCTCAGCAGTGTCCTTCGGTCCCTCTGCCTGCTCTGCTCCCCGCTCTGGCTCTGGTGAATTCTCTCACCCTCCCGCGCTTCTGACTGTACCCAGTACTTGTATAAAATAAACAAAATAAATCTTTTAAAAAAAATGAAAAATGGAAATACCATAGGACCCGGCAGCCCCATTCTGGGGCATCTCTCTACAGACTATGAAACCTCAACAACAGCCACACGTCCCCCGCATTCACAGCAGCACTGGTCAGTGGGTGCGTAGCACGAAGGATAACCAGAGCTCCGTGAGTAGACGCCTGGGTCAGGATGTGGGCTCTCCAGGGAGAAGTGTACGGCCTGAGAAAGGGCAGAATGCAGCTATTTTCAACAAAAATAGAGAAAGTTTAAGGGAATTATTTGTATTAAAATCAGAATGACAAAAACAAATACTGGATGTTTACATGGCAGACAATTCGATGACACAAAACACTTGCAGAAACTAGTGGCCATTCATGCACGTCCTGGGGCTCTGAGGTTAAAAGGGAAGGGGTGGGACAAGGGCACACACGGCACGGAGTCCCTCGCATATATTCATACGTATATTAATTTTATGTCTAAGCCTTAATTTTATAAACATTCACAGAATTAGTGAAAATATGGTTTCCACTACCAGTCGCTTTAAAGTAAGTATAATCAGTGCTTTTGTCACATTGTGGAATCTAAGCCCCTGCATCTGCTCGGTGAATATTTAGTGGCATGACAGAAGGACGGCTGGCAGGCTGGCTGGGTAGATGGACAGGCGGATGGATGGACGGATAGATGGGCGGATGGAAGGCAGGAAGCTAGCAGGGTAGCGTTAGCTCCTGTGATGTACTTTACTAGAGCCAGAATTTGACTCTCAGAATTGCTAACATTCAAAAATATTCATCTGCAATGAAAGAAGAAAGTGAAATAATCTTGAGATAGTGCGCCCCATGGCCTCCTTCCTCCACGTAAACATCTGGAATTGGGGTCAAATGACCACTGAAGAGCTGCCATCCCATCCTAGAGGCAGGAGACTAGCGTCTTTGGTTCATTCCTCTTCGACTTACTGCAAATCTCAGGCCACCAGCTTTGGCTGTCAGTCACACTAATTATGGCTTCTTTCGCCAGAGGCAAAGGTTCCTTGTCACTCACTTCTTTGCCTAAGGCCTCTGGCGGCAGAACCCATGCCAGGAACTGTGGTCCTTCCTGAGCCCCTGCCAAGGGACAATAATGGGATCAAAACTCAAAGCCACGAAGGCAGAGCAAACAGAAGGGGAGACAGCAGTGAATGAAAAATGTCGACAAATTTTAGGAGTTGGAGAACAGATGGGTGACTGCCAAATTTAGCGGAATAGAGAAAGTGTAAATTAAGTGGCTACACGGGAGCACAAGAGGAAAGCGGTGTCAGGCCACAGAATGAGAAGGCCCAGGATCATGGCCCCACCCACTGGGGGAACATCTCTGTCAGCCTGTAAGTGAAGCAGCATCTCCAAATCCTCTCCAGTCCGATGCTGGACTTTTTCTGGAGACGTCGGCTGCAGAGATTCTAGGCTCTATGCACCAGACCCAGCCTGGGGCAGGTTGTCTTCCTGAAGGTGGAGTGGAAGTCCAGAAGAGCATTCTAGAACTGTCTGGGGTGAAGGGACTGGCATATACTCAAGCTGCCCAACTATCCAAGAGCCACTCCAGCCTTGAAGACTTGAATGTGGCTAATGCAATAGAGGAAAAGAATTTTTGTTTTTGTTCATTTTCATTAATTTAATAGCTGCATGTTGTCCCATGCAGAAGAACACGGGCCCAGAAAATGCACCGGGTGTTCCTGGGGCCATACCCTCACCTGGCCCCTGGAGCAACAGCTGCAGTTAGCATCAGGCAGGACAACTGACCTGCCCAATAAAAAGACCTCAAGACAGACATTTGTGGGTTCTCCCACAAAACGGCGAGGTCCCAGTCTCCATCAAGATCACTTACAGGACAGCCCACTCAGGAAGGCCTTCGAATCAGGGGCTTAGCAACCCCCTCTCAAATAAAAGTGGGCAAGCAAACATCATCAGTCATTTGAGGAAGTCTCCACATGTATGGACGAGACAAAGACAAGAAAAATTTTAAAAAGAAAAAAGAAAGGCAACGACAAACAATAACAGGAAACCAAAAGGAACTGACATGATACATTAACAGGAATTTTTAAAATGACACACGCTAAGAATCTCAAAGAGAAAAGCCAAGGTCATGCATTTGCAAAAGGACACGATACCTGGGGGAGAGCGTGACTGTCAGGGAGCAGGGTCCACCGGAGCTCTGGGAGACTGACACGCAGGAAAGAGAACAACTGACGAGGAGGCCCTGGGCGTGGAGGAAACCTCCCCGTGGGTCGCTTAGACTAAGGTAACAGACTGCAGGGAGCAGCCGGCTCCAGGACACCAAGGAGACGCGGCATGTGGGGGATGCACGGTGCTCAGGACACGCACCTGAACCTCACACCACCAGGTGACGTCAGTGAAAAATTTAACTAGAACAAAGCAAAGCACAACTTAAAAAGAAAGGGAATATTATTCTACCGTAGGACAATTTTTTTAAACCTAGAAACATTTAAAATGCAGTTATTCTAAAATGTTTTTTCTGATATTCTGTTTTTTCAATTAATCCAATGTTGTGCTTTCTGTTGCATAAGTTCTTTAATTAGCCAAAAAATAAGTAAAAGAAAACTGAACAAGGTCTCCTTGAAATTCCAGGGAGTCTTATGGGGAGCTTAGCACCGCACCCCCAAGACTATACAATTCTGGGACGCTGGGGGCCGGGACCAGGAGATCCATAGCAAATTCTCTCACTCTGCCAGGCCGAGCAACTGCAGCTCACATACCGCGAGTGTGAAGCAATTTTTAAAATTACTTATCTATTGTTATTAAAGCACCATTGTTTCACATCCTCAACAGCGATTTGACCTTGCAGGATACGCCATCAGGTGTGGAGGCCAGGACTAAGGGCGCTTCCAGGCAGGAGTGCTAAGGTCCCCGCATCTGTGAAGCAATTTGGCCTGGAGTCCAAGCACCGCAGAGCCCCTGGGTGTCCCCCATGGGGGCGGGAGTGGGGAGAGGGAGGCTGGAGGGGGAGAGGGGAGGCCCCAACCTCAGCCCCCACATTCAGGGGCTGAGTGACTTGGGTGTGACCAAGTGTCTCATGAAGTAGACACACGACGATGAGACTTCCCAACTTAGAGCCTCTTTGAACAAACATTTGTTTAGAACAAGGAGATAACGAGCAATTATTTTCTAGAACATCACAGATGTTATCCATTAGGGTACGTCAATCAGAAACACTACTTCATGTCTCGAGCTGCTTCGTGAGATTTCTCAGGGTTTTGCGTGAGCAAAGCTCTAAAATGGGGCAAGACTGCCCGGGAGAGGCAGAAAGGCTGGGTGGGGCTCCCCTGGGAGTCCTTCCGCTGACCTTGACTTAATAAACAGCCTTTTCATGTATCGGGATCGATAGATTGTGTTTCTAATTGATTTTTGCCCTGGGTCTGCTTTCTGTAAAATGTGTCTCAATTCAAGTAGAACGAGTTCCACATTTTCAAAATTGAAAAGAATGACAACCTGCCATTCGGAACTCAGGCTCACAGCTCATCCAGCAAAATCAGCTCGACCGACCTTCAGAGAAGGCGCAGACGTGGGCACTCGAGCTCGGCGCGGACACTGCCTGGTGATCTTGGGCCCACCTACCTGTCTGCACCCCGGCTTCCTCCTCTGACAGATGCGATGCTGGCTCGGACACGGGAACGGTCATAAAAACGAGCGTGCCAGTTACTGAGAAGAAGCCAAAGTCCAGAAAAATCTGAGGTGCTTGGCCATAACAATGGCTCTGCGAATACTGATCAAGATTTAGTTGTCCAGACAAAACCAGTCAGGGTCGGGTTTAATACGTCGTTATATTTAACACAACATAGTGACTGCCCTCGCCCGGTATCTGCATTCCATTTAACCTAAATGGCTACTGGTATTTGACATAAAGTTAGCCAGGAAGAAACCTCTTTCCACAGCTTTTTAAATAAAAAATCACATCTCTCTCAACAACCCCCCCCACACACACACACACAGATTTGCCCATATCCATAGTAAATCTCATGACAAGATGTTGTGTGTGCTAACTATTTTGCCTGCAGGGAGCAAGTTCAGAAGTGTGTGTAACTAAGGGCAGGTTTACTTACGTTGCCTTGATGGTGTTCCGTGAATTCCATGGTAATGCATGCACTGTTTTGGAAATGGCCACTGTAATCTGTCATTTAATTCAACATCCTCCGCAAGACCCTTAACAAGCATCATGAAAGGCAAAAGGAGACACTGGCCAGGCCTGGAGAAGGCAGGGTCCTGACTTCAGAACTGGGGCCGGCCTCTCGGCCCTGCTGGATTCGGACTTCCCCGAGGTCTGCTGGAGGCCACTTTCAGAAAGTGCTGGAGCCTCACAGAGAGCTCCCAGGGGCACAGGCCAGCCTACGCCCCTGTGGACATCAGAAACTTCCAACACCATGCCCAAAACATGCCTCAAGCTTTCCAAGGACACGGGTCACTTAGGTCCTCTGACATAGAGTCAGATTCCTGGGGAAAGAGGGATTTTGCTCTTTTTCCAGGTTTTTCTCTTTCCCAGTAGGTCTGGGATGGGGCCCATGAGCCTCCATTTCCAATAGGCAACCAAGTGAGATCCACGCTCTGATCTGTACTCCCAGAAGGCCCAGCTCGAGGACTGCGGTGTCAACTGTCTCTGGTGCTTCTTATTTTCGGGTAAGAGCAAGAAAGATTGGTTATAGGTTAACTCATAGTGCAACTTCTCATTTCGATGCTTATTTAATGCTGGCTGGCTGGCAGGGGTGGAGGCTGATGGTGGACGGAGGATGGATGGGGGCGGGTGGGTGGATGCCGGGTGGGTGCAGCAAGCACTGATGGATGAATGATGTGTGTAAGACTAGATGGGTGATGGGTGTAGACTGGGTGAAGGATGGTTGCGTGATGGATGACTCAAATGAGTGAACAGAGTAATAAAGGAAAAGCATGACAGTCTTTCCTCCTCTGGAGGAAGGAGCAACGCCTGACTTTCAGGTGCAAACTTGGAGGAGGAGGGAAGCGTGAGCTGGGGCCCACCCCGTCCGTCTGCATCGCCACACCCCTCCCCCTCAGCGCTCCCTGACGGCCCCCATCAGGCTAGGACCCTGCAAAAGTAGGTAACTAAGAAGAGACTGTAGGATTGATGAAGGCACCTTCCCTTACTAAATATTAATACTGAATATAAAACAGCAATAAACAGAGCAGAGCAGAATAGGACAATATCAAAACAGGATATTTACACGTAATTGACCTCTGGGTCATTTCAATTTACTTGTATTTTTCTGTGATTTCTGTGGTGATCATGAAGTTCTTTCATAATTAGAAATAATACACTTTTAAATAGTAGTAACTTTTATTACCTAATGTCCTTCATTTTTATTTGCTTGAGTGTTTTATGTGCATAGTGTAATTTAATTCTCACAGCACATAAATTTTATATTTCTCTACTGGTTTTGCTTCTTCAGCACATGAATATTTTCCTATCTTGAAAATACCCCGTTGGTCCCCAGATCTACCTTCATCTCCCCGTCCTCAGCACATTTCCTCTGAAAAGTCAGCCACTTTGCATCCAGGGGCACCCACCCCATTCCCTTCCCCACCCATCCCATATGGGTCCCCTGCCTGTCTCTTGGCTGCTTGGCATTTACTCTGCATCTGGGAGTCACATGTCACCCCGCTAGAATCAAAACCACGGGCACCTCTGTCCTTGCTCTGCTGGGCCCATCGGCAGTATCTGTCACACGTAACCAGTTCGTCTTTCTAGAAGCATTTTCTTTTTGGCTTCCGGATCCTAAATAACCTTTTTTTAAATCATTCGTTGTTTTATGTAACTCCTTACATGGTAATTATCTCTCTCCCTGCACGTCTCCTCATATTGCTGTGAGGTCGCGAGCAGACCATGAATTACTGACTCGTCGGCTTTACGGCTGCACAGAAAGCTAGTGGGATGCATTTCTGAACAGCACGTGGCCCTGTGGCAGCGTTAGGAGCTGTAGAGAGATTATGCGACGTGAGCCGGTCACACACCCATGAGAGTGGTAGGGATGACATCACTTTAGCGGACTGTCCAGCAAATACCACACCAAGGACAAACACATAAATGTGTGAGTCTGCACGCTCTGAAGAGCCAGCCAGCAAGACAGAGAAAGGCAGAGCGGTCTGGTACAGAATCCAGCTTGCCCCGCCATGGAGGCCAAAGGGCCCGCAGACGGCTGTGCTCGAGTTGCAGGAAGCCAGCGGCAGGCCTGGGCCTGAACCCGCAGACCTGCTGACCAGGGCCCCGTGCGCATCTCAGTGCATCGTCCTCCGTTTACGAGACGATTATAAATACACCCCGTTCAATGTAAACATCACAGCACCCACAGGGCGAAACGACATGGTTACAGACACGAGAGATGAGAAAGAAATAAAAGCAGAGTAGCAAGCTAATCACCGAGTCGCAGAGGGAGAGACCGGCCACAGAATTACTCAAAACAGCCAGAGAACAATGACTAAAGTGGCGACTATATGTAGCAATCAATAATTAGCTTAAATGTGAAAGGACTAAACTTTTCAGAAGAAAGTCTGGCTGAATGGACAAAACAGACGCCAGGACACACCCTTGCCGCCACGGAAGGCGCCGGATAAACCCACGCAAGGTGTCCACGCAGCGTCTCACCAGGGAGACGAGAACATACGTTGAGAAAGGCCAATCCCTTCCAGAGCGACGTGGGAAGCTGGGTCACCGCGTGCCAAGGAGTGACCCTAGATTCACACACAAGTTACCCTCAAGTGGATTGGACACGAGCAGGAGACCAGGGACCGTGAACTCCTAGGAGCAAGTGGAGGACAAGATCCTTGACGTTGGTCTTGGCAATGGTTTTTTGGACTTGACAGCAAAGACAAAGACGACACAAGCAAAAGGAAACCAATAGGACTACATCTGGCTACAGTGCTCTCGGCCGAGGAACCCTCCAACCAGCTGGACAGACACCTGTGGCACGGGAGGAAACACTCGCCAACCACACGTCATCCACGGCAGGGCTGTCCCAGCACACAGGGGCCTCGCGGAACTCAGCAACAAAACAACACAATTTTTAAACAAAGAACCTGAATAGACATTTTTCTGAAGAAGACATAAGGTGACCGGCAGGCCCTCAAACGTGTTCAAAAATCATGAATCCTCACTTGTGTCCTATTGGAAATGCAAATCAAAGCCACCGCGCGCTGTGACCGCACACCTGCCGAGACAGCTCGTCCTGAAAAGGCAAGAAAGCAGACGGCACAAGGCTGTGGCGACAGAGAACTAGGCACGCTGTTGGTGGAATGTGAGTGCAGCCACGATGGGCAACAGCATGGAGGGCACCCAAAAAATGAAATTATAACTATCACATAACCCAGCAGCTTCAGGTTAAACATATCCAAAGGGAACAAAACCATCATCTCAAAGAGCTGCCTACACTCGCATGCTCATCACCACTTCTTCATAATCACGGGGGTGGGATCAGCCTCCTTGTCCATCCACAGGTGAACGGATCAAGAAAAGGGAGACAGGAATATCATTCAGCCTGAAAAAGAAGGAAACCCGGCCACTGGCAGCGACATGAGCCTCTCCCGAAGGGCATGATGTGTGTAATCACCCAGAGAAGGGCAGACTGCGTGATGTTGCTAAAACACAGAACCTAAAATCAAGTCAAACTCAGAGACACTGAGAACAGAGAAGCAGAAGCATCAAGACGTGCGAAGGAGACGCGGGCGACGCACTCTGGGGGGCGACGCAGAGGGGCCTGCAGGGCGGCCGCGTCTCCGTTTTGCATTTTTCCAGTTGTCAGCCTTGCGAACTATGCGTTTACATAGACGTGGAAAAGCCTATATGAGATTGAATGAAGCAGATCACACTTTCATAGATTTGTTACTCCAACAGTTCTCTCCTAATTGCTAATTTAAGCGGCTCTTCCCGCTCAGAGCCGCACTGGACAGCTTTTAGGCTCCACCTAGCAGTGCCGCAGTCTATGAAATTCACATAATGAAGATATGCTCTTATCAAATTAGCCATAAAGAAATGAAAAAAAACAAGCTTGAGTGGTGATTCCAAACGTAAGAAGATTGTTCTCTTTTTTTATTTATCACCTCCCTGTTAACTAAAGACGCCAGAGTGGGTACAAACTCAATCAAGCTAATTAAACTCTGTCTTGCTGAATTTCCATTGTAAAAGGAAAACCAGCCTGTGCATTTAACAACTGAGGAAAATTGTACCTGGAGAGACAGTCACGCTGCAGGAGGAGGAGGGTTAATGCGATGTAAGGGCAAAGATGAACGCACGTTTCGGCTCTATCAGTAACTTGGCTTGGCACTGAGGATTCCCCGCTGCTGTGTGAACCATCATTTTTTAACACGAGATTATGAACCATTGTTTGAGTGCATTTAGGAGGAAAATATTAAATACCTGAAAACCATACAGTCGATTTATCTACAGACAACAGTAAATGAACTATAAGAATATCGTATTACTCAAGTACTTTTGGGCAGCACGTTAATTCTAGGTAGTTTGAACTTGGCTTATCTACACTGTAAAAAACTCTTGGTCCTCAGAAAGCTGGACGTCGTCGTATTGGTGAAAAAGGACAAAAATACAAGGGTCCGGGTTGACCGTTGTGTCAAATTATCTTTCTCTCAGTGAGAACATGAAGGGTTTTGTAAGACAATTATAATGGAGCAATGAGGGACGTTACGGTTTTCATTAGAATTCTGACTTCCAGGACTACAGCACCGGATCTTCAACATGGAGGAAAGTGTGTGAAAAGCAGAAAATTGAAGCTGTTTTAAGTTAAAAAAAAAAAAAATCAGATGGACAATCATTTCCCCTTTAATGTGCATTTGAGTGTTAGACTTAGTAAATAACTCTCTCTCTCTCTCACACACACACACACCCGATATGGCGCACACTGTTAGAATTTTGTCCATGTTTCTAAAGCCAAATACCACAGACATCTCTAACGCAAAACATTCTTGCCCCCATCACCTATTCTGGACCAATGAAAATTGAACGTACTGTCGAGGAATGTCACTGGTCTTGGAAAAGAAACAGAAAAAAGTTGTTGGCTTAGGAAAATGGAAGATTGTTTTCTGAATTTCACCAAATTAATGATGCTCTATCTTCACGTAAATATGTTCTGGGGGGTTCAAGTAAACAGAGTGTCTAGTCGTAGAAAAGAAATGTTCTCCTTTTAAAGTAGGAAAGCCTTCCCCAGCCTAGTTGTCCATCAGCATGGACAATTCATTGCTCCATCTCCTTCCACCCACCTTGTGAATGAACTGAACAAAATCCATCCCAAACTAAAAGGTAAAATTTCGTCAGGAGAAAATGGGGATCGTGACCCATAGGACAAGTCCCAAGGATTTACTGTTTTTATTTCCTTTTTCCTCTGAGCACTCATGACTTTCTACGGAAGTGACGTGGCTCGTGACATGAGATACATTTCATCCTCATCATCTGTCCATGCTACGCCCCCCGCCAAAGGTCTGGTTTCCGTCCATCTGCAGCCCATCGACACCCCCACCCAGCCCCCGCAGCCCCCCGGCTCTCTCGTAACCACCATTTTGCTGTGCCCACGGCGGTGAATGGGCGAAACGGTGCAATGCACACCATGGCTACTGCTCAGCTCCGAAACAGATGACATCTTGCCCCTCGCACCAACAGATGCACCTGGAGGCGAGATACGTCAGGTGGAAAAAGATAAACACTGCCTTGTTTCCTCATCTGTAGACGATATCAAGAAATGAAGCAAGCAAAAATAACTGCTTTCTTGTCACCGCAGTCAGAATGCTTAACAGGAATTTGCCCTCCTAACAACCTGTTCTAGGCACAATCCCTGTCATCCATCTCCTGCAACTGAGCCTTTTTTTAATTAATTTTTAAAAATTTTTTACGTCATTGTTCATTTTTAAACAATATTTGCTTCCCCCCCGCAGGTGGCGTCCCCAGAGAGCTTTCCTTCCCCAAGGCACCCGGCGCCATCACCTCAGTCCCCTGTGCGCCTCCCTCCCTCCCTCTGATCCCTCTCCCGCCTCCTCCCTGCAGGATGGCTCTGGTTTATAATTATCCGGTTTTGTTTTGTTGTGTTTTGTACGGTTATTATTTTTTTACACTGATGTCTTACTGGGTTCCCCTATATTCCTGCTATCAGTGAAGCTGTAACTGAAACTTGACACTGTCGAACTGCGCTCCCATTCTGCTTCCTCCCAGCCTCTGCACACCCCCCTGAGTGCTCTGCTCCCATCAGGATGCGGGCACTGGCGCCTCACCTACGCGGGATCAGTGGCCCTTGTGTTTCCGTGACGCGCTTACTGCTCTTGGCACAACATCCTGACGGTGACTCTGCTGTGCCCACGGCGGGACAGCCTTCTCTGTGGGCGAGTGACGCCCGTCCCATGCACCTGCCACTCTCCTCGGCGCCCTCGGGGCTGGAGGCAGCTAGGCCCTCTGCACTCTCGGACTTGTGGCTGGTGCTGCGGGCGGGACAGTTGCTCCTTGTGATCTTGAATTCAATTCTTTTGGGTATTCACCCAGAAGTGGCACGCTGAGTCACGTGGCGGGAAGCTCTATTCTAATCTTTGGGGGACCCTCCACTGTTTGCTGTAGCAGCTGCACCATTTTGCCGTCCCTCCAACAGTGAGCAAAGGGTCAGGTTCCCGGCACCCTGTTAGCCCCAGCCGAGCGGGCAGGGCAGCGGGTCTCCCAGTTGCTCCACTCGCCAGTGTTTGGAGGACACCTGATTACAGTTTAAAGCCCTAAATGAAGCGGGTCAGTTGGGTCTGGGCTTGCTTTTTCCCCCTGAAAAGGCTGCTGCTCCCCAGAGGCTGCTGATGCGCAGGCCCAGCTCTGTGGCCGCCCTGCCTGGCTCCAGCCGGGTCAGCTCCTCAGCATGTCCTCACTTCTCCCCGGTGGTCCTGGTGCTGCAGCCCACGGACTGGAATTCACACACCCCTGTTGTCTCAGGACCCCGAAACCCAGGACAGCACGCCCCCCAGGCCGGTGAGCCCGGCGGCAGGCAGGGCAGCGCCAGGGAGCACACTCTGGGTCCTGGGGGCCCCCTTGCAAGGGCAGCTGGTTGAAGCCCCTCTCGCAAGTCCGTCTCCTGTTCCCCCGAGCGGGGGTCGGGGAGGTGGGCCTGCGCCGGGGCGTCTGAACCGAGGGCTCATTTCCGCTTCCTGAGATCTCCCAGCCTCCTCCTTAACACCAGCCGCTCTGCTGAGGCCCCAGTAATGGAGACATGGCATGAGGCCTTCCCTGACCTTCATTTCAATCACAGCAGGTGTCAAAAAATTGCTTTCCCCGGTAGTCAATTATTTTTGTCTCTAAATCCTGCAATTTTGTTACAAGGAACTTACAGGGTTATGAACTTCATTCTAATCCCCTGTGTGCAAAAGAGCTGAGAACACTCTGCTCGCCTCCTCCCGGCCTGAGCTGCTTGTTCTAGACCCTAGGGGGTTGTAATTATTTCTCCTGGTGTTTTAAGTACTTGGAGTTTTCATTCCGATTTCCTTCAAGTTCAAATGTTTCTCTATCTTGAAATTATAAAGCTCCTTAGGCTTTCCTACAGATGTTGCCCCTGAGTATATTCTGGAACAATGAACTAACACCCTAGGATGGTCAGCCTGGCCATCGTCAACAGCCAGCACCTGTGAAGCACTGTCCAGAGGGACAGTGGCCACGCTCGGGGGTCCCTGTGGTGGGGCTCTGCGCCCACCACAGGGGACACAGCATTCAGTCTCCAACGTGAGGAAAAAGTCTAGAGCTAAAGAGAGCACAGCGCAGGCCAGGAGCAGCCACACAAACCAGGACGCCGTCCCGGAGAGACACGCTGGGATCCAGGCTGTGCTCAGCCTCGGAAAAATGCAAACAGCTGGAGGTTAAACGTCTCAGCTTCAAGCAAGTGCATTTTTTAAAGATGCCCTCTTGTTACTGAAATAAGGACAAGACAGGACTTGAGTGTGAACTCCTGACATCAAAAATTCAGGGGAGAGGGCGGGGGGGAGAGAGGGAGAGAGAGAGAGAGAGAGAACCAGCGACGGCACTGGAGACCCACCATCTCCGGCCCTTTCAAGGGCCTTTTCTTCCTAGGACCGTCATCAATAATGGCTGATGTAGACGGAAGGTCCTCACACTTCAGGCCTCCGGGGAAACCTTTTCAGGCCTCAGTGGGCCCTAAAAGTCTTGTTTCTGCCCTTGCTGACTTGGGGGAAACAGACCTCAGAATGTGAGAGCAGAAAGACAGGCGCCTGCCGCTGGGGAGCCACCCCACACCCCACCATGTGACCTGCCAGCTTGACCCCTCAGTCTCCAGATGTCCTGTCACCACCTACAACCTCCCGAGAGACAAGGTCGTTACCACAGATCTCTGTGGCCTCCGTGGTTGTCATGTTCACATTTGCATTGGTTTCATTAAAGCGAGTTTAATCTAAAATTAAGCCTCTCCGAAGCTCCTGCCACTCTGGAAGCTCCATCTTATCTGAAATCTTCCATGGAATGAATTAACTTTGCTCACTGGGAACTTGCAGCCAAATCAGCTTCCTTCCTCAAGTCAGTGGCAGGCAGGCACGGCGGGAGAGCAATTCTGTAAATGAATTGGCACCAGCCTTATATTTCCCCGTAATGAATCCATCCAAGGACTGGATGACCAATTTGGGATCAGAACTCAGTCCAGTAACACAAAATATTAGCAACTTTGGGGCTGCAGACTCTTGACTAATCCACAGGAGAGCCCGCTTCCCCATGGACACCCAGCCAGGCGGAAGCGGACGCCGGGCCTGTGGGCCTTGCTGCCCGCGACGCATCAGGCCAGCAACATCACGCTCCGTCCTGCCGCTCGCCTTCCCAGACCCAGCCCCCGGGCACCCCACATCAGAATGGCACGATTCGGCCCAAGTCCCGAGGCACCACCCCACCCCCAGGCCCCCAGGCAGCCTGGTCTCTGAAGACTGCAGTGCAGCGGTGCAGGCTGACGGAAGCCGTGCAGCGTCCTGGCTGGAGCCCAGCGTTCAGTCAGGGAGTCCTGAGCTTGAATCCCAGCCACTCACTCTCCGCGGGCCCTTAGCCAAGTTTCTAATGTAATTGAACCTCGGCCCCTTCATCTGGAAGATGAGGTGCATCCTCCCTTGCAGGTGAGCTGTGGAGGCCGTGCTGGCAGAGAGAGGTGCTCCGTCAAAGCAGAGTCCGCGGGTGCGTCCTGAGGGCCTCCTGCACCCCAGCTCTTGCCAGTGCGTTCCTGCTGCCATCTACAACCAAGGCTCTAAAGGGACCTTCACCCTGTCTTTGCAGGTTGGAAGTGAGCGGAGAGCACATTCAAGGCCCCGACTCCCGGCCCCCGCCAGCCCCGTGCTCTGACCGTGCGTGAACGTGCCTCCTCGCCTGACCACGTCTTGTGTGTGGTCTGACAGCTCACATCGCCCTGCGGCTTTCAAGAAAGCTGAGGCTTTTCGAAAATTCTTTGCATTAGAGTAGGAAGTCTGCTTCTGCTACCTGACCTGGGAACTGAAACAAGGTTCCCTGTGACTTCAGTTTCTTCCCTCAAGAAACTGAGTTGGCAAGAGTTGGCAAGAGGGATCACGGAGAAAACGCCTCAACCGGGAGTCTGGAGCGCGCGCCCTCGGCTCCATCAGTGCCACGCCAGCCTCCTCTTCCAGCGACCGGCCCAGCCAGGCAGGACCTAGAGTCCTTGTCATCCCGAGGTTGCCCCACACCCCGGCTGAAGGCGAGGCCCTCCCGGACCTGTTTCAGTCCATGCTGAGGGGCCGATGGGGGCGCCCGAGCCTGACCCCTATCTGGACGGCAGCCGTGCTGGTTCCTACTGCTCGTGACGCGCGGCCCCAAGCCCCGGGGACGCAGGGAGCTCAGCCGGGCTGGCCGTTGGCTGCCGTCGGCCACGCGAGCGTGGTAAGAGGCTGACCGCACTGCAGGGAGGGGAGGCGTGCCCTGTGCCGGGTCAGATGGGCGTTCAGGGGGCTGGCAGCCCAGAGCCCCAACTACGTGGTCCCCCCGGGCACGGTGACTGCATGCCGAGGGGTGTTCTGAGAGTGAGCACTTCAAGACGGCCGTGCAAGCCACGCCGTCTCTTCTGTCCCGGCCGCAGAAGCCCCAGCACACCTCGTCCCTGCATTCTGCTCATCAGGCAAGCGGCAAGCTGCCTCAGACACAGGGAGGAGAAATCTCTCTGCCTCCAAAGGGGAAGCAGAGTGAAGCACTGGGGTCGTCTCCACCTCTGCTGTCCCTGCGGGGGCGGGCAGGAGCGCCCACCTCTGGACATCAGGGCAGCCATTCTGCATGGGCCACAACAGACTCGGGGTCCTTCAAACACCGGAGGACACCGGCTTGGTCCATAAGTGAAGTCCTGACAAGTCCAGGAAGTGAGAGCCCCGTGGAGGAGGGGGCTCCGGGAGACCTTGGAGGACGAGTAGAATTTGGGTAGATGAAGGTGGCGCAGGCTCTGGGAAGACAACAGCAGTTTTGAAGACTCAAGCCATGGAAGGGCCACTCTTCGCGGGGCAGAGAGGAGGCGGCCTGCTACGCAGGGAAGTTGTGTGAGTGAAATCCCGCTGCAAATCAGAAAGCATCTGAATGTATTATTGAGAGCATTTTTATATAATATCAGAGGCTACAAGATGTGAGAATTGAAGCCAGCCTGAGAGGGGCCCTCCCCTGCCCTCCACTTGGGGTGTATGTGCATGCACAAGTTACTCCGGTGCCACACACGATGCCTGCGGGGACAGTGACTCCCCACAGGGCCTGGAGGGGCTCTCTGAGAGCCTGCACTTGGCTTCCCTTGCACCGGTGCGTGTCTTGCCTTCACTCTTTCAGGCAGGCGCTTCGCGTCGTCAGGGCAGGGTTGAAAGGAAGGACCACTGGAAATCCCGAGACACTTTGTTCTCGGTTGTTGAGCTGACCGTCCTGTTCCTCCCTCTGGATCAACAAGGAGCTGCAGTGACAGGTCCACAACTAAGGCAGCTAGTGAGTTTGTCGTGTCGTGGCTTATCTGTGGTGCATAACCGAATCCAAAAATCCTGAACCTTTGGGGTGACCAGCACCATGGGGGTGCTTGTTGTCAGTCCAGCTTCCCGGGTGCACCCTGGAGGCTCTGAGCCAGTGAGACTGAGATGAATCCCTCCGGCTTACCTTGTGCCAATCAATATACGTTGTGGGGTTGATTCCATCACTGTTGTCAAAGCCATTTAAAAGCTGGCAGAAAAGACACCACAAAGCCTGACATTCACTCTCTAGGAAAAAGCTCTCCCTTATCACTTCCAAAAGTAGAAGCAACAGAGTAAACGGAAAAGCAGGGCTTGTTCTGGAAAAGACAAGGCAGCCTGGTGTCAGCTCCACTCTGCAGATGTTGGGTAATTCGGGATCTCATGTGTTCACGGGGAGAACGAGCTGCAGCCTCATTACACCGAAGGCGGGGGTTGTCCCAGGCCACGGGCTGATGCCAACGAGGTAAACACAGGCACGAATGCGGACGTCTGTGCCAGAAATAAAAACCAAAAACTTCCCCCATCTGTTTGTGCCTCAGAGGAGAAGTAGGTGATTCCTGGCCCTCCCCAAAGCTGTGGCCCAGCTGGGCAGCCCAGACACACACCCAGGAGATCCCTGGTGCAGAAGCAGTGGCCGTGGACTCTTCCTGGCCGCCGTCCTTAGCCCAGGGCACAGCCAGAAGCAAGTCTGCGCCCTCAGCGTCAAGTGTGGGGACCAGGAGGGGAGCGGATGCCTCATCCCCGGTGGACTTGATGTACGACTCACAGGTGTTGATTTAGAATGATGGACACCTGAAATTTGATGCCTACTACAACATTACTTTGACGAAACATCATTTTCAAAAAGCTTTTCAGTAAGACCAGAGAATTTTAAACAAAGGCATCCCCTTGTCAAAAGCTCTGCGTGAAGATGCTCGCTGGTTTTACTGATAACAATTAACGCTTAAATGTTTTGCATAAATAAACGGCTTCAGGTGTTTGAAAGGCTGCGGGTCTCAGTGGAGGGTTTAAGGTCTGTGTGTGGGACCACTGGCTCGCACAGCTGGATGTGATTCAGAGGCCCAGGGCACACCCCACGCCACCGCCAAGCGCCCGCAGTCCCCAGCCGGCCCGGCCCCCTCCCGCCTGTGCATTCGTGCCCCCCTCACCACCAGCTCCTTGCAGGGTAAGTGATTATCGGGCTTTTCTGCCCTCCTGCCATTAGGATTAGTGATGGATCCTTGTGATCCTAAATGCACGCTGGGGTGGGCTGGGGCGCGCAGAGGTGGGCGCACCTGGCTGAGGCTGCCTTACAAGGGCGGTGTCACGGGGCCGCCAGCGCAGCGAGCAGAAGCAGCACAGAACAGGGGAGACGCCGGGGAGCCAGAGAGAGTGAAGGCTTGCGGGGGGCTGGGAGGCCTGCCAGCCTCCAGTACCCTGGTGTACCTGGTAAAATGGCAACAAAAGCCTGAAAAGCCACCGAGGGTTCCAGCACCCTCCTTTACCTGTCTGCACAGGATCAGAGAGCCCCTGCGCTGTGCCTTCCTGCCGCCGCACCCCCCATTCTGCAGTCAGATTCCCAGGGTTGGTTTTGGTTCCGTTTGGTCTGGTCCCTTTGTCTCTCTCTAGTCCCCGTTTAAGGGAGACTGGGTGATATTTGTCTTCTCCGTCTGACTCATCTTGCCCAGCTCCATCCCCCCCCCTTCTGTCCACTTTGTGTGAAGGGCGGGTGCGCTGGTACAGCGGGGTCCCCCACGGACAGGCACGCGTCTCCATCCATGCTCCACCCTAGCACTTGGCTGCTGTCAGTAGAGCTGCCGTGAGGACAGGGGTGCAGGCCCCCCCCCCAATTTGTCTCTTTTTTGCATCCAAATGCAAACGAAGGCTGTAGGGAGAGTTTATGCAGCCGTGTGCACAGGACCAGTGGAGTTTCTGGAGAGACGGAGAGCTGGAGAGAGGTGAGCAGAAAGGGCACAGGAGACACGGCGAGAACAGAAATGGTGAGCTGAGAGCCTGCCCTTTGCCACTGCAGCAAAAAATGAAATACATACAGCAGAAGGTGTGAGATTTCCATGCTGAGAAAAACAAAGTTTTGAGAACCCCTAGACGGATGGCAGCCCCCCCACCCCACGTCACCGGGGGTCGACACCGTCAGTTCTCCCCCGGCCGCTCCACAGCTGCTGTGCAGCGCCCATCAAAGCCCACGGGGGTTCTGTCGAACTTGTAGGTTGGTTCTCAAATTTGCATGAAAAGCAAAGGGACTGGGATAGTCAAAGCATCGTGAAAAGCAGCAGCAAGCGGAGCCCCCCCCCCCCCCGCTGGAACACGGGACTGGACGTGAGCCGCGGTGACCGAGACAGCCTGGCGGTGGGAGGCGGCGGGGAGGGTCGGCAACAGGTCGGGGCCCACGGGGGACCCCCACATCCGCAGTCCAGTGATTTCCCGCAGAGTCGCAAAGTGGTCTAAAGAAGGGAACAGCTGCCTTCCCTACACAGTGCGGGAACAACTGGCTGTTCTTGCGCAAGTAATGTCTGACCAGCCCTTGGTCATTCACAAACACTGACTCACGATGTCAGCCTAGAACGGTAACATTTCCTTTGGGAAGTTGAGGAGAAAATCTGTGTGGCCCCGATGGAGGCAGCATTTCTTAACCAAACCAGGAACAGTAAGGGGGGTGGGGAGGGAATTGGGGTTCTTCAACTGACCTTTCATCGGAGGACCCGATAAAAAGCAGAAAGTACTTTCACAGATTATATTGGCTATAGAATGTGTATCTGGGAATAATGTATAATATAAACAAAACAGACAGGAAATTAAAGTTAAAAATAGGAAAAGGATTTGCAGACACTTTACCAGGAAGATAAACGGTGGGGAAGCTCATGAGAAGACTCTTGACATCATTAGTCAGTAGAGAAACACAAATTAAAACCGAAATGCTATATATCCCGCCGCACAGTCACTGACGCGCTAACATTTCCACAAGCACCATTTTTCTTAATGATGATGCCAGGGGCTAGCAGCGAGGGAAACAGCACGTGGTGGAGATGCAAAAAGTTGCAGCCACTTTGGAAAAGCCTGGCAAAGTTAAACGTGCACTTACCCCACCCCCACACACACACACCCCGGGTCTGGGTATTTACCCAGTAGAGTGAAAACTGATGTTTACGACAAAACCTGTTGTTTTCTTTGTCATGACTTAACTCATAATCACTGACACGGAAAGTAACCCCGAAGACCTTCCAGTGCTGGCCGGATAAACAGAGGGGTCATCCACATCAGGGCGTCCACCTCAGCTACTCTCTTAAAAGCCCCCATCATGCATGCAGCTCCACAGGGGACTGCGAAGGCCCCCTGCTGAATGAAAGAAGGAGCTCCCAGACCTCGATTTATAGGACATGCGGGACAGCTACAGGGGGAGAAACAGCTGGGGTGGGGTGAGGGGGGCCACAGAGTGGGGTGAGAGCACTCCAGGGGCTGGGCAATCCCTGCCTCCCTTGGGGCTGGAAGCTGACCGCTCTCCACCAAAGGGGCTGAATTTTACTGTAAATTATGACTCGATAAGTGCTTTGATTTGGCCATCTTTGGAATTTTCTTTTAATTCCTCTATCCAAAAGGAACTACTTTCTCACATTTGAGTGTAATGAGCAAAGATACTCCCTGAAAAGTGTAATTAACCTAGCTAGGGACACAGTTTATGGCAGGAAATGTCAAGTCAGGGCCCCATGTCTATGGAAAGGCTGAGAGATGGACTCCACAGGGGAGGGGAGGCTCTAGGGTCTCCTGTGGTTTTGAAACCATGGTCTGGGGACCTGGAGTGATGGCTGGGGAGCAAAGTCACTCGGGGGGCTGAGGAAAGGAAGTGGTTTTAACAGATTCCGGAGCATTTGTGGTGGCTCCTTTAAACAAGAAGCTCAAATCAATTCAATTCAATAAGCATGTCAGGCCTTGGGCTGGTTGGCTCTCCACCAACCCAGCGGAGAACATCACCACACGGCACCCGCTCCTGGTGAGCTGCCCAGTTAGAGTAAGCCCTGGAGACACTGGCATCCTTGGAGAGAGGCCCAGGGCCCTCCGTACCCTGGGCCCCAAAGGGAAACTGCAACCCTAAGATGAACAAGCTGGAGGTCCACAGAGACCCAGTTCTTCCTACAGGCTCACTCCTTAAGTTAGCTGGAGCTCGGGGCCTCCCCAGTGGCGCAAGGGGTTAGGTCTCAGCACTAGGAAGCTGTCTGCGGCCACTGCAGCACAAGTTCCATCCCCGGCCAGGGAGCTACCCACATGGTGCAGCAGACCTCTCCTGACTCCCTGCTGCTCCCCTCAGCAGTGTGTTTCAATAGATCCACCTGTTCTGCTCCCCGCTCTGTCTCTGGTGAATTCTCTCACCGCCCCCCATACCTCTGGTCTGTACCCCAGCTCTTGTATGTATAAATAAATAAATCTTTAAAACAAATAAATAAAGAGCTACATGCTCTTCGAAGAAGTTAGAGTTCATGCAGCACATACGACCCACGAGGGGGCACGTAAGATGCCTCAAATTGGTGTGGCTTCTTGAGACACCTGACAGATCTCAGAGGAAGCCCAGCGGGGAGGTTTGCCAGAACAAAGAGAGTTCCCTCCACACGCCATGCCCCGCCACCCATCTCACCCTCTCGGGTGATTAGAATACTTTCCTGAAGGTCATTCGGCACATTTCCCTTGACTCACTGGGGGCCAGGCCCTGGGCCACGGAGACAGAACGGTCTGCAAGGCCTCGCAAAGTTGTCAGGGATAAAAGGGATTTAAAGAGCAAACGTCTTATATTGAGTTTTTAATAAGGCCGGTGTCTCCAGGCCCGTGCAGAGAGGCCGCACTCTGCAGACAGTAGGTGGCTTTGCCTCCAGAGTCTCTGCATAGATGAGAAAAGTGAAAGCACTGCTTTGTAAAGGAAGCCTAAGCAAGAGCCTCTGACGGAAATGGTCACAAAACAGTGTGGTCATCAGGAGGGGAGGACAGCGTGGTCACCTGAGGGGGAGGACGGCATGGTCACCTGGAGGGCGAGGGCAGCGTGGTCATTGGGAGGGGGTGGACACCGGAGAATGGTTCGGTCCACATTACAAACGGAAGCAGAAAGGCGCGCAGTGACCACCTGGCGCTGAGCCTCGGCAGGGGACATCTCAGGGTGAGTGTCCATGTGAACTGGAGACGTGCAACCGAGAGGACAGCGCCTGGTCACTCCTTTGGGCCTGACTGGCGGGAGTCATGGTGACGGGCATCAATGCTCGCGCAGACACACTGGGTCTCTTCTTAAATAACTCACAAAGTGTCCGCTGTTGGGTGCCGGGGTCCGTGTGAGCCTCCCAAAGTTCACGGAGGGTCGACCAGGACAGAACACACAGGCCAGGGGCAGGCTTAGGTCAAGGTCAGCGGGCTCCCCACCGTTCTTGGCTAGCCACGCGCCGACATGCAGAGCAGCGGCCGAGTCATCACCACCAAACATGAACGCAGCTCAGATGTCCTGCAGCTGACCAGCTGGGGAGCAGGCTGCGGGCTCCCCCCGGGCGCAGCCACGCCCCTCCGAGCATCTCCCAGGGCCACTGGGCTGCCTTACGACGGGGCCGGGATGAGAAAGGAGTCCTCAGAGCCCGTGTGCAGGACAGTGGGAAGCCCAGAGGGACCCGCCACGAAGGCGCAGCCCAGCTCTGAGGGCATCTCATTTTATTTAGAATCAAACAGAAAATAAAAAGAGCAGAGAAGCCAGCAGGCAAGCGGGGAGGCACACGCATGGGGGGGACACGTGACCAGCAGACCCAGCCAAAGCTGGGAACTGGGGAGCAGTCGGGGAAGACTCTGGTTGATGCTGCTCTGACCACGACACCGATGCTGTCGCTGCACACGCTGTTGTCAGCAGGCAGAGACACTCATGCCAGGACTTCTGGACAGTCGCCGTTGGCTACAACTCACACCCCCAAGCACACCCTCCCAGGTACCCCTGCAAGCAAACCCACCGTGGGCGCCCACCGCGGGCCCGGCACGCAAAGGGGAGGCCATTCACCTGGAGCCAAGACCGGAGTCTGGATCCTTGACCTGCTCAGCACAAAGACTGACGCTGCTGGTGGCTCCAGCTTGTGGGCACTAGGGCAAGGAGGGCGGAAGAGAAGGGGTGCAGTCCAAATGGAGGCTGGAAAAGTGGGTGCATTTATTGAAGACCCAAAACCCAGCTGGGAGACACCATCTCCAGTTTCACTTCTCAGGGGTCACTTGGCATGATGGCTGGCCCCGCCAGGGCAGCCCGTCCCCCAGAGAGCCCCCACCCATCCTCAACACACGCCCTCCCTTTCCAACACCCACTGAGTTAATAACCCAGCAAGAGGATTCTGGGCTCACACATCACGTTGTGACAGAGAGTCTAGAAGCACAGAGACATGGATCACCCTCGGTGCATGCCAGTGCTGGGCTGGGCCAGGAGCATGGCATCAAGACGCGGGGAACACTACCCGGTTATTAAAAAAAGAAACAGTGCTTGGACCTCCCTGGTGGCACAGTGGGTTGAGCGCCACGCTATGAAGCTGTCCGCAGCCTCTGCAGCATGGGTTCGATTCCAGGCCGGCCGGGGAGATACCCACATGGCACGCAGACCTCTCCTGCCGCCCGCTGCTCCCCTCAGCAGTGTACTTCGTCCGTCTGCCTGTTCTGCTCCCCGCTCTGGCTCTGCTGAATCCTCTCGCCCTCCCACACCTCTGACTGTACCCCCGTTCTTGTATAAATAAATAAATCTTTTTAAAAAACTAAATAACTAAAAATCCTTAAAAAAAAAAAAAAAAAAGAAAGAAAGAAAGATATAGTGCCTTTTGGGACAGAGCAGATGGGTCCTGAGGTGGAGATGCTGAGCGAAATGAATCAGAAAGAGACAGACAGTTCCAGATGGTCTCCCTCATTTGTGGACTATAAAGAACCAAAGGAAAGAGACCGGCAAAGCACAACAAAAATAATTCTTAGACGCAAAAATATGGTGGTTACAGGGGTGGGGTGGGGGGAGCATTGGCCCTGGAGTCTGGGGGGGGGGGTGAGTTGTGCACCACAAATTAAGGAATTTTAAATGGCCAATCATTGAAATTTGATCAGAAACAGAGGGAGGGAGGGAGAGAGGGAGGGAAATGATTACGCCCCAAAAACATTGTCAGAGTTGCTGCTCCAAAGCAGTGCCGACCGACATGCTGGGCGGAGACTGGGGGACCTGAACCCCGGTTTCCTGATCCCAACCTACGGCCGTGCTCAGTGCATCTCGGATTTGACTCACCCCGGAAGAGTCCCGCGCAGCATCAGCACAGCCGGAGCGGCCGAGTCCCCCGTCTGTCTCCTGCCCCGGTTCTCAGCTGAGAGCGGGGTCCGTGGACGCCGGGCCTGCTGCACAGAGGGCGCCCTTGTCTTTCCACCCGCACTTCCTGTAGAGCCACGTACCGCAAACACATTTCTGGTTCTGGACAACTTGGATTGACACGTCTTTTTCCAGGCCTCCTACCTCACTCCCTCCTGCTCGTCGTTTAAAGAGGACAAACAGGACAAAGAACAGAAGACAAAGCCGGATAAAATGTAAAAGTCATCAAAAAAGATGCTGCTGATGCCAAACCTGGGGGCGGGGCGGGGTGGCCCCTCCTCGTCAACAAGAGAAGCCGGACCCACCTAGGACACGCGCTGTGCAGGGCCCGGCACCTCCTTCCGCTGGCCGCGGCCTGCAGAGCCCGAAACCCCCAGGTCACAAGCCGTGCCCCTGGTGTGCCCTGGCACATGGTCTGAGATTATTCTCATTATTTTATTAGATGCAGCGATAAAAAATGATGCTAAAGTGTGAGCTAAAGTAAAGCAACGCCGACTCCTGTGATAAAAAAATTTTATTGACTTGTTTAACCCCAAGTTTATTCCTTGAAGAAAATTTCTGTTTGGTGTCTCTCTTCACCTGCCCGGGCGTCTGCCTGCTTGAGCGTCTTCCCCTTCACCTGAGGCAGGTGATGAACGGGACAGGTGGGGACCGAGAATCAGCCAGAGAAGGAGCCCGACGCCCCCGAGGCTGGCGTGGGTGTGTCTGGGAACCACTGACACCAACACCGCCGGGTCTCAGCAGACGCCGCCCCCCCACCCGTGCCAGCCGTGCCCGCTGCTGCCAGGTCTGCCGGCCCGTGTCCACATGCCGTGGCCCTGCTGGCTCCTCATGCTTCTTTCTATGTCTCCCCACTTTCTGTCCCCAAGTCCCGGAGCCGAGAGTACACGTGTCTCCACCTGGCCCCACGCCAGCACACCTGGAGACGCGGAGAGGACACGGGAGCCACAGGGAGATCCAGGCAGCAGGTGTGATCGCCTCACGCATCTCAGAACCTGCAGTTTATCTCGTTTCCCGTTAGCTCACACCCCAACCCAGCAGGGGCCAGCAGGACGGGAGAGCCCGGCGAGGCCAGGGTCAACGCGCTCACAGACAGAGCTCGGAGAAGCAGGTCCCTGGAGGACAATGTCCCAGATGTTCTTTCACAAGATGTATTTTAATTAGATTCCGACGGTGGGGCCACCCACTACAAGAAGCAAACACGAGCAGAAGTGTAAACGGCAGCGGTGGCTGGGGGGGGCCGGGGAGAGGCGCACGGGCCTGTTCCTCTCGCCCTCGCACCCTGGGGGCGAACACCCTCTGTCAGGACAGTCAGGGACTCCTTCTTCCTACAGCTAAACAAATGCAAACAAGGTCACACGATTTTCAGATAACTTTGCTTCTCATTTTCTCAGTGTTCATGTTGAACCCGCGGGCCTGCAGGGGAGACGGCTCTGGGTGGGGTTTGCCGGGAGCCGCGGGGGCCGGGGCAGAGGGTCTTGTCCCGCTGCCAGGCGCGCCGGGTTCTAACTTAACCACTTTGAGCAGCCAGCAGCCGCCCTAGGAGCAAAGCCTCCCCTTTCGGTCTCCCGTCCCGGTGGAGCGCCCAGGCGGGAATCGAGGTCCCTGGAAGACTGGGAGGCCTGGGGGCTCCTGCCCCTCAGCTCTGGGCCCCACTTGCCACCAGGAACCCCGCTCCTGTTTATCTGGGGCGGGAGAGCAGGCTGGGAGATGGGAAAAGGTGGTTTTGGTTTCACCGCTGCACTGGAAGCTGCCTTGGTTTTTGAACAATCAGCCAAGGAAGTGCAGGAAATGTCCAGGAGGAGCTCGACGGCAGACACACGGCACTTCTCTGGGGCCCAGACCCCCACCCGGACGCGGGATCTGCACAAAGGCCCTGGGGTTGCCTTGCGCCCCCGCAGCTGGCCAGGACACGGACCCCAGCTCTGCTTCTGGGGCCTCTTGCCCCTGAGCCTGCTCAGAGGCGCGCAACTGGCCCACGGCGACGCCCCAGCACCAGCTGGGCCACCCGTGGGCAGGCGCGGGAACGGGGTGGCGCCTGCAGCCTTGGCCCTGGGGCCGGGTCCGTGAGCTGCGCTTCAAAACGGCCCCAGCACAAACCAGATATGCAGATGCCTGCGGGAATGCGCCGAGACCATGCGTGTCCATCGTATGGGCTTGTTGTCATGACAATACGTCATCGCTCGTAAAGCATAAAATTACATGTAAAGTTTCATGTTGTGTGTCACTACAGAGAACACATACACTACATGCAGAAAACCACAATCAAAACATTTTAAATCAGCCACAGCCATAGGATGTCTCGGGAGCCGAGGGGGGCGTCTTCAAGGATGGAAAACAGAAGAATCAAAGGAAGGAGCTGCTCCCTCCTGGGGAAGGCCAGGCCGGCTTCTCAGAACCGGCGCGTGCCCCGCTCCCGGCAACAGGGGCCAGAGCAGACACCAGAGAGACGGTAATAAAAAAAAAAACAGCTTCCATGCAGGTTTTGCTCCCCTGAGGACCGTAAGAGTTGTCAACATTCCTTTAGATAACAAATCTCGTTTCCCTTAATTAGCTCTCCTGCAGAAAGCTGCCCCACACAGATGGCCAGAGAGCCAGCCGCGTCGCGTTTTCAGTGGGAAAAACAAATAAAAGGAAGAAAATCAACAGCAAGACTTGAGTCTATTAAATGGCGTTGCATTTTATTTCCGGGCCAATTAATAATTTCTTCTCTAACTTGAAAAGCGTCGCAGGACCCTGTTCGTCAGAAGGCCCCACCCGCCGTGGGCTGGGGGCGGGCTGAGCCGGACGCCCTGGCCTTCATTCACCTGGTTCTGCCAGGACGCCCGGCGGCACGGCACCACTCTTTCCCCCACAGCCCGCCCCGCAGCCCTGTCCAGGCGGCCGGCCCATGTCAAGGGCTCTGTCCCAAGGCCAGCTTGTTTTGTGCTGGGTGCACCCCGGTTCCCCAGGAGTCAGGGGTTGTAGGCCAGTGGACGCTGCATGCAGCAGCCCCCAGCAGGTGGACACGCTCCCAGCCTGGTTCAAGTGCGCGTCAGCTCACACCAAGGGGAGCGGCGGGCTTCAGCTGGCTCGGCCACCCAGGGGCCCCGGGACCTTCCACCCCGCTGCGGCCACAACTCGAGGCAGCCGCCACTCACTCAAGACCCGGGGGACACTGGACACCGGCGAAGCTAGCCGAGTGCTGCCCACCACACCCTGTGCTCCTGGGTGCACCCACCTGCCCGGCAGCTTCCAGAATGTTCCATGAGTTCCTTCCCATGCTTCTAATGGACTAGGGCCTCGCTGCCTCCCAGTATTCATTTCTGCTCTGTTGCATTATACGGCAACTTATAATATGCTGCACATTATATTGCTGTTTTATTATAATTCCTCATGTAACATGCACACGCATTTATTTTCAGCTGTTACGACAACAAGAGTGTCCGTAGATTTTCTATTTCAAAGCGTCTGCTGAGACTGTTCTGTTTCATAAACGGTTAGGCTGTTGACCTCATAAATCTTCCAAGGTGAGGGTGTGACTTCACTTAGCTTTATTCTAGATCATTCTCTGTGTGTGAGCGGAAAGCACCTAACTGCCCTGGTACACCTAACATGAAGACAGTTTTAGCCTCGTCCTTGGGCACCTGAGATGCCGGTCTTGCCTGAGGGCACCCACTGCTCCTACCCCCAAGTGTGCCTCTGGGGTCCGCCCGCCCCCCCAGCTGTGTCCATTTAATTCACATAAGAAGGAAAACGCATTTACCTATACTCCTAAACCCAACCCCCATGCCCCCCCCCCCGTTAGTGGTTAGTTAACAGCCCGCGCCCTCTCCCCTGCAGCCTCTACATCAGCCTGTGTCTCTCGGACAGAGCCCCTGGCAGCTCCCAGTTGCTCATGCGGGAAGGACAGAGCGGAGTGGGACAGGCCAGGCAGCCTTTGCTCTGAGCTAAGAGGGCGGGAAGCAGCACAGCCAGACACATTAGCTCATCCCCCCAGAGAGGAGCCGCACAGACTCTCAGCTTTTATTAATTAAAAACAAGCTGGGTTCCTGTGCCAGGCTCCCTCCTCCCGCCCACATCTGCTTCCCCGACAACGGGACGAGATGCCCAGACGAGGCTGGCAGGTGTGAGCTGCGGGGGGCATCGCGGGACAGGGCCCCAGGGCCACGCAGACCCGCTCTCATCCTGGGCAAACTCCCCACGCGCTGTGCCTGGTGGTGCCCATGTCACTCCTCGGCAGAAGGCAGGAGCCTCGGTCGGCAGGCAGGTACAGACCCTGCTCCTATGTGCTGGGCCCCATGGCCTCAGCGGGGGGTACACGCCAGTGGCCAGGGGCCAGCTCCCTCTCTGGGATTCTGATTAGCGGTCGGGGCTGAGGCCTCAAGGAGGCAAGAGCCCACCCCAAGCCCTGCAGTGGCCACCACACCGCCACCAGGACCCTGGGGAGACTTGTGGCCATGGGTCCATCCTGAGCGGGCGTCTGTCTGCGCGGCTCTGCACACACACACTCCGACACCAGAAATCCAGGGACAGGGCCTCCCGCCCTAGCCGTGGGTGTCCATTCGGAGCCAAATCCGACGTCCAGATGGACACGCGCCGGCCCCGCAGCGGCAGACCCGCGCCAGCCCCTCCCGCGCGTGATCACCTGAACACCTCGCTTCATCTATCTTTTCCACAAATGATTTCGCAAATCATTTTAAAAGAAGGCAAATATTTCATTAATACCAGGGCGCCTGTTCTTTCAAGGCTGAGAAGTAAATTGTCCCTCGGGGCCCAGGCGCCTCCCTGACTTGCGGAGGGGCGGGGCCCGGACCAGCCCACACAGCAGGGCTGAGAGGACCAGGGCGCTTCCCCAGGCTCTGGGAAAGGACCCCCAGCAGGTGCAGGGCCCTCTCGGCCTCTCCTGGGAGCTGACTCTTCAAAGCTGGTTCACTCATTCACTCACCAGCAGACGTGAGCTGGACTGCAGGCCTGAGGTCAGTGCCCTGCTGGGAAGGAGCGGGGTCCTGGCAAAGCAGCAGGAACTGGCTTGGAAAGGGATTTTGCTTCTAGCCTAGAAGCTGGTGGGAACAAGGAGGTGGTGTGTGCAGAGGGGAGGGGGCGAGAGAGCGGGGAGTCTGCGGGCAGGAACAAAGCCCGGGGAACAGGGCCGGGACCTGGCACCTTGGAATAGACTCATGCCAACCCTGGACCAGCTCAGAGGGGCCTCGAACTTGTTTTAATGCCTATTGGCATCATCTTGAAATTCATTATTGCTGTTCATTTTGCATCACGGCCCCAGAAATTATGTAGCGCATCCTGGGGAGGTGAGTCAGGAGAGAGACTCTGCAGGGCTCCTGCTGATGTGAGGGGTCAGCACGGGGGCCTGGGAGCTGGAGAAAGGGACATCAGAAGCAGAAGCAGCACCCCAATACTCCCTTAGACTAGTGGGGATCTCAGAAACCCAGGCACCAAGGGGCTCTGTCCCTGGTGACTCCACACTAAGTCAGTCGCTGTGAAAGAACCCAACCATTTCCAGCAACATTCACAACCACCCGGATGTATGCAGGTGATGAAGCTGAGGAAGAATGAATTTCAGTCTATTCATGGGGAATGGCTGGGCCATTCTTCCCGCCTTCATATTACACTGCTGAAAACTTAAATATGGTGATGGGGGCGGAGGAAGGAAGTCAGGACAGAGAGTGGAGGGAAAGATAAGCTTCGGCTGTGGGAATGTCAACCAAGATACTCAAAATGTTTGCAGCTTTGGATCCAGTCATTGCACTGCTGGGCCCCTCTCCCAAGGAAATAATCACACACACTGACAAAGCTTTGGAACCATCTGATATCGACTATTAAGAGAATAACAAATATTTGTGAACAAACGTTTGTGTGATTGTTGGCAATTACTAATGGGGGGGCTGCAATTGTATGGGGAATATAACAATAAAATTTATTAAAAAAATAAATAAATAAAAACTATGTAATGCTAAAAAAAATATAAAGATTAAAAAAAAAGAATTTATAATGACATGGGGAAATGTTATGAAATTCAAAGGGACAGATAACTGAGCATATTGCATTGTTAGCTGTGAAAGTGATACGGGCAACGAGATGCTTCAAGGGAATGCTAGGAATAGTGATAAAACTATGGCTGTTTTTATTTTCCTCTGTGTAGTCTTGTGTATTTTCCTGAAACTTCTTCAAATCAAATAAATACTACTTTCATCATCCATATACAGAGAGAGACTTCTGAAAGGCTCCTCCCAGATTTCCCCCCATGAGATCTGATGTCCATGACTATGGTATGCTACCCGGCAAAAAGGATTCTGCGGATGTTATCAAGGTGTGTAGTCAGCTGGCTGAGTTCATCAAAGGAAGGTTGTCCAGGCAGATCTAATCTGCTACCTGCACCGTGCACAGCAGAGCATTCTCTCTGGCTGGTGGCAGAAGCGGAAGTCGGAGAGAATCAGAGCATCAGAAAGATCCCACACACCCAGTTGCTGGTGTTCCTGCTGGAGGAGCTATGTGAGTGATGTCATTTATTTTCTGCTTTGACATCAGACCCTCCTTGACCCTGGAGGGACTACCTAGCCCAGGGTTACCCAATTCTGATAGATAATAAATAACTCGCCTGAATAACACCTTTTAAATACAATCAATCTAGAGCCCACACCCCACCCACCTCTTTGGTGGGACTCTCACTCTTCAAGCCACATGCCCAGCCAGCCCACAGCTCCCTATGCCCCAGAACCCTGAAATCACTCACACCAGTGACCCTAAGCCTGCTTTGCCTGCCTGGCCACATCCTTCCTGTGGAATCCACAGTCGAGGCACCTGCCCACATTGCCACCGCCCCCCAACCCCCAGCCACGCTGGCGCTTCCCCAGGGCCTGCTGGTGTAGCACAGCCTCAGGAAACCGCAGTCATTCCCTCCTGATCTGCTGGCCTCACTGAACCTCGGATTTTATGTTGATTGCTATTAATACACAGCATTTTAAAACAGAAGCCATGACCAGGCCCAGAGGGCAGCTGAGGGCCCTGTAACCCCAGCCAGCACCCAGCAAGGAAATGGGGAGGTTACACCTACAACCAGCAGGAACTGATTCAAGTCCACGGAAGAGTCTTCTCCCCTAAAAATCCAGGTGAGAATCTTGTTGTACCAACCCCCAGATTCTATCCTGAGAAGCTGAGCAGAGAAACCCCCGCATCCCCCAATTTCTGAGCTAGATAATTGTGAGACAGTAATGGGGCAGATTTATCATGCATCATAGAAAAGATGCACGACATAAATAAGCAGAGGCGCGTGTGTTCACTCACCTGTTACACACACAGGCTGCCTTCAGTGCATGTACAAGTGAAACTGGGGTATTTTCTCAAATCCAGACAAATCATATCCTCTTGTTGACATTCTCAGGACATGGAGCATTTTTCTTTCGGTTTTTAATAGAACTCAAATCTCTGACAACCAGTCATGGAAATGCAGAGCCCAGGCGGGCCCCCTCGGGGCTGGATCCCCTCAGGGCAGCTGATGGCACAGGACAGCCCCCAAGGGGCAGCGTCTGGGACCTCGGAGCAGGCCTGACCGCTCACGTTCTTACTACTGAGGCTCCTAGGCCAGCTGGAATGAACCAGGGTGCCCTCCCCCAGCCTCGCTGAGCCTGTCCCCCCACGGAGACGGGACACACAGGATCGCCTCAGCCTCATCACACCCACAGCCCGGGAGGCACGCCTGGGGCCCTCGAGGAGTGGGCACCCTTCTGCGTCCAGAGTCCTCTGGCGGAACAGCCTGTCTTAGCACAAGGTCAGCACTGCTGAAATCTGCCCACAGTTCCCATCTGAGCAGGGGGCTGCACTGTGACATGAATCGCTAAAGCTGACTCTAAACGCCATGCACGTGTCACACACCTGTCGTGCTGGTGGTGCTGAGCCAGGTGCAGGGATGGGGGTAAGTCGGAGGGACAGGGACGTCCTCTCCTGGCCCCATCTCTGAGAGGTGCTCTTCCGAGAGTCTGGCCAAACCCCTGGTGTCAGGCAAGGTCCACATGGCAGGGCCAGAGCCTGGACACCCGGCCACTGGCACAGACACCCGGCCGCCAGCACTGGCCTTTCCGCAGGGCGTTTCCCGTCACAGCCTCACTTCTCCCCACGGCCCAGTGGGGGCCCCGCGTTTGGAAAAGGCATTCTGAGGGTTCGGCCCTGCTCCTCTCCCCTGCCCCAGGGACACTTCTGGCAGTCCTGTGACTGTCACCTCTCCCAACGCAGCTCTGGGCTCCGGAGCACGGTGCACTGTCTCCCTGTCCAGCAGGGAGCTGTCTCTGCTATCAGACCCCGCAGGCATCAGGCGGAGAGGGGGCAGCGCAGGCCCCGGCAGAAGAGACCCCATTCCTGGAACCCCGGCCGGGACAGACAAGCACTCGGTGACTTCAGCGGGGTGAGCACCCCAGCCCCCAGCCAGGTGAGCAGCGAGTCACCTGCCCGCGTGTCAGACACGGCTCGAGGGCCCAGGAGGGGAAGGCAAGCAGGGAAGGGGTGAATGCAGGGGTGTCTTTGTGCGCAGCAGATGCCCGGCCTCCGCCACAGGAGACAGAGTCAGGATCGTGCCCCTGTTTGAACCAACCGAGGATCCGGTTCAGGCCCGTGAGTCTCTCCTCAGGACCCCGCCGGCTGTGTCGACGCGTCATCTCAAGCCCCATGGAGGCCATATTTAGCCACTCGCGTGGCTGTTGGCAGGATTCACTGCCTGTGGGCTGTGGCCAGAAGCTGCCCCGGGGCCTCGCCCCCGGGCCCCCCAGAGAACTTGCACCGCAGGCGCTGGCTTCGACCTCAGCAGGAAGGAAGTCATGGTGTGGGGACCCATCTTTCTGCAGAGGTCCCTCGAGGAGCAGAGAGGAAGGGCCGTGAGCCGCTGCAGGCTGACGCCGGAGCCCAACCGGGCTGGAGGTGCGTGAGTCCAGCGTGGAGAACAGCCGTCCGGAGACCCTGGCGGGGTAAGTCCTCCTGGCGCCTCAAGCTCTGGCAGCGCACGGAATTACGGGCTCTGACTAAGATACAAGAGCAATTCCTCTCCCCGGATTCCTGACCGACCGTGTGCCCCAAATGTTGATAAAGGAGATTCTGAGTTTAATGTGTCACGAATAAAAGTTGAGCTTAGTTCTTATCAAACTGATGGAAAAAACAGGTCTTTGTTCAAAACCAGAGCGAGAAAGCAGCCATTCATATGCAAATAAATTTCCATCTTCAAAGGTAAAGTGCTTGGTGCTGGTTCCTGCGATGTATACATCCCCCATGAATAATTCATTTGTTTTAGAAAGCTGCATTCATGAGTACTTAGCACTGGGTGGTTTACATTAGTACAATCTATTATGCTTAAAGAACATTATTATGTCAGCAAAAGGTTAGAATATTTAAGATCTTAATGTGAAGAGAGAAAATCTATTTCAACCTAATTATTCAAGAACTGACCCAACATTTCTAGATTATCTTTGCTGTCAGGAAGCCTCCCTTTAAGCTACTTCATTTATTTGCCAAAATCATTACAGAAGAGGCAGCGCAGAGCAACTAGGAATGAAAAGTCAATAAAAGCCACTTTACACATGGAGCTCCCTGTCCGGCTCATAGGCCCTCAGAATAAGCAGCGGAGATAATGGCTTAAGTTGTGTTTATAAACTTGGGAAGAGCAAATCTTTATCACTCTTAATCCCTGGCTTATACAAATTCTGTTTTCCAAGCCTATGGGGGGTGGGGGATGATTTTATGCAGAGTAGTCATGTTATAGGGCAGCCCCGATATAAAACGGGTGGCCTGGCTGAGGGTCCTCACCTGCGCGCTTACAAGGGACTTATGAATACTCTACTACAGGCACACACAGAAGGTTAATAAAAGGTTTATTTACAAGGGGAAAGGAAATAAGGAAATGTACAACTCAGGGAGAAAATAGGGAAATCAAGTCTTTAATGCGTACTACCCGATATGCCGACCTGGAAACCCAAAGGCACTCCCAGAGCTGGCCGGACGCTGCGAGCTGGCGGAGAGTCAAAATAGGGGATTCCCCCCCCCCCAAGCCCACGTGTCTGTCTTTATACTCACTTGGCTGCTTAACCCCACCCTCAGGTCCCAGCCACCTTCCCTTGGGTGGGGATGGGATTTGGAGTTCCCAGTGTCTTTGGCTTTGGCCTGGGGTGGGGGTGGAGTCCACAAAGCCTGTGTGGAATCAGCTTCAGGACAGCCTTTCCCCCCCAACAGTCAGATTTCTACTTTGTTCAGACCCATGAAAAAATAAGAGGACATAAACCCAGAAGCTGGAAAGTGCAGATAAATCAATTAAACCACAGAAGCAAAAATAAATAAATTCTACACAATAAAAAAATCCAGTTATATAACAAATGAAGAGCTAAAAAGTAAATCTGCAGCTCATTGCACAGACAAGAGCCTGTCTTCTGACGCATAATGAGCTGCAATAAATCTTCAAGAACGAGACCAACGAGGCAAGGGAACAGACGCAGCGCACACGAACAGCATCTCCAGAACACGCGCTGCAGATGCTCAAACGTGAAATGGTTCTGAATCTGTCCTTCCATGTCTCCCCCAAATGCGGCTCCTCCTCGGCTCTCCTCTGCCCCCCCACCCCGCCTGCACGTGCTGCACCAACCCGCCCACTGACTGTTCTGAAAGCATCCAGAATCCTACCCGCCCCCCCACCCCTCTTGTTGGAACACTGTCATTCCTAACTGAGCCACCCGCTCCCCTGTTTGGCCCCTCTACTCGTCGCAGCGCTTCAGAGCATCCTTGCAGTCTAACCCTTCCTGTTTCCCAGCTCAGGCCAAAGCCAGTGCCAGAGGCTCCAAGGCCCCCGAGTCTGCTCCCTTGACTGTGCTGACAGGGCCCCACCTCCAACCATCCCGGCCTCCTGCTTCTCCCTGGAGCAGGACCTGCAAGCCTGTTTTCCAAGGGCGGCAGCCACACTGTCGTCTGTGGTGGCAACGTGGCTGGTCCATCACAGCCAGACTCTTGGCCCAGCATCATTTTCGATGTTGCTGTGAAAGTATTTTGTCGATGAGAGTAGCAGCTAAATCAGTGTCCTCTGGGTAAAGCAGAGGCCTCCTCCGATCTGCAGGTCTTGTCCTATCAGTGTCTCCACCGTAAGAGAAAACAGGCCCCGGTCCCAGGAGGGAAGAGGTTCTGCCTCCCAGACGAGCGGCCACGGCAGGTCTCTCCGGGCTGGCAGCTTCCTGCAAACGAACCTCCTGTGCCGTGGGGAAGGTGGAGCCCCTGGCACTGCTGGGGAGCGGCTGCAGGCGCTCCGGCTGCGATCTGAATTTATATCACAAAAGCTGAAAATGGAAATACCGCAGAACCCGCCATCCCAACTCGCGCCTCTGTCCGAAGAGCATGAAGCCATCAACTCAAAAACGACATGCTTGACAGTGCTTGCTGCGCGTTGTTTCTCATACCGTGGCATGGAAACACCCCAAGTGCCCGCCTAGAGGAGCCTGGGTCAAGAAAGTCTGGTTCATTCACGTTGCAAATCTATTCGGTGATCAGGAGAGACAAAGTGTGGCCTTTTACAGCAAAACGGAGGGCGCGGCAGGGACGAGTGTGCAGTGAAGCGCGTGGGAGGACGAGGACAGACACCGGGTGTCCCCGAGGCAGATGATTTGGCAAAATCAAATACTCATAAGACGCAGGGGTCTCTAATAAGCAGAGGGTTCTGAGATTAAGGGGTGCTGGGGTGAGTACAAAGGGATGGGGAACACTGACCCCCTCACGAGGGCTCCGTAGCCTGTGACCCATGCCCCACGCGCCCCGCTCCCTGGCACCAACATGGATGAAGGTTAAGATCTCAGCACAGGATCTGAGGGGAGACAAGGGACCAGCCATAGCCGGAGGTGGCGTCATTTAATAGCGATTATTTGATTAATGTACGCAACGTGCTTAGAGTAATGTCTGGCACAGGAAACGTGCGATGTAAATATTTGCTATTTTTTTTTTGTTTTAATAAACACTCATTTTGATTGATTGAGAAAAAAAATCTCCCTCCGACATTCTCTCATATACAGTGAGCAATGAGGGAGGGGTGTAGACTGACAGAAAAGGGGGGAGGTAGATGATGGACAGACGGATGGACAGACTGCTATCCTCGCTGGTGTTTCTCTGACAACCCAGACTAAGGCCCCGCCCAGGGGCAGCTCCTTCTCGTCCCTGCCATGAGAGCAGCTGTGCACGCCCTTCCCGGTGGGTGCTGCCTCCACCAACAGGGTGTGAAGTCCTGACGTGAGACATGATCCCTGCAGTTTCCCCTCAGTCCTGCTGAAATGTTCGCTCTGGGGACGCTGCCCTCAGAAGCCACAAGTGAGCTGCAGAAGCCCAAGGACCCTGGGCGGCCACATGTAGACCTTGCCTGACCGGCCCCACGGGCCCAGCTGTCTGTCGTGCCAGCCCAGCTGCCGACGGTGAGCCAGGAGGCCTCCCACGGGCAGCCCTGACCCGCTAGCCCCAGACATTCCAGTCTCCCCGGGTTCCCAGACTCCAAAGAGCCAGAGGAACACCCCACTGTGGCTGCTGGAATCCGGAGCCGGGGAGCCGGAGGCCTCCATCTCCTGCGTCCTCCTGGAGCTCATTGCTGCGTCAGGGGCGCCCAGAAGGGCGCTGCAGTCAGGAGGCGCTCAATGCCCGCTCACCAATGAGCCAAAGAGTGGGGCCCCAGAGAGACCCTCAAATTAATATTTCAGTCCCGCCCAAGAGTCACAAAACCCAGCCCTCGGCGAGGCCCTGTGCTGGGAGCTTGGTGAGGGTGTGAACCGGGACGAAGTCCCCCCAGGAAGGGGGCGCGGGGACCCGGGGCCGAGGGCACGCCCAGCTGGGCCTGGAAGCCCCTCGGGGTCTCCTCCCGAGGGCCCGGCCACGCGAGGGGACGCAGCCGCGGCGAGCGCAGCCGTGCTGGTGTGAACAGCCACGCAAAAGCCAAGTGCTCTTCAGCAGGTCACTCTCAGGCAGCGCCGCGTCCTGTCAGATGCCCCGGCAGGGGGAGGCGAGACAGGCCGTTCCCGGCTCCGCCACCTCCGTCCTTCCATGGGCTCCCGGCCACGGAGGTGCCGGGCACCTGCTCACTTTAACTTGGCCTGCGGCTCCCCTGCTCCCTCAGCTGACATCGCGCGCCCCGGGCGTGTGCTTAGAGAGCAGGCAGCGCGCGGGCGGGCGTGTGCGTGTCCCCGGCCGGCTCCAGGGCGCGAGGCTCCAGGACAGGAGCAGCGGGGCTGCCTTCGTGTCCCTCGGGGTGGGGGAGCCCGGCCGACTCTGCGCGCCCCGCCCTCCCGCAGCAGGTGTCCTGGGAGCACGTGCCAGGGTTTGTGGTTTCGTGAATCAAGAACGTGAAGTGACTTCTCTGTCTGCAGCCCCCACCCCGCCAGAGACGACAAAACACACGCTCCCGTCTCCGCTGCTGTTTCTCGCGCCGCCTCCGTCTGCCTGTTCCCGGCCGTCCCGCGTCCTGAGCCATGACCGAGCCCCGGTGCGAAGGGATGATGTGCAGCTCCTTCTTCCAAATCCTCTGGATTTCAAAACAGTGAAGGCAGAGGGCGAATCACGCATGGACCCTCTGATTGGGGAGCCCCGTGTGGCCACAGAGGTCCCAGGCTAAGGTAGCGCCCCACGGTAGCCTCTGCTCCCAGGCTCCCCCCACGCTGCCCTCAGCCTCCCGGCACCCAGCCTCCCGGCACCCACGCTCCCTTGCCCTTTGCCTCCCTGCCCTCAGTCTCTGTACCCCCAGCCTCCCTGCACCAGCCTCCCTGCCCTCTGCCGTCCTGCACTTCTGAGCCTTCTCTCAAGCTGCGTTGGGCCAAATCTTGGCAAGATAAGAAAACAGGAATGTGGCTTCTCAGAGGCACGAGTCCCTCCCGCCTGCACGCTCCAAAGGACGACAAAAGCATGCGTGTCCCAGGGCTGGGCTGACGGCCACCTGCTGTCACACAGGCCGCAGCCGGCGCTCAGGGCACATGCCGCGTCTCAGGGGAGGCTCGGCCTTTCCCTCTGTGTCCAGAACACGCAGACGTGGCCCGTCCCGCCAGCCGCCCTTTCCCGCCTCCGACACAGACTCGCGTCCCCCCCACAGCCTCCCGCTCCCTCGCCCCAGCCACTCCCCGTGACCATGGCCTGCCTGCCCGACACACATGGGGGCCGGTGTGTCCCCCGGCTGGCGACTGGCCCGAGGACAGCACAGGGGCGCTGCTCTCTCGAATAAGCAGCGAGGTAGCAAACGTCTCTCTGTCAGCAACATTTGCTGAAAGCAGCCCCCGGGGATGGCGTGAGGATGCACAGCAGCTATTTTTAACTAACAAATGAGAACAGCAGCATCTAAATCTGGAGGGCGGCTCAGCCTCGATGCTGGGGCTGGCTCTGAGGATGGAAGTGACATGCAGCGGGGAGCCCCCCACCCCCCTGGCCGCCAGCAACCGTCACTGCCACTTGGAGAGCCAGGCGGAGGCGACAGGCCGGTCCCTTCTCTCTCACCCCCGGGATGCCAGCCCACGGCCAGAGCGGTGGAGGGACTCCCCCACCGCCCTCTGTCCCCAGGGGATCCCGAGAAAAGACCCATTCCTGCTGCGGGCGCTGTCCCAGGACATCACACAAGGGCCCAGGGGTGGGGCTGGGAGATCAAACTTCCTGAAAGAAAATGAACACGTCCACTATGATGACAAACTAGGCCTGCAATTGCTTTAAAAGAGTGAGCTGAAACAACAAATGCTGGCGAGGGTGTGGAGAAAAAGGAACCCTCCTGCACTGCAGGTGGGAGTGCAAACTGGTCCAACCACTGTGGAGAGCTGTGTGGAGATTTCTGGACCTACTAAGCGTAGAGCTTCCATAGGATCCAGCAATTCCACTCCTAGGGATTTACCCAAAGGACACAGAAACATCAATTCCAAAGGGCACCTGCACCCCTATGTTTATAGCAGCACTGTTTACAATAGCTAAGCTTTGGAAACAGCCCAAATGCCCAAAAATAGATGACTGGATCAAGAAGATGTGGTCCATATACACCATGGAATATTACTCAGCTTTCAAAAAAGATAAACACATGCAATTTGCAGCAACATGGATGGCGCTGGAAGGGATCATGCTCAGCGAAATAAGCCAGAAAGAAAAAGAAAAATACCGGATGGTCTCACTCATAGCAGGAATCTAGAAAACTTAAATAAGGGACCAGGAAAATGAATAACTGTAAGAAAGTGAAAATCAAAATCAACAAAAAACTATGAACCAGAGACACTTTCAGGGGGGCGGGGGCGGGAGGGGAGGGATTGGGGTCAGAATGGGGGGGTTGCAATTGTATGGGGAATAGAACAATAAAATTTATTATTTAAAAAAAAATATATATATATATAAATCAACGACAGTGATCCCTGGTGCCGGAGATAACAAAGCCCATTTGCCCCCAGGGCAAACCCCACTGGGGAGGTGGGCCGAAGACCACACTCATCTGCACTTGAGGGCGTCGTTGCTGATTGAGGACAGGTGTCCCCCCCGCGGGCAGGTGAGTGGGCAGAGGAGAAGCGGCCGCAGAGGAACACTCCGGCTGTGAACAGAGATGGGCGCCCGCCCTCGGCAGCACTGGACGCCCCGCAGCAAGGAGACGGGTGAAATGCCTCGGGTGGGGCCGCACGGTTTCAGTCCTGGGTGGAAGATAAAGAAATCAAGAAACACAGCAAGAGTTAACTAAACCGAGAAGCAAAAACAAACTCTTAGGTTGCAAAACCAGCCCCGCTACAAATTTACTCAACAAGCACAAAAAGAATAAAAGGCAAAAAAATAACAAATTCGGGAGCAAGAGAAATTTAAAAAATAAAACCTGGAGCTTCTGGGTGAGGATTCTGAGCCCTCTCGCTGCTCCCTGTGCGGTAAGCCCCGGGCCTCTCCCTCGACGCCAGGCTCATGACAAGAGTCCGGGTCTCGTCCCAGAGCACTAAAGCCTGACCCCACCCCAGGGCCATCGGGGCGTCAGAGACGAACACCCCTGCTCTGGCTCAGGAACCAGACGTGCGCGGTCAAGGAGGCTGGGTGTCTGGGGAGAGCGCGGGGCCTCGCGTTTCCCTGCAAAGTGCGTGAAGTGAAGCGTGAGAACCGCCACTTAGAGCAACCCCCGGAGAAGCCACAAGCCCACGTGCCGACACGAAACCACCAACCAGCCCGCAGGCTTCCGCGGCGCAGGCCGGAGCGCAGGCGGCCTTCTCTCTGCGAGCCCGGGCGCGGGGCTGCGGCAGCGATGGGCCGGCAGGACTGAGACTCAAAATCTTAGCGCAGTGGAGCTCGAAGGCCTGTTCCTCCCTCACAGCAGGCGGCGGGTGGGCCCCGGCACCTGCGGGGACCCGGCACAGCACCCCAGTCCCAGCGGGGGTCTCGCCCGCAGCAGCATCAAGCAACACGGGCTGCTGTCTGTTCCTTCGCTTTTGCTGGAAAAAAGAAAGACTTGGCAGAAGGGGCCTCCCCTGTCTGCGTCTGCCCAGGCCCGCGGCTCCCCTTGCAGTACCCCAAAGAAGGGCCGTGGGCCCGCATGAGCCCACAGCGGGCAGCTGCCAGCACCAACTGGGAAAGAAAAGGCCCCATCCGCTGTGTGGGCAGAGATATCCCAGCCGCACCCCAACTAAGGCCTGTAGCTGGTGAACGAAGCAGCAAGAGCCCCTCGAACCTCACTTGCGAGGACCCCGCCTCCCCAGGTGGGCTTCCCGGCACCAGTGCTCAGCTCAGCTCTGAGCCTAGCCCGGCCCACGTGACCCGGTTCCTCCATCTGGGACCTAAAAGTAAGACAAAAATTTCCTCCAGTTCCTTGCGAAGGCTGAAGCCAAAGCGTCCGTCTGAGGCAGCATCCTGACTGACACACGACTGGTGAGCGTGCGGGTCTGGGGGAGTCGGCGCCCGCCATGCAAGGCGCCTTCGCCTCAGCAGCCCCCCTCCGGGCCAGGAGCCGCGCTCACAAAGGCCGCCTGTTGCTCCTGTTATTACAGCTGAAAACCTTTAGCGAACCTTCTGCGCCGCTAAAAATAAAACCCACATCGGACCTAGAAGAGCCGCTGCCAAATCACCAAACTCAGGGCTGTTTTCTTGGCCAGGTCTATAAACCTATTAATAGAAAGGTCCTCCTGTTCTTTTCAATGCCTGCATCTTAATGAACACACCCCACTAGGTGAGGATTTGTGGGCTGCCCCCCCCCCCAGCCAGCGTTAGCCCAGAGCCCACTGTGTGAAGGGCCGGCTGCCCCCGCCCTGGGGTGAGGGTTGGGGGGCTTCCCAGTCTGGGTCTGTGATTCCCAGGCTGCCATTGGTGAGTCCAGGCGTGCGCACATTTCTAGACGTGAGGACTGCCTTGCTGGCTTTCAGGAGCGCGGGGCGCACAGCAGGCTTCTCAGCAGCTGCAGGAGGAGCGCGCCAGCCCCAAGAGGCCTCTGGGAGGTGCGTCGCCGCCTGTGCCTGACAGCGGGGGGCAGGCCTCCGGCCTCCCCAGGCTCTCACATTGCACACCTCTACGCACACCTGCGCTGGGCTGGTCCTGCCCCATCTGCCGCCCCGGGAAATGAGCCCCCAGACAGCAGAGGACACAGACGCCCATCCTGCTCCTCCTGCGGCCGCCGTGACCCACACACTCGGTCTCCCAGTGGGAAGGCGTCTCCCTCTTCCTGCTGGTCTCGGTAGCCAGGCAGCAGGTAATTCTCATCTCACCACAAAGCAGGGAAAGTGCCGCTCTGCCAGGTTCCAGGCCCTGAGTCTGGCATGACCCCCCACCCAGGGTCCTGCTGACAAGTGGGTGACCAGGTGACCCGCTAGAGGGCAGTCATGAGACTTAGTGAAGTTACTACAGCATCTGGACCAGGTCCTGGGGGGCAGCACCTGTCTGCAGGAGCAGTCGGGTGTGGCAGCTGTCTTTTCAGCTGGTTTGCAGGTTTTAAGAGAAGCAACAGGGCTGGCTGTGCCTCTGGTCATACAGAACAGGGACACACCCAGACGGTGTTCAGAAGCCAGCACGCCCCCAGGGGACCCCGTCCCTGGAGGAGGGCCTCTCCTACCCCCACCCAGGGCTGATCTGTAACAGTGAGATGAACTTCAGCCACTTCCCTGTCCCTGTCCCCCTGAGGCTTCGCTCAGGGACCCCGTGCCAGCCACATCTCTGTGCCCCCAGACCCTCCCCAGCCGATGCTTCCTAAGCATGACAGAAGCCCCTTCCCTGCCACTAAGAGAGGCGGGTCTGAGTCCTGGGGCTCTGGCCTCCAGCTGACCCTGCTTCACATGAAAGTCTTTCTAGTTCCCAAACCCTGGTGCATATTTTTGGCAAATCCCGGGTCGGAAAACTGGCAAAAACTAAGTGGGTTAGGATCCATCTCAAGGCCTCACACCACAAAATTGAATTGGGAAGCAAAGAAAATAAGAACATTCTAGTTCTTCCAACTGGAACAGTGCTATTTATGAAGGAGCAGACTAGGAAGCTTAAAATCTCAAGTTTTCTTGAGCTTTCCATTCAAGCTGGGAACAGGAGATGCCGAGGATGGCAGCCGGATACAGTTATTCCAGTTCACAGTTGGTAAGTAAGGCTGGAGCTACTGATCCACTCCTCCTGGTACATCATGTCCAAGAATGCAAAAGCTGGTGGGGTCAAGAGCATGGAGAGCCATCTGGCATCACACTTAAAATGTGATAAAGACAATTCACAGGAGAGGACTAAATCAGGTGGCAGGCTGGACAAGACAGACCTCTCTCCCTATGATCTTGTCCTCCAGATTTCTCAAAATGACCAAAGGAAAACACATTTAAAACAGAACAAATCCATTGGAGAGAAAGAATCTATTTGTGGCCCATAATGTGAGAAAGAACTACAGCTTCAGTGATGAAGCTGCTGAACTTTTTAGATTGTTTGCTGTATCAGCTCACTTTGATGGTCCTGATACAAAACATAACTTGAAAGCACTTGATGTTTTTAAAAAATGATAAAACCTAACATATATAGCATAATGTTAGCAACTGGGTGGCAAGAGGTAAGAAAAAAAATAGTTAAGACTGGAAAAAATTGCATGCATGTTATTTGTGGCAAGATATTTGGAAACACTCCTGCTGTTTCTTTCTTGGAACACCAGCCATATGCCAGCAGACCTCGCCGTCCGGGAGAAGGTCAGGGAGAATGTTACTAGAGCATACTGACCAGAGCTTCACTCTGGAAGCAATTACAAAAAAGAAATGAGTTCAGAAAGAGACAGGCTGGTGTGCAAGCGGTAATCACAGGGATAGAGTCTGGAATTCTCAGACTTACGTGACTGGAATGGAAAGAATCTGTCTGTGCTAAATCACTGCTTAGACGAAAGTGATCCAATTGCATCAAGTCGTTCATCAGCAAGAAGTAGGACTTCCTGGTGATAAAGCACGAAAACAATGGGACTGTTTGTTACAGCAGCTAGCATGAATTGATCTTAGACAATGCACTAATCACAAGCAGAGAACATCACAGGTGGGTGGGGGTGGTAAAATCCCAGTCATAACAACAGAGGAAAAAAACCCTATGTGTGCACCCTATGTATGCAAGAAACATGCAAGAACTGCTGTCACACAAGAGGCTCACCGCCCAATGCGCACAGGTGCCAGAGCCACGACACCCAATTTTAAGAAATGAAGGGCTTTTTGTAAGGTTGACCAGCAAGGAGACAGGAGGAAAACCTCAAATATGTCCCTCCAACCTAAAGTAGGAAGGCACTTTTATAAGCGTGGAGATAGAAAAAGAAAAAAAAAAAGGTCTTAGAATGAGGCAGCTTTTGAGCTGGGCAGATTTGGGTTGCTCAAAAATCATCCAGTATCACCATGCGCAGCTCTGTGCTCCCACCCAATGCCAGTGTTTCCCCCGAAAGGGCCATGGAGCCTGCTTCTGGACCAAGGTTCCACCCCACTGCTCTCATCCTCACAGGGGCAGGTCAGGCACCACGGGATCTGCAGAGGAGGATATGATGGGTGGAACCAAGAGCCAAACTCAGGCCACTCTGTGAAAACAAGTTTCGGAAGAAGTTAGATAAGTTTTGTGTGGTCTGGGGATCGCAGGCAATTTGATCTGCTCACAACTTCATGAACACCTGTAAAAGTTGCACAATATCTGAAGAAAGTGCCTGTAAAATATTTTTGCAGACTATTTTAATAAGCATAACACTTGCTTGAGTAGACACTGAAATGAGGCCGATGCTCTGGAAATCGTTCTACAGATTCAGTGCAACCCTCTTCAAAATTGCAACAGCTTCTTTTGTGAAACCTGAGGTGCTGGTTTTCATATGCATCTTGCAGAGCAAATGAAGGTACCAGAACAACCAATAAAATTCTCACTTAAAGCAAACAATTAAGAGAACTAGTCAGGCCAGGTATCAAAACATGCTGCTATAGAAATTAAAATAATGTATTTTTGGAGGAATAGAAAATACATCGTTAGAAGAGAACAGAAAACCTAGAACTATCGCCCATGCAACATATCAAATCAGTGTAGAAGGAATGATCTCTTCAGTGGATGGTATTAAACCGAGTGCTCATTCATTTGGAAGAAAAATAAAATCACATACTTATGTCAAAACCGAAAATAAATTCTAAATGGTTTTGAAAGAGTAAAAAGAAAATGTCAGAATATTTTTATAATCCTATGATGGGGAAGGATTTTCTGAGCTAGCTACAAAGCTCTGAAGCCATAAACACTTAGAGATTGACTACATGAAATTTTAAAATGTACATGTGGCCAAAAACCACCAAAAACAACTGGAAAAATGAAAAAAAAAATGTTGAGCAACATTAAGAAAACATGAACAGGCTAAAATTGATACCCAGCATAGATGATGAAAGTCACCCATCACTCACGAAGGTAAGTGACCCCAGAGGAAAATGAACAATATTATGAACCAGTGAAAAAGAAGAAATTCCAGTAGTATGTTTGCTGTAAAGTGTTCTCGATGACATATAGTTAATAGAAAAAATGATCAAGGGCTGGAGAGTAATAGGTACAGTCTCATCCCATTTACGTGTTATAACTGTGGTGTTTGCGCACATGAAGACAGAGAGGATCCAGAAAGATACAGACAGGTCTGCTGATCTAGCTCCTCTGGGGAGAAACTCTCGAAATCATGACAATACCTATGCTTTATTTTAAAGTCTTTATAGTTTTACCCAGATGAAGAATTGTTACATTAATATATAGGTATTTTTAGCAGAATTTATTTTTTAGAATAGCTTTGGGTTCCCAGAAAAATGAACAGAAACTACAGTGAGCGCCTAACTCCCCTGTATCCACATATCCACAGCCTCCCACCGTCGACACCCCCCAGAGAGTGCCCTTGTGCAGTGCGTGAGCCTAGGCTGACACCCATAGCCGCCCGGAGCGCGTAGCTGACGTTAGCGCTCTCTCTCGGTGCTGCACATTTGTGGGTTGAACACGTGTCACCGTAACAGTGTCACACACAGAAGTTCCCCTGCCCTAAAATCCTCTGTGCTCTGAATATTTACCCATCCCCCCCGCTCCTGGCAACTCCTGAGCTTTTTACTGCCTCTATAGTTTTGTCTTTTCCAAAATGTCATAGTTGGGATCAGAGTAAGTATCGTATATATATATATACCTTAGAGTCTTCAAAAAGAACAGAGCTGTACTGAAATGGCGCATGAGCTCAGAACATGCAATTTGTAGGATGGCTGGAAACTGTTGAGCCTGGGAAGTTCAAGTAAGCGTGAACCATGAAAAAGGAGCCGTTGAGGCGACAGAGCAGGAGGGAAAGAATCTGCCGTGCTGGGAAGCAGCTAGAAGTGAAGGGGCACCGCGGAGAGGTGGAGAGCTGACACCTCACCGCAGACACAGTTTTGTAAACACCCAAAAAACATGAAGTAAAGAATTAGTACCGGGTGTGGGAGAGCAGCATCGATACTACTTAATACAAGCGTCATGAAGTCACCAGGCGTGCAGGGGAAATGTCCCATAAGATGAAAAAAGAGTCTATTAAAAATATAGATGCAGGACCTCCCCGGTGGCGCGGCAGGTTAAGCACCGCGCTGTGAAGCTGTCCACAGCCTCTGCAGTAGGAGTTCGATCCCCGGGCAGGGAGCTACCCACATGGCGCAGCAGACCCCTCCTGTCGCGCCCACTGCTCCCCTCAGCAGTGTCTTCGGTCCGTCTGCCTGTTCTGCTCTGTCTCTGGTGAATTCTCTCACCCTCCTGCACCTCTGACTGTACCCCAGTTCTCGTATAAATAAATCAATCTTTAATAAATAAATATATAGATGCAGAAAATAGAGAGAGGATGATCAGTGAATGGAAACTTTGACATGCATTAAAAGAAACTAGAATAGGGCCTCCCTGGTGGCGCAAGGGGTAAGTCTCAGCACTCTGAAGCTGTCCGCAGCCTCTGCAACACAAGTTGGATCCCCAGCCAGGGAGCTGCCCACAGGGCGCAGCAGACCTCTCCTGTCTCCCCGCTGCTCCCCTCAGCAGTGGATTTCAGTAGATCCACCTGACCTGCTCCCCACTGTCTCAGGTGACTCCTCTCACCTGCCACGTTTCTGGCCTGCACCCCAGTTCTTGCATGCATAAATAAATCTTTAAAAAGAAACTAGAATAAAAGCAAATCAAATTAGTTTGACCAACATCAATATGTAGCAGGTTAATTTCTTAAAATTTCATGATAAAATTCTTTGTTTTTTCAAGTTCTGGGAAGGGAAGCTTCTAAACCAACTCTATCCTGCGCCACTGTGAACCTTCCCGCTGCAAACCAAGCGTGAAATGTATTCATTTTGAAAGAACATAATGAACCACTTAGGACTGTCAAAGGGACATTTTGACGACGGGAACCAACGCGCCGTCAAATCATTTACAGCAAGATGAAGAAAGGGTTTCGTCCCGAGCCCGTGCCTCGCTGCCCGCCTCCGGGGCAGGAATGCTACGGGGACCAGGTTGCTCTGCGGGAGCAGGGTTCATGGGGGACGGAGCACTTCTGGGGATGAAGGGTGTCCGAGGGAGACACGAGGGAGCGAGCTGGAACGGCGACGGGGGGTGCTGTGTGCGTGCGTGTGGGCCGAGAGGGCCACTGGGAACCCGGCGCGGGGCATTTCATGCGGACATTGGTCCCCGGGCTGGGGGCGCTGACGGGGCAGAGGAGCGGTGACCTGGCTCACTGACAGCAACAGAGTTGCGGACAGCCTCGGCGGCTGAGAGGCCCGCGGAAGGGGCCTGGGTCACCCCCGAGGTGGGCGGGGAGGGTGGATCAAAGCTCAGCAAGTGCGTCTGATGGAGGCGCATCATGGTGATGAGGCAGGTCCTGCTGGAGACGTTGCAGGAAAGAAAATTGGCTTCTGTCTTCCAGCTCCCCGTGGGGGCCCCATGAGTCTACCCGCCCCCCCAAGCTAGCTCTCTGGGAGCCTGTGACCACAGAGCAGAGGGCAGAGAGGGCAGAGCATCCTGCCGGCCTTCACCGGGAGCTCGGGGACCTTGAGCACCCAGCGAAGGCCCAGAGAGGTCTGGTCTGCCGGGGGTATCCTGAGCAGGCGGCCGAGGCCCGTGTCGGCCTGGCAGGTGCGGGAGGCGAGGTGGGCAGAGGACGCTAGTTCGCAGCTGCATGTCCAGTCCAGCTCACGAGAGAAAGAGAGCAAGTCAAGAACTTGCAGAGAACCTAGAAATGATCCCCCAGGGCGGGTGAAGCTGGTTGGGGAGTGACGTAGCCCCTCAGTTCCAGGAACAGCCATGTCCCGAGCCGAGGGACCCGCGTTACCCGTGGGAGAGTAAAGAGCGGTGGCGAGGACACTCCAGGTGCCTGGGCAGGGCTGTCGGTGCGCCGTCACGAATGAGCGGGTGGCAGGGTTTCCCGCATTTCCTTCCTTCCATCTTACCTCAGAACACTCACGCCTTACTGCTTCTCGACCTCCAGCCAAGGCTGTGAATCCAAAATCAGGGCGGATCATCCCACCTCAGTTCTCAGCAAACTTTTCTATTCACAAAACCTTAGAGACATTAGTGTATTTTCTGAGCCTTGTTTGCAAATGTCCAGCTGCCTCTCTCGTTGCCGGGGACCGGGTCTTCTGATGCTGGGGCCGCTAGTGGAGAAGCTCTTCAGAGCTCAGAGCAGATGCTTTCACGTCTAGAGGTCAAGATCTCGCATGCTCATTGCTTCTCTCCGGGGGGCAGAAAGCCAGCCTGGCGACACCTCACGTTTGTGTGACAAACTGAAACACGGTTGTGCCCGAGGGGTCAGTTCCCAGGAGGAGGTCAGGGGTAAAGGACAGGCAAAGGGGTAAGTCCTGAGCCGTTTCTCATCTCCAACCTTCTTACACTCTTGAAGCTGTTTGAATATTTCCCCCACGCATCCCGCTTCTGATTCTCCTTGGATCGAGCTCTTTCCTGTGGAAGAAACACTCTGAATTCTCCCAAATGCCCTAAAAAGATGAAAACAGGTCTCAGTGGCATCCTCACCCTGGTCGAAAGACCAGGTAAGGAAAGTAAACGCTTCCTCTGGTCGGTTTTCAGTTTCTTAAAACCTGGCTGAAGCACGGCTGCTACTCCAGAAACATTTTCAATGTTCCTCAGTGTTCGGAAAAAGCAGAACTTGTTTTGGAATAGGAACACACACGTCAGGCCTTTGTATTCTATTTAACCTCAAGATCTTTTGAAGGAAAACTTGAAAGACAAAAAATTTACAGCAGCGACTATTCAGCAATCATTAACTAGAAAGTATCTGGCACCTACTGGGGTTCGTGATGAGCAAGAAAATTTTCCAAAGTTGTGTTAACAAAATGCGCCTCTGGAAGTCACCCAAGAAATCCTATTGTGTCTGCAGACAGGCCACAGGAAACTTAATTTCCAGCTAAATCAGATTTGTATTACGCTCATGTACTTTGCTTTATTAAGTCTACTTCAAAAGTGTTGGCATGAAGAAATTATTATAAATTCATGAAATGAAGCAGGAAGATTACCATTTAAAGAAATTCTAACGTGAATTATTTTATTGCTCGTACAGTGTGATTTGTGTTTTGCTTAATATGTACTTTTGCAAACACTTGGGTTTCGTCTAAATCTAGGGCACAACTTACACTGGAGGCTTTAACTTTAATTTTTAAAACAGCTTCCTAGAGGGATTATTTCCAGAGTACAGAAGGGACACCGCTGAAGTCCTTTGTATCCCTCTACTCAAACGGCCTGCCTGTGCGGTCACTCTCACCTGCGAACACACCACCAGGCTGTGCTCGGGTGGCGGGGACCCCTGGAGGCCAACAGGAGGAGCTTCCCGATTCCAAGTCCCCTTAACAGCTGCAGGCTCAGAGAATCATGCAGCACGTGGGCGATGGTGAACGCACAGGGGCCGGCGTTCCTCTCCTGCTGCTGCTCACACCTAAGGCATCGCCGCCGAAGGGGTCACCTTCTCATACTTTCATAGAAAATGTCTCCCTTCTCCTCTGCTGCTATTAGTGTCAAAGGAGAATAAATGTTACTTTCATTTCTGAGTGGGAATACAAAAATGACTTAAATTGTGTATCAAAACGCTATTTGAGGACCTTCCTGGTGGTGCAGGGGTTGAGTCTCTGCGCTACCAAGCTATCGCCAGCCACTGCAGCATGATTTCGATCCCCTGCCAGGGAGCTACCCACATGGCGCAGCAGACCTCTCCTGTCTCCCCGCTGCTCCCCTCAGCAGTGGATCTCAGTAGAGCCACCTGCTCTGCTCCCCACTCTGTCTCTGGAGAATCCTCTCACCCCCGCATCTCTGGCCAACACCCCAGCTCTTGTATGCATAAATTAATAAAATAAATCTTTGGGGGGGGGAACTATAAGCAATTGGAAATCAAACAAACTTTTAGCCCTTGAGTCTCTCTAAAAGGCTCTTTCCCAGAAACTTCACAATTTCATTTCCTAAGGACCAAAAGTCCCATTTTTTGATTGCTTCTTTTGTTTACACCTTGTTCATTTCCAAGGTGTTGCAGATGTAGAGCTCTCCAGCATTTGGATGATCAGGGTATTAGTCCGAGTAGGGCAGGTTATGCCTTAATGACAAACCAACCCAGAGTCTGGGTGACTCTGTTGGACAGGTTCATTGTGTCCCTCGCAAAGCCTCCTGCGACTTCAGCCACATACTGGACTCATACTTACGAGCAGTGACTTGGGGACCCAGGAAAATACCTTGTGCAGTCGCCCCATCTGGACGCCACGGCTCCCAGCTTCAGTGGAAGAGGGAGCTGTAGTGGGCCACACACCCTCCCTTAAGGGCTTTAAAAGCCCAGTGTCCTGAGCTTGTCATATGATCCTCCCTAACCCCACGCTCTTCACTGAGAAGTGAGTGCATCAGCCACGCGGTGCATTTCAAGAATAGCCACGGTTTGATGTTTCTGAAAAAAGGAGTCTAACCTGGAATCTCAATCCCACTTAAGCCGCTCTCCGTGGGAAACGCGGCCTGCACCGGCTGCGAAGGGCTGCGTTGCTTTAGTAGACACACAAAAAAGCACCGTCTTTCAAAATCCGGAGCTCAAGGAATCTTGCTACCTAGTGCCAGGAATTCTGCTGACCGGGGCCGCGTCCGAGATAGCGAGGTCAGCTCAGACATTTGGAGCAACGTGCGACTGAGAAGAAAAGCAACAGAAGAGGAACCAGCAGGCAAGAGCCCCGAGCTTCTGCCCGACTCTGCGGCGGCGCGTTCCTGAGCAGAGCGCGATGAAGCCCAGCTGGGCCCGGCCTGCTCCCCGCAGCCCCTCCGTGGAGAAAGAGCGCCCCCCAGTGCTGCTGCCTCCCACGGCCTGCAGGTCCCTCAAAGGCCCAGGAGCCGGCTGGTCTTCCCGGCCTGGGCGAAGGCTGCTCCACCCGGGCCCCTCCAGCGCCCCCAGGGGAAGGGGCGGCCGCGGTGTCACTAACGGCCACCCCAGGCGATTCCACAAGTAACTTGCAGCTAATCAGAACCATGAAAGCAAAAGGGCAGTGAGTCCACCGCCTCAGTCACCGGGAGCCAGCAAGCAGCAAGCCGGGCAGGAGAGGAGGGAAGGGCGACGAGCCAGTGAGGAAGGCGCCTGTGGCGAGCGGAGGACACGCGCGGGCCGAGCCGGTGCCTGGGACGCTGACCCAGGGTGAGAGGCCAGCGAGGCCAGCGAGGGCCGGCGCTTTCTCGTCCCGGTTTGCTTTTCTGAGACACGAAATGTTGCACACACATCAAGCGTGTGTGCAAGCACGCACACATGCACACGCACACGCCTTTGCTGCCCTGGAGGAGGCGTGTGTTTGGAATACAGAGCGAGGCCCCAGTCCTGGCCGGGCAGCGCCAGGGGGCAGAGCTGACCACCGCTCCACAGCAGGGGGAGGGCAGGTGGGGTGACAAGGCCTCGCCTGGGGGCAGCCAGCAAAGGCCAAGAGGTCACGTCTGAGGCATGAGCCTGCCGCCACCTCCCGCGGGAGCACATGGAGGGTGGGAAAGGCAGCCGGGCCAGCCGAGAGGCCAGGACGAGCCAGCCGCTCTGTGCACGAGAAGGCCCTGAGCGCCCCCGACGCACCCACGCCCCAGAGCTGCAAGGAAGCAGCCAGATTCCAAAAGCCCTGGACACCCTGGAGTGGCCGGCGCCTGGAAAGCTGCGAGCAGGCTGGCCGGCGGGACGGGGTCTGCCCAGAGCCGCGGCGGCTGCCCGTGCCCGGCCGCCCCCCAGCTGGCCCCGCAGCAACAGGCCCGCGTGCGAGGGAAGGCGCAGGGGGCGATGGTGGCTGACGGAGAATGACCAACACTAGAGGAGCAACCGGATTAGCCCAAAGGGCGGCTCGCTGCGCCGAGGTGCAAGGAACAGCAGGACCCCAAGGACAGCAGCCGAGTCAACAGCTGCCCCGCGGAGAAGGCAGCGAGCAGGCTCGGAGGAGCAGGAGACGTGGAAGAGGCCGAGACGCGAGCGCCGCCTCCTGAGCGGGTCAGGCAGAGGCGGGCGGCAGGACATGCAAGACTCGGCTCTGTTTTCTTAACGTTAGATGTAAAGATGAAATGGGTTAAAAGTAAAAAAGATTTTAAAAATATGGCAGGTGCCCTAGTGACATCATTTCGCTCAGTGTCATTTTATTACAATGCTCATGAGAACAAAGTCAGTTCCCCCTCTGCGGGGAGCTGGCAGTGTCTCCCCATAGCTGGTTTTTTCCAGACCCCAAAGCTGTGCACGTGGGGGCTCACTGGCAGCTCGGTTGTCCCAGTGGGGGGAGCATGGGTCTTGTGGGGCATCCTGCCCAGGTGGTGACCACCCTGCGCCCGAGCTGCAGCCACCCCAGCCCTGAGCTGGAGCAAGAGCCTGCGCTCACCATGGCCCAAGCGTGCTGCCCTCCAGGGGTGGACACATCCACGCGCTCGGCGACTGCCACCCCCAGAGCCACAGGGCCAGCCCGAAGCCACGCCGGTGACTGACAGGCCGAAACTGTGCAGGACAACGTGGTATGATTCCACCTGTGTGGAAATTTCTAGAAAAGGATAAAAACACAGAAGCAGAAATACCAGCAGTTGCCTGTGGCTGGACATTGAAGCAGGATTTGCTGTCAATGGGCAGCAAGAGCTTTCAGGGGTGATGAGAATGTCCTAAAACTGGGTTACAGTGACAATGACACAATAAAAACTCATCAAGCTGCACAATCACAATAGAGTGTATGTGATATAAATTATAATTAAACAAGATACTTTTGAAAACCTGCAAACGGTGGCTACCCCATCGAGGGTGCATCGTAAAAGGCTGTTAGGCCTTAATAAAGGATTCTTTCTTAAACCCATGAACTCATGTTTGCTCCTCAGTCCTGCAGAAGTGTCAGCAGCTCTAGGTGAGTCTTTCTCAAGCTGTCCCTGGGCCCTCGCAAGTGCCTCCGGGAAGCATCCCCGGGTCATTTATCAGACAGCACCGCTGCGCCGGCAGCTGGCCGCAGAATGAGACGGGCAGGTTACGAGTCACAGCCCCTGGGATCTGCAAGGAAGCATCTCGTGGGGGCAGCGAGTCTGATTTGCAAACCACCCTTCTCATCAGGCACTAAATCGTGTTTGCTTTGACACTGCCAGGCACTGAAAGGGAACCATGAGACCCAAGATAAGCCTATCCCTGTGTTCCAGATGTCCCCAGGGCTGGCAAGACAGTGCAAGGCAGAGCCTCCGACAGCTCTACTGGGGCCTGGTGCTCCGGCCAGGCAGCCTCCTGGGGACGCGCAGAGTCCCTGCCACCACCACCCTCAAAGTGCCCCAGGGCTTCATCTGTAAGTCAGAGCCACCAGCTCAATCGGACTCTTGTTAACACGGGACATTAGGGGCGTCGGTGTGCTGCGAAGCGCTCAACTACGGACACCTCCTTGGAGGAGAGGACATACCCGGAGCACTCGCCAATTACCCTGGTGCAGATACGATCACGCTGGCCCATTTCAAGCTCCCAACTTGAAGTTACTGGCTGTGAAGTTGCAAAGAGAGGTCTCCGCAGAGGCCCGAACCACACAGAGGGAGCCAACCCCAGCGCACACACATTAGAGACGCACATTTTTGATTGAGACTTCAGTCAAGACCTAGGGTGTCAGAGTAAAACCATACATTTTTTTTACCTAAACTGTTCAAATCAACTTAACAGCCTTGCCAATTTAAAAAATCACTAATTAGTGTTCGCATTGTTTCTCTGTATTTGCGTATATTATTTGCAAATTTTCAGTGGGTCATTACATATATATGCACATGTGCACACACACCTCACGTACATCTAGTGCACACCTATGTACACACCTAGAGACCTGAGGAGTCTAGTGTTGATCTCAAAATTCCTGAAGTGGAACCAGACGTTCATGCAGCTCTTGCAAGTTTCTTTCATTGATCTTGCTCACAGGATCTCTGTCCTCAAGGAACCTCACCTGGCTATGAGGGGACAAGTGTTATTTCCCAAGAATGTGCTGAGTTCCAGGCCCTCAGGAGGAACCGTCTGAGAACAGCGCAAGGAGACTCACCCATTGCCTTGAGCCGGCCCCGAGGGCTGCTTCTGCCACCAGGAGCAGGCGTGAGCAGGTTGGAAGGAACCACAGCTTTGCTGACACTCCAGGTACGTGACTTGCACACTACACACTTGCTCACTGGTGAGACAAGATTCCTAACTCCAAGGCCTGGGGAGACCTGCAAGTCTGAGTAGAGGCCACCTCCCCTCCAGGCCAGTTTCACAAGATGCCCGTGTCCACTCCCAGGTCAGCGACAGCCCCACTCCCAGGCCCGGGCAGGAAGCTCACGTCTGCACAGGAGTGGTGGAAAGTCAGACGTCACACAGCAGCAGCGAGACCGCGGCTTCCCCGCTTCCAGTCGCCCGCGGTCGTCACCACCAGCCAAGCACAGCCTGGCTGCCTTTGTAGCTGAGAGCTCTGCGCGGCCTGGCCGCTTGAGTCCAGGGAATACAGGGGCTGTAGCCGTGTTTTCATTCCCTGGGAATAATCCTTCTACGCAGCTGTGTAGCAGCAGGAAGGGGCACAGGGCAGGGTCTCTATGACCCAAGCAGACGGGTGAAGGAGGAGTCCTGGAGCCCTCGGTGGCTTTTCAGGCTTTTATTGGGATTGACCAGGCACACGGCAGGCAGGGGCGCGGGGGGGGGGGGGGGGGGGGCGGGAGGCTGGCAGGCTGCCAGCAAGTCTTCACTGTCTGGGCTCCCCATCCTTCTCTGGTGGCCTCTGCTTCTCTTTCGCTCTCGTTCTCTCTGCCTCTGCTGGCGTCCCCATGACGCCGCCCTTATAAGCCCAGTCTCTCAGCCCAGGTGCACCCACTTACGCACGCCCACACCCCCCTCCAGGGGCCGCCATCAGGCGTGATTCAGGACCGCAGGGTCCATCATCCATCCTCATGGCGGGAGGGCAGAGAAGCCTGAAAATCACCTCCCCTACAAGCTGTTTTAAAATTGAAAGTCAGGGCCTGCTGTTAAATGGACATGGGATGGTCTGAGGCCTGGTCATTGGCCAGCAGTGAGGGGCCATCTGTGCAAACACCACCGAAGCGCTGAGGCCCCACAGGAAGGGGCCTCGCTCGGCCTGTTGTCCTGGCCCACCGTGGGTCGGGAGGCAGCTGTGTGATTCTGGAAAGAGTCTTTTCAAACAGGAAAAATATTTGCAAGCGAGATTTTTTTTTTTTTTTGAGCTTTTCCCAAACCCTATGAAAAAAACTCACCTCTGGAAATTGCTGGAGGTCTGTCTTAGGGCAGCAACGGCAGTAATGGTAACAGCGCCCAGGGACACCTGCCCGCTGGCCCGCCCCCTCCCTGACCCCTCGCGCGCTCACCATCACGGGGGCGGGGGCCGCAGCCACTGTTCACATTAAATCAGAGACGTAAGCAGAGCAGCTGGGGACGCTTGGAGGAAGACGTCATGGTGGCAAATGAAGCTAGAGGGGGCGACCCTGTGTTCCCTTCTGAACGCCACTTTTGAAAGCTGTTCATGGAAGCAACTGCTGCCAGCTGTGTCCATTGGAGGGGCTGGTCTTCAACGGATCACTACACAGGCGCCAGAGGATCAAAACGCACGCCTGACATTGCGCCGACCGGTTAGAGCAGGAAGAGCACCAGGAGCTGGCGCTTTACGACAGTTTTGTTACTTAAAACTAGAGAAATCTAAAGGGGTCCGTGCGCGCGCTCCACCGTGGGGAGGCAGGCTGCAAGGCCAGCTGCACAGACTGCCAAGGAGGAGAGACTCCCCTGAGCGCAGCTCCCGCCCCAGGCCGGCCGTGCGAGCGGGCGAGCCAGGCGGGCGAGCGGCGGGCGGGCAGCAGACACACCTGCGCTCAGCAGCAGACACACCTGCGCTCAGCAGTAGACACACCTGCGCTCAGGTCCGCCCCGGGGAGGGGACCCCGGAAGAACACAACGGAGGTTCCTGGGGTTTGTTTGGCTAGTTTCGTCTCTTCTGTTGTTGGAACCAACATACCTGAGCACAAAACATACAGTTTTTAAAAATAATAAAGTTCGGTCCGCGGGCAGGAAAGGCATCCCAAGGCCGCGACCCTGAGCTGCAGGGGGCGTGGGTGCGCCGGGAACAAGGCAAGAGGCGCAGCCAGTTCACAGGCCCCGGGGCAGAGGCGCAAGGCAGCCAGGGGCTAGAGAGCGGCTGGCGGTCCAGGGCGCAGAGGACGGGGCAGGAAGGGGGGGTGAGGGAGCTCAGACGCCCAGTACTTGGGCAGTGGCTGGAGACGCAGAAATGATGGGGGGCGCCGGGGGCTCCTCAGAGCAGGGCGGGGCTCAGCGCGGGCGCCGGGCGTGGAGCCACACCGCCCGTGGCAGCTGTCGCTGCGGCCGAGTCCCCGGGTCCCGTGTGCCTGTGTCCTCACCTGTTGTCCTCACCTTCCTTTCCAAGCTGAGGTGCCCGCCCCCCGCCTTTGCACATCAAGGCCTTTGCACGAGCAAGAACCTGATCATTTCGCCTCCTGTCATTCCCCCTGACGGTTCTGCGCCCGTGTCCTACGGCACCGTGTTCCGCGACAGGGTCCCTGGTCAGGCGAGTTTTGGGAACCCCGTTCCCGGGCCCAGTAAATCCCAACATTTACAAAACACCGTCTCCCCACGCGTGTGCAGGACGAATGCGCGACTCGAGCCACACCCTCCCCGCCGGAGCCCCTGCTGTCGCCCGTGAATGCACCGCGTCCCTGAAGCCCAGACGCCCCGGGAGGGCGCCGGCAGGACCGTCCACAGGGCCCGGCCCGTGCATTGGCGGCCGTTTCAATGCCGGTGCTTAGAAAATAAATTGTTTCCGACATTCCCTGATGTCCTCCACCGCCTCACCGGCTCACGGCTCGGGCCTCCCCCGGCTGCGTGTGGAGACGACGCACTCGGGGCGACGGGTGGGGGGGCAGGTCCCCCCCCGGCTGGCGTCACGTCTGTGACTGTGAGTCAGACGGGGTCACCCGAGCCCCCCAGCGCGGGGGCAACACAAGCCGGTGACTCACGGGAGGAAGCACAGCTCCCGGGTCCGGGGCCCTCACGGAGTCATCGCCCACCAGGGAGAACACAAGCCGCTGGGACTTTATTAAACTAAAAAGCTGCTGCGCCGTGAAAGAAACTGAACAAGACAAAAGGCCCCCCTGGGCAGGGAGGACGTCCGCGGCCGCCCTCGCTCGGGCCCAGGGAAGTGGAGGGGAGAGGCAGCGTGACCAGAGAGCAAACGCCTCTCCCCGCGCCGCCCCTGCAGGTGCAGTCAGTGTCCAGCGGTTTCAGCAAAGAAACGACAACAACAACAGCAGCCATAATAATACCCTTGAGGGAAACAAGCCCGTGCACAATCGTAAAATATTTATAAGGTGCGGGGCCTCTTCGTGTGCAAGGGTGTATTAAGCAGTTGTTTTCTTTCCATCTGGTGAAGAGCTATTTTTGAATCCAGTGGAATTGTTCTGGAAAAATACACCAGTGGGTGAGGATTTAAAAAAAATAAAATACAAGCAAGACCGAATTATTGCAATTTAATCTTTTTCGAGAAAATCTTATGCAAAATTATTTGTGCCTTTAATCGTTGGTCATTTTTTCCCCTAGTCACGACAAGGGTGAATTTATCCACCTTAACAAGGACCCAATCAGCCTTGGGCGGGGAGAAACCGGCTAAGCTCAACCCTGGCCCCTGAGCCCCGGGAATTCTGCCTCCTTCATCAGGAGCGCGCGGAAGCCCCGAGTGCTGGGGTGGGGGTGCTGCCTGGCCGGGAGGCAGCCCGGGGAGCAGGGTGGACGCAGAAGCCCACGCGCCGGGTCACCAACCGTTTTCAGAAGGACGAGTGGAAATGGGCTCTTGACAGAGCAGAGTGGGGCTCGCCGGCCAGTCCTCTGGGGTGTGAGGGTTCCAGCTCCTGCCCGTGTGTCTCCATCCAGGGGTGAGTGGCCCGACGGGAGACAACTTGCACAGGGGGCCACCGCATGCAGCCAGAGCCGCCAGAGCCGGGGGAGGGGGTGGGCACAGAGAATTCCACAGCCAGGGGCTGCCAGCACGTGCTCAGCTGCCACAGCCCTGGAGGCCGGAAGCGCAGCAGCAGGCAGCAGGCGCTGGTGTCCGGCAAGGCGCCTTCCCAGGGCTTCCTGGCGAGTCCTCGCTGGACACGGAGATGGCTCCGGTCTCTGCCCCCTCATCAGGACGCCCACCTCCTGCACAAGGGCCCCACCTCATAACCTGGTTTCTCCTGAAGACCCCACCCCACCCCTGTCACACTGGGGACTCCACCCTGGGCCCCGGTGGCCAAGGTCTCTCGGAGTGACCGGCCCCGTCCCGTGGCTTTGACCTCTCGTTACATCGGCAGATCACAAAAATGAAACAAATGTATAATTGCTTTTTCTTGCCTAAGGAGGGAAGACATGCGGTTAATTTCTCACATTTCCAGTTGGCCACAGAGCTGGATCTACAAACTCCGCTTGGGGGGAGAAGACACGCTGCTGGGATTCGGAGCAGCCCCGGGCCCCACGCGGCTCCCCCCGGAGCCCTGTGTCTGGAAGGCGGAAGGGCCGCAGGCGACCCGGCTCGTCCTGAAAGCGCCCGGTGGACGCAGGGGCATCCGGCTGTCCCTGCCCTTCTGCCTGCAGCCGCGAACGTGACCAGCCCGGTCTGTGCACGTTCCTCGCCGGTCCCCGCGGGACTCTGCGCCTGAACAGGACTCGTTGTCCTGCTGACTCCCGCCTCTGGGGGGGCCGCTGCGGGCGGAGGGGGCATTTTCCAACAGCAAAGAGTGGGACTCTCGTTCCTCGCCCGCAGCTGCCACGTGATGAGCTTCACAGACACGGTCAAGCCCCGAGGCGCCACGTGACGCCACTCAGGCTGAGCTCCAGACCCGCGACGCCCGGCTCTGCCGGGAGGGTCGGGTCGGCAGTGACCCTCCCCTGGGAGGCGGGCAGTGGCAGGAGAGACGCGGAGGCCGGGCTCCAGGGCCGCTTGCACGGCTGCTGGTAACAGAGGGGAAAACTGGTGGGACTTGGCGGCCAGGGAGCGAGGGGCGTCGAGCAGGTGGGCTCGGCAGGACTTTGGAGCACCTCTGAGGGGGCATCGTCGCAGGGAGATTAACGCCGTCAAAATTAGAAAGGCACTTTGGGGAAACGTTTGTGGCCTCGAAATGGGAATCTGTAGGAAGACCTTTGGCTCCAGGGAGCTGCATGCCAAGATCATAAAACCCCGAGACTCGCGACCTCAGAGAGGGCACCCCGTCAGCCAGACCCCACCTGGCTGCGCTCCAGAATTGCCGAGGGAGCCTTGAAACACAGACGCCGCTGGACCCCAGCCTAACTAAACCCTCATCCCTGCGGAGGAGGCCCCAGAGCAGGCGCTAGACAAGCTCCCCAGGTGGGGGTAGGGCGCCTGCTGGTGGACATGACCACCTGCGCGTCTCCTCCTCCTGATGGATCTGCCCCTGGCACAGCCCAGAAGCAGCTGCCCAGGGCCGTTCCTGGACCAGAGGGGTGTGGGGTGGGAGGGGTAAGGGCACAGGGAACCGCAGCAACCTCCCGCCCCGAAACCCTCCCCGCAGGGGGCTCCAACGGGGACCTCCGCCCACTCCAGCCCTCCCGGAAGCTGGAGACCCGCTTGAGACGAGCTCCGGATTCTGTCTCTTCCGTGGGTTCACGCCAGGTGGTGCCGGTTACATAACCCAAGGCGCTGCTGTTTTCTTAAAGTTCAAAGTCGAAATGGATCTGGCACAGCAGGAGCTGCAGGATAAATTTAGTCAGGATCGCAGCTCCAGCTCCGAGAGGCCGGGCTCCACGGTGCGGGCCCCGGCACACAATTCCCGCTGGAGGTTGGCACGGGAACCCGACTTCAGCCACAGCAAGTTCCGCAGCATCTGGGCGCCCTCCTGTGCTGTGGGGCTGCGCTGTCAGGCGCCGGCTGGGGCTTCTCCGCCTAGAGAAAGGGCTCCCGCCAAGGCATCTGCCCCCCTTAGGGTGCGTTCTCCCCAGAGGGATGTGCTCAAGCAGAACAGGGCTGTGCTGGACCCCAGTCCCCCCCACCCCCGCGCCCTCGGGCACAGCACACTGGCAGGCCATTTGCTAGTACTTCACCCCCTAGAGACCAAATCCCCCACCCCCGAGAGTCCCTGGGAGGTGAGCGAGGGCCCCTGCTTTGGATCAGAAATCTTGGGTCCCAGACGCCACGCGCTGAAGGCCTGATGCCTCTGGTCTTTCACCACAACCTCGAGCGCCTGTCCTGGGCCACCACGTGCACGTCTTGGCTGTCCCCTGTTGTTGGGGTGTGGTCTCTAGGCTGGCCCGGAAACCCCTGAGGTCCCTGCCCCCCCCCCCCGGTCCCTGCCAGCCCCTCCAGTGTCACGGGTCCTAACAGGAGACAGGCCGCGCCCAGAGCCCGACCTGGAGAGGTGTCCCCACCGGCACCCCCGCCACCGGGCTGGGGCCGGCCTCCCTCTCCCTCCCACCTCTCCGGCGTCCCCAGCTGGGCCGCGGAGAAGGCAGGCCCAGTCCCGCCCCAGCCAGCGCCACCCTGCACGCGTGTTTAGAAGCCTGAGGCCCACCAGCCGGCTGCGGGGTGCATGGAAATGGGCACAATGACGGGCGGACACCTCCTGGAGGACCTCCTGGAGGGCCTCCCGCCCCACCTGCCGGCCCCTCGCCTTCCCCGGCCTCCCACCGGCCAGCCTGGCCCAGAGGCCAGCGCGGGTGCGGTGTGCGCGGGGATCTTCCTTCTCAGGCCCTGCGGCCTTGGAGACTGCAGCGCCCGTGGGAGCTCGAGCTGGTGTTCAAGCGCGCTCCTCCGGGGCCACCATCCAAAGTAAAATCCAGCGCTGCCTCTTATGAGAATTAGGAAAACACAGACATCCCTCGGGTTTCGTTTTTCCTGTTTTCTTTCTCAAATTTTAACGTGTCAGTCATTTATGTAACTACATGCTTTGGGGGTACAACTTCACCTCCCACACGCGCACACGCTTCGCTCACCCCCCACCAAAGCTCCTGGGCTGAGTCTCCCCCCCCCTCCACCCCCGGCCCCGCCAGGGTCTTCCCAGCGGCTAAGCACAGCTTCGCTGAGCTGGGCCTGTTTCTTTCCTTCGGTTCTTTCCATCCCACCAGCGGGGCCATCCAGCCACCGCCCGTCCGGGCGGACCCATCCCACCCCGCGCGTCTGCAAGCCCCGCCGCGCCTCCCGAAGGCTGCTCCTGAGAGCGAGGCGGTTCTCCAGGGGCACCTGCGGTCATTTCCTTCCCCAGGCGGCCGCCGGTGGGCATTTCGGCTGGTTCCAAGACTCGGCTCCGTGGAGGGTGCCGTGCGCTCGGGGCGCGCACATCTCACGTATTAGAATTTCATCTTCGTTGGGTCCATGCCTCGCGGGCTCCTGGTGGATCATGGGGATTTCCTTTTCAGTTTTCAAGGGAATCTCCGTACCTGGCTTCTTCGTGGCGTCTTGCAGGCAGATACTGTGTTTCCACAAGACCCTCCACCAGCAAAAAGGTCACAACTCTCTGAGGACGCAGGCCGGTTCGCATTTTTTAGCGACGGTATTTTTCAATGAAGGGGTCCATTTCGCAGACACACTGCTGCTGCACGCTCCTCACACTGGCGCACGTGTTGTTAAAAACACCGGAGGACGGGGCGCCGCGGTCAACAGTCTCCCGGCTGCGCAGCCCGGCCCTGCCGGGACAGACCGGTCGGGCGTGCTCCGCGCCTGCAGCAGACATTGTCCCCCAAAGAAATACCTGCTGAATTGAGAAGTTTGGGGAAGCTCTCGCCATTTGCAGCAGCAAGGATGGCGCTGGAGGGGGTTCTGTCCAACAGAGAAGGACACGCCGTGTTCTGGCTCACACGGAGGAGCAAAGAAACACCCGCAAAACAACAAAACCAGCTCCTGGGCACAGAGGGAGGCGCTGGAGGGCGAGGCGGGTTGGGGGGGCATCCGCACGGTGGTGACGGCAACCTGCCCTGGGGCCCCCGGGGCACCGAGGGAAGGCATGCCGACCACCTGGACCCACGTGACTCCACAAGCCAGCGTAACCTCAGCAAGTTTATTTCTTTTTAATAATTTTTTTAAAAGGAAAGAAAAAACTCAAGCGTGGTGCGGGGCCAGCAGGCTCCCTGCGATGCGGGCGGGCGGACAGGGGATTTCACAGGCCCTCAGTGCTCCCCCAGGTGCTCAGGCGCGGGGGGCAGTGGGCAGGCAGGAGCGGGCAGGGGCCGGCAGGCACGACACCCCCGCCCCGGGACTCTGCTCTTTCGGCCTCTCTCACGCGCTCGCCTCGCGCCGTCTGGTGGTCCCGCCCAGCGCGGTCCTCGCTGTCACAGTCCCGCCTGGAGTGACCACGTGTGCTCACCTCCCTGGCCGGCGCCCACCACCCTGGGTGGGTGCCCGCGCCACGCCCACGCGCCCCCTGCAGCAACACAGTCCAGGCTGCAGGTGATGGCCACAGAGGCCAGTGGCGCAAAGTCCTGATGGACTCGCCTACCCTGGGGCGGCCTCCAGCCCGACCGCGTCCCCTCGGGCGCAGGAGCGATGCCCCTCAGGGGCAGCCACCCGCCCCGACGTCTGCATTCACGTCAAGAAGGGAAAGGTTATTCCTGATGAAAAGGTGAAGCCGGACAGGTTGAAGGTGCCCATCGTGTTAGCCCGCTGGTTTCACCTGGTGCCTCTCGAGCAGAAATGCAGCGCACGTGGCTGTGAGAGAAGCCACGACAGGAAGGTAAAGGCGCGGAGGCCGGGGGCCAGTTGACAGCTCCGCCACGCGCGCTCGAGCTGGCAAGCAGGGCTTCGAGCTACAAGCGCCAGCCCCAGGCGGAGCCAGGCAGGAGGGGCCCCCAGGGTGGGAGTGAGCCCCAGGGTGGCCCCTCCCACAGGAGACAGGAAACCGCTTGGTCTCGCACCCACCCACAGACTGGAAAATCTTCCTGTAACTTCAACTCCGCCTGCTGCCGCCTGGAAGCCTCCCCAATAGCACCAAGGTGGGCCAGCAGGCCCTTTGTTACGCGTATCACACGCGATGTCCTCTCTCTGCAGCCGGCGGCCCGGGGGAACACCCTAAGGAAAGGCTGCAGCAGTGTTCCCAAGAGCAGGGGCATGGATGCAACTGCGTGCCCCACCTTGGTCCTGAGGGGACAGGGAAGCAGGCAGGGGTATGAGGAGGCTGGGAACCCCACTTGCCTCATGCAAAGCCCTGGGGTCTGGGGACACCTGGGTCTGAGGAACAAGCAGGACGCCGGGCAGCCCGGGGGGGTGGTGGCTGGGTCCCCGGAGGGGAGGCCCTGCTTCCCGAAGGGTCTAGGCCGGTCCCCTTACACCTGCAGCCTCCACAGGAGGTGGCAGTGAGCGCGATGCCAGCTGTTGGGGGACCCATCAGGGCCCAGGGACACCCAGACCGTGTCCGAGTCGGTCTCCACATCACCCTCGTCGTCACTGTCAGAATTTGACAGATCTTTCCACAGAAGAAAGTCACAGCCGCCGCTTTCCCTGGCCCTTTCAATAAACCCAAGCGTGGCTCCTTCCGAATATGAATTCCCAGCCTCCCTTGGGGGCCTGGACCCGCCTGCAGGGAGCCTTCCTTCAAGCCTCCCTCGGCCCCTGACTGAAGGCGGAGACCAGCGGAGGGTGGGGCGAGAGCGCCCCCTCTCGTCCCTTGGGGGCACTGCGCCTGGCGGAACCAAGGAAGGCACCTGCGCTCAGACCCCCCCACCCCACCCTACCCCACCCCCCGGAGCCCACAGACCGGTGTCACTGCTGTCCCTTAGAGGTCTGGGCCGAGCCCAGAGCTAACCTCGTGTGGGCAACACCAGGGCCCCGCCTAAGGGCAGCAACTGGCCCTTCAGCTGCACAGGGGCAGACGTGGGACTGAAGCTGACCAGCCTCACCCCCCTCCACCAGGCGTGCCTCCGGGCGCACCGTAACCAGCTCGGGGGCTCAGGGACCGCAGGCGCCAGGCACATGGCACTGCTGGTTCTGCAGCGGAGGTGTGGCCTGCCAGCCGCCTTCCTCATCCCCCAAATCATGGAGGGTGTCTCTCCTGCTCTCTGTAAAATCTGGCCGGGCAGATGACATGGGCAGTGCAGAGGTGTGACAGCCACAATGCCAGGGATTAGGGGACACACACACCAAGGAGACCCCAGGGGCTTAAGGGGAGACAGGACTGTGGTCATGGCTTCAGGAGCCGCTGGGCGCCCTATGGACGGAGCTGGGGAGGAGACTGGAGGTGCAGGTGGCACCGGACAAGGGGGGCCAGCAGCGGGGCAGAGGGTGGAGGGTCTGGCTGCTGAGGAGGAGGAGGATTTGGAGAACCCAGATGCCAAGGACAGGCGGGATATTCCAGGAAGGCTGATGGAGGAGAGCCCCACAGAACAGCGGCTAATAGTGGGGAAGGCAGGAGGTAGGGGAGCCCTGGGGAACACCCCCAGAGGCCTAGGGGAGGCCTCAGGGAAGGCCCAGCCCGATGTGCTTGTGGGGCAGCCGGCCACGTGGCAGCAGCACGGATGCTGTTGTGGCCAGGGCAGGCGACAGATCAGCGGGCAGCGGGCTGCGGGCCACGGACCGACGCGGCCCGAGCGTCCTGGCGTCGGTCTCTGCCGAGGGAGATGGTGGCGCCCGCAGCCTGGGCCTGGGCTGCAGACAGCAGGTGTGGCCGCCGGTCCAGAAGAGGAGCCGAGGCAGCACAGGGGCAGGCGCTCTGCAGGACCAGAGACGCGGCCTCCAGGCTGGAGGCAATGGGCGGGGGTGGGGGCTGAGACACAGGACTAAGGGCGAGTCCCGGCGGGGGAGGGCCCGGGAGCAGGGTCACCGCCCCTCAGCGCCGCAGCCATGCGGCCCGGCCAGCTCTACCGCCCACTCACCCCAGCCGCCCCCAGCCCTCACCCAGACCTCAGGGACGGCCACCCCAGAGCTGGCCTCCAGCCCCCGCCCCCGCCCCCGCCCCGCGCGGAGGCAGAGGGTGGTTTAGGATGTGCTACCTCCGAGTGACGCTCACCTGAGAAGAGACGTCTCGGTGCGGGCGTGAGGCTGCGGCCCGATCCTAGCTATGAAAGGATCAGTCGGCAAATCAACAACGCTTGAGAAAACACCTGTTTTCCAAAGTTTATTAAAAATCAAAGGATAGAAAAACTTTACATAAAAATATGTCAATTTTAGCTTCTAATTATCGTTCACACACACACGAAATAGAGACATGATGCCTTGTGACGCCGTGGCGGGCAGGCGGCCGGGCCAATTCATTCGCTCCGCGGGGACACTGGCCGGCCCAGCAGCGTCCTCGTGGGGGACAGTCCAGACCGCGAATACATGGAGATTAGTACAGGCCTACACTCGGTTTTTATAAATATTTCTTTAACAATAGGTTCACAATTTAAATATTTTTAAATATTTTTGATAACGCTCCATCCTCGGGAACCGCGGACGACGTGCTGCTCTCCTCGCGACGCCCCCGCGGGGACGGCCCCCCCGCACCGGCAGGCGCGGCGTCCCCTCCGCCTCGGCCCGCGGCACATCCACCCCGAGGGGCTGTCGCGGGAGCGGGACGGGAGGCAGCTGCGCCGGAGCCCGAAGCCCGCGTCAGGCCGGACGAGGAGCCTCGCCCGAGACAGCAACGCGGCCGCGGCGCCCGACGGAGCGCGCTTCGCACAGCAGACCCGCTCGGGGGCGCCTGGCGGCCCGAGGTTTGCTCTTAACAGAACGACTGCATACTGCTAGAGATTCCTCCACGGAATCAACGGAATTCCTTTCTCCACATTCCTAAAACTGGGTACCATGGTCGGTGACGAATTCAGCAGACCCGTCATCACAGGCGGGGTCACGAGACCCACCGAGGCGCTTCCGAGTTCACCTTGGGTAAGGCTGTAGGACGCGACCTCTTCTCCCCTTAGAAAGTGATGCTTCTGGCACTTGAAATGCTGGATTTGTGGTCGAGTTTAAAAGAACCGATAGACTGAAACCCCGCGTCAGAGCAGATGGCGGAGCCTGGGTGGCCGCTCCGCCCCGCGGCCGCAAAGCCTCGCCCTCCGTCTGACCAAAAGAAACAACGCAAGAGTCAAACTCAAACCCTCACTCGTGGCGTCCGTCACGGTGCTCGTCAGACCACCGGCTGACACGATGAACCCAACTTAGAAAATGTAACTTGGGAAAGGATCTATAAGCGGTTTAAAAAAATTCCCTCATCCCTTAAATATAACTTATGTGAAAATATGAAATTAAATAAAAAATATCTGAGTTATTGCACAAATCATAAGTTTTCAATATTTACATAGAAAACAGCTTGGAAGTCTGAAAGGAAACGCGAGGGCAGTAACAGAACGGCCCTGGCCCGGCGGCCGGCCAGCGCCGACTCCGTGGAATGGACACGCCGCCCAGGGCCGTGGAGCCGGCGCCCAGGAGGGCCCGCGGGACGAGGCTCCGGGGCCAGGGCCGCTGTGGCGGGCGACGCCACACGGGGACATGCAGGGGCCAGCGGGCGTGCGGGGCTGGTCTGGGGCGCCGTCATCTGCTGAGGCTGACGGGCAGGCTGTCCCGCGTGTGCGTGTGTTTCTTCCTCCTCCAGCCGGTGCGGCTGTACTGGTGGTGGCCGCGGTTGCCCACGGGTGGCCGCACTCCGCCGCTGCCCACCGAGCCGTAGCCGCCACCCTGGCCGTGGCTGTGGGCACCTTTCACGGACAGCTTCATGCCGCTGTGCTGCTGAGACAGGGCGGGCCAAGTTGGAGGCGGCAGGAGCCGGCCCCGGCCCTGCTGCCCAGGCCCACCAGTGCCAGAAGAGACCCCGAGACCCCCGCAGGCAGCCTCCCTGGACTGGAGAGAGGGGGGCGACCGTGGACGCGACTGGCACAGGCTGACCCTGCAGGCCACGCGCGTCAGGGCCGGAACTGCACAGCCGATGAAGACAGAGACCCCTTGTTTCAGCGACCCCCTCGAGGTGAGAATAGGACCTCTACCTGCCACACACCTTCACGGCCAGGTGGGCTGAGGACCTCACTTCTAAGCGGCTGTGTGCGTGCAGAAGGGGTCCCCCTCAACCTCTTCCCCACCTTAAACTCCGACACTCCAGAAGCACAGCCCCGGCGGGGAGGGCCCGCGTGCAGAGTGGGCCAGGACGCCCTCGCCGGGGTCGCACAGCAGAGGCCCAGCCCAGAGCAAGGCTCCCCTCCGCACAGTCCCGCCCTCCCGAGCGCCGCCGACGGGCCAGGCTGCCCCTGAGAACAGGGCCTCCTGCTCAACTCTTGAAAGCTGCACTTTAGCCCGTGAATTAATTTAACAGGTAAAGACCGTCTCCTCACGGCAAACCTTGCCTGTCTCAAGCTTCACTTCTAGGCTAACAAGCTCTGCCTGGGGAGACTCGGGGAATTAAACTACATTCTATTTTAAAATATTTTCTTAACATTTTCAGAGTCTGGTCTGTCAGAAGAGCAAACAAGAAGCTGAGCGATCAGAAGACAAATTCCCGTTAAATAAATCTGAATTCTCTTGGGCGGAGAAAACCCGAGCACCCGCCTGCAGGAGCGCACTCGGATGGGGGCGGGGCCGGGGCACCTGGGGCACAGGTGGGGCGACCGTGGAAACCTACCTTGTGATACAGGTGAGGGCTGGAGAGCGGGTTGGGGGAAGCGGGCGCGACGGCGGGGGCAGACAGGTGGTGGATGGCCTTCAGCGCTGGCGGCCCCTCCACGCTCACTTGCCTGCCAGGGACGGGGGCCACCCCGAGGGCCGGTGCAGCAAGAGTGAACCTGGTCTAGGAGCAACAGGACCAGAGGCTGCATTAGCACCGACGACGAGGAGACCCCGGTCGCCTGGTCCGAGCCCCCCACGCAGGCAGGCTCGGGGCACCTGTGCTGGCCGGGACCTGGCATCGTCGGCAAGATGCTTGCTATTCAGAAACTGCGACCGCCCCGTGAAGAAGCCGGCGCTGCCCTCCTGGGGAGCCAACGTTCACAGGAGACCGGGCAGCACCCCCAGGAGGGCATCCCCCTCCTCAGACCCTGGAAGGAGCCTGGGCACAGCCCCATCCCCAACATGTACTGGAGAGTGGCCGGGTGGCGCCCAGGGGCTGCGGGAAGCCTCCTCCCCGGGCGGCCCAAAAGTGCTCGCTTTTGTCCCAAAGATCCCTGGTGTGGGTCGGTGCTGCCAGGGCCCTGTGGGGGCCGCGGGGGAGGCGGCAGCCCTCCCTAACTCTGACCGAGCAAGGTGGGGGGGTCCCTGGTCAGGGCTTCTCCTCGGTGGAGGCCTCACGGCCCAGGGCCTGGATCACAGGACGCGATCCAGGGACTCTGCCAGCTTCCCGCCCCCGTGCCAGGCCCCCACTTCCTCAGCGCGGCGCCTCCCGGCCCCAGGGAGACCCAGCCTGGTTTCCAGGGCGGAGGTCACTGGAACAGCATCTGAACTCCAGAGGCAAAGCGGGCTCTAGCCTCGTCGTAAACGCTTCAGCCTCCGTGCCAGGCAGCACAGCCGCGGCAGCCCCGGAGACCGAGCCCAGCGCCCACGGGAGCCAAGGACTGGGCGTCGGTGGAGGGGCCTCCAAGTGTCACTCAGCTCCCCCAGGCCCAGGGTCCCAGGAAGACAACCCCAGGCAACATAGGTCACAGCGGAGTGGTCACCATGTCCAGGCACCAACCTCTGTGATGACCCTGCCGTGGAGTGGCTTTACCTTATTTTAAAGGCTACCAAACGTAACGGGTTTTAGCCCTGAACGTATCTAACTGGCAAAGACACAAAAGCCAGTGTTCTCGAAATTCTTTTCACCTCTAATTCTGTCAAAATTAAAAAGCAGCAAAGAGGCACACGCTCAGAGGCCACAGAGCAGCCCAGCGGCCCAAGTGGACGCCTCAGCCCCACAAGTCAGCCGGCACTCAGGAGCAGGAGTCCCGGCTCCGGGGAGCACAGGGCCCTGGGGGCTGGGTGACAGCCTGTCCTTCACGAACCACAGGAGATGCACTTGCCAACCTTCGAAAACAGGAACTTCCCGCGAGACAGAGCAGCGGCAGAGGCCGCCGTCACAGAGACTCGGCTCTCCCGGCCTCGCCTACCTGCGTGTTGGTTGTCATGACCAGCGTTCTGGACGTGGCGGCCTGAGGTTTGCCGCTGGGCATGGGTAGGGCGGCCGGCAGGCTGGCGAGCAGGGGGGCCGGGGCTTGGAGACTGAACTGGTAGACGCTGGGCGCGCTGCAGGGTGGCGTGTCTGAGTCCTGAGGAGACACGCAGGGGGCTGGGCACAAGGTGCACTCCCGGGTGGCAGCGAGGGGGCCCTCCGGGAGCGGCCGAGACAGGAAGCCCCAGGCCACCTGGTCCTCAGACCTCCTCTCCTGAAGGGGATGCTCTCGGGGACACGGGCAACACAGCTGGACTTAGGTGAACTCAAAGGAAGGCTCTGAACGCCTCCACAAGGAGGCCCACCGGACCTTCCCGAGACCGCCACCACCGCCCAGGGCCACGAGGCTGCCGACCGGGCCCTGCCGGCACCAGTGCCGGAGGCAGAGCGGCACCAACACGGTGGTGTCCCTGTTGGTGGGAGGGAGTGTCCACCCCCGGGGGCCCACACTCAGGCGGCACAGGGACAGGCAGCCCCACTCACGATGTCACTGCCAGAGAGAGAGGACACAGAGGACGCGGACGAGCCGGACGAGAGCAGCTGGGGGCTGGGCAGAGACGGCACCAGGCGCTGGCTGGAGGGCGAGCTGGGGTCTCCGCGCTGGGTCTGGTCCCCCTCGCAGGGGCTGATTCGTTCTCTCGTCTTGACCCTGTGGTCTGTGGAGGACGGCAGAGCCCACGAGTCAGGCTCCCCAGGCACACGGAGCAGCGGGAGGGGCCGTCCTGGCCGGCGGAGATGCCGAGCCTTAGGGCGCTGCCAGCGAGACAGACCCGGCGCCAGCCCCTAAGGGCTCTCTGGAAGAGGTCGGCACGTAAATCGTGTCCAGACTTGAGGCTGCCGCGCTCTAAATACAGAGCCAGTCCTTCCAGCGGCCAGCCGCAGCCCCGCTGCTGCCAGCGTGACACACCGGCCTTCCAGACAGAATGACACAGCTGCAGACACTCACCCACCACCGCGGCCGTGCGCCAGGTGCTGTGTTAGTATTTGGGGCAACAGGCTGACTAGAAGAGCTTGGCTAGAATTTTTTAAGTTAATGTCACTCATCTCTTCTCCCACCTGTGAGGCAGCCACTCAAGCTCACGCTCCCCTGTGCGCCCGCGCCCCACCTCCTCCGACAGCACCTCCGCCCCGTCCTTTGCCATGACACGCCTAACCCCCCCCCCCAGCACGTCGTCTCCATGGGAACAAGCTGCCCACGGGGCTGCAACCCCGCACCCGGGTGTCAGAAAGCGGACTCCTCACCGAGGTCGGGGCCCGGGGGGGTCTTGCCACCCCACTTCTCCTTGATCCAGCGCCGGTAGTCAATCACCTCCTGCGTGACCTTGATGATTCTCCCCAGCGTGCTGCAGGGGGATGGGGCGGGTCAGCCTGGCCCGAGGCGGTGTGCCGCGCTTGCCCCCCCGAGTCCCCATGGCCCACGCGACGGCCTCCCGCAGCTCGCTCTGCTGAGCACAAGGTGGTAGGACGACAATACTACGTAGATCTATGACTTGTGATGTGCGACCCCTAAAGCACATCGGGGTCACAGCACAGCAAAGCGGGTCCGCCTGTGCAGTCCTCGGGCTGAGACAGAGCTGCAGGAGCCCCGCGGGCAGCCCCGCCCCCGCGATCACAGGGCAACACTCCTGCCTCCCGCTGCAGGCGTGAGACTGACACCCCAAGGTGGGGCCCGAGCTCTGCTGCCAACACCGAGTGGACAGACCCCACGGGAAGTTCTGTTACAGACGCACCCAGAGGGGCGCAGCTGGAGCGCCGGGAGGAGGCACCCTCCTCCCCCCACCATCACGTGCCACCGCCTGGGACTGTAACCCCGTCACTCGCAGGAGGCCCTAGTCCCCGAGTGGGGGCAGCTGGTGAGGAGGAAAGAGCTAAGCGTAGGGGTGCAGGGGCTGGAACAGGGGAGAAAGAAGGGCATGTGGGAGAGAGGCGCGCTGGGCTGCTCCCGGGCCCCGGCAGCCGCTGCCTGGCTTCCTGCACCTGGTGCCTCCTGTCCAGTGCTGGGACCTGCTGAGGCTGTTCTAGCGCCCCCTGCCCCTCGGCGCTTGGCCTCAGTCGCCGTGCTTTGGGCCTAGCGTTTAGCGGGGTGCCTGCCCCCGAGAGGATGGGTAATTTTCATAGCTGTCGCTTGAAATCCTTTCTTCTCCATGCCCTTTGACCTTTCACATCCAGTCTGCTTGCCCTGCCATCGTGCGTGAGGACGGCCAAGCCTGGAAAGGCCATAATGGGTTTTTCCCTCAAAAGTCTGGGGTCTCTGGGCACCCCGGGAGTCGCCTAGTTTCAGTCCCACTACCACTTGCAGAGCTCAGAGCACCCATCACTTTTGAGGTGACTGTCATGTTCCTCTTCTGTTCACGCCCCCCCCTAGACCCCACTCAGAAATCAGTGCTCCTGACGGAGGGGCGCAGCTGAGCAGGAGCGCAGACGTGCCCGAGAGCTGAGGCGTCGCGGATGGAGAGCCCCGGAAGAAAAGCACCAAGCTCCCACATTCCAAAACCCCCAAACCAAGACACTGAAGAGGATGTCAATGCCACAAAGGAGACCCTTCCAGCGCCCGGCCATGCGAGTGAGACGTGGCCGCCCGAGCCTGGAAGGTATGCCCCCGGCGTGCTCAGTGCAAGCACAGCACAGCCATTCGCGCCAGGAAACCACAGACGCCCGGAGCCGCGCGGGCCCAGAGGCGAGGGCGGCCCAGGACGTGACCGCTGCTGTTACCTTTCAGAGTCTCTGTTCGGGTAGGACCTGGCCAGAGGCGACACGGCATGGCTGAGGACGATGTAGGCGTAGTCGAAAACCTGCTTCACCTGCATGGCCCCATAGGAGCTGCGGCCAACGTCGTTTCCTGAGAGGAGACAACGGTCAGACTGCAGCCCCAGGGCTTCTGCGCTCACACACGCGACTCTGACCAGACCCCGAAGCCCCCAGAGCCTACCCACAGGGCCCAAGCTGATTGCAGCAAGTGCAGGGCCTCGGCCCAGGAACTCTGAGACTCGCGGGGCAAGTGACAGCCCGGGAGGCCCAGGCAGCTCCTGGGTGGCACAAACCACAATGGAGCCAAATGGCAGCTGTGACCAGACCGCGCCCAGCAGGCCAGTGACCTGAGCAGGCCTCACACCCGCCTGTCGCCAGCGTGTCCCTGCCCGTATCAACAACGTTTGGAATGTGTCACTGACAGTGGCTCGCAAAGGCCAGTGGGCCTGACAAGTGGCGTGTCTGCTCTCGCCGACCACTGAAGGACAGTAGTTATGTGAAAACTGGTCCTGTGTGGTTTTCTCAGACTTGAGACTGCACGGAAGGCACATGCTCTGCGCACCCTCAGGAAAGGCGGGGCGCACTGCAGACCTGCCCCCCACGGCCACTCCGAGACGGAGCCAACCCCACGCAGGAAAGGCGTCTGCGTGGGCGGCTCAGCACAAACACAAGCTGCAAACCCGTTTCCGACGTGTGACGTCACTTCGTCAGGAAGACTCAGTGACGCTGTTACTGTCCACGCGGAAAACTCTGCAGGCTCCAAGTCCGGGGGCGTGGGGGGCCGGGACCACCTTGCTTTCTACCTTGCAGGCTGACTTCTCAGATACAAATGGCTTGAATCAGAAAAAGATGAATTTTTTGAAATTCTCACTCTGCGTTTCCTGGTTGACTACACCCGTGGACAGAGTGGCGGCTGGACCTAGTTCTCTGCGAGCACCAGGGGCTCTGAGCTGGCAGCCCCTGTGGGGTGGGCCCTTACCCGGCAGCAGGGGGTCCTCGATGCACAGCATGGACGGCCGGTACCCGCTGGTCATGGCCTTCATGATCTCCTCTTTGGCGATATAGGCACCTCCTTCTTTTATTCTAATACCAGTCTTTAAGTAATTAAAATTTCTTCCATAGAGTTCAAAAAATTCTACAAGCAGCATTCCAAGGTTTTCATCTGCTCTCCGGGCATCGATTCTTGGGTGCAGCTGTAAGAGCAAGGCACCCACAGGCGTCGGGCTGGAGCCAGTTTCCAAGCGCACCCACCCCCGGCTCCTCAAGGCAACACCCACGGGCGTGCACACCCGCGAGCCTGGCCACCAGAAAGGAAATCTTCTGACCTGGATTCTGAATCTATTTCAACTCTCTGAAATTTTAATTTATACAACTTCCTACAGGCAGACACCTGATCAACGGCAAATTTCCAAATCTGTGGGATGACACTGATAAATGGGCCACATTCTGTACAACTCAGAGACATCCAGGAGGTGGATACAATTCAGGTGCAAACATAAGTCCGTGCTTCCCAACCACAACCAGCAGGGGGCAGTATGAGGCTGGACAGAAGCGCAGCAGGACGTTGTAAAGCCAAGGTGTGACGGGGTACACAGCGTCGTGACACGACAGCAAACCTCCCTGCTCGTCATGCAGCATCACCTCCCTCAGCGCCACACCTGAGCCTAAGCCACTGCCTCCCCGCATCTCCCTGATTGGAGAGACTCGGCCAGGCAGCCCCACGCTGCCCACCGCCACCGCCAGCAGTCAGGCTGCTCCTCCGACAGAGGGGTGTGGAAATGCTAGCGCTCGAGCCAGCAGGGGAGGCAGCCCGGCCGTCCCACAGGACTGGGCAGAAAATGACCGTGTTGCATGACAGGGCACGATGGCCAGAACGTCTGCAGCCGGAGCTCCCCTGAGGCCTGCTTGGGTGCTGGGTCCCAAAGGCCGCAGCATCTGAGGACAGGCGAGCCGGAGCCTCCCCTGACTGTCCTGAGCCCTGGCCTAGTCCAGATCACCGCCCGGGAGGCACCGCAGGAGCCCGGCCTCTTGCCGGCCAGGCGGGTGGCACTGACGGGCTGTCTGCCAGGGGCTGTCTACTGTGCGCCTTCTCCACGGCTCAGCACCAGGGGGACGTGTGCGTGAAACAAAATACTGATGCCACCTCATCAGGGAAGGTCCCTCCTTTTCACTATCTTTACCATGCACGGCACCCAATTTTGTTTTCCTGAAATAAACGTTTCCACGTTTTCTCAGTGTGAAGAGTTTCCCAGGTCGGACGGACCAGGGCAGGTGAGCTGCTGACAGGTAAACCAGAGCAAAGGAGCACGAGGGCCGGCACAGGGCTGGGACAGCGCCCTGACCAGCACAGGCCACAGGGCAGGAAGCAGGGCCCCGCCCGGAGGCGCACGAGACCAGCGCTCACCTGCAGAAAGCTGATGGCCATTAAAATCAGGCTGTAGGAGCTGATCCCGCCTGTGAAAACTTCGTTCAGGTCCCGCTGCAGGAGGAACTGCTTCAGCACTAAAATCAAGTACGGCAGCAAGGAGTATTTCTGCCACCGCCGGAAGAGAAACAGACTGATGAGGACAGGGCCGTGAAACCCTCCTCCCCGCGCACGTCACAGCACGGGCTCAACCCAGCCCCGAGACAGGCTCCAGCCATTCGCCCTCACACACCACGTGGTGGAGAATGAATCATGTGGGGGCTCCCCAGGAGCAACTGAGCAGGGGCGAGAGGAGCCCAGGGCACAGCAGCCGTGCAGAGGAGCCGGGTGTGCGAGCAGCGGGGAAGCAGGAAGGTCCAGCACTCAAGGGGCCGGGGGTGGGGGCCAGGAGGGGAGCAGTGAAGGCCCCGGGAAGGGCAGAAGATGGGGGGGGGGGTTGCCCTCTGGTCTTCAGGTTCAGCTGATGCTGCAGAGGGAGCGGAAGTGAGGAGCGAGGCCCTGCTAGCCCCGAGGGGCAGCCTCCACTAAGGCCCAGGAGCAGAGCGAGCACACCCGAGCGGTCACCTAGCAGCCCGCCCCGGCACCGCCAAGCGAGTGAGACCTGGCTCCCGTGGGCCCCGGAGCCTGCGGGTCAGCCACAGTGGCTGCAAACCCGTTGTCTGCGACAGTGAGGACGCTGACAAGCTACCTAAATGACGCTCAGCCGTGTGAAAGGAAAGCAAATCTGCAGAATCCTCTCCAAGTTTCCCCAGACATAATACCGCGGCTAAGTCCCTGACCCGCACAGCCGCAGCGGCAGGGCCACCCTCGCCCGCGCCCAGGAGGAAGCACACCGGCCGGCCCAGCCGGCTGCCCGCGCTCGCAGCCCCGCACCTTCATGTAGCTCTTGATGAGCTCCGCCGCCCGCACGCCCGTCTCCATGTTGAAGCTGATGTCCACCTTCACCTCCGTCTCCTGGTCTGTGAGCTTGATGATGGGCACCTGCCGCGATCGAATGTTAAAAAACGGGCCTTGGTACGCGTCACCCTCCACCATCAGGCAGCAAAACGCCCCCCAAGCTGTGAGCAGGGCTCCCTGCTGCAGGAGCAGGACCTGGCTTTGAAGGGGCGGCGGAAGGGGACGCTGCAGGCCGCCCTCCCTGGTCTGGAGCCCCCGCCACCTGTCCCGAGAAGACCTGAAGCCCGAGAGCCCAGGGTCTACGGGTGGAGAAGGGCCGGCTCGCTGGACACGGATGCGCCCCAGGATTTCTGAGAACATCCAGAGCTATTTTGAAATTGCAGTTTGTGCCGATGTGATTTCGACAAACAATTCTAGCTTGGGTTTCCACTCTAACGTAACTAAAAAATCTTTTCACAGAAAATCGGGTACTGAAAGTTACTATGAAAATATTCTTAGAAAGAACTACCACCAAACAGTGCTCAAAACTGGCCTCATAAAACACCCAGGCTGCCATCCCGCCCGCCGCCAAACCCTCCTGCACCCGAGGCGGGCTCTCCTGGGGACAAGCTTTCACTTCCTTCGGCCTCTGAAGAACAGGAGCGACGCCCCTGTCACCCAAGCCGCTGGGTGGGGCGCAAGGTCCGAAGCACCTGGCAGAGTCCAGGCCAGAGCCGCTTTGCCAGACGCCTGATGTGGCTCCAGGTGGCTCCAGGGCGGACACCCGCAGCAGAGCGCCTGGCACCACCCCAGCTCAGGGAGGGCTGGCTGCTGCACCTGGAGGCCCAATTACCTCCTGGGCCTCCCTGGCAGAGTGGGAAGGAACAGTGACTGCAGGGAGAGGCCAGGAGGAGCCTCAGGGAGGGGGGGGGGGACCTCACTGTGTAAGCAAGAAAAGGCCCCTGAACTTCTGCCGCTCTTGTGTGAGCTAAGAGGGTCGGACTGTTTTCCTACAAGGTGGAGCTGTCGATGGGAAGGAGACACTACTGAGGTCACGTGGCCAGCCAGCCCCTCGCAGTCCCTGGGCTCAGAGCCTGCCACACAGATCTGGGCAAAGCCAGAGTGGGCGTGCCCCCAGCTCCACCTGAAACAAGAGGACTTTCCATGGACGTGCGTTTTCTGAACACTGAAAGGAACTTTCTTTCTCAAGTGGAACTTGGCAAATGCTGCCTTGGGCTGCGGCAGTGCCTGGCAGGTGGGGGGCAGGGGCAGTGTTGCCCCCAGGGAGCACCTCCTCATCCCACAGGGACACAGTGGTGCGTGGGAGGCACGTGTGGCGTCTCAGGGCCAGGAACACACTGACGACCTGCATGGGCTGTGCTTAGACATATCCTCAGCGGGTGACCCCGATTTTAAAGACAAAAATGGAATCAACAGCACAAGCAGGTTTACACCAGAGACGAGGCGGCTCCAAAACTGCCGGTGCTAACCGCCGGCAGCAAGACTGAGGTCACTGTGCGCCCGCAGGTGTGGTGCGTGCCTGCGTGAGCCTGCGTGCGCCCATATCAGCGTGTGCACTCGTGGCGGCCGGCCCCACACTCACGGTCGCTTTGTCCAGGACTTTGATGGAGCATGGCTCGGCCACATTGTGCTTCCGCAGGGCCTGCTCCAGCAGCTGCAGGGGAGGGCGCTCCCACTTTCCAAAGACCACTAAGTCGATGTCGCTGGCGAGAAGGGGGAGAAGGTGAGGCGTGTGTCTCTGCCAAAGGGCCTACGTCACCCGTGAGCTCAGCCCTCCCAGGGAGGAAACTGCCTGCGTGTGACTGTTGGGACTCCGAGGGAGGCAGAGGAGCTACCAGTGGGCCCAGGCCACCAGGGGCAGGGTTGTCCGTGCTCACATCTGTCCTGCAGGCACACCTGCTGCCCCCAGATCCAGCTCAGCTCCAAACTGCCCAATCCCCACCCGCCCTGCCAAAGCCACCCCAGATGCAGGGAGTACAGCCTCTGCAGTCCCCAAAGGCTAACAGAGGGTTAACAGAAAATCAACTTTTAACAAAGCAAGACACTGAAAATTGCTTTGCATGTTGAGCCATTAAAAACGCAACACTGGAAAGTGACCTTAGAACAAAAACTTGTGTGACCTCTTTTACAAAATAAAAATCCTTACTGGTTTTTAAATAGTTTTGCTTGAATCTTTAATAAAACAAAACATGACTTTAAAAAGCACAGCATGGGCCTCGCTGGTGGCCTAGGGGTTGAGTCTCGGGCTGTCAGCGCTACGGCCTGAGTCCAATCTCCAGCCAGGGAGCTACCCACAGGGCGCAGCAGACCCCTCCTGTCTCCCCGCTGCTCCCCTCAGCAGTGTGTTTCAGTGGATCCGCCTGTTCTGCTCCCCCCTCTGTCTCTGGTGAATCCTCTCACCCCTGCACCTCTAGCCTACACCCCTGTTCTTCGACTAAATTCTCTTTTTAAAAAAAGACACACCCAGAAGAGTAGCACACTTCCACGCCCCCGCCTGACCGTCCTCTCTGCATCCTGGCATCAACAAACACACCCGACAGGCACATGCAAAGGACGTGACCACCACACCAACTAAAACCTGCTTCCTGCCACCTGCCTGCACCCCCAGTCGTCTCCTGCAGCTCCTCCCTCGCACCTTAGACTCCACCTAGGAACCCACTCACTACAGGTACCCCCACCCCCGCACCAGCCTGCACTCACCTGGTAGGAAGGTAGAGGCCTGTGCTGAAGCTGCCAAAGATCTGCACCTAGAAAAGCAGCATCTGAAACGTGACATCCGGGCACCGGCCTCCCACTCTCCAAGGAGGCTCCCTCCCGCCACCCCCGCAGGACAGCCCACCCAGTCCACCCAACCACACCCTCTGACTCCTCCAGGTGAAGACCTGCCCCAGGGAAGACCCCAGACCCAGGAGGGATGACTATGGGCCTCGCCCACACTGCTCATGGCGTTCCCCCTCTGGAGTGCGGGGCCAGCAGCCACGCCGGGGCGGGGGCCTGGCCCCAACACTGAAGGTCACGCCAACAGCGCTGCGCTTGGGGCTGCGTGGCTCTGGGAAGAGCAGGGCACCTCGCAGGGCTCTCCTGGCCGTGAATGGCTGGAGAAGCGGCTTGGCCTCTCCCAGGGGGTGGGGCGGCGTAAAACCCTCACCTCAAGGTGACTTTGAAGCAGGAAAAATAATCCCATGGATCCAAGAGCCTCCCCTCAGGCCCAGGATCCCGCGGGTGCTGAGCAGGGCGTTGGGGGCGCAGTGCAGAGGAACCCCAGGACCCCAGCCGACCACCCAGAGGCAGTGGCCGTGACCGCTCCCAGGGCACACCCACCTCAGCCGTGGGCCACAGGTCCTTGACCACAGTCTCGATGCGTGCCACCACCTCCCTGCGCATGGCCGCCTCCTCGGGGCGCGGGGACATGAAGTTGTAGAAGTCGATAATCTCCTCGTGGAGCCTGGGGCCAGAGAAAGCACAGAGGGAGCGTCACCCCAAGACGCCAAGCCGCGTGCCTCGGACGTGAGTGCTGCGCGCCCAAAGGCCGCCCGCTGCCTTCCTCGCCTGCGGCGCAGGGAGACACAGGGGCTGAAGGGGTTGACCGACATAGCCAGCACCCGGCGCCGCGCAGTTCTGTCCTTCTGGGACAACACGTCAAATCGCCAAATTCTCAAGAGGCCTTTAAAGGCTTTTCCAGGAGAATCACTTTGGAGACTTCACACTAAGAAACAGAGAACGCATCCAAAAAAGATAACCAGGCGCTCCAGCCGATGCGGCAGGGCCCAGGGCCGCGGCAGCCCCTGGACCCCGCGCAGGGGACATGGGAGGCCTGGAAGCAACACGTGCAGAGCCAGGAGGCCCAGGTCATCACAGGGGGTGCTCCGGCCCAGGACGGAGTCACAGACTCAGCAGCAGCGAGGGACGAGAGCCCAGCGTGGGCCACCCCAGCACCAGCCCACACGGAGGCCATGCGCCCTGCCCCTCTGCCCCACACCACCTGCGGCAAGGCGCCCGCCGTGTGCAGGAGGCCGTGCTCCGGGGGGGTCAGGATCCAGGCTGCAGCCTCCAGCTCCTGCTGACAGCACGGGGCCCCACGCAGAACGACGTCCTCGCCCTGCTGCCTGCAGCCCCAGGCCCCGCTGGCCTGACGCCACGTCTAGCCTGCGTCACCACTGAAAAGGGGAAGCTCCTCCTCACTGCAAGCAGCCCAGACAGTTTTAAGAGGTGCAGAAAGACAGCAAGTCACGCGGCAGTGAAATGGAGTGGTTTCTCCGGAAAAGTTCTCAAACTCCAAGAGCTAAGGGGGTAAAACTTCTTTCACTGAACAACTTCTGAGGTTTGAGGTGGGACCAACAGCTTCCTCCAGGCCCAGACACGGCAGGTCAGCGGCCGGCGCCCAGCCTGCAGTCAGAGCCAGCGTGCCATGGGCACGACAGCAAAGCCACAGTCCGGTACCATGCACAAGAGGCCAGGCCTGGGCCCAAGGCCCCACAGCTGGCCCCCAGCACCACCCCACACACACACTCGCACATCTGAGCACTCGTGACAGCCCCGGAGGTCTGCACCATGGGGCCCTTGCCAGCTGCAGCTGAACAGCAGCAAAAGCCGCTCCTGCCCCACTCCGGAGCCCTCGTGGCTGCGGGCGGGCAGGGCCTGTCTACAGACGCTGCGGGCCCAGCCAGCCAGTTCTGCGGAGGCCCTAGGCTTGGGGTGTCCACCCAGTGATGGCACCTCCTCAGGAGAGGCCCCCACACCGGCACCTCAGCAGGGCGCCCTCACCCAAGCACCCCATCAACACACAGGCGGGAACCAAGGCGGGTTTCCAGAGATGCGTCACTTATGACCCTGTCCCTTACGACCTGCGTTCCCAGTGACATCAAAAATTAACATTCCGGGGTCTCCCTGGTGGCACAAGGGGTTAAGCACTGTGCTATGAAGCTGTCAGCAGCCTCTGCAGCACGAATTCGATCCCAGGTGTTCGATTCCCTGCCAGGAAGCTACCCACAGGGCGCAGCAGACCTCTCCCGTCTCCCCGCTGCTCCCCTCAGCAGGGTACTTCGTCGGTCTGCCTGTTCTGCTCCCTGCTCTGTCTCTGGTGAATCCTCTCACTACCACCCCTGCACCTCTGGCCTGCACCCCAATTCTTGGATGCATAAATAAATCTTTAAAAAAAATTTTACATTCCGAGAACCATTTTCCCCCTGCACCAGGCGACTTCATTAACTTGGTTGGAAGAAACCACTTCAGCGGCCACGGATCCTTTCAAAAATGTAAACAGCGCTGAATGAAACAGCTCTGGGTTTTCTCACCCACCCCCAACACCGCGGCAAGTTTCCATCGCTTTCAGAAACTCACAGCTGGGTGCTGCCCAGCGCAGGCCCGGGCGGCCCCCAGCGGCCGGCAGAGGCGGCAGCTCCATCCTCACACGCTGGCCCGAGGAAGAGCCTGCGTTTCTCCTCAGACGAAAATGAGCAACTTCCCTCGTCTTCCTCGTCTGCGGCCCCAGAGGTCACAGTTCCTGCCTCCTCGTCTGCATGTGGCCGCCGTCCATTCCTCATAAACCCAACGTCATGAGCTGGTCCACAGCCCCAGCAAGGGCTCACGCCAGGAGGACCCGCGCGTCCACGTCTAGCGGCTGAGCCGGTGGATGGGGCGGCCCCATCCCGCGAGGGCCGTGGGGCTGGGAGCTGACGCGGGCGGGGCAAGTGGCCGCAGCCGCCCCGGAACCGCTAAGCTGCCCCCCAGGGTGCGTCCCTGCCCTGGCCCGAGAACAGGCAAGGAGCAGCTGCCCGCACAAGCTTTGAACCGGGGCCACGGGAGGAAGAGGAAACACATGAGGGGCGCACCACGTGGTGAAGGACTCGGGTCTGGGGGCGCACAGGGGGTGCGGGGCTCCCCGGGGTTGTAAGGCGCACAGCTCCCCCTGGGGAGCCCTGCACAGGGCCACACGCCAGTCACGGCTTTACGGGAAGAGCCAGGGACAGAGGCGCCCGCCCCGCTCCGGCCGGAGAAGCTGCCCGCGCTCGGCCGTCCGCCCACCCGACCACCGTGGGCGCCGGGCCGAGAAACCGCTTTCCCAGGACTAGACCTGGTCTCCAGCCGTTGGGCGTTCTCTCCTCCTCCCCTCCAACTTCTCTTGGAACCTTCCAGAGCCTCAACGCCGGCCACGTCTCAGCCACCAGAGCCCCTCGCCCCCACCCGCCCACCCCGGCCTGCTCTCCGAGCGCGCAGCGGGCCCCTCTGAGCTGCTCCCGGAGCGTCGCCGCCGGCAGGGACAGGTGGGCACCAGCGGACGCTTCCTCTCCCGTCCCCGGGAAGGCCGGGTGCTGGCGAGCAGCAGGGCGGGAAGGCGGGCCCTCGCTCCGGCGGCGGGTGATCCTCTTCACAGCACCCTTTCCTGGGCCCGCTGACGAGCCCACCGTGAACTGTTTGTTCTTAACTGCATCTCCGAGCAGCTAGCAGTTGCGCCAATTAATTAGAGAAACCTGTATCAGGCCTTGACAGGTGAAGTTCTTAATCGATGCTCAGAAGTGGAAGGAAACTAACTGAAGCTGCAAACTGGAGACCAGAGTCCACATAGAGCGCCCCCGTCTGCCTGCCGGGGCAGCAGCTAAGCCAGGTCCTGGGAGGGCAGGGCAGGGGGCAGGGCACAGGAGGCCAAGACCAAATGGCGTCACAAACAGCCCAGAGAAGGCGCCCTGCTCGCGACACCCCATGTGCAGCGCCGCCCCAGCAGGGAACAGGAGCAGCACGAGCTGTCCCTCCCCCCGACCCTGCTGGGTCAGGCACACTGACTCCTGGGGCAGAGGCATGACCCAGGCGCCGGGACCCTCACCAGGAGAGCGGGAGAAATGACTCTCTTCTGCTCGGGCACACCAAACTCAAGCACAAGCAAAGGCCCTGGGGCCACGCAGAAATGAGAACCACAGCCACCTTCTCGCCTCAGAACAGAAAGAGCTCGGACCCCAGAAACTTATAATTAAGCCCTGGCAGAAGTCCTTGATTCAGTGCATCCTTTTCTGAACGCACCACTGCAGCAGAAAACACCCACTGATCACTGATGGGGTTTCTGGATGGGGGAGGGGGGCCTGGCGGGTTGACTCTTCGCCCAGACCAGGATGAAGCCAACCCCAGCATCTCACCAGCCGGGTGACAAGCGGTTGGTGGTGCTGCAGTCCCGTCCCAGGGGCGATGCACATGCCTGTCACCCACCGCCCACGCTGCGGGGCCACCTGCTGGAGCAAAGCAAGCAGCCCACCTGCCTGGCGCGTCCTGAGCCACCCTGGAGAGAAGCGGCCATAGGGAGGGAGGCAGGCAGGTGTGTCCAGGACGAGGCTCCAGGCAGCAGCGTCAGCAGACGGGCCACTGCCCCAGGGGCAGCAGCCAGTCCTAGTGTCCATGGCACCCGAGACACAGGCGGGAGACCTGTCTTTCGGCTTAAGGGTGGCCCCCGTGGACTGCAGGGACGGGCGCCCAGGGCCACGCAGCACACAAGGCGAGCAGACACAGCAGGGAGCAGCCAGGGGGGCCGGGGCGACCGGCGCTGGCCAGGCCCAGGGGTCTAGTGCCAGCCACAGGCACCTGGCCCCATGGAGCGCACTCCAGGCTCCACGCAGGGCGGATGGCGGCGTCACGAGAATTTGGTGAATGAGACAAAGGACTGAGGGTGGGGGCCAGTGAGGCGCGGTCTGGCCCCTTCTCAGGGGGTGCTGACCCCAGGACGAGGCCAGCCTGAGGGCCACGTTTGACCTCAACCACCCTGGGCCCATTCACACTGGGTGACTTCGACGTGAGTGGGGAGCACATTCCACCCACAGCTGGGGCTCTGCTCTCCCCGCTCCACAGCTCCAAACCAACCAATACAGTTTTCATTAAAACTTCTACGGTTTTTTTAGCTTACCCACTGAAGGGGGTTTTGTTGGTACGTCCTGCAGCTCAGCCCTCTCTCAGAACTAGCGTTTCTACCTGCAGCGGAACGTCACTTTCTCTTTCAAGCACCATTAACAATGCGGCGCGCTGACCTGAAGAGGCCTGAACTGCCCCGGCAGCGTCCACCGCGCACGGGCAGCGCTGACCACGCCGGCGGTGCTGACCGACCTGCGCTTCTGGCGGTGTCGTGGGTAACTTAAATTCTCACTTCACACCAGCACAGACTCCTGAAAACTGCAGCTTGAAGCGGAAGGAGGCCGCTGGCTGACACGCCTCCCACCGCTGGGCTTCTCCGCCTTACGAGGAAGCAGGCGGCGGAGCAGGGCCACGCCTGGCTCCAGACACGGCACCCTGAACACCTGCAGGGGCTCAGAAGCAACGCCAGAGACAGGCCCCGGGGCCCTGCAGGTGGGGGAGGCGGCCACGGCGTCGTCCTCCAGGGTGCCAGGCCGGCGCGGGCTGGGCGGCACCTTCCCTGGCCAGCCAGGGGCGCTTCTCTCCCCCAACGCACCGATTCCCTTTGACCCTCCCTCTGCCGAGCAGCTCACTGCTGGGCCCCGGTGGGGAGCAGGGTGGTGGGCCGCAGGGGCCCACCCTCCAGGCAGTCAGGACGAGGCTCCCCGCCCCACGAGGGCGCGGAAGGGCCCCTGGTCGGGCAGGGAGACAGCAGCACCAGGCAGGGCGCCCTCCCCGCCAATCACACGGCCTGTGGCCTGACCCCAAGAGCCCCCGCGAGACCCTCCCCAAACCACGGCTCACCCAAGCCTGACCTGGGAGGACTCTCCCAGGCCCCTGACTCTGAACGCAGCCTCGGCACCCTCCCGTGTCCACCCGTCATGCCCGCAGGGCCTCCGTGCCACCCCTGGGAGCCCATCGTCGATAGAGCCGTGCACCCCAACAGACCTCCGGCCTCTCCATGGGGTCCCCCAGCCACACCGAGAGGCTTCTTGGGGTTCACAAGTGCCAGGAAAACGGAGTTGCTCAGGCTCTTTCTCACCTGCCGCCGCAGCCTCTATGGCGGCCATGAGCAGCCTGGCTTCCCTCCCAGGTTTCACTGCCCACGCGAGACGCCGTGTTGATGCAAAAAGCACCTGGGAGCACGGGCACACGGAACACTGGGCCCAGGGGCGCTCACGGGGCTCGCGGCCGAGAAGGCCTCCCAAAGGAGAGCATCCCAGGAGACGGCAGCCAGGCCAGGCGCTCGAGATCGCGGGGCTGGGGGCTCCGGTGCACCGGGCCGCTGCTTCAGCATCAAAGGCCTGCCAAGCCCACCGAGAGCGCCAAGGTTCCTTTACCTGTTTACCCAAATCCACGCGGCCCCAGCCTCCCCCCAGCTCGACGCCGAAGGACGTCACTCTCAGTGTCCTCCCCTGGCCTTTGGCCACCTCACAGCTGGCCTCCAACTTTTAAACAACAGGCTTTGCTTACACCTAGAGATGGCCACACCCGTGTGTCCCGGGCACCTTGCCCCGCTCCTGCCTCTCGCTCTTCACCCAGCACAGCCCTCCCTGGGGGCGGGGGACAGCAGGCAAGGGCAGGGGCTTCCTGTGGGGCAGGCTAGGCTCACTCAGCCCCAGTTCTCTCATTCCCTAGCTGCCCCCTGGGCACACGATGCTCACCTCCTCCCTGCTCACCCTGTCTCTCTGGAGGTGGTCAGTGCCTGGCACCAGGAGGCCCTCGGCAAGGTCTCACTGGTCCTGCTCGGTGCGTCCACTGTCTTCAGATAAAAACAGCAAGTCAACAACTCACCAGAGACCCATTCTCCACAGACCACCACTTCTAGAATGATCCAGGTGGAAGAGTCCCACTCCCTACACCCCGGCTTCCCGCCAGGCTGGTCTGTGCGGGCTGGGCAGCAAAACTTGAGTGCAAGGCAGTCACTGGGCCAGGTTCTCACCGGGCTCCTCCTCACACACCCACCACCAGCCCCTCCGTGACGGGCCCTTCCAAGCACTCTGCCGCCTCTTTGTAGGGAAGCGGAGAAGCCAGGACCCCAGGGACTGGCCGCAGCCAGGTCTGCAGAGGCAGGGGCAGCCAAGCGCCGTCCCTCACGTGCCGCCCCACTGGCGCTCACAGCCCCTCGCCAGCCCAGAATGGGCATTTCCAAGGGCAGCGCCTCTGCGGGTCACGCTAGCCCGTCTGGGCTTCAGCCTTCTGTCTACACAACAGCAGGAACGTCTCCCACTCTGCGGGCCTGCTCTGAGCACGGGGAGGCACTCCGGCGGTGCTGGCCGAGCCCTGGAGGGCGCAGAGGGCGGGGCCGAGGCTGTCCCGGGGAGAGGGCCACGTCCAGTGAGCCGGGACGTCAGCTCACGCTCCAGGGAGGTGACACAGCAGCGCTTTGAAAAGGACGTCCTCCTGAGACCCAGAAACACGCTTTCCAGTGCACCCTGGAGGCAACGTGCCAAGCGACAGCTCCTGCTCCCGTCCGAGTGTGGACCACAGAGGAGCCGTCACTGACCCCGGGGCCCAGCCTGAGGTCACTGCTAGGCAGGGCCCAAACATGAGGCTGCTTGCGAGGCAGGCTGCTCCCCACAGGTGCTGGTACCACCCGTGCTCCAGGCCCGCGGGGCAGGGAGCTCCCCACTGGCACAGGGCCGGGCTCCACTGGGGCCAGAGTTCCCCGAGACTTTCTCCACAGAACGTGCTAGCAGCCGCGAAGCATCACCATCTACCCTGGCCGAGCGCACAGGAAACAGAGGCCTGAGCCCTAGGAAGGGCCTCGCAGAGCAGGGCCCGCACCCGACAGACGCTGGACGGCCCAGGCCACCTGCGGCGAGGGGAGGCAGGCACGCCTGCGCCTCGGAACACAGACGAGCAGGCCCACTCGGGGCGGCAGGCCCGGCCAGACCCGCCCCATCCGGCTTCAGTCTGCAGCAGTTTCGCCAAAGCAAAGTTTTGGCCTAGAGGAAAAGTTGTCTCTTTCCAAAAACCAGACGAGAGCCTTTTCTGCCCACTTGGCAACAAGAACCAGCAGACTTTTGGTTTCAATTTCCTTAGAGAAGAGCAGGGAAGCCGAGAGCGGCTTTGTAACCCTCACGTGACTCCGGACTCGGCCCGCTCTCCTGAGTTAACGGGCTTGGAAGGGGTGTCCTGGCCTCTCCCCAGCACCCCTGCACACGTGGGGAAACTGAGGCTCAGAAGTTAGAACCCAGAGGCTGCCAGCCAAACCCAGAGGCTATCCGAGTCCTGATCACCATCCCGGGGGGAGGCGGGTCCACCAACACGCAATGGCGGCCGCAGCTGGGCTCAGCTCAACGCCCAGCCCAGCCCCAGTGTGCAGAGCCAGAGCAGCAACCACAGCCACAGGGCTCCAGCCCACAAGGCCGGCCCAGCCCGAGTCTGGGGGTCGCCCCTGCCTCCTGCCGACGCAGTAAACCCGAAGTTCCCGCGCCCCTGCTCAGACTCAGTTCGCTCACAAAACTCAGGCCCAGGTTCCTCCCCGGGTCCTGGAGCGCGGTGAAAGGACACTCAGTGGAGGAGGCACAAGGGGCCAGGCCCGAGGAGAGGGCAGGGGTCCACACCTCCCAGGCTCCTCCTCCCCACGTCCCCTCTGCCCCCCCACCCCCGCCGGGAGCACTGAACCCCGTCCTTCTGGGGTTCCGTGGCGCTTCATTACATGGCACAAGTGGCGACATCAACGGACGCTGGCAACTGGCTTCCAGCGCCAGCTCCTCCTCTCCCCCATGCCTAGGTACAAAATCACCTGCTCCATGCAGCAGCTGCTTTCGTCTCTCAGGAAAGTTCCAGGGTGTTCGGAGCCCCGTACTAGAGGGTGAGCACCAAGCATCTACTCTCACCAGAAAAGCAAGCTCAAGGTCACACACACACCCCCGGTGCTGGAAGCCAAATGACAAAAGGTTCAAAGCAAAAAAAAAAAAAAAAATGAGCGAAGACTCACAGGCCCGTATTTCACGTAACTCCTGCACCGTGGGAGCCACAGGATTCCAGAAATGCAACTATTACCTGAGATACAAGCTATGAAAACCCACACGTCCACACGCGTCACGCAGAATGCTGACTCAGGCCTTGCCCAGGACAGCCCGCGGGGGCAGGGCGGCAGCTCTGGGCCTCACAGGGCACAGCCCGCGATAAAGAGGCACCTGCTGAGCGCAAAGCCTCCCGTTCCCCCCAGGGCACCCCGCCGTGGGAGACCGGCACCGAGGCCTAAGCTGGTGCAGGCCCTCTCCCTCCGCCCGCCAGCGCGCCACACAGGCTGGGGGCCAGGACACCCGGAGCCGGCTCGCAGGACACTCCCCAGCGGCCAATCAGGGGAAAAGACTGAAGATAAACGACCCTAATTTTCTAACTTTTAACTCCCTAGCAAGCGCCTTCCCGCCCAGGACAGGGCCTCCGGGTCGGGCGCCGCACGGCGTGAAGGCGGCTCAACTGCGAGAAGAGAGGCGGGCAGGTCGCGGCAGACTGGACTTCACTCTGCGTGCAGGCAACCCGAGCTGGCGATCAGATCTCGAAGTCTTCAAAGACGAGTCACCTTCACTCTCCGCTCTACTCCAGCCAGGCAGTCTCGCCACCTGCTCGGCCAAGCTAGCAAACCGGCCTGGCACACAGTCCCCCGTTCGGCATCACGCGCACACGGTGGCGACCGGGCGTCCTCAGAGCTGGGAAAGCAGCTCCTCCATCCCGGAGGGACCCGGGAGAGCAGGGGTCAGCCCCTGGAAGGACACTGCTCTCGGGAGGTGTCCCCACTCCCGTCACCCCAGCTCAGGAGGAGGGTTAAAGGGTTCTCGGCACAGACCCGCTGTGTGCTCAGACGGGCTTCCAGACGCAGCTTGCACATGCCAACCAACCCCGCCCCAGGAGAATGGACCCTCTCGCCAGCCAGTCACGCTGCGGCCTCCCCCGGGCTCCTGGCCACCCTAACACTCTCACCATTGCTGCACGGCTGCCACGCAAAGAACAGCCTGTGAAAGAAAGGCCCAGAAAGGCAGCCCGGGCCCTGAGATCAGTGGTGACAGCCAAGCCAGAGGGTAGGACTGGAACTTCCCAAGAGTCATCCCGCCAGGAAGCACCCAGTCAGAAGAGAACAGCGCTCCACGCAGGAGAGCCCGCCCAGCGAGGCAGTAACCCCCCCATGCCAGCCCCAGACCCAGCCGTGGCCAAGAGAGAGCAGGGACCAAGCCCCGAGGGCAGCCCTGGGGCGCCTGACCAGCCGCAGCCCTAGGTGCAGAGGGCGAGGTGGCCGTGCAGTCAGAGAGGCTGCAGGGGCCACAGCCCGCATGACCCACGAGGGGCCACCAGCCCAGAAGTCAGGGCCCTGAGGAGCTAAGAGGCCCCCCCGCAGACCCACGGGGGACAGGCCCCACCCGCACGGCCAGCACCCCAGGCATTTCATCCAGGGGCCACACTCACCCACTCAGCAGGCTGACCAGAGGCTTCCAAAGGGCCTCGCTGCAGCCACACTGGCTGGGGCAACCCCCAGGTGGCCCCAAGGCACGCGCTCTCCGGGAATCCGTCAGCATGACACGGCGGGTCTGCGGGCCTCCACAGCAGGGCCCCGTTTCTGGCCTTGAACACACGGGACTCCTGTCTGGGGACTGTGGGATCCCTCTTTTACCCCACAACTAACACCTAGCCCCTGGGGCGTGGAGACAGAACCCAGACACAGGCTCCTCACTCCAAGGCCAAGTGCTCTTCCTCCCCTTACGGCCGCTGCTGTGAAGCCATTTAAAACAGGGGACAACATTTCACATTAAGTAGTGACAAAAAGGGGGCCTCCCTGGTGATGCAGGGATTAAAGGCTCAGCACTACGAAGCTGTCCGCAGCCGCTGCAGCACAAGTTCGATCCTCAGCCAGGGAGCAACCCACAGGGCGCGGCAGACCTCTCCTGTCTCCCCGCTGCTCCCCTCAGCAGTGGATTTCAGTCAATCTGCCTGTTCTGCTCCCCGCTCTGTCTCTGGAGGGTCCTCTCACCCCTGCACCTCTGGCCCGTATCCCAGTACTTGTTTGCATAAATAAAAACAATCCTTAAAAAAAAAAAATTACTGACAAAAAGGCAATCAAGAGGCTTTATCCCAAAATATAATTTTAAAATTATGACACTTTTTACTTTCAGACACTCACATAAAAGCCCCACAGGCACGGAGCGGCCGCGCACGGCCTGGAGGAAGCCGGGACCCCGGGGCGGCTGCCAGCGCACACGGCCCCAGCGCCCGCGCTGACGTCCACGCGACGGGCACCCAGGAGATCATTTCCACAAAAGCGAGCGGGGCGTCCCTCTTCCCACAACGCGCGCACAGCCCGCTTCACACTCCCACGTGGCCCACCCTGGCCAGTGCCCGGCCGTCCTGGGCAGGACCGCCCACTTCCTCGCAGGGGTGCGCTGGCCGCCACTGTTCCTCCCACCATGGGAGCCTGGGCAGCAGCCGCTGCCACTACCAGAGAGTGAGGACTTGGAGAGGCCCGCAGAGGCCCGCGCTGGGCAAGCGTCTGCAGCGCCCAGCTTGCTCTCCCGCAGTCTCGCACCTCTGGGGCCTCAGGCACAGAAAAACGGGCCCACATGACACCATCACCTCAGGGATAGGGGTACAACCCCCCATCCCACGCGCCCACAGGGAGGGGTCGGAGCGCGAGGGGCAGCTGGAGGGATGACGGCCGAGGCCTGTGTGCCCCCCCCAAGTGGTCCCTACCAGGACTGCTGAGGGGCCCCACGGCAGAACGCCAACTTGGGCTGGGTGGTGGAGGGGAAGCCAGGCACCCCTGCAACTCGGCCACCCTGAGAGGGAAGGACAGGCGCCCCGCAGGGTCCGGCCCAGGGGGCCCACGGGCTCGCGAGCCTGTCCTACGAACACCGCCTATTCTTCTCTCAAGAGCATCCCCCCCAGGGGGAACCACCTTGGGGAGCAAAGATGTTGAAACTCACCGCATCCTCTTTCACCAGCTTTCTCCCCATCCCGCTCAGGTGAAAGCAGACCGGCAAGCCCCCGAGGTCAAGCAGCCGAGGGCAGAAGTCGCCCGGCCAGAGGGGACAGGCGGGCACGCTGCCCCGGCCGGCAGGCAGAGCATTGCTGGCTGGTGCTGCCCACCCAAGGCCCAGCTCCTCCCCTCTCCGGACAGCAGCTGCACCTTTCCAGAAACGGCTTCGCTGGGACCACTCAGTCCGTCTCAGCAGCTTCTTGTCAACCAACCCCTTTCCCGCTGCCCGGTGCAGGGGCCCCACGGCCACCACGGCTCCCTCTCCCAAGACTCCGGTGGCCTTTCGCAGCCCGGCACACCGGCGGCCACGGCACGATGCTAGTTCTGGATGCCAATAGGTCGTTCCCAGGGATGGTGGGTCCCAGGCAAGAGCTTCCTGGGGCACCTCCTCTGGCCACAAGCAAGCTACCCCCGTGGCTGCCTCCAGCAGTCCCACTCAAAGGGCAGTGCTGGCAGGGCCTGCAGCAGAGTCCACACAGGCCGGGCCGTGTGGGCAGGCGCTCCTCGCAGGAGAAACGCAAAGTAGAGAACCCAGCATCCTGGGGGAGGCCACAGCGGCAGCCAGGAAAGGCGGCCAGCCGGAGGCAGAGGGGGCACCACCTGAGCATGACAGCAGGGGCGCCTCGGTGGGGGCAAACGCAGGCCGGGATGCGGTGCTCAGCCGGAACCACACAGCCTCTGAGCTGAGTCCTTGCAGCAGGCAGGAGCTGGAGGGGGCGCCCTGGCAGAGGGGGAGCAGGCCTGGAGGCAGGGCCCAGAGCAGCAGCACCCAGAACTTCAGGCACTGGGAAGAGCGGGTGCCCTCACGGGGGCCCGGGGGACGGGACCTGACTATATCACTGGCAGAGACCACCCCGTGGCCAGTGCTGGGCCTGGCCGAGTAAGGGCAGGAGCGTGTGAAGACCACCACTCCCTGGGCAATCTTGGCAGCAGACTGACGCCCGCAGGTGAAGAGAGGAGGCGCGATGAGGTGCGGGCCTGCTCTCTCGCAGCTGGTAGAAGACGAGATGATGAGACCGGGAGCCTCGTGGGCATCCCGGCCCCAGATTCCTACAAAGCACCTAGCGTGCTGGTGGCCTGGTCCGTTTGTCCGAGGCTTACTAGGTGCCCCCAGGGAGGAGACCACTCCGCGAGCTGGTGATGTGCCCCGGCAAAGCAGGCGGGACCCCAGCCCCTGGGCTGAGCGATGCTGCAGAAGCAAGGACGCACCTCCACCCCCTTCCTGAGCCGAGGCCCTTCAAGTCAGGCGGCGGACTAGGAGCCCGCAGGCTCCCTGAGACACTGCTCCACCTGCCTCCTCTCTGCAAGCCCTGCAAGAGGTGGGCGGGAGAAGAAGCGCACAGGCCTCTCTCACGTCGGGGGGGCCGTCAGGCTTCAGGGCATGGAAGGGAGCGACACTGCAACCAGGCCAGGCGAGCCCAGCTGCGCAGCACACACTCACTAGCGCGGGTCCCACACGCCTCAGAGTTGTGTCGAGGCGTGTTTCCCAGCAGAGTTCAAACACAAATCAAGAGGACTTTTAAGAAAGAACCCCGGTACCCTGCAGGGGCGGGATGGATAGGGCACTCGTGTTTGCAAGAGTCCCCCAGAAGCCTTGATGCCCTTTCACTCAACAGGACACCCCGCAGGGCGGGTGGATGTTCTCGGTCCTGGTCCCGAGGTGAAGACAGACCCACGTGGGCGCACTTTGTTTCCAGCTGACCCGACGCAGCAGGCCAAGGGCCGGGGAAGGGCATCCCCCTGCGCCCCACCTGGGCTGCCCAACCACACCCCCCAGGCGCTGATCTGTGGCCCCGATTTCTGTCCCGTCTTCTGCAAGAGAACTCAAGGGAAACTGAACTTCTAGCGCCCGGCAGGGCAGGTCCACGGAAACACCTAGAACAAAGGTGACACCTTCCAAGACCGAGCGCTCGCCGAGGGCTCTCCGGGGGCTCTCCGGGGTCTTTGGGGCCCGCCGGCTGCTGCGCGCCCGGGCGCCTCCTTTGTGTCCACTCCAGCACCCCACTAGACCCCTCCTGCGCCCCGAAAGTCACTTCCAAATTCGCCGCGGGTTAAGCTGCCTCCGCGGCAACCCCCGGGCCCCCTGGGGAGGGGGCCGCTTCGGAGAGAGGGGCCGGTCCAGGGCCCGCGCCAGGCGGGGAGGCGGGCGGGCCGCGGGCCCCCGGCCGAGCCGCACAGCCGGCAGCGCCCCCGCCCGCGCCCCGCGCCCGCCCGCCGCACTCACCCCTGGATGCCCGGGCTGTAGGCGCGGCTCTTCCACGGCGTGCCCGGCCAGGGCGCGCGGGGCCCGGGGCCGCCCCCCGCGCCGGGCGCGGCGCCGCGGCTGCCGGACAGCAGGTAGTTGAGGCCGTAGGTGCTCGCCTTGTTCTCGCGCCGCCGGCGGCCCGGGTGGAAGCGCGGCGGCGGCGGGGACGCGGCGGGCGCGCGGGCCGGGGCGCCGTCGGCGGGGCCGCCGGGGCGGCCGCCCGCCCGGGCCTGCGCGGCGCCGCCGGACGACGAGGACGAGCCGCCGCCGGGGCTCTCGGCGCCCGACTCGGCGTTGGACGACGACGGCGACGACGAGGACGGCGACGGCGCCGGGTGCGGGCGGCGCGCGCCCTCGGCCGCGGGGGGCGGCGCGGCGGGGCCCGGCGCGGGCGCGGGCGGCGGGGGCGCGGGGGGGGGGCCCCCGCGGCCGCCGCCCGCGCCCCCGCCCGCGCCCCCGCGCCCGGCCGCGCCCGCCGCGGGGCCCAGCGCCGGCGAGTTGAGGCAGAGCAGGGACGCGAAGCCCGCGCCGCCGCGGCCCACGCCCTGCGAGGTCTCCCAGATCTGCATCCACAGCGCGTTGGCCGGGCCCTTCTGCTCGGGCTGGATCCAGGCCACGCGCGGATCCATCCACGCGCCGCGGCCGCCGCCCCGCCCGGCCCGCCCGGCCCGGCCCGGCGCGGCGCACGGACGCGCAGGCGGCGACGGACGGACGCGCGCTCCGCGGCGCGGCGGGGGGGGGGGCGGGGCGGCTCAGGCGGCGCGGGCGGCGCGGGCCGGGCGCGGGGGCCGCGGCGTGGCGCGCGGGCGGCGGGGCGCGGCCATGGGCGGGGGCGGCGGGGCGCGGGGGCGCCGGCCTCCGTCACGCGCGCGCCGCTCGTGCGGGCTGCGGCGGCGGCGGGCGGGGGCGGGGGCGGCGGGCGGGGGCGGCGGGGCGGGGGCGGGAGCGGGGGTGCGGGCGGGGCGGGGCGCGGGCGGGGGGCGGGCGGGGCGCGGGCGGGGGCGGGCGGGGGCGGGGGCGCCGCGGCCGGCGCGCCAATGAGGGGCGGGGGCGGGAGGACGCGCGGCCTCCCTCGCGGGCCGCGGCGCCAGTGCGCACGCGCGGCCGATTTCAAATCCTCGCTCGACTCGGCCGCCCCGGTGACCGCGCCTGCGCCCTGAGGCGCCGCTCGGGGCGGGGGCCCGTGGGGCGCGGACGCCGCGGGGGGGGGCGAGGGGCGGCGGGGCGTCCGCGAGTCGCCGGGGTCCCGCGGGGGGACCCCCCCCCGCGGCCGCCGCGGGCCGGGGCGCCGGGACCTGCGCCCTGGGGCCGGGCCCCCCGCCGGGCCGCGCTGCGCGTGCGCGGAGGCCGCCGCCCCGGGACTCGCGCTCATGACGTCAGGGCCCGGCCCGACGGGGCGCGCGGCGGAGCGAGGCCCGCGCCGGACGCCGTCCCGCTCGCCCAGGGCGGCCGCCGCGCCCAGCCGGGAGCGGGGCCCGCGAGCGCGCAGGAGCCCGGAGCCGAGGCCCCGGGGGGCCGTCGCCGCGGCGAGGGGGGCGCTGCCGGGCGCGGGGCCCAGGAGGCCGGCGGCTCGCGGACCGGGGTGCGGCGCCCGGGACTGCCGGGGCGTCGCGGGGAGGCGGGGCCGGCCGCGCCCCGGGACCCCGGCGCGCTCGGCTGAGGCGGAGGGGCCGAGGGTGCTGGGGGTGGGGTCTGGGGCCCGGGGGGCGCCGTTGCTGTGGAACTGGGGCGCGGCTGATTCAAGGGCGGCGCAGACGCGCCCTCCCGGCTGCTGCTCCCACACCCGGGCGGCCCGCGCGTGCTGAGGCGCCGCCGGGGCTGCCCCTGGGTGAGAAGGGGCGCCGGGTCGCGCCCCGCCCGCCGTCGCCTCTGGGAGTCTTGGCTTCGCGTCACGCGGGCCTGAGCCCCCGAGTCACCCCGGCCCCGCGGCTCCCCCCGGCCCAAGCCGCCTCCAGACCCTGCGCGCCAGAAAGTCCAGCCGCGCCTGCCCTCCCTGCCGCGCCGCCCCCCTGGGCGCTTCCCCCGCAGCAGCCTGGGGCTCCTGACCGCCCCTGAGAGTCAGGGGGCCTCGCTGCTGCTGGAACCCGGCGCTTGCTCGCCGCGCTGTTAGTCCGCGGCCCTCCCGGCCCGCGCTCGGCCCGCACCAGACTCGCCCGTCTCGGGGCCTTGGCGCGGCTGTCCCTGGGCTCTGCTCCCCGGAGCCACAGTCCCTTCCCCCCCAGGCTCACCTCTAAGACCTCCCGGAGGCTCTGTCTGAGCTGCAGATCCAGCCCCGCACGCCCGCATCCCTGCCCGCCTTTTCTCTCCGCGCACCTTCTCCAGGCCCTCGGGCCCTTGGGCGGAGCGGCACAAGCCCGGAGGCTGACAGCAACCGCGTGTCGTCTCCCGTGGGAGGCTGAAGGTCCCAAATCGCAGTGTGCCCGGGACCCTGCTCCCTGCCTGGGTGCCACAGCAGCGTGTGTTCCATGCCCGTTCTCTGACCTTGCGGGGTTGCCAGCAGTTGTCAGCATTCCTGGGCTGCTGCTGCCTCGGGCTGATCCTGTATCTGTGTCCCTTCTTGCAAGAACACCGTTCGGCTAGACCAGAGCCCACCCTAATGACACCGCGATTCCATCTGCAAAGACCCCACTTACCAAATTAGGGGACCTGTTACATGTGGGTGTCCAGGTTAGGACCCAAGTACATCGTTGGGGGTGGGGATGGAAATACTTGCAGCCGCTACAACATCTAACGTGAATTTTCTTATTTATCATCCAGTTTTCCCTCGCCCCGTAAGATTCCCAGTCCACATGCGGAGGAATTGTATCTGTCCTTTTCCCAGCTGGGAACCAGCTCCAAGGCTGGACCTGGCGGGTCCTCAAGGAGCAGGGGTGGGATGACCCACAGTGGGCGGCCCTGGGGAAGGAGAGCGCAGCCCCTTGCCTGCTGTCCAGGGTCCGCTCTGCAGGATGCTGCCGTGAAGGTCTTTTCCCTTCTTTTGCACTCCCCCCCCCCACCCCCTTGCTCTGCCTCTGCTGTTTGCCTCCAGCTCCCCTCCCTTCTGTGCTCATCAGCCAGCAGTCACCTTCTTGTAACGAGGTCTGGGACTTTGTTTAGGTAAATTAGAAGCACCATGTTCCTAGCACAGATTAAGAAACAGTTTTGACAGAAAAATGCATCCTCGAGACCAGGGCAGACAAGGCCTTTATTGTTAACTCAGCAACCTGCCCAAAACCCTCTTCGTCTTTCCTGCTGATGGAGGAGGGATGTTAGAAATTACACATGATCTTGGGGACTTGTTCTCATGTGGCCGCCACGGCTACCTGTGCCAGAATCAGCTGTGCTGAGTGAGTTGTGCATCTCTGGGCCTCACCCACTTGACTAAAACTTTCCAGGAGGGGGCCTCCCCGGTGGCACAGCGGTAGAGCGCCGGGTTGCAAAGCTGCCTGCAGTCTCTGCAGCGCCGGTTCGATCCCCAGCTTCTCCCCAGCCACCGGAGGAGGGTCCCACATGGCGCGCAGACCTCTCCTGCCACCCGCTGCTCCCCTCAGCAGTGTACCTCGGTCCTTCTGCCTGCTCTGCTCCCCGCTCTGGCTCTGGTGAATTCTCTCACCCTCCCGCGCTTCTGGCTGTACCCAGTGCTTGTATAAATAAATAATAATAAATCTAAAAAAAAAAAGAGACTTTAAAAAAAAAAAACTTTTCAGGAAGGAGTGCCAGGATTCCTTGTGTCAAAGAAGTTCCCTGGACAGTTCTTTTACATGTAAATATACTTTTATTTTATTCCCCATCACATCCCTTATGCCCGTTTGACTGCTTCCTCTCCCTCTTATTTTTTTTTTAAAGATTTATTTTTATACCAGAGCTAGGGTACAGGCCAGAGGCACAGGAGGGTGAGAGGATTCACCAGAGACAGCGGGGAGCAGAACAGGCAGACAACCGAAATACACTGCTGAGGGAAGCAGCGGGCACGACAGGAGAGGTCTGCCGCGCCATGTGGGACCCTCGCCTGCCGGCCGGACAGTTTTACAGCACAACACTCAACCACCTGCGCCACCAGGGAGGCCCTTCCTCTCCCTCTTAACCTCAGAATCTCACTTCATTTATTAATGGCTGATGGTTTTTTAATAAGTATTTTGGTTTGTGAAATCATCTGCGCTGACTGTCATTCTGACTTGGTTACGCCAGGTGGCCCCTGGAACTCCTTCCAGTTTGCTGTACATGGCCACATTTTGACTTTCCTCATGGCTAGATAATATTCCTCGTGTGGATGGGCCACAGCTTCCTGGTCCACGCTGTCTCTGTGAGCGCTTGCCTGCCTCCCTTGCTAGCTGTCATGAATAGTGCTGCGTGACATCACAGAACATGTAGTTTTTTGAGTTGATGGTTTCACATTCTTTGACGAGATGCCCAAGAGCGGGGTGGCTGCCATGTGATATTTTCAGTTCTTGAAGCTAAATCCACATCGTTCTCCAAAGTGCCCGCCCCAGTTCACATCCCCCGCAGTGTGGTCAGGGTTCCCTTCCTCCACGTCCTCTCCAGCACTGGTTGTTGGGGTCATTGTGATGCCCCCTCCCGTGCATTCTCTCAGGGGTAAGAGAATTATCTCGTTGTACCTGTGACCTGTATCTCTTATTAAAAGTAAGGATGAACATTTTTCCATGTTTAGTTTCTATGCATCCTTCTGCGATGCTCAGATCTGCTGCCCACGTGCTAGTTGGGTTCTTTAGGGTTAAATTGTGTAAGTTAGTATCAGCTCCTCATTTAGGGGCAGTGCTTATTTATTCTTTGTCTTGTTACCTGTCCATAGTTAAGAGTATTTAAATCCTCTGCAATTATTGTGGTGGTGTCAATGTCTATCAGTCCTATTAATTGTTTTTTTTTTTTTGTTTGTTTTTTTTTGTATCTTGCCCCCTGCGTTGGTGCATGTCTATTTTTGTGCTGTTTCTTCTTGGTGTGGTAGACCCTTAAGCACCGTGTCATGTCCATTTCTATCTCTCGTTACCGTCTCAAATTGGAAATCTATTTTATCTGGTATAAATATAACTGTTCCTGATTTTTTTAACTACTACTTGCTTGTAGGATTGTCCTTCAACCTTTAAATCTAAGTCTGAGCTTGTCATTTGTGGGTAAGGCGGGTTTCCTGTAAGTAGCAGAATGTCGCCCTTTGTTTTGAGATCCGCTCAGCCCCTCTCTGCCTTTTAACTGCCGCGTTCAAGCCGCTTACACTTCAGGTGATTACTGAGACATAGCGCTTATAGCCATTTTGTTGCACACACGCACGCACACACGCACACACACTTATATTTGTCTTTGTCTCTTTTATGCTCTGTTTAGGTTCTATTTCCGTTGTCTTGTACATTATTTCTGTTGACTTTTGCCTGCTGACGTTAGCGCGCGATGGGCTATCTCTGTGTCCCATTGGGTGGTCTGCTCGCCGACGTTTTCAGTCTCCTTCTCCCGCCCGGTTCGGTGTCTGTAACCTCAGCCTGTGTTTGGTTTGTTTATGGTCGCGTCTTCACGCTCCTGTCCTGTGCAGCTGGGGTTGATAAATTATTTTAGTTTCTGTTTTCCAGTGAAGTTTCTTATCCTTCTCTCTTGAATGATAATCTTGCAAGGCAAAGGATTCCGGGCTGGAAATCTTTGCCTGTGGGTACTTTAAGTACCTCCTGTCATTCCCTTCTCGACTGTCAGGTGTCTACTAAGAAGGCTGTGGCGTCTAATTGGGTTCCCTGACGGTTCTTTCCCTCGATGCTTTTCATACGCTGTCCTTGTCACTGGCTTTCAACAGTTTTATTATAAGACATCTTGGAGTATTTCAGCCCGTCTGGCATTATTTTGTTTGGAACTTTCGGTCTCTTGGATCAGAAAATCTACTTCATTTCCCAGATTGAGATGATTCTCAGCAATTATTTCTTTAAACGTGTTTCCTTTGCCTCTCTTTTTCTCTTCTCCTTCTGGAATCCCAGTCATTTGGAGCCTGTTTCTCTTTCTGTTATCCCAAAGAAGTCTCACACTGTTTGCATTTTTTAATTCTGTTTTCTCTGTGTTGTTCTGTTCGTGTGTTCACCACCACTGTGCTCGCAAGCTCACCAAGCCTCTCCATCCCAGTGCTTGTCTGCTGTGGGGGCGTCTATTATATTTTAATATGATTACAGTGTTTTTAGATCCATTAGTTCCCGTTGGCGCAGTCTCACGTTCCTTCGTCTCTGCTGTGCCCGTCTTACTGTGCCCGTCTTACATCTTCCGCTGTTTTCCGTAATCCAGCAGGCATGGCTGTGCCTGTCGCTGTCAGCTCCTGTGCAGGCGTCGCGCACAGCTCTGCTGGATGGAGGCTTCTCCACGGCCCCCTTGCCGGCCTTGGTGATAGTGTCTTCTGTTTTTTCGTTTTTAATTTTATGGGTTGTAACAGGGAGTTTCCTTTCTTAATAGGTTGGCTTCATACCCCGCCTACAAAAAGCTGGGTATAGCCCTTGGTTTCTTGCCCGGGTTCTCTGGGTATCTATAATTTCCCAGACTCAATCTCTGTAGCAGGCCAGTGGCTGGGGCGCGGGTGCCAGCGAGGGGTGACAGGGAGGAAGGAGTCGGGGCAGCGGGGCATGAAAGTTTGCCCCCAGTGAGCCTGCGGGCTCGGGCATCCTAGTGTCCCGTGGGAGCCTGAGGCGTGTGGTGTGAGCCCCGGTGTTGCCCTCCTCCTGGCAACCCCCCGCCCAGGCAGCTCGTGTCGTCTCATCCTGGCCTCAGCTTACAGGGCGCGGTCGTGCACCAGATATGGCCCTGGGACTAGAACTGCAGCAGACCAGGGGTCCAGGTTTGTTCCCTCTGCTTTTCAAGAACAAAGGCTCAGCCTGGGGTGTGTGAGGATCCAGGTGCCGTGTCCTGGTCCGTGAGCGCATTTGTGAGCGTGTTTAGTCAGTTGTCTCTGTTTGGGTGCTGGGTGGGGTGGAGCCTGCGTTTGGATGCCGCAGCCTCAGGCCGCAAACAGCTTCCCTAGGAGGAGACACAGGTGATCCCAACTGGCTCTCCCCTCTGGTTTGGGCTCCAGTTGTTCAGATTTGGAAGCTCCAGCTCAAGCAGGCGGCCATCACCCCTCCTGCGAGGTTCTCCAGCGGCACGCCCTGCACCCTGCAGCCAGCTCCGCACCCCCCTGCCCCGCGCAGTCCTGTTGTGCGTGGCGTGGACCCGGAGATGACCACGGCAGAGGCGCTCCCTGGCCCAGCATTCTTGTGGGCTGTGGACCGCCCCCCCCCCGCCCCGATTATGGCAAACGGCTCGGTTACCATTTCCCCAGCCCCTTTCCACGTCACCGCTGCTGCAGGTGTGTGCGGCGGCCACGTTTACTCTCAGGCCTGGCTCTGCTCCTTTGCCACTTCGCAGTGACTGCGCGGAGGGGGCGAGCCTTGCGTCCTTCCAGCTGCCACCTCACTGCACTCCTGGGAAACTCTAAGTTTGACAACCTCCGCCTAATCCAGGGTTGCCAAACTCAGTTGTTCACGGGAAATGAGCAGGTAACGTACGTTGCCAGCCAGCGCCGAGCACGACACCGGCCAGACCCAGAGCTTACAGGAAGTGTTTGGTGTTGCTCAGCCTCCGGCCGGTGTGGTGCTGCTGCTCAGTGGACGCGTCAGAGAGGTGGGCACAGGCTGGCGAAGGGCTGGGGCCCTCCAGGGGAAGTTCTTCCATGTGAGTAGGAAGAGGAAACGCCCCTTTTCTCCAGTGGACACAGTTGGAGGATGCCCGGCCCCGCTGGAGCCTCCAGAGGCCACGCCCTGGAGCCGAGCGGAAGGACGGGAGGAAGGTGCCCGGACAGCAGAGTTTGCCACGCCACAGCTCCCCCGCCACCTTGGTATTTCAGGTATCACCTCCCTGACTACTGAGGCTTTTCCCGAACCAGTCACATTCTCATTGGCTGCAGAAAGCATCTTCATACGGCAGCTCGCTGGGGCAGTCACGATCTATCACGAGAACCAGGCGATGAGAGTCCTAGGAGACAGCTAGTTTGGGAGGAATCTCTGGCCCCTCCCTGGGAAGCAAATGATGCGTGGTGGAGAAGAGAGGCGTGAGGGGGCTCCACCCACACTGCCCCGGTGCTCCGTGCCCCCGAAGGGCTCTCTCCAGCGAGACAAGATCCTGCGAAGGCAGATGCTGAGCTTTTGGAAAGTTCTTCAGCTCCAGAGCTGCTCATTAAAGGACATCTTGAGAGTGAATCCCACGAACAAGTCATCTCTCTTTTTAGGTTTGCCTTTTTTTAATGGAAGTAATGTTGACTTTTCACATTCTATAAGTTTCAGGCACAGCCCTAGAAAGGAAGGATGTGTGTCCACATTATGGGCCTCACCCACCTCTAGAGTCGAGACCCCTTTGATGCCATTCCCCTGCCCCACACCCCATCCTCTTTTTTCCTTATGTTTTGTTATTATTATCTAAGAGTTTGGTTTTTTTTGTTTTGCTTATGATTTGCTTAGTCTCTTTAACTTCCATAGGATTGAAATCCTGTATGATTTCTCTTTTATAATCTGGCTTGTTTCACTAAGGCACAATATCCTGTAGGTGCCCCCTTGTTGCCACAAATGGCACGGTTTCATCTTTTTCCTGGCTGAGGAGTATTCCTCGGTGCGCCATAGCCCACATCTTCTTATTTTTGTTTCTTTACCCACTTATCCATCGATGGGCACCGAGCCTCCTTTTATCTTTAGTTATGAAAAGTCCCAGATGTACCCAACGGGAGAGAGAGTAGATACAGCAACCTCCCGCCCCCGCTGGCCGCTGACCCAGCTCCCACATGATTGTCTCCACGTGGCCAAACTCCTGCACTGCCCTCCCGCTCCCTGTCATCGCTGTGAGCAGGGCCCGGATGACGCGCCACCACATCCATACTGAGCCGCATGCGTCCTCGTCTGAAATGCCGACCCTGCTATCACATTAAGGCTGCTGTACTTCTACCACTGTGTTGCATTATGTCATCAAATACCTACTCCACAATAAGAGCTTTGATTTTCCTATACATTTTTCAATTTTTCCCAAAACAGGTCAATAAATTGCATTTGGTTGACTTGTATCTCCCAAGGACTTTGACCCTTTCTGTCTTTGAACCTGTCTTTCTCCTTTGCTGTCAACAGCTGCGCCATCTGACCCCCGGTCTGGGCTCTGCTGGGGGCACCGCCCTGTGGCATCGTGAACATGTTCTGTCGTCTCGGTTTTCTGTAAATCGGCCGCGAGCCCCAGAGTCTTCCCTGAACACGGTTCGGTCTCTTCTTTGCAAGCTGACCACACCTGTGGGGCTGTGCACCCTGGAGCCTCCCGGGTCTGGCACTCTCTGGAGTTGGCACTTTGGCCGAGCACCCCTGAAGCCCTAGGTCCCTGGTCCAGCGGGACTGGGTCATCACATTCCAACTGCGCAGCGGTCCCAGGGGTCCCAGGACTACTCAGTCTCCTGTCACTTGAGAAGCAGGTGCCTCCCTGCAGCTGGGCAGGCCGACTACTCCCTTCCCAGAGGAGCAGTCCCAGGTGGGCTGAAACAGGTCACGAGAGCAGAGCAGTGGCTCAGCCAAGCCAACCCTATAATTGGACCCTATAGAAACCGCCTCCACGCTGCCCCGTGGACTGTGGCAGAGTAGAACATTCCAGCAGGAGGGTTGGGCAGCAGTGCCAGGGCACGCCTGTGGGGGGGGGCCTATGCCTGGGACCCTACCCAGGGGTGCACGGGGGTGTCCCCAGCGGAGGATTGCAAACACAAAGGTACATAGATGAGAAGAATATGTTAACGGGCTTGGCCGGTAATCACTGCACTATGTAGAGGTGTATTGCAGATCACCTGTCGCACACCCTACGCTGTACAATTTTTATTTAAAAAATAAACAATGAGATGGAATTTTTTAAAGCTCATATAGATGTCCAGACCGCTTGGTTTTGAGAAAGAAGAAGATACATGTTTCAAAATGCTTCAAAATCAATATTAAATAAACAAAAGAAAACAGTAGGAGAAAGTCTGTAAAGGAAAAAAGGCAACTTTTGGACTTGAGTGACTTTAATTGACACGGAAAGTTACTTCCTCGTGATAGAGCCGCATGACTGTGATAAATTAAAAAAAGGGGGGCAAGATTTGGAGCCAAACTGAAAAAGAAAAAGAGGAGCCTGCCCTTGGATTTGGAGCAATGGCTGGAGCCGAGCTGGGCCCGGTTGCCCTCCCCCGGGGGAGGTGCCTGGAAACAAGGTCCCCCCCTGAGTTCCAAGCCGGGGTCCATGTAGCAGCCGGGGCTGTGTCTTGGGGTATCAGTTTGCGTTATCTCTCTAAGGAACAGAAAGCTCGCTGCCTGGCTGCAGCAGTTTCCCAGGGCTCTGGAAACTGCAGACGCCCCTGATGGAGACAGGGCTGCGCCCCAGGCGAGGCAGGGCAAGTCCCCAGGCCAGGGAGGGCCCGTTCCTCCTTGCCTGCTCCTGGGGCTCGGCTCCCTGGCTGTGGCTGCTCCCCGGAGATCCCCCTTAGCCTTCTCCGCTTCTCCCCAGGGACTCTGCTCTCCTCTTTCAGGGTCTCCAATCACTGGACGCAGGACCCACGTATCCAGGGACCTCTGTAAAGCCCCTGCTTCCAATTAGGTCATCCCCTGAGATTCCAGGTGGACGTGGATTTGGGGAGGACACTGCCCGCCCTGCTCTGGGCCTTACCCAGAAGCAGTTATTTTCCTCCCATAGTAAGAGATGAGGGGGTGCAGGGCCATGCTCAGCCGCCTGTGCCCCCTGACTTTGCTCCATGGCCCTCGTGTCCACGGTCAAGGGTGAAAGGAGGTGTGGGAGGCTGCGGCCTGTGACTCTTATCAGGAGAGCGTGTGGCCCCCTGGGCCTGTGGAGCGCTCGGGAGCCCGGCAAGACTCGGCCCCAGGTCACAGGTCGATCACAGCACAGTGCCGCGCAGGGGCCGTGAGCTCAGAGGGCAGGACGCAGACGAGGGAGGAGGCGGGAGCACAGATGTGTGGTCCAGCGAGAGGCTTGGGGGAGAAGTGGCCTGAGACAGACGTGCCAGGGCCCAAGACTGGCGCTGGAGACCAACGTCTGCAAGGAGAGACCCAGACATGCGCTCACAGCACTTTAGCCCTCGCTGGAAGGTTCCAGGGAGGAGCGGTGGGGGGCAGACAGGAGAGGCTTGCTCTGCCTTGGCAGGTGGAGTTGTGATGAAGGTCAGAGGTTGGGGGGCATGGCCTGGGGAAGGAAGCAGAAGTCAGGAATGGCCACAGCATCGAGTCTGGAAAAGACTATTTAGAAGATAAATCAGACTAAGTTGCTGCAGCTGCTATAACAAAAACCCTGAATCTGGGGCAGGGCATGTTCAAGGTTATTTCTGATTCACATCCCCGCCAGCGTGGGGCTGCCAGGGTCTCAGGACGGGCGGGAAATATCCACCTCAAACAGGCAGTGGGGTTCCCGCTCTCTGGGCGGAACTGCAGTTGCTCGGCTGCCAGCCCCACCGTCTGTTTGGGGGAGTTGGCAGAGCACAGGCGCTGGGGCACCCCAAGACACGGTTCCCCACCTCCCGTTGGCCTCAGGCCTAGGCCCCACCTAGTTTGGGAATGTCTAGAAAAGGTAGCGCAGCCCAGAGCCCAGGCCAGAGAGGAAGCGGGTCTGGCACGCAACCAAGACTGATGTCACAGAAAATTCCAGAAGCACTATTATCAGTGCTCCGTAATTGACTCCACGTGGGGCAGGGCAGGGCGGGGACTGGAGCTCCTACGCAGGCCCTGGCCAGGGGGCAGCCCCGCCGCAGCTCCATAGCCACGGAGGCCACGCACCTGTTCTGCCAGCAGCTCCGGGCGTCCGTGTGCACCGGCTCCTGCCTGTGCCCGTCCCGCCCTGGGGATCCTCTGCCGTGTCTGCATGCCGAGGCCCGAGCCAACAAGGAAAAGGGCAAACGGCCAAACATGAACTAGGAAAGTCCTTGCTGGTCAGCTGCCCATACACACCTCGTGGAGGCCCCGCTTCCCGCTGTCCTCGCTCCCTGGCCGGGACAAGAAGCGTCCACGTCCTCTGCAGACGCGCCCACCCCAGACGCGTCCCTGGCTGGGGTCACCCTGGGCAGCGGAAGACACGGGACCAGCCAGGCCCACGCACAGGCTGGGTGAGCTGGGACTCGGCACCAGCCGTGGGAAAGGCACCCACTGCCCGCCTCACGGACCGTCTGCCACGCTGCCCTGCCGAGGACTTCACGGGCAAACAGCCCTTCCAAGCTCGGGTCTTGTTCCAGTTAAGACGGGCCGAGGGTGGTTACCTGGCGAGGGCGCTGCCCTTCCCGGGCCATGGGGCCTCCCCACCTGCCGGCCTCCTCCGGCCCAGCTGGCTCCCCTGCAGACTGGGGGCATCCGGTCACCACTGGGCAGGGCATGTGGCGAGAAGGGTCCTCCCCACCCAGCGCTTGTCGGCGCGACAAGCCCCTCACGCGCCTGCCTCGAGCATTCCTGTCATTTCTCTGAGATTCCTTTTTTTTTTTTTTTTCCGTGGGACCCTCGCCGGTGGCCGGGGAACGAACCAGCGCTGCAGGGGCTGCGGGCAGCCTCAAGCCCAGCGCTCAGCCGCTGCGCCACCAGGGGAGGCCCCTCTCTGAGATTCTTAAGGCAGCTCCCACCTCTGGCTCCTCTGGGCACTGAGGCCAGGAGCTGCTTCCCGCTCTGGGTTCAGGCTCAGGATGCTCTCCCTGCGCTGGGGAGACGCCTAAGCTGCTCTCCAACTCTAAAGCTGGTTGTTGCTATTTCCAGCTGTCCCCTGTCCCAGCGAACCCGGTGTCTGCTCCGCTCCATTGTGCCAGCCGGGGCCGGGGCATCTGTGTCCAGCCATTACGAGGCCCTTCACTTGGGGCGTGAGCAGCTGTCCATGACAGTCACCAACCAGCGACCGCCGTGTTCTCCCTCCCAGCCGGGCGACCGCGCGAAGGAGTGAGGGGTTCTGAGCCCAGTGAAGGGACGTGCGCACAGGTGCCAGGGGGGTGAGGCTGGGCGCCCTGCGGAAGAGTCAGCGCAGGGCTTGAAGACAGGTGTCAGGACCAACTGGGAGGGAGGCAGAGAGAGGAGCACCTGCTGGGTGGACCAGTCCTTCAGGGTCTCCCTCCCCGGCCAGAGCCCTCGGGAGGCCCTGACACCCGCCCCAGGAGATGCCCAGGAGGCAGCGGGAGGCCCCAGCAGACAAGTTGGCCTGGAAAGGGGCCCTGGGAGTGGCACGTCTCTGCTGGCCGCGGCCCCGCGGTGACTCAGCCGAGGATGGTGTGTAGGACGCGGCCCAGCCGCGGGGCGGGACGGCCTGAGAGCGCCGGCCAGGAGCTGGTCATTTGTCTTGGTGAATTAGCTGCATGGTTTTTAAAATCGGTTTAAATTTTCAAGTTGATTTAAGATGTGGGCTGTAATTTTTTCAAGGCCCTGTTCAATACAATATCTGGGTAATCGCTGTGCTGGGGAAACGGGCTCACGTCCACCGAGGCCCCAGAACAGAAGTTCACAGGCCTGTGGATTCTTTTCCCCTGACAGTGAGCCTCACGGGTCGGCAGCCGGGGGACACGGCCCCCTCAGAGGCACAGGCAGGCGGGCACGGGCACTTGCTGGCAGGCTCTCCCTGAGGACTCCATGCCGCCGGGACAGAGGGGGGCGGCGCTGGGCTCCCGGCCCGCCGGCCGGCTGCTCTGCGGAAGGGTGCTCCCGGCAGCTCGGCTTCCTTCTTCCGACTCGGAGCCCCCACGCGGAGGTCGGAGCCCCCACGGGGACGGGCAACAACAGAGACATTCGGGCAGCGGAGGAGGGCAGGGCGGCCGAGAGCCCTGACCACCAGCCTTGCAACCCCGAAACCCCTGCCTGAGGGTTTGAATCACGCCCAAGATGCTCCCGGGCTCCCTGACAGACCCCTCGGGGGCAAGAGGTTTCCCAGATGCAGAAAAGGGGCCGCTGCGGAGAACGCAGGGGGAGGCCCCGGCGCTGGAGCCCGGCACTCAGTGCAGTTCCTGGAGCTCAACAGCACGTCCTTAGGCACGGTGGGACGAGAAAGCCCGTCCCGGCCAACAGGAGCGCAGCCAGGGCTGGCCCAGAACCACCACCACCCCCACCCCCCCCACCCCCCCCACCCCCCCGCCAGAGCCATGTTTTGCTTTAAGCCGCACTTTCCCAGGAACCGGGGGTGCGGCGAGGGCAGCCGGAGGAGTGGCTGCCTTTACGCTGGAAGTGACTGTGCCGCCAGGATGTTGTCACCCCAGGGGCAAAGGAGGAGTCCTGGAGCCCTCGGTGGCTTTTGCAGGCTTTATTGGGATTTACGAGGGGCACAGCAGGCCGGGGAAGGGGGGGGCCGGGGGGGTGGAGGGTGGGCAGCGGGAGGCCGGCAGGCTCCCAGCCCCCAGCAAGCCTTCACTCTGTGTGGGCTCCCCGGCCTTCTCTCTGCTCCTCTCGCGGCTCTCCCCTCTTCTGGTGATTCTACTGGCTTCCCCGTGAAGCCGCCCTTATAGGCCCAGCCTTAGCCCAGGTGAACCCCATCTACACAGGCCCACACCCCCCGCAGGGGCCGCCATCAGGCGTGACTCAGGACCGCAGGGTCCATCATCGTCCTCATGGCCGGAGACGGAAAAGCCTGACAGATTTTTACCTTACCCTCCACCACTCCAGTTTACAATGGGGTTTCGGGAATTTGGGGTGAGAGGGAGGTGGTCTGGGTAAGTGGATCCCCCCACCCACAAGAGCTGGAAGAGGCGGCTCCAGCCTGGGGGCCTCGAGGTGCTCGGCCCACCACACTTGGAAGGGGTCAGTGCCTTCAGGGGGTGGTGGAAGGTGCCGCCCGGCAAGCAGGAGGTCACAGCCGCTGGGGGCCGGTGCTCACGTCAGAGGGAGCACAGCCGTCCCCACAACATGGAGTCCCTTCACCCGTGGGCCCACGCGGGTCGGGGGTGGGGGTGTAAGGGCACGCCCTTCCTGTGGGCGGCTCCTCAACGTGGGGCCGCCCCCCTGCCTTCTCCCCTTGGGGTCTCAGTCCAAGCAGGGCCCACCAACCCTCTCCGGACCCCCCGGGTGTGGTGATGTTGCACAGATCACAGGCCCAAGCCCCGCCGGGGGACTCCGCGAGCCAGGGGACGGGGGCCTCAGACAGAGCAGGGTGGGGAAGACCCCAGGACACGCCAGCCCTGCCCCCTGGATAACCCCGTGCAGAGGCGGCCGCCCGGCCAGTGCACCTGCTGTCCCCACGGCCCGCCCCCACCGGCCCCAGAGGGCGCCTCCCAGAGGGACTGCGACGCTGTCTGCTGCCACCAGCCAGGGCGGCCGTCGCTGCTTCACACGAACACTTGAGACAGCTCGGTCACGTCCTGACCTGACGTGTCTGGAAACAAGAAAAAGACTTTTCAAAAGGACCAGGCTTTGCTGTCTGCGTCCGTCCCTCGGGGCATTTCAGCACGCGGGGCGTGGCCTGGGCGCCTTCTCCCAGGGGCTGGGCCAGACCATGGGGGACACTGCAGGGACCCTGCCTCTCATCAGACACCGGCCTCCACCTCCATGGGTGTGGGGTGCAGTGCAGGGGAGTTACTGCCCCTGTGAGCTGGCAGATCCTTCCAGCAGGTTCCACTGAGCAGGGTCTACGGTGGTTCTGGAGGTTTCCCTCAACCTTGTCTTTGCCTGTCCCAGTGCTACCCCAGCCTCCCAGACCCGGGTGGATAGAAGCTGCCAGCGATGCCTTTGGGAGGCCTGCAGGCTTCTCCCGGGGCAGGCTTCCTGGCCTCTGGCCTGGCTCCGGGGGGTGGCCCGCTGGCCGGCACCCGGCACCCTCGCTCTCCCTATCGCGCCAGGGTTCCTCGTGCCTCCAGCCTCAGGGCGGGCAAGGCCACCCTAAGATGGTAACAGGCATCACGGGGAGAAACCTTCCCAGAGCCACGCGTGTAGGGCTTTCCAGAGCTGCCTGAGTCCCAAACCAGAGACAGACGTTCTTCACCTCCAGATGCTCCAGACAGCTCAGGGGAGTCTGAGGACAAAAAGCATTTGAATCCGTAAATATTTAAGGAGGAACCACTTTATGCCAAGGGTTCCAGGCTCTGAGCCAGCCTCTGTCCAGAAGACATCAACGTGGAGGCGGGAGGGGCGGGGGGAGCGAGGGAGGCAGAGGGAGGGTGTCTCCGGTTACCCGGATGCCAAAACTGTCTGAGGAAGTGAAGATGTTCGGGCACTGTGTCCCGCGTCGCGTGGCCTTTCCGAAGCTCGCCTCTGAGACGGAGCGTTCGCGTCTCGCCCGCACCCTGCCGTTCAGCCCCACGTCCGAGAGGCCCGGCCGGGTCTTTCCGGAGAAGCTGGCTTCTTGGGGGACAAGCACCTGCTTGCTCAGCCCCGGGTCGGCGCCGGGGAAGACGGAGACACTCACCCTTGCCACCGCTGCTCTCTAGGAGCGAGGCTGTGCAACGCGAGGAGTCCCAGGCAAGCTCGCGCTGACATGACGGGCGTCATCCTGGCGGCGCAGAGGCCGCTGCCCGAGCCGTTCCTACGAGACGCGATGCAGTGACAGAGCTTGGGGCCCTTCTCAAGAGAGCCGGAGAGCTCCGTCCCAAAAGCGTCTTGTTTGCAAAATGCCTGGAGCAAACACAACCGCCCTCCAAGGAAGGGCCTTCTCAGAACCGAAACGTTCACTGTGGAACAACAGGCGGCCGTGACGGCTGTTCCCTGGGTAAAGGCTTGAAGGGTGGACAAGTTGAAATTCTATTTGCGACCTCTCAGGACCCAATCGCTGGATGTCGGCGACATGACTTATAATTTCACGGGGAACAACAGTCCCATCTGGAGAAGGGGTGCATGGAAGCCTCACCCCAGCCCTGGCCCTGGTCCCTGCTTTGGGTGTGGGGGAGCACCGATCAGCCCCTGCATTTGCTGCCCGCGCCCCCAAGGCTCTGGGCCCAGACTTCACCCTGTAGGCTGCTCCTCGCTGTCTGTGGCCTCGTGAGAAATGCCTGGGGGTTGCGGCCTCCCTAGGCCATTGCAGCTTTGGGGCTCACTCCCGTCCAGGCAAGTCGGGGACTCATAGCTCGGGGTCAAGTTCCACACAGAGGGGCTTGGTCAGGCTCACGGGCCTTGGCAGTGCGGTCATCTCCGAAACCTCATGGTTTCGTCCATCCCATGTGCCAGGGCCACACCCAAGGACCTTTCCTGGACACGGTTCTGGAATCTTCTTTGTTTCCTGCCTCCTCCTGCCCTGACTCTCCCTCTCAGCCTAACAGCAGCCCAATCACCCTAGCGTGTGCTCTGGGACGCAACAGTCCCAGGAAAATCAGCAAATCAGCGTAGAGCCCAGGGGGGCAGGGCCCCTCCCCCTCCAGGGCCGACCCCCAGGCTGTCACCCTGGTGAACAGTGTCGCGCATGGGGAAAAGCCTGCTCTCCCCACTCACCTGGATTCCCTCGAACTCACAAGCTGTGCTTTTTCTTCCTTTTTTTTTTTTTTAGAACAATTCCAGAGGAAGATGGAGTGGAAAGTAGAGTTTCCACGCCCCCCTCCCTCCCTGAAGCCCCATCACCCGCGTCGCGCATCCTTGTAGCACCTGTGCTGCTGCTGACGATGTTCAGATACACTGGAAATTAGAGTAAAATAGAAAATGCATTTAAATTGATAATGAACATTTGAACTCTATAAACAGATTAAAATAATCATAATACAATAATGAGCAGGACCCTGTCTCTGGCTTCCCAGGACGGGGTAGGGAACCATGGGATATGCCTTTCCATGACTCCGTTCACTCAGAGATGGGGGGTTTTAAGTTTGTTTCTTGTCTCTTTCTGGTTTGCTACCTTGTTTCTTTTTAACATTTTATCTCATCCATTGTCTGGATGGACTGTTTCCTCATCTGTTCATCCAGTGAAGGGCATCTTGGTTGCTTCTGAGTTTTGGGTGATTCTATGTGAAATTGCATTTTTTAAAGATTTATTTTATTTATGTATACGAGAACTGGGGTGTAGACCAGAGATGTCTGGGCAGGGGAGGTGAGAGGATTCACCAGGGGAAGAGTGGGGAGCAGAACAGGCAGACTGACTGAAATCCACTGCTGAGGGAGCAGCGGGAGACAGGAGAGGTCTGCTGCACCCTGTGGGTCAGTTCCCTGGCCGGGGATCGAACTCAGGACACAGTGGCTGGGGATAGGTGGTACAGGGGCTAAGCACCGAACTATGAGGCAATCCACAGCCTCTGCAGCACGAGTTCGATCCCCGGCCGGCCAGGGAGCAACCCACATGGCGCGGCAGACCTCTCCTGTCTCCCTGCTGCTCCCCTCAGCAGTGGATTTCAGTCAGTCTGCCTGTTCTGCTCCCCACTCTGTCTCTGGTGGGTCCTCTCACCCCCTCATCTCTGCATCTCTGGCCTGTGCCCCAGCTCTTGTATGCATAAATAAATAAATCTAAAAATATATAAAAAATTGTATTTGATTGTTGCAAGTTTTCAAGTCATTTTGCCATTTAAGTAACTAGCTAGGAGCATGATTGCTGGATCTGTGGTAAAAGTTATTTTAGTTTCTAAGAAACCGCCACTCTGGCGTCTGAAGCGGCGGCTGTACCATTTGGCATTCCCACCAGCGCCTTTGTTCCACATCTTCACCAGCATTTGGTGCTGTCGGTAATTTGGATTTGGGCCATTTGAGTACAACATGGTGGGGTGTCTCCTGGTTGTTTTTATTTATTTTTTTAAAGATTTATTTTTATACAAGAGCTGGGGTACAGGCCAGTGGCGCAGGAGGGTGAGAGGATTCACCAGAGACAGAGTGGGGAGCAGAACAGGCAGACGGACCGAAGTACACTGCTGAGGGGAGCAGCGGGCAAGACAGGAGAGGTCTGTCCCGCCATGTGGGTGTCTCCCTGGCAGGCCGGGAATCGAACTGGCACTGCAGAGGCTGCGGACAACTTCACAGTGCTGCTCTCAACCCACTGCCCCACTGGGGAGGCCCTCCTGGTTGTTTTTAATTTGCAATTCCCCAATGACATATGATGAGCTTTTATTTATTCATATGTTTGTCACTCGGTATTTGTGACACTCCCCCCCCCCATGGGCCTACTGGAGATATTTCCTACTCAAAGCAGAAAGAACTTGGCTTCCAACTACGGAATGAATATGTTTCTAAGCCGATAGGGCCCAACATTCCCTTAACGCAGCTTTTGATGTTGTTGGGGAAGAGACCAATGCCAATTAACATGTCCTTTTTTGGGTGCTGTCAATTAGAGAGCAAAATCAGCGCTGAACAATAAGGATAATTGATGCCCTCCGGGACGTGAGCTGGAGTGGTTTGGAAGTGGAGGCTGGGAGACTAGATTTTGCAGCTCGGCAGTGGGGAAGCCACCGACCCAGGCTGTAGAAGACTTTGCAAAGATCTCAGCGCTGATTAATTTGACATATTTCTACAATTCTGCCTCCCACATGCATATATTCGGCCAGACCAGGTAGATTTGAGAGAAATCTCGTAATCTCCTTGAGAAGGACCAGCTTGTTTTCAGTGCTGTCTCATGGGAAAGTTAAGTTTGATGTCTGCGCTCGCTGCAACAAATTCCCCATCAGCCGGTATGCATCAAGACAACACAAATCTGCTCAGGACCACCATGCCTGCCGCCTCGGGGTGCCCACAGCCGGGCGCATTCCCTGTCGTGATGAGGGGCAGGGCAGGTAGGAGGACAGCCGAGCACAGGGAGCACCCACAGGTGAGAGGGGGACAGTGGGAGTTTCCACGGCGGCTTCAGGCTCTGGTTGACCTTGACCCCTGGGACTGTCTGCTCTGGCTGGGGTGGGACTTCACCACCGCAGGGAAATTGCTGCGGGTGCTGGGACACAGCACAGAGCCGGCGTCCGAGCTCTTGAACGGGCATCCGCATGCTGAGTGCCTGGGCACCTCCCCACTCTCAGCTTAGATTATTCCCCTCCTCGATTAGGAAATGGTGCGCCTCCCATGTTCTGAAATGTCTGTGAAGTCCCAATCTCCAGGCTTCCTAGGGGCTCTGAGGGGTAAATGAAGATGCTCAGGCCTCTGCGCCACTGGCCTCTGTAGCCGTCACTTGTGGCCTTGAATGCAGGAGGCGCAGTGGAGCTGGGCACGGGCACCGTGCGGGACACCTGGGCATGTGCGGGTGTAGTGGGCAGGAAGGGGCACTGAGCAGGTTTTCTGATCCAGCAGACGGGGTGAAGGAGGAGTCCTGGAGCCCTCGGTGGCTTCTCAGACTTTTATTAGGATCACCAGGTACACAGCAGGAAGGGGTACTGGGGAGCTGGGAGGCTGGCAGGTCTCCCAGCCCCCAGCAAGTCTTCACTCTGGGCTCTCCAGCCTTCTCTCGCGTTCTCTCTGCTCTTCTCATGGTTCTGCTTTTCTCTCAGCTTCTCTGCTCCTCTGCTTCTTCCTCGGCTTCTGCTGGCGTCCCTGTGATGCCGCCCTTGAAAGCCCAGTCTCAGCCCAGGTGAATCCCATCTACAGAGGCCCACGCCCCACTCCAGGGGCAGCCATCAGGCATGATTCAGGACCGCAGGGACCCATCTTCCATCCTCATGGCGGGAGGGCAGAAAACCTGATACTTTTTCCCTTACCCTACAGCGGGCGTGCGTGGGTGGGCGCGCCTGAGCCTTAGGCTGAGGCTGTGAGGGTGGCAGCGGCTGGTGCGGTGAAGTGTGCCGGGGAGATGACGAGAGAATGAGAGAACGGAAGAGCGAGCCCAAATAGCAAAAGGTTTGCCCAGGGCTGGGAGCCCTGCCCGCTTCCTGCCCCCCCACACCCCCGCCCACCCTGGCCCTGGTTGCCGCACTACAAGTGGTGTAGAAAGATCATTAAATGCCTAAAAAAAAAGCCACTGAGGACTCCAGGAGTCTCCTTTGCCCGTCTGCCCAGATCCAGAGCTCCTGCCCCTGCCTGCGGCCACTCCAGGCTCCAGCCTGTGCGCTGGACTCTGAACTCCGCCGCCGCCACCCGCCCCCCAAGCTCTGCAGAGGGACCCACAGGAGCAGGCGGAAGCGAGGTGCCCTGGGGTGGCGAGAGCCTCTGTCTTTGGGGCCAGGCTGGGCCCTTCATGCCCTGCTCTCGCCCAGCCCTTGGGTCCCCTGACCTTTCCAAGTGCCCGCCCCCCGCCCCAGCTGCTCTGACGGCGGTGGCCATGCCACCTCCAGCCGGCTCAGGTGACGCTCCTGAAGCACCCCTCTTCCTGGGATCCGCGAAGCACCTGTTTTCCAGCATCGTCTCAGAGGAAAGGCTAACAAGAGCTTCTAAACCAGGGGTGCCCGTGGGGGGTTCCTACTACCCGGAGGCTGCCACACCCTCCGTGGCGGGCAGACACAGCAGCCCCTGTTGTGAGGCTCACCGGAGACGGGGCACCCCAACCTCAGCCTCGTGCGGAGACCCCTTCACCCTGCAGGCTCCAGAGCAGTTGGTCTCTCTTGCTCATCACTGGCAGGTGGAGAGCCCCCCGCCCCCCAGAATCCGGGAGAATGGAATTTAACCCTTTGTGTTCACCCCGGTAAAAGGCAGCTGCCCGCACCCAGTCCCACGGCTGAACCGGAGGAATCCTGCCGTGGATTTCACGCAAGCCCAGAGCTTGAGGAGGCCGGGATGGCAGAGGCAGCAATGTCATGTTTCATTTGCGTTAGACTTGACAGAGATGGGGTTTTATCAGCGAAAGGTGAATGTTCTGAAATATCACCCTTGGATTCCGCTAGTCAGCCGTGATGTAAATGACTTTCCGGCCCCATTTTCTTCAGGGAAAAGTGGAGAATGTCATTGAAACAAAATCAAATCTGAGAGCGTGGTCGGCTTTCAGCAGGCCCCGAGCTGGGGCGCGCTTGACGGATGGTGCTAATTAGCGCCGTCACGGCGTGGGCGAGGCCTGGCAGCCAGGAAAGGGGTTTTGCTGACCCGGCAGTTCCACCCATTTTCTTCTGGCAGTCGGGATTGGAGTGACCTGAGCGGGCAGGACAGTGTGAGTGAGCCGCGGGGGCGGGCAGGGAGGTGGGCGGGACACTCGTGGGCATGGCTGTCCCCCCTGCGAGGCGCCGTGTCAGCATCTTGCACCTGCCCACCTTTTCCAGGGGGCCCTCGTGGTTCATTATGTGTTACCCTCCCCGGACTGTGGGGGTCCGGGTGTTTGGCTTAACACGGTTCTGGGTGTGTCCATGAGGCTGTGTAGGCAAGTAAATGATATCAGGCTTCTCTGCCCTCCCGCCGTGAGGACGGATGATGGACCCTGCGGTCCTGAGTCACGCCTGATGGCGGCCCCTGGAGGGGGGTGTGGGCCTGGGTAGATGGGGTTCACCCGGGCTAAGGCTAGGCTTTTAAGGGCTGCGTCACGGGGACGCCAGCAGGAGCAGAACCACGAGAGAAGAACAAACGGAGGAATCATGAGAGCAGAGAAGGAGAGAGAACACGAGAGAAGGCCGGAGAGCCCAGACAGAGTGAAGACCTGCTGGGGGCTGGGAGCCTGCCAGCCTCTGGCCCCCCGGCACCCCTGCCTGCCGCGTGCCTGGTCAATCCCAATAAAAGCCTGAAACGCCACCGCGGGCTCCAGGACTCTCCTCCTTCCTCGTCTGCTCGGGTCATAGAGACCCTGCCCTGTGCCCATTCCTGCCCCTTACAGGCTGTTTCTGGAGGAGCCCCTTGTCTAGACCGAGTCAGGCAGACAGCCCCGCCCCGTGGGTGGCCTGGTCCCACAGTTGAGGGTGTGAACAGGACAAAAGGCTGAGCGGAAAAGACGTGGCTCCCCCGCTGTCCTCGGGCTGACACATGAGCTCCCCTGGGCCCCGCTGCTTCCCGGGCACGGTGGGGGCGCGGGGCGGGGGAAGGGGACTGGGCTGTCCATGGGGGGACCCCGGGAAGCAGGTGCTGTGGTGGGAAGCGGGGGGTGTGGGCCCCGCTCAAGTCCGGCAGAGAGAGGCTGTGGGACAGGGCCCCGGGGGCCACAGGGGATTCTGAGTCAACAAAGGAAAGGCCGATAGGGGCTGACAGGGGTCACCGGGGGTCACTGGAGGAAGGTGGCCACTCCTGCAGACAGGCCGCCCACAGCCCCTCCTGCTCAGCTGCCCTGTGCCTCATCAGGGCAGAACTGGAGGCTGAGGTCAGGGGGCAGCCCCAGGCGGGAGGGGGCGTAGCAAGGCGGCCCCTGGGAACTCGCGGGCAGAGAGAGGGCAACTGAGCCCGGTCCCAGGGTTGGGTTTGAGCTCAGAGAAAACTGTGGGGAGGGGTCTTGGCTCCACCCTGCCCCCCGGCTGAAGTCTGCTCCCGAGGACAGATGCCAGCTGGCTGTTCAGACAGTAACTCGGGGAGATGCCAGGGTTCGGGGGCCACAAGCATGCTCCGGATGGGAGGGCAGAGAGCTGGAGGAAGAGCTGCCCCCCGAATGCTGGATGTTCGTGTCAGGGGACGGTGTTCTCTGTTAGGAACTGAGAACAGGCAGCGGGGGGCGGGGGGTGGTGACTAAAACTGGCCAAGGACATGCCCAAATAGCTCACCGGTCACTGAGTTCTTCACCCACACGCACAATTGCCAGACCACTCAGGGTCAGAGAACAACGTTAATGGGATTTATTTAACAAAGCAGGGAAAGCAAAGTCAGTGAGGCCACAAGGGGCCGTTCACCTCACCCAGAGCAGTGCCCAGTGTTTTAAAGTCCTAAACACAAAGGCTCCCAAGACGACGTCTTCCAGCCACTAAGGACACAGATCGGGATCCAACTCGCGAGACAGCAGGAGACACAGCAGGAGACACTCCCGGAGCTGCGAAGGCCCAACAAGCAGCACTCAAAGGGCAGCTGCAGCGGCCCAACGGCCCCAGGCCTGCCCCTCCCCGCCAGGCTGTGAGAGCAGCCAAGCCAGGAGCAGTGTGTCGCTCGGCTACCGGCAAAGTTTCCAAACTTTTCCTCTCTGGGGTTGGCTGCCGGCAGCCTCTCCACGGCCTTCAGAGCCCGCGCCAGCCTCCTGGGAGAGGGGCATGGTGGGGGCTGAAAGCGCTGACCCGGCATCCTGGAGATCTGAAAACGCTGGAATCCCGAACGCTGACTCCACACACGGAGCGCTCAGCGGCTCCATCCCGAACACTCCATCCCGGGCCGGATGGACCTCCCTGAGGCCCCCTGCATCTCACCAGTCTCCACCCACAGCACCGGCCCGCATCCTCCCCGGCTCTGCACTCGGCAGCACCCCCAGCGGGCGCCTGCCGTGGTCGGGCCCAGCCCCCCTTAGAGAGCAGCGTGGCAAGCCTGACCCGGAGCCCGTGTGGACGAGACAAAGGAAGAGACGCTGCAGAGAGGGAGGAAGGCGACAGGAAGAGAACACGGGGAAGAGAATTCTTAGGTTTCTTTTTTCCTACGTTTCCTCCCTGCCCACCTCCGGCCTCAGAAACCTGTCTGGTTGTCAGCGTCCGCGAATTATAATTCTGCTTCCTCTTAGATTGGTGGCCATGCGTGAAATCCTCTGATGCTGCACCTCCCCCTGCAGTGACCCTCAGGGCTCATGGCTCTTGCCATGGTCCCTGAGGCCCGGCGTGGGCAAGGACCATGCGCGCAGGGGGAGAACAGCAAACTCCCTAAGATGCAGAGAAGCCGAATGCCTGCCCAGAGATAACGACCACCAGAAGCCGCCACAGAGATGGTTAAAAGAAATGCTGACCACCTGGAACCTCATCTCGCTTTCTCAAGGCCCACACACTTTATTCTGCTACAACTGTCTCTCTAAAATCTTTCCTTTTTCTGGTCATTGATTGCTAATTAAAAAGCATACGTAATTTAATAATTAGGCTAATGCAAATGAAACATTACTAAACACTGTGTTATAATAGAATTGTTATAACAGAATCTTTCTGTTATGTGCTTGACTTTAGTACCTTTGATATTAACTGCATTGTAATGTAAATTCACCCATGACAATTAATTATGAGTAACCATGAGCAGGTAGTAGTAGTAGTAGTAAGTACAACAAGAATATAATTATGTAGAACAAGAATGTAAAGAGTTACTAGCCTGTCTCCTTAGGAATGCGGCCAGGTCCAGATGTATTTTGGACATAGATCCCTGCCCTGTCAATGATAAGCTAAACCTATGAGCAAGCTGGTTTCTTTGATGTTCACTGGTCTATGCTTTTAGAAAACATATATATACTGACCACTGACTCAAATAAAGTTGCACTCACATTTACACTTTCTTGAAGTGTGTCTGGTTGTCATTTCTTTAACCTGCGCAGTCTCTCAACCCTGAGACGGCCTCATCGTCTACTGCTGTGCTGGTCCGCGGCACTCTGATTAAGTTTTTCTTTCTGGCCTCGTCACCTTGGATCGCCCCCTTGAGCTCCTTCTGTTCTGCTGTGACTGGCACAACGCCCTGCCCCCGTGCCTGCCGGTGCCCCCTGCCGGCCCGCAGGCCCCTCAGTCCTGCCCTGACTGCAGCGAGGGCCACGCTGCCTTGCACGTCCACACCCGGGGTAGGGTGTGTGAGAGGGTCAGGGCTCCCCGGCCCAGATGTTTCTCCTTGCCTGACAACTGCTCAAGTCTTTTATTCCCTGAACAACACAGCCCTGGCATCCGGGAGACTCGCCTTCACCCCTCCCTCCCTGCTCTCCCCTCGCTCAGATCCTCACCTCCTCTCACTGGGCCCCCTCGCCAGCCCCAGCGCTGCCTCCCTCCCTCCTGCCATGCCCAGGCCTCCCCTGCTCCGTGGCTGCTCTGCTCGGCCCCACCGCACCTGCTGGCTCCATCCCAGGCGCTCCGCCCCTCCTGACTTCCCCAAACATCCAGGGCTACAGGGGCGGCCTCTGTTCCTGAGGACTCCCCAAGGGGTAAAACTGCTTTCTCATCTCTGACAGAGCTGAGCCCCTCCTCTGGTGATGTCCTCCGCCCTTGGGCCTCCCGGACACTCACGGCACACGGTGTGCTGCGAAGGTAGGCGGCCTGTCCCCCCAGCAGGCTGCAGTCCACCAGACAAGGCCTGAGGCATCTGGACTAGAGAGATGTGAGTCACCTAACCCCGAGGGCGGGGGCTGCGGATCAGGTGTCCTCCCCTAACACCTGGTCAGCCCCACAGGAACTCCCCGCTGGGTGGCCCTGGAAGGCCGCTGGCAGGCAGTGGCGCTGTCCGTGGTGCTGTGGCCCAGTGCGGTGCTGCAGCAGCACCTGCCTTCCCCCGGGCACCCTCCCTCCCAGCCCCGGTGTCCGGCTTCACGTTCCCCGACAGGCGCCGCATTCCCCGATTCCAGGCTCTCTGGACAACCCCGCGTGGGCGTGTCCAAGCCACGCTTGTTTGCCTGCGTTTCCCTGGCTCCAGAGGGCACAGAGTGCTTCTCAAACTGCAGACACCACATTATCCTCCATCAAGCTGTTTTGCCTGGAGGCCTGCTCGGGAGACGTCCACAGAGTGGCCACGGGATCCCACAGCTTCCAACTGGGGTTCCCTCTCCACCCAGGTCAGCTCAGGGGTACTGCAGGCTGGGTCAGATGGCACCAACAAACCCAGCGTGGCCAAGGAGCCAGCCACACAGGCCTCTGGCCTGACGTGATGCTGACACTGAGCTGCGGTCCACCACGTGTGCCCGTGTAAAACCACCACGTGGCACCATCCCCGGAGGTGACCAGATGTCCAGACAGCCCTCTCGGACAGCGGGCCCCCGGCTTCCACTCATCGGAAACTCGCAGGCCTGCTAAGACCGGCGGCTGGCGTGCCCCTGCGACCTCGTAAGGCGTCTAAATGAGGAATGGGTCAAGGTATTGCTTTGCGAGACTGAGAGGTACTTAACAGTGTCTCGGAAAATTCTAGTTGTACCTAGAAGGCAACAGGAAAAGCCTTCTTAGCCCAGAGAGTGATGTCTTATGGCAACTGAGCAGACATTGTGGATCCCCAGGAGTCCTCGGAGCCCAGGACGCAGCAGGCCCCTCGAGCCCCTTCTGAGGGGTCAGTGCTGTCCTGAGTCCAGGCCTCGCCTCTCTCTATCCTGGGTTCCATGGGGAGCCCAAGAGGTCATCTGAGACCAGGACTGTACTGGGGTACCCAGGCCTCTAACCTGGGGGATGGGGGGGCCCTGAGATAGCACATCACCGGGGAGGGCGGAGGCCAGTCACTTGCGACCTGCAACCAGGCAGGGGCTGGACTCGGCAGCCTAGAGACCTTCGCACACTCATCCAGAGCCAGTCCCAGAGAGAAGTGGCCAGTCACGACCTGGTGTCCAGAGTGAGGCTTCCATATGCACTTTGGCACCCTTGGCGTCACAGCTTACAGCCCCCAAGGAAGAGGGCCAGAGAGCAGATCCTGACAGTGACGAAGCAGCAGGGGAGGGAGAGTCCGTTTCTAAAACCCTAGAGAAGTGCCAGAAGCTTCAAATTCAAGGGATTTGACTGTGAACTTAAAACAAATATGGAATTATAATTTTTCTGAACTTTGGATAATCTTCAAACTTCTCCAGGTACCACCTAAAATGAGAAAAAAAGAACATTACCAGCAAGAAACACGCTCGCCACATGCCAGCAAAAGGGCCTCCTTGTCACCCGAGAGGGATACTGAACTTGTGCAAAAGAGCAAGAACCGGCATCTCAGATTCATATTTGGTTTTGCCCTTATCATAAAGGATGAAAGGTATCGGATGATAAGGCCTGATGCATTGAGCAGTGACCACATACTTCACCTTGAGATGGGCCAGGAATCTGCGGCCCCAGAACCTGCCGCCCTGCTGCTGGGGCTGCCTTTCCTGGCCTGGGACGAGCAGGCACGCCTGCAAATGTCACGCTGTGACCCAAGGTTTTCTCCAGGCCCAGGACGGAACTGTGGTCCAGACAGCCACATGCCAGGTGCCTGCAGACAGAGCTGGGGCACTCAGCTGGTTGGTCATAATTTGGATTTTCCGTCCCGCCATGCATGGTCTCAGCAGACACTGGCACGGTGGCTGAGGGGTTGTAGCTGGCTGGGAAGGTGACCCCCTCGTGGCAAGGAGGCGCCATTATCACTGCAGCCCCGGCCTCACCTGGCGGGGAACCCTCCTCCAAGGTCTCCGCCTAGGGCCTCAGTTTCTCCCCCTGCTGGACTGGGCAGATGCCCTGAGGCTCACTCGAGCTCTGGCATCTCGCATGACTGTTTGGGACTCCTGCCAAATGGATGCAAGGACCTCTGCCCTCTGAGGACCCCAATAGAAGCTGACCCTGCGCTTTGAAGGACTGTGTGACTTTGGGGTGGGTGCGGAGCCCAGCGGCCCCCAGGGGACCCAAGTCCTCACAGCTGAGGGGCTGCATGTGGGAGGGGTTCCCCTGTAAAGGGGTGCCCTGTGGTTATGTGACTGTGCAGTCGGGGCCCCATGTTTGGTCCAGGTCAGATCCCTAGGCCCCGGTTGACACTGAATTTGACCTTGGAGTCCAGCACATAAATTCAGAGGCTCAGCCGACGTGAAGGGTGACTTCCCGGCGGCCAGTGTGTGCACCTTTGTTGGCCCCCGTCCTCATGTGGTCAAGGCCTGGGGTCACCTGGGACCTGACCATTTGAATCCATGTTCACATGTTAAAGCTGCCACCAAGTCTTGTCAGGGGACAAATGAAAAGCGACAGCGTCACACACTCACTGGTGATGTGCCTGGGCCCGGGGGACCAGGTTACAGCAGGTGAAGAAGACGAAGACCCCGGCCTGCACCGACCAGCTGGCCAGCGCGAAGCCGCCCCACTCCACCAGCTCCCCGAAGTAGTTGGCGGCGGTGACGAGCTCGAACAAGCCTCCTGGAAGACAAGGCAGAGCTCCCGTGAAAACAGGGCCTGGGCCCCGGGGTGCTCGAACAGCAGCACCCCGGCCCCTAAGCATGAACTGGAGCAGCCTCTGAGAGGAGGGGTTTCGCTCTGGCAGCCGGTCCAGCTGACAGACTGACGGAACTACCTCGCCTGGGCGCGGGGGCGTCAGCTCCCACATCACGCCGGCTGGGGGAGACTGACGCCATGGCACGGAGGCCGGAGGGAAGCCGGAGGGCCTGGGAGCCGGCCTCCTGGGAGGGAGGTCAGCGGGCAGCCAGCCCGGCCAGGCCCGGGGGTGGAGGCCGGGACAGGCCAGCATCTGGTCCTGGAACTTCTGGAAGTGTCCACGCTGGACCCACCGTGTGGTACCAACTCCTCAGGAGCCTGCAGAGGGCCAGCTGCACAAAGCCGTGCCCTGTGGACAGCAGGTCTGATCCCGCTCGCCATTCTGTGCACCTGCTTCCAGGCTGTAAAGGGGGACGCTGCCTCCATGGACACAGTGGAGCAGGGCTTGCCAAGGGCACCCAGCGGCCACTGCGGGGAGGGGCCACACCTCCTACTCCACAGTAGAGGGAGCTGGGGATGAACCCAGGGCCAAGGAGGGGGCGGGTGGGTGGGGCACGGCAGCCATGGGCCAGGGCAGCACAGCAGCCAGGCCTGCCTTCCAGGCTTCGCAGCCACGGGGCCCAGGGACCACCCGGCCCTGCTGTGTCACAGGCCCCAGGGGTCCAGCCCCCACTCCCGTGAATCCTCCCACGTTCTCTTCCAAACACCGGCAGAACAAGTGTCCTCTTGCTCGGTGACCAGTCAGTTATGCAGAACTGGCTCTTTCTTCCATCCCAATAAAACAGCCCGCAGTGACCGGGAACAGCAGCTCCCCGGACAGCGGGCCCCGGGCACCAGGTCTCGGGGCGACCAGAGCGGCCAGGGGCCGTGCACTGCAGCTGGAAGCAGCCCCCACGCACCTCGTGGTATCCCGTAGCCGGTCTCCCCCGGCTTCCTGAGGCACCTGAGGATATGGTCCGAGTGGATGTTGATCAGCATGCCGGCCAGCCACAGCGCCGAGCCTGTGTGGGGTGCGGGACTGTTAGGTTTGATGAAGACAAAACCTAGGAGCGAGCCCGGCCGACCCGGACTCCACAGGGCCACCTGTCATGGCGCCGAGTGGCCCTTGGCCAGCTTCCAAGGTCACTGCCGCTGCCCCCCACCCGCGGTACCAGCATGGCTGCTGGTGCCGGGCAGAGCTTATCTAATACGAATCAACAGCCTTGTGCACTGGGACACTGACCGATGGCCGCAGCCCAGGGGGAGGGTGACAGCTGCGGCTGGGAATGTGACGGGCACAGGGCTGCATTCCGAGCACCGGCGTGCACTCCCAGGTGTGCCTACCTGCGGCATCCGGCAGCCCGAGAGAGTACAGGCGCAGACTGCCTCCCTGCTCTGCAGCACGCCACAGGGGGACAGTGTCCAGGCCCCTTTGGGGCTGAGGGCTCCTGCTGGCAGCTAATCTTTTCTCTTCTCTCTTTGCAAACTGCTGGACAAGCTTCCCGGCGGCTCCTTCTTGCTCACAGCTCACTCAGCCTTGCTGGGGGTCTCTGTGTCCCCAGCCCTCGGGTTGACCTCTGTCTGCACACCCCACGGTGCCCAGCGGTCCTCGCCACGCTGCAGTCACCTCCTCCAGGAGGCCTATTGCTGAGGCACCGGGAAATCCTAGCAACGGCAACACTACAATGGTGTGCGATGCGGGGCGGGGGGGGGGGACTCAGTTTGATTTTTAAAAAAAAGTTAACTTGGGCCCTCCCCGTTGGTGCAGCGGGTTGAGTGTAGCGTTGTGAAGCTGTCAGCAGCCTCTGCAGCGCGGGTTCGATTCCCGGCCGGCCAGGGAGATTCCCACATGGCGCAGCAGACCTCTCCTGCCTCGCCTGCGGCTCCCCTCAGCAGTGTACTTCAGTCGGTCTGCCTGTTCTGCTCCCCACTCTGTCTCTGGTGGATCCTCTCATTCCCCGCATCGCTGGCCTGCACCCCAGCTCTTATATAAATAAAAACTAAATCTTAAAAAAAAAAAGGTTACCTTGATTATTCAGATTATTCTGAGATATTTCACAAAATCTGAGAGGCAGGTGGTACCTCACACTGGCATTCCATGCGCTGTCAGAGACCTGCGCTGGGCAACTCTAGGACTGACTGTCCACCCACCGCCACAGCGGCACAAAGGACTGGTCCATGGTCAGCGCAGGCCATGGATGCATCCGGTTGACAGAAAGAGTCTCAAGCCCCTGGGATCCCACCACGTGGCAGCTTCTTATCCAAGCAGTTTGCACTGAATTTTGTAGTAAGTTGCACAAGTCACTTACTGGGCTGCTGGACACGACAGTGAGTCTCTACCTCCCTTGCTCTCAGTTTACATCACCTACACGTGATGTGGCCCCAAATTGATTCCAGAAAGAGCCCCGCCATCAGAATTCTATGTTCTTTTTCTTCTAAGACATAAACCTCCTCTATTGCTGAGATTGGTAAGAAAACTAATATTTGCGCCTACCTAGGTCAAACATTTATTCCACTTTTTAGGAACTTAAGATCTGCATAAAAGCCTTTTGAGTGGCCGTTCCAGGCTCCAGCCCACCGGGGGCTGTCGGCAGCTCGCTCAGCTCTTCTGGAGGTGAGTGGGCCGCCGACTCCACCTGTCCTCCTTACAAATCTACGCGCTTTACACATAAACACACCCCCTAACGAGGGACACGTGGTGTTTCCCAGATGGCTTTTCCACCTGCCCGCCCTTCCATTTAGTGCAGAGGAGCCAGAGGTGGGATGTGATTCAGCTGTAGACCAGGTGACAGGGCTGCAGCGACTTGAAGTGACAGGTGTGCCCGCGGCACTCAGGACTGTTCCCGGGAAGTGTGCGGCCGCGCACAGGGGGTGATGGCCCGAGAGCGCCAGCCAGCAAGCGAGCAGCCCTCACCTGGGATGCTGAGACCCGCGGGGCCCGGGCAGGGCTGCGGCTACGCGCGCGCACTCTCGCCTGCCTGCACCCTCGCCTGCTTCACCCTCGCCAGCACGCGCTCACCGGCCCACACTCTTGCCCGGCCCTGTGGCCCACACTCTCGCCAGCACTCCCATGGCTCGGGTTTCACGGCCGTTTTTGCTTGGGACTTGCGAGGCTGCAGTTGCGATGTGAAAACGCACATATATCTGGTAACAATGCGAACATTCCCCAAGTCACCTCACACGCCCGCTCTTTGCTCAGGCCTGCACGGCCACCAAAGTCAAATTGCCTGTTGGAGATCACCCAGCCGAGCTCTTCCTCGTGTGCAGCAGACTGGGCGGGTCGGGGACAGTCACGATGCAGGGACAGGCAGGGTCTTGGGCCACTGTCTGCTGCCTGTGGCTAGTTAGAGGCTCGCCCTATGGTCAGCTATTTGGCTTTGGCCTCTGAGTGAGCAGCTCTGCCTTGGGGGTCTCAGGGACAGCCTGGCCTGACCCGGGGCCCCCCGGGAGCCCTGTGGCCCAGTCACGGCCACCGCAGTGTCCTGAGGCGCCTGGGCTTTCTAACTGGAGACTGCCGGGAAGCAACTGTCAACGTGAAGCTCAGCCAGGCGGGGCCCGGCCAGGACACTCACCTGCGAGGAACCGGGGGTCAGTGACCCAGTCGTCCGCGTACACCGCGTAGCGGCTCAGGTACCGGCTCTGTAAGTAGCCGTTGCAGGCGCAGAACAGGAAGGCCACCAGGCACAGGTACAAGGGGGAGGGCTTCCCCCCGCGGATCAGAAGCGGGTAGACCAAGCACCTGAGGGCACGAGAGACCGAAGCCAAACCGTGAAGCGAGGCCAATCCAGTCGCTGGGGCCGGAAGGGCAGCCCTCCACACAGCCCATGCCGCAGCTGCACCGCCGCCGTGACCCACACGCCGGTCAGCGCACGGCAGTGAACGCAGCACACCCAGTTTGCCATCACTCTAACAGATTCCTGGGCGCCTGGGGATGGCAGATCCAGCTGCTCGACTGGAGAACCCCGATGTGCAGCTCCACGTTACTGGTTCTCCAAATGCAGCTCCCTTGCTCCCAGGGCAGTACAGAGAGCCTTGAGGATGGAATAATCAAACCTGTCTGGGAGCCACCACCCCAGCTACGCCAGCTGACCAGCAGGCCTGACCCTCCCTGCCAGCTCAGAGTGGAAGTGTTTACAAATGTGCTTCACGGAACTGAGCTACTGATGTGCAGCACACACAGCCTTGACACTCCGGGCCACCAAAGAAGCCAAGTCATCCCCGCAGGGATGTCAGCACAGAAGACAAATTGATAGCCCTGCCCTGCCCTAGGACTCCCTCAAGGTAAGAGGTAACAACAAACACTGACTGCATAGGAGGGCTCAACAGATCACCCAAGGTTGACACTTTGGAGCCAAGCATACCCCCAGGACTGACTCCTACCTAAAGCTACTGGGGCACAGTATCAGGGTAAATGGTCTCCCGGGGCACTGGCGATGACGCGGTTTTTTTGCCTCTGTGGACATGGGCTCGGGTGGGTGGAAGGATTTCCCATGAGGATGGAAAAAGCTGCAGGAGTTTTGCTCTCTTTTTTGGTTTATGGGTCCATGTCCTGATGTCCCTTCTGTCTCTGCAGGCAGCTTTTGCAGGGACACGTCACACCGACATGCTAGTCTGTGTGAGCAGAACTGCCTTTCCCGCAGGCCGGGGGGGAAAGCTCAGCCTCCTGAAGCTGGTGTTTGTCCTCCTACGGAAGCCAGGAGGAAGCACCGTGTCTCTGCAAACATAAGGCAAAGTGCAGCGGTGCAGGACGTTCCACGAGGCTGACATGAGAAGTCGGGGCGCGGTGTGTGTCCATCTGTGCTGTCTGTCCGTCCACCCCTCTGCGTCTGATTATTTTGCCTCCGAGAATAAATAACCATGGGTGTGGACGGCGCCTACAGAAATGGTATAAGCTGCTGGTCTAAGTGCTTCTAGGTAGCGTTGTCTGCAGTAAATCGTAGTTCATGGAAACTAATTTGGAACTGAATGAATGGGTTGATCTGAAATGCGTGCGCCGCACATCCGGGTGGGGAGCATGGGTTTTTCTGTCCTACCTGGCACCGGCGCTGGGCATGTGGTACAGAGGAGCCACCAGGTGAGCTGGTTACATCTTTAACGCCAGGTAAAATGGGAGTTGGAAACTTAAGGGTATTTTTTTGAAGGTTAAAAACCCCAACTATGGAGTCCAATCAAAGGCTGCAGCTTGGCTGGAAGCGAGCAGGCACGTTGAGTCCGAGCTTTAAATGGCTTTCCCCCTAACATTTTTGACAAAACTTCCCAGAAATCTAAATTAGGAAAAAAGTGGTGATCTTTTGTTTGAACAGAGGAGATTTTATGACCCCTCAGCGCGGTCCTGAGGCCTCCGTGAAGCTCTCCGACCCCGTGGGAGGAGCATTAGGCGCGCTCGATCTGTTTATGTGGCGGCTGGAGCTGAAATGGACGGTCGCAGTCCTGGGTCCAGATTAACGCGACCATCATGTGGGGCCTGCACGCTGACCCCTGCGCAAAGCCCCCCGGCCGGCACCGTGATGGCAGGCAGCGGGGCCCAGCGCCCCAGCACTGCGCCTGCACCCCGAGACGGGCAGATGAAAGCAGAGTCCCTGACTTTTGCCCCCAGGGGCACCTGGAGACTTCATGGAGGAGCTGGGTGGGCGGGGGGCTCCCCTGGACTCAGAGACACGCCGGAGGAAAGGCCTCCTCACAGTGACAGTCTCCGCAGCTGTGCCCCACCTGGAAGGGGAGACAGACCCCGAAACCACCGACCAGCAGACCACACCGGCTCTTTGGGGCAGAGCTAAGAGCTTCCTCCCCAGTAGGTGGCCCCCCGCATGGTCCAGGCACCCCAAGCGCCCCAGCTCTGGGGGCACATCAGCAGGGCCTTGGCAAGCTTGGCCCCACACAGTTGGGCTTCCTGGGGGACTGTGCCCCTCCTGGCTCACTCTCCACTTGGCTTTTCCCTTTAGACTCACCCTCCTCCCCAGGAGTCCTGCGCAGCTGTGGCAGGAAAGGCCCGCCTTTCCCCGGGCACCAGGGAGCAGCCCTGGCCACTCTGAGCTGCGACTGAACCCTGGAGGACCGGAGCAGCAGCCCGCCGTGGACCCCAGGCAGCACGTGGGGCCCAGGGGCACTCAGGGGGGTGGGCAGGAGAGGGGCTGGGAAGGTGGGCTGAGGGCCCGCCGGAGCCAAGCAGCAGCCCCTTAGCCAGGACAGGGACCCAGAAGCCCCCTCCATGCAGGAACTGGGAGACCCCGCCCGGCTCTGAGCAAGGGCGACAGGTCAGGAGTTGGGAAAAACAGAAACAGAAAATCCTTGAGCCAGACTCAAGGTCCGACGGCAGAAATATCTGGGGACCATGACAGTCGGGGTCAGGGCTGAGGGCACATGGACCGGAGGTGGGGTCCGCCTGAGGAGCGTGATTTCATGGTCACGTCAAGGCCGTGGAGGGACGGGTGAAGACAGCCCGCCAGGAAGCAGAGGGGGTGACAAGCCAGGTGGGGGTGGCGGCCCGGAGTGAGGAACGGCAGAGGTGGGCCCGGTAGAGACAGGCTGAATGAGCAGGGCAGGGGCCGCCGTGACCAAGAGGAGCCATCGGGGCATCCAGGAGACCTCGGGGAGGCGGGGTAGCAGGGAGGCGCAAGGGCGAGGCTTGGGGAAGGGGGTGAAAATGTGGCGGCAGGATGAGAGGTGGGAGCACCCTGGAGTCCCAGGTCTGCTGGCCAGAGGTCGGCTGGTCAGAGGTCAAACACCTGCCTGTGGCCGGCGGGGCGCTCACCCGCGGCCAGGTCCTCCTCCTCCCCAGGCTTTGTGCCAAAGTGCTGTCTGGCTCCTACCTTAGGTCTCCATCTTGTGCCTACGTTGCCATCACGAGAGCAGTGCCAGGCACGTAAGGCCACTCTCGGTAACAGTTTGCCAAATGCACCAGTCAAAATGCACACACCGTCTTCCTCACTCCTCGGCCGCGGGCGGTCTGGCCCACCCTCGCCCCTGGATCAGCCTCCTGGGGACTCAGGTCTCCTTGCCACCGCCCTGGGCATCGGCCTCGTCACTCCCTCAGGAGGCTCAGTCACCGCGGCCGGGCCTGGCGGTCTCCCACAGCCCCACACCTGCGTGGACCCCACGAAGGACACCCTCCGGCCCCAGACGGAGACACCTGCCGGGGTCCGCACTCCCGAGGTGTGCCCTGGCCTCGGCTCTCCCTGCCCGGGCCGGTCTCCTCTCTGGCCTGGCAGCCCCAGACGCCCAGGACAGAGCAGGGCTCAGCGTTGCCCGGCTGGAGGCGGCTCTGCTCCTCGGAGAGCTCACCTACTTGGGTCGGGTAACCCTTTAATAAATTAGCTGCCGGGGAAGAAAGGAAACTCTTTATCTCTTCCAATGTGAAAAGTTAACTGTCCCCACACCACACGGCCCGTGCGCACAGCGGCACATTCCAAGTGAGAAAGTGGACTCGTCCTTTGAAGACCACCCCAGAGCCAGCGAACCCCCTGGAGCGGAGCTTTTCTAGCCACCAGCCTAGCAGCCAGGGGTCTCGCCCAGTCACCGCCCCCACGCCTTGCCTATGCCTGGGAGGAGGGGACATGTCCCCTCCCCGTCTGTAGTTTCCTCAACAGGGATGAATAATCAAGTTAGTATCAGATGGCTTTGTGGGGGAGGCATCTACACCCTCATCAGAATCCGAAGACTGAGGCAAAATGGGGGTACACGTGCTGGCCAGCAGAATGCCAACGCGGCCTGGGGTTGCAAGGAGGGGCTCAGAGGACAGAGACTGGACGCTGTCATCAGGTGCTCACCTGGCCATAGAAAGGCCCCGCGGCACCAACCCCAATACCAGGCAAGTCCCCGAGTCTTCACTCTGCTAGGCAGTTGGGGGGCTGCTTTCTTGAGAGCCTGACCAAGGCCCGTGCCCCCGGGGGAAGTGGCACATCTTCCTCCGATCTGAGCCCTCCGAGCAAGACACCCGCTTTCCCTGTCTCAGGGCCTCCCCGGAGGGCCCGTCCCCTCCAGTCTCCCCCGCAGGGGACCTTCCCCGTGGGCTGGGCTCCTTCCCCTCTGCAGCCCGGGAAACAGTCACAGGGTGGTTGAAGCTAAAAAGCTTAGACCCCCAGGCGGCATCCAGGCCAAACTCTTTCCGCCGGCCTTTTGTGCATCCCCCTTTTGTGCATCCCCCGTATCTTCAGAAGGCGCCCCTGGCCCTCGCGGCTGGTGGCCGGGAGCTCGGAGCCCCGAGCGCACGTGGGGTGCGCGCTGCACAGCAGCTAGCCCGGAGCTGCTCACCGCGGCGCCGGCTCGGGTTCCCGCGGCGCCGGCTCGGGTTCCCGCAGGAGCTGGTGCCGAGACCGAGACCGGAACGGGAGGTGCAGGGAGAGGGCACAGGGTCGGGGTGCCCCTGAGGCGCAGGGACAGGGCACAGAGTTGGGGTGAGAGGGCGCCGGTAAGCCGGCTGGGCGAGGACGCAGGGGGAGGGCGCGGGGGGCGCGGGGTCTAGGAGAGGTGCGGGAAGGGCAGCAGGTGAGGGGTGTTCAGGAGGTGCAGGCTGAGTCGGGGTGCTCCAGAGGCGGCCGGTGGGGGCGCGGGGCAGAGTGAGGAGAGGGGCGGGCGGGCCGGGGCGCGTGTGGGGGCGCAGGTCGGGGCGCGGGTCGGGCGCGTGTCGGGGCGCGTGTGGGGGCGCGGGTCGGGCGCGGGCCGGGGCGCCGGTTGGGGCGCGTGTGGGGGCGCGGGTCGGGCGCGGGTCGGGGCGCGTGTGGGGGCGCGGGTCAGGCGCGGGTCGGGGCGGGGGTCAGGCGCGGGTCGGGGCGGGGGTCGGGCGCGGGTCGGGGCGCCTGTGGGGGCGCGGGTCGGGGCGCGGGTCAGGCGCGGGTCGGGGCGCGGGTCAGGCGCGGGTCGGGGCGGGGGTCGGGCGCGGGCCGGGGCGCGGGTTGGGGCGCGGGTCGGGGCGCGTGTGGGGGCGCGGGTCGGGGGGCGCGGCTCGGGCCGGGGCGCGGGTTGGGGCGCGGGTCGGGGCGCGTGTGGGGGCGCGGGTCGGGCGCGGGTCGGGGCGCGTGTGGGGGCGCGGGTCGGGCGCGGGCCGGGGCGCGGGTTGGGGCGCGGGTCGGGGCGCGGGTCGGGGCGCGGGCCGGGGCGCGGGTCGGGGCGGGGGTCGGGGCGCGGGTCGGGGCGGGGGTCTGGGCGCGGGCCGGGGCGCGGGTCGGGGCGCGTGTGGGGGCGCGGGTCGGGGCGGGGGTCGGGCGCGGGCCGGGGCGCGGGTTGGGGCCCGGGTTGGGGCGCGGGTCGGGGCGCGTGTGGGGGCGCGGGTTGGGGCGCGGGCCGGGGCGCGTGTGGGGGCGCGGGTCGGGCGCGGGCCGGGGCGCGGGTTGGGGCGCGGGCCGGGGCGCGGGCCGGGGCGCGGGTCGGGGGGCGCGGCTCGGGCCGGGGCGCGGGCGGGCCCGCCTCACCTGTGCGCGTAGTGGACGAGGAACATGGCCAGCAGCAGGCGGTTGGGCCAGCAGTGCAGGCGCTCGGCGCGCGCGCACAGGCAGAGCGGCACGGCCAGCGCGGGCAGCTCCTGCAGCGCCCAGGCGAGGCGCGCGGGCACCGGGCAGAGGGCGCCGGGCGGGGCGTAGCGCCCGTAGGGCGAGCCCACGAGGCGCAGCAGCCCGAAGACCAGGACGCCCAGGGCGCCCAGCAGCGCGGCCAGCGCGTCCAGCAGCTGCGGCTCGGCCAGCTCCATGGCTGGCGCGGCGGGCGCACTCCATGGCCGGGGGCGCGGCCCGCCACAAGTAGGGCGGCGGCGACGCGGCGGGAGGCGCGGCTCCCCGGGGGGGCGCCGCCCGCGGGGTTCAGCGCTCGCGGGGGCGACCAACAGGTCCAGTCACCTGCCCGCGCGGCCGGGCGGGGCGGGGCGGGGCGGGGCCGCGTCGGGGGCGGGGCCTGGACGGGGGCGGGGCGGGCGCGTGGGCGGGGCCGCGTCGGGGGCGGAGCTGCCGAGGGCCGCCCTCCCCGCTGTGCGCACGCGCGGCCGGGGGCTGTCCGCGGAGCTGCCGGTGCCGGCGCGGAAGCGGGGTGGGCGCCGAGGCTTTCGGGGGGCCCCGCGGAGCCACGTCTCCGCCGCGCGCCGGCTCGTGCTCGTGCGCCCCGGAGCCCGCGTGGCCGCGGGGTCGGCGGCGGGCTCGCGGGCGGGCGGCGGCGCTCGCAGGCGGGCGGCGGGCGCGCGGGGGCCTGCGCGCCCGGAAGTGGCGGCGGCGGGGCGCGGGGCGCGGGCGGCGTGCGCGGCCGCGGGGGCCATGGGGCGGCGGGCGCGGGGCCGGCGGCTCCAGCAGCAGCAGCAGCAGCGACCCCCGGGCGCGGAGCGCGGCGCCGCGGCGGGCAGGACGCGCCAGGACGCGGTAGGAGCCGGCGGCCCCGCGCGCCCCCCCCCCCCCCCGCGGCGGGCCCGGGCCCGCTCACGCACTCGCTCCCCGCGCAGGGCTGGGAAGGCGGGTACCCCGAGATCGTCAAGGAGAACAAGCTGTTCGAGCACTACTACCAGGAGCTCAGGATCGTGCCCGACGGCGAGTGGGACCAGTTCATGGGCGCGCTCCGCGAGCCGCTCCCGGCCACCCTGAGGATCACCGGCTACAAGAGGTGCGGCCGCGGCGGGCCCGGGCGGGGCCTGGCCGGGGCCCGGGGCCCGGCGCCCGAGGGCCCGGGAAGGGTCGGCTCCCGGGCTGGGGCCGCGGACACTGCGCTCCGGCGCGCGGGGGAGTCTGGCGCGGCCGAGGCTGCGCGCGAGCCGCTGCCCGCCGGGCTGCGTGTGTCCTCCTGGCTCTGCGAGGTGGGGCCAATAAAAAATGCAACTGGGGGCTAATGTTTTGGGGGTGCAGGTGCTGCGCTCAGCTCGTCGCCGCCTTCCGGGATCGAGCAGGGGGGCTGTTGAAACTCTGCAGGGGCCGCGTGGGAAGGACGGCCCCTCTCCTCCACGGCGTCGTGGGTGTGATGCGCCTGCAGGCTGCAGCCCACAGGCCGTGGAATGGAATCCGTTTCCCAGGTCGGTGTGGAATTTGTTTTTTTGTTTTTAACTAGCCACGCAAAGGAGATTCTCCATTGTTTGAAGAACAAGTACTTCAAGGAGTTGGAGGACCTGGAGGTGGACGGGCAGAAGGTGGACATGCCGCAGCCTCTGAGCTGGTGGGTATGGCCAGGCGGGCATGGCCAGGCTTGGTCCCGAGGACGCTTCTGGGATGTTGGCCTTTGTCACTTGAGTACGATTCTTGGCGATGCCTTTGCTGTTGGCATGAAAGACCCGGAACTTACTTGACAGTCTCCTGCCCTTTTTCCGGTGTTCTTCCCGATGCTGCAGCGTGGAGTTGTATGATCTTGCTCACGAGACTTGCAGTGCCCTTGACTCCCTGAATTAAGTTTTTCCCTGCTTTGTTTTCTCGCGTCAGGATTGCCATAGGGAGGGCCTGTGGAATGCCAGGGTGCCCAGTTTGTGCCCAGCCACACTCGCATACCAGGCCCTGGGCTAATTTAGAAATAGAAACTGTGACACTGTTTCACTTGCACACTTCACACCAGCAGCTTTGAGACATTGAGGCGGCTCATAAAATGAGCACGTATATTTTTAAATGACTATAAAGACTGAGCTTCACCGGCATTTCCTGCAGCTGTTGAGGTTTTCACTTTTGTCTCGTGTGCTCTTTGCTGCTTGGGTCCTTCCTAGTGATCGCAAACTAAGGCCAGGTTTGACTGCTTGCCTCACATTGGCCACCTGGAAGTTTAGTGTCCAGCTCAGGGGTAGACATAGCATATGCTTCTTGAGTCGGCGTTAAATGACCAAATGATGAAATCAGAACCTGGCCTGAGCAGAGCCGAAGCCGCCATTAGAGAATGTGTTTCTGGGGTACGAGGACACGTCTGAGTTGAGACATTTCCTGTCTTTTTTAATTAAGTTTTTTTGGCCTGGTTTTAAAAGCTTGAGTGATATAGACATGGGGCACTAGAAAAGCAACTCTCTTTCTAGACGGCCATCCTGGGTCACACAGACCCGTGCTGGCAGTGTGGGAAGGCAGGGGGTCTCCAGCCACTGTACTGAGGGGTGACCCCGAGGCTAGGCAGTCTCCCCCCGTGGACAGGTGTGGGCCCACTCTCAGGACCGCTGCCCGAAGTCGGTCATCTGTCCCCTTTCTGTCCCCAAGGTGTCCTGCTCGCCTCTTCCTCACACTGGGAAGGTCTTGGGCCTGGTGCGTAGATGTGTTGCTTTTCAGAGGGTCAGGCTGACCCCCGCGCTGTGGCCAGCAGGAACGTGCAGTCCCAGGGCCAGAGGTGCTCAGGCACAGCCTTGTGGTTTCCAGCCAGTAGGAGAATCCGTCTTGCTATGGTTACGCTCTCGTCTGGTTGGCCCTGGAACGCTCCCCCGCCGCCTCCTGTTTCACTGCGCGGCTTTGGGCACAGGTGCCTGCACGGCGCCGCCCCACCCAGGGCTGTGTGGCTGAGGGACAGGCGATCACTCCGGCTCTGGCCGTCCTTCTCCACGCTGTGGTGTGCTCTGGTTTTCCAGCACACGGGTGAGGGGTGTGAGCCGCGTGCTGAGATTTGGGGCACTGATAATCGCCGTCTCCCATTACCCAGGATGGTGGCGTGGGGCCACCGCCTGCTCAAAGGCACATGTCAAGGCTGGGGCACCCGTGAATCTCAGCAGGTCGGGGGGCCAGGCAACCCCCATGGCTCCTGCTGGTTTTCTAGATCGCACAGAATACAGAAGTGGGTCACACATTATGAACCCCTGCAGCATGGTGAGGTGTAGCTTGGGAGAGGCAGGTGCCTCTGGCCTGGGTGCCGTGTCTTCTGCAAGGGTGTTACACAGAGGACTCTGTGCGCAGATCATCTTTCCCTCGCTCTCCACACCTTCGGAGCTGGACGGGGTCACCCCGAGACGTCCCTGTAGGGGTGGCGTGGCTCACATCTCCAGGCTCCACTTCTGATTGGTTTTGCCATTTCCACCAGCTGAAGTCACCCACGAGGGTTGGAATCTCTTTCCAAGCTCCTGCCCGTCATGGTCTTGACCTTGCTGCGGCAGGTTTTCCCTAGGGAAGCAGCGGCGCTCGGAGGAGGAGGGAGGCTCTCTCTGGGCACTGGGGCCCCGAGGATATTGCACTTGGAAGTCCGGCCCCAGGTACTTAGGCAGCAGAGTATTTGTTGTCTGGAGCAAGGGGCACAGCCAGCTGATCCTTGAGAGGTTTCTCAGCTGTTCCTGAAACTGTCTGTCTTCGGGCTCTGTCCTGGCATCGGCTCATCAACAGGTCAGCCTGACATTTTCTGCTTCACTCTGACGGAGCCTTGTTCCCAGTGGCAGCTGGCGTGTGGCTTCACCCCAGGAGCTTGGTCCGCCCGGGCTCGAGAAGACTCACTGGGCAGCCGCAGCAGCTCCGTGTTCAGTCTGTGGCCTCTCGGCCTTCCTGTCTTGCTAAACTGACTCATTTTAGGGTTTTGATCAAAAGATTCTCATAGCTTTTAATCACTGCGTCGTTGACCTGCTCTCAGTGTTGTGTCTGGGGGAGCGATAGTGAGGGCGTGGGTGGGAGAGGGAATGGAGCAGGCAATAGAAACAGGCCGGGCACAGGTGGGAGCAAGTGCAGCCGCGAGTCCCTGGGCTGGGCAGTCGGCCGTATCCAGAAACCTCAGGCCCCGAGTCGTCTTCTGCTGCCCATTCGCTCAGATTGCAAAGCGGTGTGGCTGTCCCTGAGATGGCCTCTCCTGACAGGCCCTGGCTCTGTTCACTCCCGCATCCAGCGCCGGTTCCCTGTTCCTCACCCGGCCACGAGCGTGTTCATCCTGTGTGCATGCACCCCCTGTGCGTGGGGCGCTGCTGGCTGTGCTGGCGGGGGCGGGGCCTGCAGGGCACTCCTGGCAGCGAGACGCATTAGCACGTGACAGGCTTGACCACAGGGCTTCCTCTCCTTCGGTCAGGTACCCCGAGGAGCTGGCGTGGCACACGAACTTGAGTCGGAAAATCCTGAGGAAGTCTCCTCAACTGGAAAAGTTTCACCAGTTTCTGGTTAGCGAAACCGAGTCTGTAAGTAGATTTCTTTAGATTCGCTGCTTCCTCAAAGTCCTGGCGTCCTGTGCTGTGTCCCAGCCACGCCCGTGGGGGAAAGGGTGTCCCCAGGTGTGCCTTGCCTTCCGCTTCCTGCGTTCTGCAGACTGCATGGGGTCTCGTCCCCAGCGGGAGGCATGCCCCGGCTGACGCCAGTCGTCTCTGCCCACAGGGGAACATCAGCCGGCAGGAGGCCGTGAGCATGATCCCGCCGTTGCTGCTCGGCGCCCGCCCCCAGCACAAGGTGCGCCCGCGCCGGCCCTCGTCGCGGCTGGGAGGAGGGTGCTTGGGCGTGTTGTGGTCTAGGCTCCGGTGCGGCGGTGTCGCCCTGTGGGGTTTCCAGTTTGAGCCGCTGTCCCCTCCTGTGCCGGCGGGTCCCGAGACTCAGTCACCGCATGGGTCGTCTTCCGGGACGCGGGCTCGGATGGAGGCTCCTTGGGACGTGTCCCGAGAGCTCCGTGCTGCACTCTGGCCTGCTCCCTCGTCATGGCTGCCCGGGGAGGGTACACGCTGCTGCTGTTCGCACTTTCCCGATGATGAGGAGGAGGCAGAGAGCCCGGGTGGTGGCCCACGTGGTGGCCCGGCGGCGCTCTCACCCCCACCTGCCGCCAGAGCCTTCTGCTCCCGCCACCCGTGCTGTGCCGGGGCGCTGTGTGTCGGGGACCCCCTGTGAGCTCAGTACACCATGTGGGGGTCATTCTGTAAAGAAGTAAGTTTAGCTCTTGGAGCAGAAACTGAGGTACCAGACTGGCCCGAAGCCTGTCGTCAGGTGAACGTGGCTGTTTGGTGTCGTAAGAACACGATCGCGTCCTGGCTCTCTGCCCAGATCCTGGACATGTGCGCGGCGCCGGGGTCCAAGACCACGCAGCTGATCGAGATGCTGCACGCGGACATGAATGTGCCCTTCCCAGGTGCGCGGGGCGGCCGGAGTGGTGGGTGGGGGGCGCGGTGTGCTGGTAGCCTCCAGCCGGGCCTCTGGAGGGCTTGGCGGTCACAGCGGCCCGGGCTTCTGGTGACCAGCCATGGCAGGTGGATGGGCTGCAAAGGTTGCAGGGCTCCCGGTGACAGTGGGCAGGCGGGATGGGTGGTCTTGGCTGCAGTCTGCTTCCCCCCCACCCTCCCCACCCCTGCCGGGTAGCCGCCCGGGTAGCTGAGAAGCTTTCTCGGTGCTTCCCCAGCTTTAGTTTTCCCCCCCAGAGTCCACCTGCAGGCCAGGCCCTCCCCCTCCCGCCCCCTGATTCACGCTTGTCACGGTTGTGAAGAGCGACACTGATCAGTTGATGTCGTCGGGCGGTTTGCCTCTTTACTGGAGGCGGGGTCCCCAGCGGCGCTGCAGCGGGGTTCTGGGAATGACGTTCAGAATTTCCCGGGAGCAAGCCCATAGCCAGCCAGACGCGGCTTCCGAGGCGCTTCTGCTCCCCGTCGCGGACACGCTGGCCTGGTAGCTGGTGCGCATGAGTCCTCGATGAGCAAACGGGCCTTAGTGTTTGGGGGTCTCAGGTGACCGAACCCCATATCAGGGCTGCGTCCGTCACGCGGCAGCTCCCAAGCCCAGGTCCCGTCTCGGGTCAGTTGGCGTGTGCCGCTCGCCCACCAGCCTGGTGTTTGGGGATCAGCCCCCTTGACCGCCGCCGTCTTCTGTCCCCAGAGGGCTTTGTCATCGCCAACGACGTGGACAACAAGCGCTGCTACCTGCTGGTGCACCAGGCCAAGCGGCTGGGCAGCCCCTGCATTATGGTGGTCAACCATGACGCGTCCAGCATCCCGCGGCTGCAGATCGATGTGGACGGGCGCAAGGAGATCCTCTTCTACGACCGCATCCTGTGCGATGTCCCCTGCAGGTGTGTGCAGTGGGTGGGGCCAGAGCCAGCCTGTCCCCAGGAAACCAGGGCGCCTTGAGGCCGCTCGCGTGGGGCTGGCATGGGAGACAGTGTCGGGGCCCGGGTCAGGGCAGACCCAGGATATGCGGAGGCACTTTGGACAGGGCTCTCACGGAGGCGCTGGAGAAGGGGCAGCATGAGCCCTCTGGGGGCACCGAGGGTCTTGCTCGACCGCCTGAGCGTGTGGTGGACGTGCAGGGCGGTCCCCTCCCCCGCAGCAGAGCACGGGCCCTTGTGGTGGGCGCGAGGCCCATGGTTCAGCCCGGAAGTAGAGAGCGGGTCAGGGCAGCTCCCGCATCTGTGTCTGCGCGCCCCTCCCTCTGAGTCGTAGCTGTAAGTGGTGGGTGTTTAATTTGTGAACTTCGTGGCACGACAGCAAATTGCCTGAGTCTTTCCGGAAGAAATAAAGCAAAACCAAAGGCGTCGCTGAGCTCCCGGAGGTGGTGATGGGTGAGGGTCACACCCTCACTGAACTTCTCCACCAGAGCGTGGACTGGGCGGCACCGGGGCCCAGAGCTGCCGCAGGACGGCCCCACAGCGTGGGTCTAAGGGCGGCACCTGCCTGCGCCTCGCCCCTCTGGGGTCTCCCTGCTGCGGCAGGACTTGGTGAAAATCGCAGCTGGTGGCCCCGACTGCAGCTGCTTCAGAATTCCCGAAGGAGCTTCCTTCTGAAGTAAAGTGACACAGGCCCCATTGGGCCCCTTTCTCCTCAGTGTGTAGTTCTCTGATTTTACTTTGGATCAGAACCCCCCCCCCCCCCCGTCTTCCTTTGCTGAGTACAGTGAGGACCCGTGTGAGCGCCGGGGGCCGGCCTGTCTCAGGGTCTCTCCCTCCCGCAGCCCCTCGCCCTGCAGGGCATGGCCAGGCCGCCAGGAAAACAAAACGTGACTGAGAAAGCCGCATGCTCTGGAGTTGCCCAGGGAAAATGGGGGGAGGAGCTGGGGAATGGGCAGAAGCTAGCGGAGGGCGCCTGTCCCTGGCGTCCGCGGGGTCACTCCTGCCAAGCAGCGGGGAGTAGGCGGCGCCCAGCTGTGGTGCGGGGAGGTCCTGGCGTAGAGATGGAATTGGCTTCATTGAATTTGCTGTGGGATCCCCTTGGAGTGTAGGTTGGGTGTTACTCAGGTCATTCCGATTCAGATGCCGCTGCTGGTGAGCTCCCTTTCTGAGGAGCAGGGTCTGCTGTCCTGTACCCCCGGTTCCCCGTCCCGGCTCTGAAACCTCCCTCTGCTAGTGTTTCTCTGAAAGGGAAGCAAATTACTCTCGCTTCCAAATATTCGGTGTGGTTTCTTGTGAGACCTGTTTTTTTATTGAGCGGACAGTTGTCCCCAAAATGGAAAGCTGGCTGCAGTTCGGGGGAATTTCCATGAGTCCAGATGCTCCCCGTGGTTTCGCGATCTGGCTCGGCTGGGACGCTCGCTCAGCTTCAGCGAGGTTCTGAGTTCTGGGATCTCTCTGCAGTGGAGACGGCACCATGAGGAAGAACATCGACGTCTGGAAGAAGTGGAGCACCCTGAACAGCTTGCAGCTGCACGGGTGAGGGCACCGGGGCGAGGGCTGCAGCTCGCTTGCTTGTGAGAAGCAGGGGCTTGTGGGGGTCTCACCGCGAGATCGAGTCCATCCCGGGCACGCGCTTCTTCAAAGCACTTTTCATGAAACCAGGACATGCTTAGTACACGTTGCCCGTGGTTGGGCTGCCCAGCCCCCGCTGTCTTGCTAAGCTTTGTCCATTTTCTGTCTTTTGTGCTGAACTGTTTTGCCTGACAGTTTAATCTCTTGAAAGGTGTGTTTTGATTGGCCTCTTTCATGTGGGAAAAGTGTTCATTAAAGAAAACAGGAGAAATTCTTGCAAGTGGAGGGAAGGAGGCCTGGCCCGTGGCCTGACTGCGCCGTCCTCCAGCTGCAGGGCTCGTGCTTGTCCCCTAACGGGGGCGTGGCGCCTCTGCTGTGGGTCGCGGCCTGGGGGGGGTGGGGGTGCAGCGTCCACCGCCTGGGGCTGCTGTGTCCCTGGCGCTCGTCTGGTTGGGGTGTCCTGACAGGTCGGTGGCCCAGACAGAACAGCCACACCCCTCCCGGCCCAGAGGCATTCAGTCGGGCTGCAGCCTGTCTGTCGCTCTGCTGCTGGCCGCGCCCCACGTGGAGGCCGATGAGGCTGCCCGTTTGGCCGCCGGCCCGGGTGACCTCTGGCCCTTAGCTTACAGCTACGGATCGCCACGCGGGGCGCCGAGCAGCTGGCAGAAGGCGGCCGGATGGTGTACTCCACCTGCTCGCTGAACCCCATCGAGGATGAGGCCGTCATCGCAGCGCTGCTGGAGAAGAGTGAAGGTGAGCGCGGCCTGCGTGGGCATCGGCCGTCCCTGCCCCTGTGCAGCCTGCAGCCGCCCATGGTGCTTCTGGGGTGGGCATGTCACGGGTGTTTGCTCCCGTGGTCTCTGGGTTGGCCTGTTGGGCCAGTTCTCATTCCGCTGCTGCGTAAACAGCACTTTGGGAACCCAAGTGTTTCAGAAAAGTGGCTTGGCCGGAAAATGTCCACGTTCATCTTACACGCTGCTGTAGGTCCCGGGAGGTGAAGCAGTACAGCGTGACCCCCCTCCCCCCGCCCTGTCCGACTGGCGCAGCTCCATCCCGCCACACCCCGCCGTCAGTCATGCAGGGACAGCTGGCGCAGGTGCGGGCCGTGTGGCCTCAGCACTGGCCAGCAATCATGGCCCCCAGCCTGCCCTGTGCGGCCGCGTGTGCGCGCCTTCCCGCCCGGCGGTGCGTGAGCCCAGCTGCTGTTGCCCTAGGAGCTCTGGAGCTGGCTGACGTGTCCTCCGAGCTGCCGGGGCTCAAGTGGATGCCTGGCCTTGCGCACTGGAAGGTGAGCCCAGCGGGCTTTGCGGTCCTGGGAAGTTAGGGACCCCCGTGCAGCCCAGGGTCAAGTTCAAGGTCAGGTATGGAGACAGACACCCTCTTCTGGCAGCACAGACCAGGTTTCCTGCCTGTGTCCTACCCCGGGACGCCAGCTTCCTTTACCCTCAGCCCCCACTGCTGCTCTGTGTTACGGAGACGGTTTTTGTCTGGTGTTCAAGCTTCATTTGCCACATGAAACAGTCTCATCATTTCAATCCAGAAACAATTGGAAGCTTTTTTAATAAAAAGACCCAGAGTAGGTTGTCAGAGTAGGGTGGAGTGGAGCAGGGTGTGGGGTCCAGACAGACTGTGGGGAGAACTTGGGGTGCCTTGATGGTGGGGGGTGGGGTGTCATGCACCTGAAGGGTGTGACCTCCGTGCATGTACATCACACACTGTTATTTCCTCAAAAATGAATGCATGTATAAATGGTAAAAGACTCACATGAAAAGTGCTCTTTACAAGAGCTTGGCCTTGTTGATAGAAGATCATCTCATTTTCATCTTTGCAAATCATCTTCCTTGCTCTGAGGGGAAGGAGCGTCCTGTCTCCAGGCCTGAGGGCATGTACGTGTCCGCCCTGGGCCTCTGCTGCTGGCGTCCAGTCCTGCCCTCGTGTTGCAGGTGATGACCAAGGATGGCCAGTGGTTTGCAGACTGGAGTGATGTCCCCCACAGCCGACACACCCAGATCCGGCCCACCATGTTCCCGCCCAAGGACCCCGAGAGGCTTCAGGCCATGCACCTCGAGCGCTGGTGAGCCTGGGGACAGCCCTGCCCTCCTGCTGGGCCCTTGGGGCTCTGCTCAACACTGCAGGACCTTGGGGGACTGCTCCTGCAAGCGTGGAGCACAGGTAGCCCTGCGTGGCCAGACCCCGGCTGGCAGTGCTCTGGGTGCACCATCAGCTTCGCCCCTGCACGTGCTGGCCCATCTGGGAGTGAGTGCTGTGGAAACTCGCACTAGGACGGCACTGTCCCGATCACTGACCCCTCCCAGTCTTTATCTTCATACGAGAAGATCCGTTAACTGTTGGGTCAGTTAGAATGTGTGAATCATATTTTTGTTCTCAAGTCTTAGAATATTACCGCATCATCAGAACACCGGCGGGTTCTTTGTGGCTGTGCTGGTGAAGAAGTCTTCAATGCCGTGGAATAAACGCCCACCCAAGGTGACGGCTCCAGACGCAGCGCGGCCCGCAGGGTCATTGGGACGTGTGGAGGGAGGGCTGGGCTGAGTGTGACTGTGGGGTGTCCATCTACACTGTGGGCTGTCTGAGAGGCAGCCTCCTTTCGAGGCTGGGAAGTGGGACAGGCAGTGTTTGGGTGACCCACCAGGGTCCCTGGGCCCCAAGGCCGTGCTGCTGGGATGCGCCAGGCAGGCACTCAAGACTGCCAGGCGACGGGTGTGCGGTTGTGCCACACTGGCTCTTGCTGGCAGGATGGAGGCTGCTGGGCACGCTTGTCCAGGCACTGACCAGTCTCCTGTGTCGTCATGGACAACCCGGTGACTGGCAGAGGGAGAGCTGGCGGGTTTCCGGGATCTGGGGAGCAAAGAGCTGGTGAGCTGTTCAGTTGAAAGCTGTCACGCTCCCAGAGCGCATCGCCTCCGAGGGCCAGGGGTGCTGAGGCGCAGGCTGGCTGTCCCCGCGGCTCGGCTAGATACACTGTCAGGGCCTACGGTACAAGAGCCGGGAGTCCGGCAGGCCAGGCCCGGCCTGCTGTCTGGGCGAGCGGTCTACACCCGCCACCACCAGCTTGGTCGGCGGAGCCTTGGCCGTCCAGCCGAATTTCCAGACCCGGGCCCGGGAGTCCTCTCCTGGCGTTACCTGCTGGACTTTGCCTCCGTCTGGAGGCGAGCTGTCCAGTTCTGGCCCGGGCGCTGTTGCGGGGTGTCTCCTTGTACAGGAGCTCCGCAGGGCCTGCGTGTCCTGTCCCAGCTTCTGAGGTGTGTTTGGCAGGATCCCTCAGCCCAGGGGGTGCTCTGTCTGGCTCCTCGTCTTCTCTCTGGCCGCTCCGCCGGGTGCCCTGGAACAGCCCTCCTGACCACGCACTGTCTCTGCGCTGTCTCTTTGGCCCTTGCTGGCGTCAGGGGCCGCGCTAGTGCAGCTGCGTCCCCACACATCCCCCGCCCTCGTCCTGAATCAAGGCCCGCTCAGGCTGGGGCGCTGCTGAGGAACAGCCTGCAAGTCCTTGGCTGGGGCTTTAGCCTGGGGGAGGCGGTGCCCACGGCTCTTCTTGTGCAGTGGACGCCGTGCGGTGCTGGTGGGGGACATCTCGCAGGCGAGTGTCCTCACGAGTGGTCAATGGTGGGCAAGTGTTTGTGGGGTGCCAGCCATGCCCAGTCGACTGCGGAGCCCAAGTGAGCTTGCTCCCCTGACAGCTGCCCAGCGAGTCTGCGGAGTCCAGAGCCCCCCGGCCGCCCAGCACAGCGGAGGCCACAGAAGGAAGCGCTGCCCCCACCTCGGCGCCCGATGGCCAGCCAGCCGCCCAGCTGGACGCTGACGTGACCGGAAGAACCGAGGACACAGAGAGTAACGGAAACCGGAAGGATGGCGTGTGTGGGTGCGTCCTGGTGCCAGCGTCACCTGCCAGGGCGGGGGGCATCAGCACACGGGCTCAGCTCCCGGTGCCTAACGTTACTGCACCCCGATTCCCTCCTAGCCCTCCGCCATCTAAGAAAATGAGGCTGTTCGGATTTAAGGAAGACCCGTTCGTGTTTATTCCCGAGGACGACCCCCTGTTCCCGCCCATTCAGTACGCGCACTGCAGCCGGGAGGGGGGCTCTGCAGCTGCGGCTTTTGGTTGGTTTAGCTGTGTGCTGGAGCTGGGGCGCTTTGGGGGTTCTCTCCTGAGCTGCATGTGAATCTGAGCCGCAGTCCCATGGGAGCTGCCCGACTGCGGGCAGGACCCAGGAGCCCTCAGATCGTAGGCCAGGCCGTGGCCTCGGCTCCGGGCAGGACGGAGGTGGAGGAGAGGGTGCTCAGGTGCTGGTCCTGGAGCGCTGGCGCCTGCCTGCCCCCCAGTCACCTGCTGGCGTGTGGGTGACTAGCTCTGCCTGCTGATGGGGGCGGGGAGCGTTCGGCAGCTGCGGGAGGGGCTGTTCCTGTTCCAGCCCCTGCCCCGGCGGGGAGGGGGCTGCCACAGGGCGCTGGGCCGCCAGGGCCACGCTCTGGGTGGGGCGTGTAACGCACTGCCTGGTGCGCAGGAAGTTCTACGCTCTGGATCCCTCGTTCCCGAAGACGAACTTGCTGACCCGGACCGCGGAGGGCAAGAAGAGGCAGCTGTACATGGTGTCCAAGGAGCTGAGGAATGTGCTGCTGAACAACAGCGAGCGGATGAAGGTGCGCTGGGCCCCACCTGCGCGGGCTGGTGCAGGCTGAGCACCCATCCTTCCCACCCCTCCGTGCACGGGGTGGGACCCCGGGAGGGTCGAGGTGCTGCTCGGGGCCCCGCGTCTACTGTTTCGCTGTCCCGCCTCCGTTCCTCTTGGCTCCTCCCGGCTCTGGTAGGGACTGGCAGGTGCTCGGGGTGCCTGGTCGGAGTCACCGCTTGGGAGCCGCTTGAACCAAAACCCTTTCCCCGACGGGCCGGGACCCAGTTTAGCGAGGGTCTCATGTGTCCCCGTCCCCTCCCCCTGGACCCCCCGGCCCAGACTCTGACTCACGTGTCCTCCGGCGCTTGCTCCAGGTTATTAACACGGGGATAAAAGTCTGGTGCCGGAACAGCAGCGGCGAGGAGTTCGACTGTGCCTTCCGCCTGGCCCAGGAGGTGACTGCAGCCAGGCCCGGCGGGAGGGGCGGGGGCTCGCAGCCGCCGGGGCTGGCTGGTGGGGTGTGTCGGGGTCCGGGCGGGGCGGCAGTCGACCTCCTAATGCCGACCTTTTCTTTGTCTGCGCAGGGAATCTATACACTGTACCCGTTCATCAACTCGAGAATTGTCACCGTCACCATGGAAGACGTGAAAGTTCTGTTAACCCAAGAGAACCCGTTCTTCAGAAAACTGAGCAGCGAGACGTTCAGCCAGGTGAAGGACCTGGGTGAGTAGCCCCGCGTGCAGCCCGGCCTCCCTCCCTCGTCCGCAGGCACCTCTGGCCCCGGGTCTCCCCTGCTGCCTGTGGCCACTCCCAAGGACCCCGGGCCCTGAGCACACTAAGGGTCTTGCACCTCTGGTGGCCACAGCCCGGCCCGGGGCAGCTCGGGCTCGCTGCTGAGCCTGCACGGCTTGGCCATTGGGGCTTCTCTGCTCCCCCAGCCACCCCTCGGGGCTCCTAGCCAGCCACGCGGGCCACGGGTCTCACGATCCCCACTGGGTCACCCCACGAGGTCGGGCCACCCTGGCAACATGAGTCTCCCGCCAGGAGCTTCGTTTCGGTCTCATCCGTGTGCTCTGGGCTGGGCGGGCAGGAACCTGGCAAGCCCGTGCCTGCAGCCGAGTGGGCGGGCTCCCTCGCCTTTGCCCGCGCTCCTGCCGCCTCTCGGGCACGATGTGCGTGGCCGTCAGCCTCAGGGCAGGGACCCGTGACTGCGACTCCTCAGCTTTGCCGCCAAATCCTACACTCGGATGGTTGCGGCACCTCTGACAGTTCCTCGCTCTTGCCGTCTGGGGTTTACGGAGCCTGTTCCTTGAATCTTGACTTTGAGAATCAGCCTGTCGCTGGTCCACCCCCGCGGCCGAGGCCCTTGCTGCGTGGCACCCCTGAGCCCCTGGACGCTCTGTCCTGCCCTGGGCAGATCACTGGGCACCGGCCCCAGGCTCCTCCCCACCCCAGTGCTACGTGCGGGCTCCCTTCCTGGGGTGCGTGAGGGCGGCTCGTCACAGGCGGGGCCTGGCAAACGCGCATCTGCTTTTCTTCCAGCGAAGGGCAGCATCGTCCTGAAGTATGAGCCGGACCCCACGTGAGTGGCGCCCTGCGCTGGCCCTGCGGGTGGCGGGCGCCCTGGGAGCATTCTGGGGAAGGGCGCAGGGCTGGAGTGCTGTTCGCGCAGTGGTTGTGAAATACCACTAGGCCCAGCCGGCCAGAGCCGGAAATGCCCAGTCCCTGCCCTACGGAGCTTGGAGACCTGGTTCTGCTTCCCGCCTGGGCAGGAGTGCAGCGCTGGGCCACCAAAGGGGGCTGGCCTCCACCCCGCTGTGGGGTGCCCTGCTGGATAGGGGGACAGGTGCCCAACTGGGGGTCAGGGACAGCCAGCAGGTGACCACGCCCACCTGGGCCTCCTGGGAGGAGCAGCCCCATTGTCCGAGGGCAGAGCAGGGGTGGAGCGCCCCGGGTGGCCCGCAGGCTGTGCCTGGTGGGGGTTGTGGCCGGAGGGCGGGCGCAGCTGCAGCGGCTGCTGGGGTTTGAGCTGAGCAGGTGCTGTCTGCAAAGGGGAGACCAGGGAGGGGCTAACGTCCATTCGAGGTGCTCGCGTGGACGTCTAGGGGCAGGGGGCTCACCAGGGCGTCTGTCGCAGGCAGCCCGACACCCTCCAGTGCCCCATCGTGATGTGCGGATGGCGGGGAAAGGCCTCTGTCCGGACCTTTGTGCCCAAGAATGAGCGGTTCCACTACCTCAGGATGATGGGGCTCGAGGCGCTAGCCGAAAAGAAGAAGGAAGCGCCTGAGCCGGCCGACGGGAGCACGGCTGACGCCGGGACCGGGGAGGAGCAGGCCCTGCACGAGGCTGAGCCGGATGCCAGCCCGGGCAGGGACCCAGCCACGCCGGCCCGGTGAGGCCAAGCCACCCTGGTGTCCAGAGCCAGACGCAGGGCCCTGGCCTCACAGGACGTGTCTTAGAGCGGCGGGCGGGGCAGGCACGCGTGCTGGGGACGCTGGTCGTGCCGTCCCCGGGCTGGGCCTGGCCGTCGAGGGCCTGCTCCTGGCTTTCAGGTCCCTTCTGTTATTGCCTATATCGGTCTTTATTTATAGAGAGAATCTATAACTCCTGTGAGTCGTCGGGAAACATACCGCTTGCTGTCATGGTCAGCTGCGCGGCGGGCGGTGGGGGGCTCCACGCGGGGCCTCCGCGGACTTCTGTGCCTTGTGGGAAAGGGAGAAACGCGCTTTCTCGAGGAAGAGCTGTCTCTTGACGTGGGATACTAATGCTGAGGGTGTTCTGCTTTTACAGGGGTGCTTTGCAATTTTAATTTTTAAATGGGGTTTGGGATCCTTGGAAAGTTTAAATAAAGAGTTATTCATGAGACACCTGTGCGAGGCTCATGTTTCGCCTTGGGAGGCAGGAGGACCGGCCTGCTTTGGGGCCAGTGCAGAGGACATGCCCGTGGGGCTTTTGCATCTCAGCTGGCGGGGCTTTCGGCAAGCCAAGGTGCTCCAGAGGGAAGCAAAGTCTCATGAAATGGTCTCGGGGAGATGGCGTTGCCGCAGGCGCAGGGATGAGGCGTGACTCTCACACCCGACGCAGAAACGAGCCCCGAAGGATGACGACACGTGTGTAAGCCCCGAAACCGTGAGGCGAAAGGAAACCGCAGCCAACTCCGTCAGCCTGGGCGGCTTTCTAGATTTGACATCAAAAGCAAAGGTAACAAAAGCCAAAATAAAATCAAGCATCAAATCAAAAACCTCAGCAAGTCAGCAAGATGAAAAGGTGACCCTTGGGGCGGGAGAAAACACCTAAACCCCAGTATCTGACGAGGGCTTCAAATCCAGCACGTCAGGACCTGGCGCGATAGCAAAGAACCAAATATCCCATGAAAAATGGGCAAAGGACCCTAAATAGACATTTTCCCAAAGAAGACATCCCTGTGGCCAGCGGGCGTCGGGGGTGAGCGCTCATCGGCCGCGCTCAGCCCCAGGGGCTCCTCCGCCGCGGTCTCCGGCAAAAGGATGATCCCGGCCTTGGGTCGACGTGTCTGTGAGCACCGGAGCAGACGACAGCAGACTAGCGGGCCCCGCGCCTCGCCCGTCCCCCTCCCCCACCTCCCGGATTTCTGCTTAGAGTCCAGCGCGCCGGCCCAAGGCTGGCCCCGCCAGGCGCCTTCTCACCCCACTCCTGCCCCTCGCGGGCGGAGCGCGGCTGTTCATCCTTCGCTCTGAGTTCCGTCACCCTCGGGCTTTTGATTGATTCAGGATTTTTGTAGGAACACACTTTCAGCATATGGAAGTGGGGAGAATGGGGCCGTGAGCCTCACGCAGCCCAGTTCCCACCGCCCCACAAGCAACCTGGCTAAGGCTGCGCCCCCGCGCCCCCGGCCCGCCTGCAGACACGCACGTAGGCCCAGGCACACACGTGCCCCAGACGATTTTAAAGCAGACCCAAGACATTCTATCACTTCATTCATAAATTTCCAGGGGAAAAAAGAGATGCTCATTCTCTTAACACAACCACGACAGGATTTTCTCACCTGAGAGGGTGCGAGGTCACAGAGTTGAATCCTGTGGTGCCTCAGAAAGAAAGACTGCAGCTTCCAGGACACCCCGCGTCGCTGCCGTGTGCCCAGGAGCTGGGGGGAGGCCCTGCTGGGCAGCCCACGCGCAGCTCTGCACCATGCTGCTGCTCCAGCCCCTGCCCCTGGGAGCCCGGCGCCTAAACCCTCACCTGGTGACCCTGTGCTGGGAGCCGGCCACGCCCTTCCCCTCTTGCATTCGACCAATGTCTCCAAAATGCGTCCCGCTCCCTGCAGGGCTCCGCTCCACTCCTGAACACCCCTTCAATGAAACCCCCTGAATTCCAGCTGGTACGTCATTAAACTAGTTCCCCCAATGATTACCCAACCCAGCGGGTCTCCAGCGCAGCCGCCCACTAGAATCACCTGAGCGGCCTTCCCCCAGGGGATCCGGTGGGCTCGGTGTGGGCCCGGTGGTTCTTCTGGCAGCTGGGTGCAGGCCACTGGCCTCCCGGCCCCAAGTGCTGGGGGTGTCCGGGACAGACAGGCGCATTAGAAAGAGCAGCTCCGGATGCCTGGAATTGTTTGTTTGACCCAGTTTTTGATGTTCAAGTGAAGGCAGCAACTGGAGCCAGGTTGTGAAGGCTCCGGGGACCTTTCCCTTAGGACTGGGCTCTGGCACGGCCCTTTCTGCTGCCTGCACCTTGCAGGGGCTCCTGGCATCTTCGGAGTAGCCAGGCCTCCAGAAGCATCTGTGAAAATGAAGATGTTCCGTGTTCCGGTAAGTGAAGACGCTCAGGCCTCTGCGCCGCTGGCTTCTGGAGTCACCTGAGGCCTTGAACGCGGGAGGCGCTGGGAAGCTAGACGGGGCTCGCAGCCTGATGGTGGACACCTGGGTGTGAGGTGGGCCTGCGTGGGTGGGCGCACCTGGGCCTGGAGGGTGAGGCTATACGGGCGGCAGAGGACAGCGTGCGGGGAGAACACGAGAGAATGGCAGAGCCGACCCAGACGGAGTAAAGATTCACTGGGGGCCGGCAGGCCGGGGTGGAGAGCGCCCCACGCATTTCGGGAGCTCTTAGGAGCTGCTGAGAGGGATGTCTGAATGTGGACCAGGTGGGCAGGGCCGGGCTGGAGAGACTCAAGCCACGGGGCTTGCCACCCTGGGGCTACCACGCAAGGGGGAAACTGAGTTCAAACAACCACGCCTGTTTCTGCGCTCAGTTCAGCGCCTGGATGAGCTCCATGGGTCCCGCCCCAGAAGGGCAGCTGGCGCCGCCGTCCCCAAGCTGCGTCCCACCCAAGGAGCTCTGGGGAAGAGTCTTCTGAGAACGACATGTGAGCTGCAGTCTCGGGGAGCCAGGCAGCGGTTCCGAGCAGGGGCAGGCGGCCGGGGCGGGGGCTGCAGAACCGCCTGTGGCTATTTGGATGGCATGGGCCGAGGCTGGGGGGGGGGGGTCGGACGTCAGTGCCGGCCTTCAGAAGAGGCTTGGAGAGGTGCTGGCGGGAGAGGGGAGAGGGTAGGGGCCAGGTGTGCAGGTGGTGGGGTGGGGAAGCAGGGTGGCAGTGCCCGCAGGTGGAATCCTGGAGGTGCGTGGGTTTGAGCGAGGGCCCAGGGGTGCACATGGGGTACAGTGAATTTGAGGATGTGTCCCCACTTCCATGCCCCCTGCGCCTCACCTGTAAGGGGACGACGGTGGCCTCAGAGGGTCATTGGGCCCAGAGACCCTCGGCCTGCCTGTGGCCGGGGCTGCTTTCTGCAGAGCTGGGAGCAGGGCCCGCTCCAGTCTCCAGGGCTGTCCTCATCTGCAGGGACCCCGCGAGGGCGTCTCACCCCACCCTGCTGGCGTGTTCCACCTCTGGTCCCTCTGCTGGCTCCCAAGGGCCTGTCCTCGCAGCCCCTCCCTCTGGCTTGCCCTAGCAGCACGGCGGCCCATGCTGGGGGTCCTCGGCCCTGGGACGCCCCATGGCTTAACGGACTCCCCCAAAGCGAGAACATTTACTCTTTGGCAGTGAACATTTGCGGGGCGGCTTTTTTTTTTTTTTAATAGATATATTGAAAGTTTATTTATTTATTTATTTTTTAAATAATAAATTTTATTTTTATATTCCCCATACAATTGCAGCCCCCCCATTCTGACCCCAATCCCTCCCCTCCCGCCCCCGCCCCCCTAAAAGTGTCTCTGGTTCATAGTTGTTTGTTGATTTTGATTTTCACTTTCTTATGGTTATTCTTTTTCCTGGTCCCTTATTTAAGTTTTCTAGATTCCTGCTATGAGTGAGACCATCCGGGATTTTTTTTTCTTTCTGGCTTATTTCGCTGAGCATGATCCCTTCCAGAGCCATCCATGTGGCTGCAAATGGCATGTGTTTATCTTTTTTGAATGCTGAGTAATATTCCATGGTGTATATGGACCACATCTTCTTGCTCTGTGTTGAAGCAGCGCTTGTTCTCCTGGCTTTTCCAGTTTCCCCCTCTAGCCTGTTCGAAAAGCATGGGAATTTCTCATGTGAAAAGAAAAAAACACGAAAGCTAATGCTTACATAGTAGCTGCTTGTTTTTAAGGTCCTTTCTTCGCCAGAAGGAAAAGCCCACGTCCTCAGCCCTGATGTCTGGGGGAGTGTGGGTGTGGGGCGTTCGGAGCCCAGGACGAAGATGTCAAGTTGGGGCAGAACCGGGAGCTGGATGCTCAGGTCCTGCAGGGGACGCTCCCACCTTATGAGGCCCAGGAGGGGGCCTTGCCTTCCCCGTGAGCCCAGCGCCCCCCATCCGGGCAAGTGGCTCCCCCAGCCTCACCTGTCACGGACAGACAGATGCAACAGAACCACTTCAGCTATTCAAGAGTGAAGTTTCCAGCAAAGTACCTTTTGGTTCAAAAGCCGCCCCATCTTCTTGGGGAGATGGGGACGACCTGGGAGCCAAAGCTAAACCACGGTGGGACAGAGCAAGTTTCAGGTCCGCAAACTGAACCCCAGAGTGTTTAAAATGATAATATCAATACCCAGGAACTGTCTGCAAAATGCAAGAAAGATTTATTCTTAGAAAATTTGAAAATTGTCATTGGTTTTAGAGAAAATCATTTCGGTGGATGTTGAAAAGGCATCTGATAAAGTTAATTATTCATGTGAAAAATTAAAGTTTCTTACTAAACTAGGAGTCACAGTGAACGTTCTTAACCTGCTAAAAGGTACCTAAAAATATGCAAGTCATTGTAGCGATGGAACATGGATGTATCCACTTCAAACTCAGCAATGAGACAAAGATATCGATGTTTCCATGCTGCTTTTTAACATTGGTTGGAAAAGGGAATCAATAGCTTATGATAGAAAAAGAGGGAAATTTGTCACTATTTGCAGACGATATTATTCTTGCAGAGATAACACAAAAGCCTATACACATGATTAGAAAAATAGGCGTTTAGCAAGGGGAGTGTAATAAAATTGACCTCCAAATGTCAATAGCAAAAATGTAATAGAAAAAGCCTCTGTGAGGCGCTGTGGAACGAATCTACGAGGCTCTCACGTGTAAAACTGCTTCACAGAAAACCCGCACGTGCAAGGCCAGGGGCCCCAAATCATGGGTGGGAAGTCTGCTCACACTCAGACGTGGACTTCATAAAGACGTGACTTTGCCCCAAATAGCTCTCTGGAGGATGCCTGTCCCCGTCAGAGTCGCCACGGGGCCCTCTGGACTGGACGCCTGCACGCTGACGGGCAGAGGGGCAGAGGCCCGAGACCCGAAGGAAGAGGGGCACAGGCCCCCCGAGCAGAGGCCGTGTCTCAGTGTGAGGCTGCGTCGCTAAGACACAGCTGGTCTACACTGGCAGGTCAGCCGCATTCAGAGCAGAGTCCCGGATAGACCAGGGCCCCCAGGACAAGGCCCCCCACCCGAGGGCTTGGCGGGCTGTCACTGGGTGACCGCTCCTGGGAGATGGTCCAGCAGATGGAGCTGGAAATTTCCCGTGGCCCATTGTAGGGTAATGAATCAGGCTTTTGTGTCACCGGCCTCCACGGCCATCACCTGTGGCCTTGATCATGTTGCGGCAGCAGGCGCATGGGCACGGGGCACACACGCCCGACTGGACACCTGGAGCGTGGGTGGGGGCCTACGTGAGCACACACCTGAGCCTGGGGCGGGGCTAAAGGCAGGGGATGAGGGCCACGGGTGACGTGGGAGCAGCCAGAGGCGTGAAAGGTCCCTGGGGGCGGGAAGGCTCGGTCGCCCGCCTGCCTGCCGGCACCCCTTGCCCAGCCCGTGCCCACCTTCCCGCTGGCGCACCTGGGAGAGCACCAAAGCGGAAAAGCACCGGGGCTCCGAGCTCTTCATCCTCTGCCCAAGTTGGCAGTGAGCCTGCCCCATGCCTGCTGGCGCTGGCCGCCTGGAGGAGACACCGAGACCAGCCCCCTCCCTGGCCAGACGCGCGTCAGCTCTGCTCTGATCAGAAACAGAAACTTCAAGACAAAACTTTAAGGATTTAAGGCAAACACGGACGCGGCTTCCCTCGCGCTCTGCCGCTCCTTGCTCCCCGCGCCTCGCCCTGGCCCCTCGGCTGCGGCGGCCACGTCTCTGGCACAGGCTGTGACGCTGCCTGGTCAGCGGCTCTCGGTGGCGCATCAGCCGAGTTCGATGTCACTCACGCACTCCCTGCTTTTTCACGCTACCTTGTATCCTATATTGAAGTTATTTAATTATCACTTATTAAAGCAGCCTGTTCAGGCTCACCTACTGGGTCCTGGAGTAGTTTTACGTCGGTCAAAGAACGAACCTGGCAGAGAATCCTGTAGTAACGAGCAGCCTGAACAGACTCGCCCGGGCATCCGTCGGGGTGGCCTCCGGGCCCGCCCAGCGAACAGATATTTTACAATTTAAAGGCCCCGTAACTGATCTCGCTCCTCGCTCTGGCTCGCGCTGGGGAGGCCGAGTGGCGCCTGCCGGAGGTGATGGAAGCCATGCAGAGGACTGTGGTTTTGCCGAGAGGCGCTCTGGCCGGCTCCAGGGGCGCGGAGCAGCTGGGGGGCTGCTCTGAGGGCAGGAGGCCCTTGCTTGCTGCCTGTGCCGCAGCCCTGACCACTGACCGCCCGTCCTGCTTGTCACGCTGAGTCAACCGTCGTCCGGAAGCTCAGTGACTTAAAGCAAAAAAGTCATTATCGTTTTTATCTGCATTATTGTTCCTCTTGCTCCTCCCTGAGGGCGTGACTGGCGAGCTGGGGGGCTCTTCCTGGGGGTCACCTTCCCTGTGGCGCTCAGACTGGGGTTGGTGCTGCCTCACTGCAGGAGGGCGAGTTCCTCGGCTTGTGCGCCACCCGCCTCCGTGGCCGTGGCCTGCAGCCTTGACTGCGTGGATGCAGGGGGGCGCGTGGATGCAGGGGGGCGCGGGACCTGGCCGTGGGCCGGGAGCGCGGGTTTGGGGCGCGCACCCCTGAGCCTGGGGTGGCTGAAAGGACGCGGCGCCCGCAGGAGAGGGGGCGCCGGATGACCCGGAGACACCCGAGGGCCCAGCGCAGCGCAGCTCAGAGACTGGCGGGGCCTGGGGGCTCGGCTGCCGGCCCCCCCCCTTCCCCCCCTCCTGGACGCGGGAGCGCCTGGTCCCCGGGGAGCGCTGGAGACACGGAGGATCCACCGAGGGCTGGGGGTGGGTGGGGTGGGTGGGGTGCGGTGGGGTGCGGTGGGTGGGATGGACGGAGCCTGCCGTGCCTGCGCCCTGGGCTCGCTCGCGAGGGGTGGGTGCCGGGGCGAGCGAGGACTGGGGCGCTCGGCGGGGGGTGCTCCCCAGCGGGGTGGCGGGGGTGCTCCGGGAGGGGGGGCGCGAGGGCCCTTCCCGTGGCCGAGCCGAAGGGCCGGGCGGGCAGGAGGCGGCGCCCCGCTTCTCCCCGCGACGGGCTGGGGGAGGGGCGCCTCCTCCGCGAGCTGGGGTCCCCCCTCCCCCCCCTCCGCCCGCCACCTCTGCGCTCGCCCCTCGCTCGGGCGGCGCCCCTGGCCACCCGCGGCGGGCACGGCCCCGGCCCCGCCCAGCAGAGCCCGCGCCGGGCGCCCCGCGGCAGCCGGCCTCCAGCGGGTCTCGGGGTCCCCCCCTCCCCCGGCCGGCCCGCGGGGCGCGGCGGGCCCGGGGCGCGACCAGGCGGCGCGGGGGACCGGCCGGGCCTCACTCCCGCCCGCGCCCGCGGAGCCGCGCACCCCCGGGGGCGCCCCGACCCCAGAGCGGCGGCGGGGCCCGAGGGCCGGGTGCTCGCAGGGGCGTCCGCGGGGGCGGGGCGGGCGGGGCGGGCGGGGCGTCCTGCAGGGAGAGGGGCGGGGCGTCGGCGCAGGAGACGGGGCGGGCGGAGCCTCGGCACAGCGTCGGGGGCGGGGTTTCGGCGCAGGAGTAGGGGGTAGGCGGGGCCTCAGCGTGGGTGTCGGGGCGGGGCGTCGGGGCCGGAGCAGAAGTAGGCGGGGCTTTAGCTCAGGAATGGGGCGGAGCGTCGGCGCAGGCGTAGAGGGGGCGGGGCGTCGGGGCCGGAGCAGGGGTGGGCGGGGCTTCGACGCCGGACAGGAGGTAGGCGGGGCTTCGGCGTCGGCGGGGGCGTCGGCGCAGGCGTCAGGGGGCGGGGCGGCGGCGCGGGGGCAGAGGGCACGAGCCTCGGCCCAGGAGGAGGCGCGGGGCGGCGGCGCAGGCGCAGTGAGGAGGCGGCGGCGCGCAGTGAGGCCTGCGGCCGGGGCGGGCGTCCGGGGGGCGTCGGGCGAGGCTGCGGGGCTGTCCCGGGCGGGGGCGGGGGCGGGGGCGGGGGCGGGGCGGCTCCTCCCGGGCGGCCCGCGGGTGCCGTGTCCCGCCCCGCGCGCCCCGCCGCCCGCCCTCCCTGTGCCCCCCCCCCCCCCCCGGAGACGCGGGCCCGAGGACGCGCGGGGCAGGGGCCGGCAGCGACGGCCGGGGCGGGGAGCGGCGCCCCGAGCGGAGACGCCTGCGGGCCGGGGGAGCCGGGCGGAGGGAGGGCCGGGCCGGGGCGGGGGGCCGGGCCCCGTGCAGACCTGGGTGGGGGGGCCGGGCGCCCGCGGGCCGCCCCCGACCCGCGCCCGCAGAGGTCTCGCCTGGGCGGGGCCGGTCACGCCGCGGACGGCGCTGGGCCGCGGGCCCTGGGGTGAGAGGAGAGCCGGGGCGCGGTGCAGGCGACTCGGGGTTTCCAGCCACGTTGTCAGAATTACGTCAACAGGCAACAGACGTGCCGGCGCCGGGAGGACTGAACACGCGGTCAGGGAGCCTCGGGCAGCAGGTGGAAGCCACGGGCCTACTTTGGAAGGGCAATTTACGTTTTTTCATAGGTCCGGGAGCACCAGTAAAAACAGCTGTTTTGCCTGAAAGAAAATGCTACGATATTTTAAAAATGAAAGCGCAGTGGCCGCGCGCTAGATCATAAACTAAGGGCGTTGCAAAAAATTAATGATAAACAACTCAAAGTCTTGGGAATAAGCAGCACGTTCTTTGATGCTCTTGGATCAGAAAAGAATTGATGGAGAATTATGGCCTGTCTAGAAACCACACCAAGGAGAACAGTTCCTGCCCACACCGGTGGGGGAAGCCACCAGCAAAGTGTTTAATCTCCGGTGCTTCTGGTTAAAGAAGAAGGAAACATACTTAGAAGCCACTTTACAATTTTAAAAAAAGCAAAGCAAAGCACACCTGAAGGAGGAGGGAAATTTGCACAGTGGAGAGCAGGAAGGGTCATGCACTGCGACGCGGGGACCTCCAGAAGGCCAGTAAAGAAAGACCCACCCTGAGGAGCCAGACGGGGCTCTGCCCACAAGGAGGGGTGAAAAGGAAGACTTGGGTTCTGGGCGGAGCCTGGGGGCAAAGACTAAACCGCAGAAAGACAAGAAGTAGGAAATGAACACACATTTGCATACTAGACACTGACTGCGGTTGGAGACCCCTGGTCTCACTTGAGCTCTACAAAGGCTATAAAACCTTTGAAAATTTCCCCTGAAAATTCTTCTGGGTCATAAAAAGAGATGGCTGTTTTTCTGTGGTTCAAAAAACTTACATAACTAATGTAAATACTTTGATGGAGATGTCCACCATGCACAGAATTCATTATATCAACACCTATTAAAGGAGAAAAGTCAGGCCGTCAAATGTGTCTACTCAGTGAAAACATTTTAACCGCCATTCCTAAGAACAATTTTGTAAGCAAAATAAGGATGGGTAGAAACAGCTTAACCACTCTTACTAAAAATCAAGAGTGATTTTAAATTGAAAAGTACCCCAACTGTTGTAATTGAAATTGGGATACAGACAGAAGAGCAAGCTTTTATCTATTACATGTAGCATTGTTAGGAGTTGGCGCCTCAACTCCGTCCAGGGTTCCCAAAGACTACGCGGAGCCAGAGATGCAAAAGCAAAAAGGCTTCATTGCTAGCGTAAGCTAGGGCCCAGCTCTGCCTGGAGTACTGACACAGCAGTCTCACCAGGTTGAGAGAGGGACCCCCTCCCAGAGCAACCAGCTGTTTTGTACTTTGTTGACAGGATGCGGGGACTTTTCACACCTGGGGCAGGGTCCACCCTGATTGGATAGCTCTCATGGTGCAAGCTAGGTTTCGTTTACCCTTGTCTTGTGGTTTTTACCCCAGTCTTGTGGTTTTTTGTCCCGAAACGAAACTAGGGCATAGCTGTGCCCTTCAAAATAACTGTTTTCCTTAAAATGGCTGCTGTCTTGCTATGCCTAATTCTTTAATATCTTACAGCATCATCTTGGAGGCTCTAAAATACAGTAAGAAAATGTGTGAAAATTGGAAAAGGTGATAGGAATCTCTTTGCTAAAGATACTGTATAGTTAGAAAACTCAAGAGACTCACTGTCTGAACAAGGCGAGGGTTGAAGTGTTGTGTGTACAAGATAAGAGGTGGCCACTTCTGCTCTCCACCCCTGCAGTGTGTTCCCAGAAATGATTATAGTAGCAAAAGCTGTAAGTAGCTAGGATTAAATTTAACAGGGCATGGGGCCTCCCCGGTGGCGCGGTGGTTGAGCGCTGGGCTGCGAAGCTGCCTGCAGCCTCTGCAGTGCCGGCTCGATCCCCGGCCACCGGGCGAGGGTCCCAGATGGCGCGCAGACCTCGCCTGCCGCCCGCTGCTCCCCTCAGCAGTGTCCTTCGGTCCTTCTGCCTGCTCTGCTCCCCACTCTGGCTCTGGTGAATCCTCTCACCCTCCCCCGCTTCTGACTGTGCCCAGCGCTTGTATAAATGGATGAATCTTTAAAAAAAAAAAAAAAAATTAACATGGCACAATGCTCATGTGAAGCAAATCATAAAATTTTATTAAAAGACATAAAGCAAGATGGGAAGGTCCAATGTCACTGAAGTATCAAATCTTAAAATTATTATTATAAATTTAATTGAATTGCAATTAGTATCCCAACAGGGGCATTTGATGAAATTGACTAGAATGATCTTGAGATTTTAGGGGAAAATGAAATCCTGAGAAAAGCCAAAACACTGAAGGCCTGAAGATTCTCCTGACCGACGTCGGGACACCATGAAGTCACAGACCGTCAGGGTCGAGGGCCAGGCTACATTCCTGTTTATGAGGGGGCGAACACTTGAGAAATGCGATAGTTTCTTTCAGTGGAAGAAATCTGGATTTCTTAATATGTACATCAGCACGACGGGGGCGGGGGGGGGAATAACAATAGAACCTCATCTTTCAGCAGTAAATGATACATAGAATAAAGATTTATATGTACACAAATGAAACAGAATCTTATCAGGAAATGTAATTAGCTGGTGCTAATACAGCAATTAAAAAATTTACATATGGCACAAGTCATAAACAAGATACTAGGTTGAGAGCTGGTATTATAAAAGCATTAGTAACGCAGAAATGTTTGTAATACAGATGACAAAATGTTAATTTCGGCAATCTATTCCAGAAGGAAAGGAAAACCATCTAGTATTATGTGTGGGCAAAGATTAGAGAAACAAATCTCCAAAAATCCAAGCCATTGCTTCTTGGAAAGCAGCATTTACTAAAAACGTGAAATAACGTGAATGCACACACAGTCTCACCTGACAGATGACATCCTGAGGCTGTCCGCTGACACGAAAGCATCCCCGTGGAGGAGCTTCCCTGACCCGGCCAGTCCAGCGTGGGCGAGTGATGAAGTGTGATGGCGACGCTGGAAGAGGACGACGCAGACGGGCTTCCAAGGTCAACGGTGACAAAGGACCTTTCTGTGCACACACGCGTGCACACGTGTGTGTATGGACACACACCCATGTAAACACATGCCTGCGCACACGCACCTGCAGATGCACGCACAATCACGTGTGTGCCCTGCAGACACGAGACGCTTGCACAGGATCGTGCGTGGCGTGCGCGGAGTCTCTGTGCATGGAGTGAAACAGCAGGGACCGCAGTGCCCTCGGCTGGAGGCAGTGACGTCCCAGGGGCGGGCGGGGGGCTCAGAAGCAGGCGTGACGGGGAGTGTGTGTGACACACCAGTTCACAGGCAGCCGGGCTGGCCTGCACTGACACCCGCCTACGAGGTGGGCCCAGCGCCGGACACGGCTGTCGGGAGCGCAGGTCCTGCTCCGGCAGCGCTGTCGCCTCGTGGTCACAGCCCTGACAGTGGGCACGCCGGTGACACAGTGGGGGGCGGCCAACTTCTCATCACCAGGAGCGGGAGCCATGGGAGCAGACAGGGCTTCTCCGCTGGCCTTCCGCTCCCGTCCAACACCCTGGGCGGCTCCGGACGCAGGTGTCCCTGTCCCTCCCCCGTCAGCACCTGCGCCTGCTCCCTGGGAGGACAGCGGCCCCGACTCCCTTCCCAGCGTGGCGCGGGTGCCCATGTGCCTGCACGCGCTGGTCACAAGCCGGCTGAGCACCGGGTGTCCTGCCTGAGGTCGGTCTCAGCGCTGGGACCAGACCTGCCTTTGGGCCTCCAACTGCTCCTGCCCCGGCCCACCAAGGACCTTGCTTTGCCTCCTGCCTACAAGCGGGGGGGTGGAGCCCTGGGGGCCCAGTTCTGGGGGTTTCCAGACCCAGACGCACCCCAGAGCCCAACAGCTCAGAGCCCCCGGCCATTCTCTAGCTGGGCCACCGAGGGTGAGCAGCTTAGGCTGTGCCCAGTGACCTCATTTGTAAGTGGGGGCAAAACCAGAACTACTGATTCCAGAATCCTTTGTGAGTGCTGGCTGCCTGCATGCCAGCGTTGTACCTGCACCTCTGGCATCACTGGCATAATTAACAGCATCAACATTACCCGTAGTGACATCAGCACCACGAGCAGCAGCAGCAGCAGCATCACCATCAGCAGCAGCACGCTGAGCTGGCCAGGCGGAGGCTTCCCTGGGGCTGTCTCTGCCCCCCTGCGCTGGAGGCAGGATGGGTTGTGTTGTGTGTGGCTTCCCCTGCGGGGCCTGCTGTTGGCCCCTCCTGCTGAGCCGTGGGAGTGCCCGTCCAGAGGCCCTTCCCAGCCTTGATCATTCTTGCTGCGGCGTCTGTCCGGCTCTCTGCAGCACCTGGCACATCTGGCTGCTGCTCCGGGGAGCCTGCCCTCCCCCAGCGCTCCCTTCCCGGCTGCACCTCCAGTATGGACTTCACCGCAGCTGAGTTCTTGGTCTCCAGCTGTGGCCTCCATCATGGGCTCCACGCGGTCTGGCACTTAAGGGCTCTACGGGGCCCGGGGGCCTCCCCCTGCAACCCCAGCTCTTCTCTCCAGGGCAGGGAGCAGGGGCACAGCTGCCAGCCACGGGCACAGCCCCGAGCGCCACCACATTCTCCACACCTACACCGGGGTCCATGTTCCTGGGAATGTCTTTGCTGAGTCACATTAAATCAGTTCCTGAGTTACCTGCTGGTGCAGACGCTGTGGGCAGGCTCCATGATGTTGGCTTAGCTCAGACTCACACTTTATATAACTTTTCACGGCCGTATCTAATCGTTCTGTAATCTAATTGTGCAGAAAGTGAGCCCCTGAGACCAAGCTCCAATTTGATTTCAGGAATGAGGCGCGTAATTGGTGTCGCATCTCGAGCGCTCCCCACGAGGCGCTCAGGCAGTCTGGGGCTCTCGCCGACACTGGGGGAGCAGACTGCGCTGTGCTGAGCTCCCGGACATGGTCCACGCGGGAGGCAGCCGTGGGGCGCTCCCCGGTGCCTGGTCCGGGCTGGGCCCACGAGGGTGCTGGAGCAGCCGGTGTTCGGGGTGAGGGAAGGGCGGGCTCTGCCTCCCTAATTGAGTGGAAGCTGCCAGGAGCTCGGACAGTCTCAGCCACCCCAGCACGCCCGAGACAGTGTTTAAACACACTGAGAGCGAATTCTCAGACGATGCACCACTCACTGTGCGGGATGGGTGGCTTTGGGGTTCTTCACAGCCTTGTGCAGCCCGCCCCACGGCCCTTGGAGACACGTCCTCGCCTCCAGAGGCCAGGCCCCCTATAAGACCCCAACTTCCTCTGGGGGTGGGGTGCGGTGCCTGGAGAGTCTCTCCATGTTGCCTTGCTTGGCCCAAGTGCTGAGATCTCCAGACACAAGTCTCTGCCTTGGCCTGGTCAGCACTAGGCCTGGTCAGCCCTTGGTCTGGTCAGCTCTTGTTCTCGTCAGCTGGCGTGTGCCCGACGTGGAAGAAGACACGGAACCCCCCTGCCAAGCAGGTGCAGAAGGACCTGCTCAGGAAACCCTCAACATGGACCCACCACGACCTGGACTAGTGACACCCTGAGGGCTTCTGCTCAGTGCTGGCCGGGGCGCATCTCTAATGCCTAGACCCACGGAGGGGACGAAGTTAGACCAGGAAACGCTGAGATTAACAAGAAAAAGCCAAGGACCTGGGCGGGAAAGACAAGCCGCAGGCGCAGGAGCGATTTACAGAGAAGAAACTTCGAAGGCTTGCCGAAACGGGGTTGTTTAACCCAGTGGCAGTGAAAGCATCGCACATTGAAGAGCACTGTCGGTCACGGCCCTTCAAGCGTCCACTTTACGCCCGTTGGACCCGTGCACACCTGGAAGCGGGCGGCAGGCATGTGTCTGGCCGGGCCGGGACCCCGGCCCCTGGGGAGATGCAGCGCGTGTGTGCTGCGCCCGTGGGGAGCTGGTGAGTGGGGCGAGCGCCCGGGGCCCGAGTTCCCTGTGCAGGGCTGGAAACCGACTCCCAGGACACACCTGCTCCGGTGAGAGGCTCCTGGCCCTGCTCCTTGGGTGGGTGGGGACGCCGCCTGGGTGTCCCCATCAGGGGGCCCGCGTGGCTGCTGTCATGCGTGGTAGGGGAGACCCGGTTGTTGGGAGACCCCAACAATGAAGACTACGTGGTAGGCAGACCCGGTTGTTGGGAGACCCCAACAATGAAGACTGCTCACCACTTCGACCCCCACGGCCAGTGTCTCGTCTTGAGACATCGCCATCACTAACTTCCCCACCGCGCACACGCGCACACACACACACACACGTGCACGCTCTCTCCTTGACACACACACACACATGTGCACGCCCTGTCCTTGGCAGGCCCTGGAAAGCAGGCTGCAGGCTTGGGCTGCAGGCAAACGGCAGTGATCAGTTGCCCACCCTCCTGCCATCAGCATCCACGGTGGACACCCGAGGTCTTCCACGCTGCCTAGTGCAGCCCGGAGCGTGGTGTGGCGGGCGTGAGCCGGAGGGAGGCGTCACCGAGGGCGGGGGGCGGCAGAAGAAGGCGCGCGGGGAGCAGTGGAGAGCGTCCCCGGCCCAGGGAAGCAAGTGGATTGGGGCTTGCGGGGAGCCCGAGTTGCTGTCTCCCCGCTGGCTTGTCTCCCCTCGCCCGTGGGGGGATGCCGAGGGCTCCAAGCTTCTCCTTCAGGCTGCCTGAACGGCGGCGAGCCCGCCCGGCCTGGGATGGCGGCGGAACAGGGCACACGTGCGCGTGGCTGATCCTCGCTGTCCCTCCAGCCCCGGTGGCCGAGCCGGCTCTCCAGGAGCTCGCCTGGGCGAGGGCGGGAGAGGGGCTTCCAGAACCTCTTGCAGCGTGCTCACAGGGGCCCTGGAGGGCCGTGCTGGGGCCTCCCTCGTTCCCTTGCCCACCAGGGCGAGCCTGGCACCCCGCCCTGCCCCTGCCATGGCGCCATAAGCATTTTCATTCCTCCCGCCCTCCACGCTCATGCCCGCGGCGTCTTCTGGCCACCCATTTCCTTTCCGATTCTGCTTTCACGCTGCCCCCTCACCTTTTTTATTTTAAGCAAAAAAATTATAGGAAATACATGACTTCCTCCCTCCGCCCCCACTGAAATGGGAAAATAAATGAGAGAACCCACACAGAGCGTGCGGGGCTCAAGCGGGCAGTCCGGGCCGAGCCTGCGGGTCCAGGCCCACGCAGCCGGCTCCTGCCAGGCCTCTTTGTTCTGCTGGGTCCACTGGGCCTCTTGGGAGTGCAGGACCCCCGGCGCCCAAGCAGGCCAGGGGTCTTTTATTGCGGGAGCGCCTACTTTTGTCCAAAGTTCAGAATCATGGGGCAGGAAAGGAAGCCTCTGAAGGAGGATCCAGGGCTCGCCATGTGAGAGAGAAGGGAAATTGCAGGGTGAGCTCTGGGCGGGCGTTTCTGCGCTGGCCCTGCCTGGGTGGCTGTGCCTGTCCTGGGAGCTGCGGCCACCCTTTCCGGCGCCGGAGTCTTCCGGGGGCTGGTCTCGTCAGCAGACCCCTGCCGGTCACCCAGTGCCCACCCGCCCGGGGAAGGCCACCGGGGCCCTGGGCTCAGAGGGGCCTTCAGAGCCTGGCCCCGCGGCTGTGTCTGTGCCCGGTGCCCGGGGAGCAGCCAGGCCCCCGCAGCCGGTGATCTCACGCGTCCCTGGCATCTCTTTCAGTCTTGCCTGGATCAGCTTCGGGAAGAAAAGGCATCAGCGTCGCCTGGAACCACCCACACACTGGCACATGCCTTGCAGAGCTGCCAGCCTCAGCGAGGGGTGACCAAGCCTCCTGCCCCTCATCCCCATCTCCCTCCAATTAAAATGTTCCTGCCAGCTAGCCCTCCGCCCAGCCCTTTTCGTGTGCCCGCAAACTCAGGCAGGGCAGAGCTCGGCGGGGCTGCATGTGGGGAGGCGGGCGGCCAGGCTCAGAGACCTCCGCCCCGGCTCTTGGTGTTGGGGGCAAAGCCCAGGAGGAGTCGTCTGGGGAGAAGAGTGGGCCCTCCTGCACAGAGAGAGGAGTGGGTAATGGCGTGGCGAACCAAAGGGGAGGCCCTGCCCGGGTCCTGTGGCTGAGCCCCGGGGTGGGCTTGCGGGGCTGATGGTCTCTTCCCTGGTGGACATTGGGGATGAGCTTGCACGCTGAGCTCTCCCTTCCCACAGAAGACAGACCTTCCGTCCCCAGGTGGGCCTTTCCTCCCCGTGCTCCTGAGACGGGGTCTGTCCACAGCCAGGAGGCCGGCGGAGGCCATGAGTCGGGGCGCGGGGCTGGTGACTGAGGCGGCCTCTCGCCCGCGCAGGTGTTCTCAGCCAAGCAAATGTGAGCCAGGCCGAGGGAGAGGTGGTTCTGGGTGCTGGCGAGGCCCTCCCCGCAGCCGCCCCTGCTGGATTCCTAAGGAGTGGCCTGTTTGCTCCAGAGAGGGGCCGGCTGCAGCCTGGACGGGGCTCCCTGAGGTTGAGTTTAAGCCAACAGCAGCTGTCCTTGCAAAACTCACCCAGCTGACCCGGCTGCCTCCCTCCTGGCCAGCCCCGGCTGCACGGAGCCCCTGCACTCGAACGCCGGCAGACTGAGCACGGTCCGCGCAAACGCCGGCTCTGCAAACAGACGGCGCACGCCTACCTCGACATGCTGCATCGCCCTGGTTTTAAGTAAAAATAACTTGCTTCCATGAACATGTGGAGTTTATTCCAGCATGGAAATAGGCTGCTCTAATCAGGTGCGTGGCCAAAAGGGCAGCGGTCAGGGTGGGCGCTTGTGCAGTTTTGACCGGCCCCAGGCAGACCCGGTTCCCGGCGCGAGGGCACAAGAACAATCCTGCTGGAACTTTTGCTTTTGCCCGAAGAAAACCACATCCCTGGACACAGAGTAGCTCCCCTTGGTGGACTGTCCCACCCAGCCGCGGATGGACACACCCTGGGGAGGGGCGTGTCTGGCTACACCCATCCCGGTCGCCCAAGGGAATTCAGAGCCACACCCGTTGACAGAGGGTCTTCCCTGCCTTTGCCCAGAGGAAACCGTGGAGCCCGCTGGGGTTGAAGGAGCAGCCAGACGTCAGCCCACAGCCGCTCGCGCTGTCAGCCCGGCTGCGCCAGATCAATCTCATTCTATTTCCAAAATAGCATCTTGAGCCTGGGCCGCGTGCCAGCCGTGGGCTCCTGCCTCCTGGTGTGGCTGCTGCCTCGCAGCACTCGGCTGAAGAGATGGACTAGGTGTTGGCCTGGAAGGCGCTGCAGGTCCCGGAGCGGAGTTTCTCACGGCCGGTGTGAGAGGCGGAGGGCGGTCAGAGCTGCTGGGCTGCGAAGGCCTCGCTCGTCAGCACTAAAATAGCCACATCTTTAGAGTTTAAAAGAAAAATGTGCTCTTGCTGTGAACATGTCTTAAATACTGGTATGAGGGTTGAAAATTCCTCTGATAAACAGTTTAAAATAAAAGCTGAAAAGCTGCTTCCAGAGAGAGGTTTTCCAAATGACACTGATGCTCCATCAGATTCAGCTGGTTCCATCTCCTCCATCCGCACAGGGATGATCCAGGACGTGCTTCGGGGTGTTTGTTTGGCAAACCAAAGTGAGCCAAGCACAGAAGACGGAGGGAGCCCAGGACAGACGCCTCCCACGCCGGCATCACGCTCCCGAGTCCGAGAGGCCACAGGCGCCCCAACTCTCCATGGAAGAGCTTCTTTGGTTTTGCCCCCTCGCCTCCTAGAATCGCTGCCACCCCGCGGGCAGGGCTCTGCATTCTCTCACATGTGCATCCCCTTCTTCCAGAGCTGCCCCTTTCTCTCCTGTTGTTTTTTGGGGGCATGCAGTTCCCACCCCCTCCTTCAAGGGTCTTGGCGGTGGACGGCGCTGGGGAGAGTGGACCTGCGTGAGCGGTGAGACGGTGTGGAGGCTCAGCAGCGCCTCTGGGTGTAGATCAGTTGACAAGTGACCTGTGCTCCTGTGTCTGGGTGACCCTGGGGCGCAGTCCCGGGCAGAGCGGCCCCGGAGGTGAAACCACCACCAATGTCTGTTGTCGCTCCCTCGGCGTCTCCTCCAGCGACTACTGCAGACCTAGAGGTAGAAAGTGGTTTTGTGCCTCAGAGTAGGGCAGCCCTGAATTCGCTTCCAGGGGAGGCCTGAGAGGCCACCTCCTTGTTTCAACTCTGCATGAGGAACAGGTGCGTGGCAGTGGGGAGCAGGTGCAGGTATTTGCTTTCTCCCTGACCAAGAGCAGGACCCTCTCCCCTCAACCCACGCTGCTCTGTCCCTCCCCGGCCTTGAAACAAAACCTGCTTCCCGAGGACTGCGTGTCTGGACTGCGGCCGGCGCCTGCCCCATGAGACCGGGGCCGAGCGGACATCGCTCCTGCCGTCCCTGCCACCAACAGCTTTCCAGCTCGTGTGCCTTGTCCCGGGGGTCAGCTGGGCGCTGGGGTTGCTAGATACTCATCATTTGAGAACTGGAGGGTGTAAAGGTGAGAAGGAAGAACCCTAAAGCCGAGGGGTGCACTGTTAGGGTAACGTGTTCGGAGGAAGAACGTCTTGACCATGACCCGGGAGCCGAGCCCCGAGCCCCTCTGACATCCCCAAAGCAAGCGCGGAAACTGCTCTCTGCACCAACGTGCTTCCATCGCCGGGGCCCACCTGGGAGCCCCGTGGCCTGTCGAGCCCGTGGGGCTGGGGAGCAGAGCTGGTATGTGGCCGTGGGAGCAGCCGATGGTCCCCAGGGAGAATCGTGAGCATGAGAAAGCCCCACTGAGCGGGGCCTTGCCGGCGCCCCTCCCGGCACCTTGGAAAGGCCACTCTGCCGCCTCCCCACGGCAGAGGAGCGGCCCCGTGGCCTCCCTGCCCTTCAGGAAGTGAACCGTGGCCATGGGCTGGCGCCAGAGGCCCAGGTGAGACAGCGGGGAGCACCCCTCGGGACGGGGGCCCGCACCACGGGAGGCCGCCGGGCGGACGGCACCCTGCTGCTGAAACCAGGACTCCACACAGGGTTCGCCAGGGGGAGAAGTGGCAGGTGCCGCCCAGGTCCCTCCTGGTCAGTGTGGACGGAGGCCATGTCCTCCGTGGGGGCCACGCGCTCTCTGAGGGCGCCCTCCGCCTCCCCTTCCCACCCCTGTCCTTCCTCTCGCCCCGCCGTGGCTCCGGAGCTGCTCCACGACGTCCTCCCTGGTTATCAGCCAGGAGACCCCGCACTGCTCAGTCCTCAGCCTCAGATGGGCTTCAGGCAGGGCCGCCATCCTGTGCTTCCCGCAGGAAGGACACGTGTCTGCAACACCCACGTTCCCTCCAGCTCGGGGAGAACGTCGGGGGTGCAGAGACGGTCGATACGTATGTGCCGCTGACTCAACAGGGGTCGGGTGGAGCAGAGGGGGGTGGGGCAGCTGTGCCCCAACAGCGTGCTTGTGCGGCCGGGCCTGGGCCCTCCATCGTGGTCCCATGTCAGAGGCCACGTCCACGGCGCCAGCTCGACTCCAAGCACTGGCCCGTTTCCACCAGCCCCAGGCCGCGGGGGGCGCTTACAGCCTGGACGCTGAGCCCCGCAGCTGCAGAGACCCCTAGAGACCAGACGTGGGCGCGTCTGTCGGGGCTTTCCCGTGAGTGCAGTTTCCCTCTCAGAACCTAAGGGTGGATTTTGATAGATGGAGTGAACATGGGGGCTGAGAAATTTGGGCCAAAAAGCCATGTTTTTTTCTGAGTAAAATAGATTTCAGAGACTGTGAGGGAATATGTGTGCCCCAGGTGTGTGTCCCAGGTGTGTGCATGCAGAGTGTTTGGGTGTGTGACCCTATGTGTGCACGTGTGTGCATGGTGTTCATCTGTGCATGCATGTAGCGCTTGTTGCACACACATGTGCACATGTGTACGGGGCGATAGCCTTGCAGCTCACCCAGGACTCCCCAAGGCCTGGGCGATTCTTGTTGTGCAGGAAGCTGGCCAGCACGCCCTCCATGTCTCCCCACAGCCTGGTGCACAGCCAAGAACCAGCTGTGGACAGGGAGGGCGCCAGGGTTGGGGGGCTTTGTGTTCAAGGGGACCAGGCAGGGGTGTCTGGCTCTTACTCCTCTGGGCTTCTAGAGTTCCTGCCGATGGTGGGCACGAGGCAGTATCTCGAGAGGACGGGCCTCCCAGCCTGTGTGGGACGCCTGCTGGCCACGCGGGCCTGGAGGCTGGTGTCTGCTGGTGGGGGAGGCGGGTGGCAGGCGGGCCCGCTCCGGGGCCAGCACCCACTCTGGGGCCAGTGGCCATGTCCACGGCCTGGTCCACTGTTTGGCCGTCGGTGCCAGCTCTGCCAGGGACGCCTGCAGCCACCAGAGAAGGGGCTCTGGCTTCCGAGTAAGAGCCACGCAACAGTGAGGTGGAAATGACTCCCCATTGATTTTACATTTTGAAATTCCTGCCAGTTTAAGTGAAACATGGCAGTTCATTCACAAAGGACTGCTTCTCCTCTACAACTTCCAGTTTCCAGCAGACCGGACGAAAAAGCCACGTAGAAGACATGGTATTTGGGTGTGGGGAGGCTAAGCGGGGGCCACGCGCCCCCTCCGGCCACCTGGCTGTGGACTGCGCCCCTCACCCAGGGTGTCACCCCCTCTCGCTGTGCCAGGGGGTGTGCCTCAGCCCACGAGGACGAGCGCCTGACCAGCTGGTCCCCAGCCCTGGAGCGGCCCAGCAGTGGATGCTCACACTTACCCAAGCGCACACAGGCCTCCTCCCATCAAGTGGCGTTCAACTTCTTATCAGAAGAGAAACAAATCTGGACCGAAACTGACCAGGTGCTGCCCCAGCAGCTCTTTCTGTCCCCGACTCCAAGAACCAGAGCCCCAGGGCCGAGTCCCCCCGCCCCACGTCAGGCGCCCGAGCGGGGGTCAGGTGAGCGAGAGCCGAGGTCCACCAGCCTTGGTGTCGCGTCAGCGGGGTCGTGGCTGAGGACAGGCGTCCCCCGGCCCCCACTGGGCGCCGCCAGGGCCGTGTGTGTCTGGAGCTCGTAGGAAGCGGCAGGCAAACAAGGACACGAGCAGCAGTCACCCATGATTTGGTGGCTGGGGCGGGGCGGGGGGCTGCGGAGGCCAGGACTCTCAGGTCTCCGGCACCTGCGCCTCCCGTGGCCAGGAGCACCTGCAGGCTTTATGGCATCAGCAAAGATTTCTCCTCCTGCAGAGCAGAAAAATGTAATTGGCAACATTCGAGGTTGGCCAAACCCTCCGTTCACAAGGGAACTAGTGTCTCCGCCTCCCCGGGGCCCTGAGGGGCCCCAGCATCCCCTGGGCCTGGCGCACACCCTGGCTCCTCTGGCTGCCTCCTGACCGGCTCCCGTCCCTCTAGCCCAGGGTCTGCCCGGGGGCGCCCCTGCAATGACTGCACGCGGGAGGCGCCGGGTATGCGTGATTTTATTTAAAATGCGTCCAATAAGATTTTCCACTTGGGATGAACCATTGACCGCTTTCCGCATAGTATTATAAACAGTATTTCCTCACTTCATGGGGTTTCTTAGAAAGTTCTAAGTCACTTAACAGAAGAGAAAATGAAACGGCGGGGAGATTAAATACCGGGAGGTCTCGATCGCAGCGAGGGTGCGCGGGCACCGGCCGCGGGCACACGAGAGACTACGGACGAGGAACAGACCGGTCATGCAAACCATCGCACATCACGTGGGGTCCTTTGGCAGTCTGGCATTCCCTGACATGAGCACAGAGCGGATGAGGCCGATGGCGTCGGTGAGGGACACGTCTTTGCTTCTGATGGTGGGTTGACCAGCACGGGAGGACGGGGGTGGGGGTCCTGCCGGGGGGCCCGTCCGCCACGGGGCAGCTGTCCACGCGGCCCAGCCCCCGGGGCGCCCTGGGGGCCACAGTCCCTGCTGCCTTTGCTCCAAGGGCAGGGGCTTCGGGACGCCGCACGCCGCCACCCCGGCCGACGGGCACGGCCCACCCGGTGGGTGGGGAATCCCGAACCCGGCGACATCGCATTTCTGTTTTGAGAGCCAAGGTCCTAGCACAAGTGAGGTCAAAAGGTCGTCACGCGGGACCACGGAATACACGGCTCAGGTGACACGGACCTGCCGGGGGAGCAGACGGCACGCAGACAGGGCCGGCGGTGGAGCCCCGCGCCGTGGCGGCGGCAGGAGGCTGGTCGCGCAGCGCGGGGGCCGCCCGTGGGGGCGGCTGTCGGGGAGCAGCAGGGGTGGCGGGCGGGCGGGGTCACCGTCGCGACGTTGTCCTAAAGTGACTCTGAGACGATGGTTTATGATGGCAACCTGATCCCGAACGCCCGCTCCCTGGAGCTCGCCGTGGGTACGTCTGTTCATAAATAACTTAAGCCTCTCCTTGGCGTTCGGGATTCAGTTCCGGCTGCGTGGACAAGGACGGGGGTGCTGAGCGTGGAGGAGGAGGGGTGGCGCGTGTGGGCGAGCGGCCCCTGGGGAGGCTCGCGCGGGGACATCAGCCGTCGGACACGGGCGGGGTCACCCAGCCGTACTTCTCGTGGGTCTTCACCAGGCTCTTGAAGGTCGCTTCGGCTTCCTTGCGACTGAAGGACTTTTTTGACTTGCCGGCTTTTCTGCAGATCCGCCCCTACGTGAAAGCAAGAGGGAAAATCCAAGTTAGAACCCCAGGAGGAAGCCTGGTCCCCACCCTCCTCAGCGGCCTGAGCGTGGGGCGCCCCACGTCGAGTCCACGGGATGCCCTGGCCTGGAGAGACATGATGACTGGCTTGCTCCCAGGCGGGCGGAGGAGCCGGTGGTCGAGGGAGGGGGGCAGGGCAGACACCGGGTCCCCTGCGCTTGCTCCCCGGGGCGGCTGGCAGGGCTGGCTGCAGGGAAGGAGCTGCACCCAGGCCTTCAGGCAAATACCCTCCTCACCGCCTGCTCTCCACCAAGGAGGCTGCAAGGGTAGCTTTTCTCCCATTGTACTTTGTTGATGAAATAACAGGGACGAAGGGCGCTGCAGCGCGGCGAGGACAGGGCTGGGCCTCGGGCCGACACGCCCCGCTGTGGGCGCCCACGCTGAGGCCGCCACGGGCACCCGAGACGGGACTGTCAGCAACCCTCTGATGACAAGACGACGCGTGTGCAGACGCGTATCTGTGTGTACTGGCATTTTAAAGTTGGCTTTTTAAAAGGATTTTTAAAATTTATTTATGCACAGAGGAGCTGGGGTGCAGGCCAGAGGCTCGGGGGTGAGAGGATTCACCAGAGACAGAGTGGGGAGCAGAACAGGCAGACTGACTGAAACACACTGCTGAGGGGAGCAGCGGGAGACAGGAGAGGTCTGCCGCGCCCTGTGGGTACCTCCCTGGCCAAGGATGGAACTCAGGCTGCAGAGGCTGCGGACAGCTTGATAGTGCTGAGACTTTAGCCCCTGCACCACCAGGGAGGCCCCTAGAGCTGACTTTTTGAATTCAGGCAAAGGAGCCGCAAGGACATCTCCTGTGGTCATGCGACCAGCTCACCCACAGCTGTGGAGGAGGAAGGCCAGGGGCGCGGGGCGGCCGGTGCACAGCCCGAGGGGCAGGGGCCTTGGGAGAGGCTGCGTCCCTTGCAGTGACCAGGTGCACACTGGACAGGAGAGTCTGACTCATCTTAGGGTGGGCACGGAAGGTTCTAGAGCACGAGAGATCCAAAAGACGCCCCCAAGGGTTAGGCCATCCCTGCAAACGTGCTGCTGGCCCGCTCACGCCAGGCTGGGTTTTATCAAAAGTGAAACCCCCGGCAGCGGCCAATGCCCCACAAGGCGGCTGGCGGCTGCCCTCAGCCAATCGTCCGCAGGGGACCCGAGTTCACCCCAAGTTTGCTGAGGAGCTGCCGTGGCGTGGCTCGCCCCCAGACACACGCGGCAGGCGACCTGGCCAGGACATGACAGGCGGCCGCCGCGAGGGGGCGCGAGACCAAGCAAGCCGGTCGCGGTGGAGGCAGCCGGGACCCCACCAGGGAGACTCTGGAGGACCGCGTGCCGCCCTGGTGGGGTCACTCCAGGCAGCCAGGGTGTCCCAACAGGCAGGAGGCTCAGGCCCTCCCTGCCTCCTGCCCGCTCTGGGCACGGGACGCTCAGCTTTCCAAGCTCTCGGTCAGGTTTTAACCAGAAGTTCATGGCCAACATGGGTCCATCTGCTTCCCCTACCCTCACACCCCAGCAGCAGCCGCGCGCAGCAGGAGGCTCTGCCCGCGGCCCCACCACGAGGCTCGGGGTCTACTCCCCGCTGCAAAGCAGGAAGGCAAAGCTGAGGACAGACCTGGCCGGTCCTGGCCCTGGCCTGGCACAGGGTGAAAGGCAGGAAGGGGGCCCCTCCGTGGGCAGAGTGAAATCCCACACGCCGCGAGCGCTGCTCCTCTGGGAAAGTAAAAAACATGGGGAGGCCCCCCGCCCCTCTACCCAAAAGCAGCACATTTCTACTCGGTATCATTTTCTAAGTTTGGGGGCCTGGGGACACTTGAAAAAGTTCCATACACACTGATGGTTAGAGTTCCCTGGTCCTGAGGGTAACCCCCAAAGCGTTCAGATCGAGGCGGAGCCTACAAGGGGATCAAGGACGTTAGCTGCACGTGATCGTGGCTATTGCTGTGTTTTTACAGCGAAAACAGACTCTTCTCAAAAGTATTTTGGGCAATTTGTTCCTGAATCATAACATTTTCACATCCGAATTTTTCCGGAAAGTATATGTGAAGATTCCCATGCCAAAAATCTCCTCAGCCGCATTCATTTGCTCCCCAGGATTTCCTTCAGCATTTTGAAGCCCCCCTGCCAGCTGTGTGGCGGGGCCTGCCGGAAGCCGTGGGGTGGCGTGGGGGGGGGGGTGGCAAGGCTGTGGCTGTGCCCTGGGTCGCTGCCAGGGCCGCCTGGAGCCAGGGCGGAGGGGTGGCTGGAGGTGCTCTCCTTCAGCAGAACCTGGACCTCCCAGTCACATGGGCAGCAGGGACCCCCCAGATGTGGTGCAGTCCCTCAGGGCCCCCCGAAGGTGGGGATGCGGGAATTCTCGCGCCAGCCTTGTCGCTGCTGACATCCGGCCAGACATCTCCACCTGCAGCCTCTGTGAGGGCACCCGAGGAGCAAACTCATCCCCCTTCTGCAAAAATGAATCAGCATTGCACGAATTCACTATGTAAGTTCCAGGTGTCGGTCACTGAGAATCAATGTGTAGCTGCTGCCCAAGTTCATCACGAAACGTCAAATCTATTTTTATCCCACCATGTCCCTTTTGTCCCAATTACCCTCCCTTCCCTCCGTCTTCCCAGAAACCAGGAATCGGCTTCAGAGTCCAAAAGTTATTTTTGTTTTATTTAGTTCATCCACTCGTGTTTTTTCTCTGTGCCATATGTAGGGTAAATAAAAAGGATCAGGCTTCTCTGCCCTCCCGCCATGAGGACGGATGATGGACCCTGCGGTCCTGAATCACGCCTGATGGCGGCACCTGGAGGGGGGTGTGGGCGTGCGTAAGTGGGTGCACCTGGGCTGAGAGACTGGGCTTACAAGGGCGGCGTCACGGGGACGCCAGGAGAACCACGAGAGAAGGCGAGAGAAGGCGAGAGAAGGCCGGAGAGTCCAGACAGAGTGAAAACTTGCTGGGGCCTGGGACGCCTGCCAGCCCCCCGACCCCCAGCACCCCTGCCTGCCGCGTGCCTGGTCAATCCCAATAAAAGCCTGAAAAGCCACCGAGGGCTCCAGGCCTCTCTCCTCCTTCCCCCGTGCTCGGGTCACAGGGATCCTGCCCTGGGCCCTTCCTGCCGCTGCACCACACATGAGGGAAATCACGCGGTGTTTGTTTTTCCCCATTAGGCTCATTTCACAGAGCAGGATTCCCTCCAGGGCCACCCATGTTGCTGCAAATGGGGAGGGAGCACTGTCTTTTTTGTGGCTGAACAGTATTCCACCGTGTCTGCACCTCACATCTCCTTAATCCATTCCTCAGCTGGTGGGTGCTGAAGTTGGATCCAGTTCTTGGTTATTGTAAATAGTGCTCTAGTGAAGACGGGGTGCGTGTATCTCTTTAGTGCATTTCTATTTTGGGGTAAATACTCCAAGGTGGGATAACTGGTTGTATGGTATTGTTTTAATTTTGGGGGGACTGGTAAGGCTGGGCCGGAGAGGCATCGGAAGGGGAAGAGAGCGGGGGCTGACTCCATTTGAGGCAGAAGCTCTGGGGGTTCTGGGGGTGTGGGAGGGTCAGCTCACAGGCCTTGAGCTGAACCAGCAGGGCCAAGGCTCCTGGGTGAGGCCCCCATGCGGTGGGTGGAGGTGGCTCTCTCAGTCCCTGGCCTTGGGGGGGAGGTCACTGCCTCTGGGGGGTGTCTGTGCCGGCTCCGCTCCTGCCCTGGGGCTGGCAAAACTGCGACAGAGCGTCCAGCGTGCAGGGGACTCATGCATTGGTCTCGGGCACTGCAGCCTGCTTTCCTTCCAAGGGAGCTCGCCAGCAAGTGGACAGACAGACAGACAGGATGGACAGACGGTGGAGCCCTCTGAGAGCTGCCAGGCCCAGGGCCAGGACGCTGGTACACCCGGGGCTGTGCCGCTGGAGGCCATTCAGGGTGAGCTTATGAGGCATTTGTACCCAGGAGAACTGCAATGTGCTTGGCAGGGTCCCCAGCTTCTGTTTCGGGGGGGCCCTGCCATAATGAGTCACACGCTACCCACTAAGGCGAAGCCACCCCAGCAGCTCTGACCCCGCAACCGTCCCGCCACTGTTGTACGGGACACCCCCTGGCGGGAACACTGCTCCCATGTGTGACACGACAGCGACTAGAACCGGCCCCGGATCCACCCAGAACGTGCCCACAGCCCTGGCACCTGCCGCCAGGGAGCGTGGGGGGCGTGGTGGGTGCGGCAGCCCCCACACAGGCTGCGCTCCCTCCCCTCCTGCTGCTGGAAAGAACAGAAACGTGGGCGTCTCCAGCCCCCTGCGGCTCCCAGACACTCGTCTCTGTGCGAGCAGGTGGCGCATCACCCAGCCCACAGGCCCTGCATGCTCTGCGCTGCCCCGCGCTGGCGCCCGCCTGCCCGACTGGAATGGCCCGGGGCTCGCTGGAGGCGGAGTCGTGGGGGGCACACAGGCAGGTGGTGTGTGAGCTCCTGCACCTTCCCAGCACAGGAGTGGGTTCTGGAAAGCGCGAACAGCCCCCCTCATCCACCCCACGCCCCAGCCAGGACGCTGGTTTCTACACTGGCTTCCAGGTGAACGCGCTCGGCCCCCGGGGCGCTCTGGGTAGGAGACAGGAGCACGGGCTCAAGCCATTTTGGGGGGCGCTGCACCAGCCCCCCACCTCTCCACGCTTTCAGGGGCTTCCAGAGGAAACAAAACCCAGCGTGCTCTTTCTGTTGTGAGGACGCGCAGGGCAAAGCTGTGGGTAAACGAGATATCACTGTGGAGAAGGCGGAGGGAGGGGAGCTTTCCAGATAACGCTGTGTTCTGTCCCCCAAAAGTAGTCTTAGGATTGTCATCAAGGCAGGAACTTGGTTCTAAACTGAAATTTCTAGTTTCTGACTGGAGAGTTTAGAAAACTGAGGTCCTGATTTTGGTGACCTAATAAAAATGTAAAAGCGCTTTTCTGGAAGCAACGGGGCGGCTATTATTACTTTTAGGTCATCACTTCGGGGAGGCTCTGACTGCAGCTCCCTGATTTGTGTTAGGATGGCTGCACGCTCTTCCCTTTTGATTAAGTAAGATTTATAATTAGAAGAGAAAAGCATTCATTGGGTGATTTTTGTGGCAATCTGGGAATTTCAAACAACACAGCCCTGAGCGCAGGGTAATAAAGCTGGTGTGAGCCGCGCTCTGAGGGTCTGCAGGTCCAGTAACCGGGGGCCGTGGGGCCTGACCTCTGAGAACGCCGAGGCTCGGGGCAGACGGTGGCGGAGCCGGGCCCCGAGCGCACAGCGGCCGCTCCAGACCCTTCTCTTACCCCTTCGCTGCCCCAGAGGCCGCCACTGCCCCAGAGGCCGCCGCCGCCCGGGGCCCGTAATGTGCGCCGGGGGCTCGCGCCAGGGATGCCAGGCTGTCGGGGCTTGGCAATGTCGCTGCAGTTTTGAATTGAGCAGCAGCGTCCTGTTTGGACACTAACTAGGCGGTTCAGCCACGCACCCAAGCGTGCCAGTCCTTTTTGGAAAAACAGAAAAGGTCACTTTATTTATGCCAGACTCAGATCCTCTCCTCGTCCGCCCGCGCCTCCCACCACACACCCGATCAGAGCCGTCGCTGATTCACTTCATCGTTTCTCAGACTCCCCCCGGGACGGGGCGTGGACTCGAGCCAGCTCTTCAGCAGCTATAGACCTGGGTCGCATCCTCCATCCTGACCCCGGGACAGCTGACAGCAGCAGCCACAGGTCCCGGGCACCCTGAGCACCCCCCCCCCCATGGAAGCCTTGCTGTTGGCCGAGGCAGCCCTGGGGGGGGGCGTTACCAGGGAGGCGACCTCCACTGCCCGGGCCACTTCTGCCCTCCACGCGCTGTGCAGGGGCGGCTGCAGCTGGATCCCACCCTCGGCCGTCCCCACGCCGTCCCCATGCACACGCCGCAGTGTGGCCGCAGCGCGACTTCGCTCCCGCGAGACAGGATTGGAAACTGAGGCTGGAGGGTGGCGGCGCGGCCACGCGGTGATGCGGGAGTGGGGCGGAGCTGAGCCGCAGCGGGCATGGGAATGCCCTTCCCACCCCACGCCGCCGGCAGCCACCGCCCGCGCCACCAACGGCCAGATTCGGGGCTCTCGCCAAGATCTGATGCTGACTGACGGCTGATCAGCGATGTGAGCTCAACATCGGGGCCACAGGATGGGGAGCCGTGACCTCAGTCTTCTTTGGTGCGCTGGGGCAGGCACCGGGGTGGCCAGCGCAGTCATACACAGCCATGTGGCGCCGCGCGGACCTGGCCCAGGCAGCACCCGGCGCCCCCACCGGGACCCCCGTCAGAGGAACAAGTCCAGGTCGGCGTTGGCCCGTAAGACGCAAACAGCCGTTCAGCTGACGGGGCTTTTTCCTCGGTGATGAGCTTGATGTTAAGCCTGATAAAACCGATTTAAATCTGAGCACCACGTGTTCTCAAGAGAATATCAAAATGCACCAACACAAGGAGCAATTTGCATAAACATCCGATACACAAATACCTCATTTTTCAACTTCATATCTCAAAAACGGCCAAGAACTCTTGGCTTAGGGTTTCTGGGAAGGAGACCGCCTGCCCGTCAGTCGCAAGGCTGCAGTGAATGGAGGTGACATTTTGATTTTGGATCTTTCATGCACAGAACCGAGCGTGGGGGCCCTTTGCACGCGAGCGCAGGCCAGCGGCGGTGATTTATTTCACTGCCATGGCCACCTACTCTCACGTCTGTGAGCTCAGCGCACAAGCTGGTCTGAGCAAAATCACTTCTCACCGCGCCCCACGGAGCCACACGTCCTCACCGGCCATGCCTACAGCTGCACGCCCGTCCCTGAGGGGCCTCAGGCACGTGTCCGGGGAGCCCAAGACGGCCCAGCAGAATGAGCAAACCCACTGCTGGCTGCCTGAAGGGCCCGCCAGGTCCCAAGAAAAGTCATTGTGTCCCCGCTCCCCCCACCCGGCGGGCACAGCACTGTACGTGGGCAATGCACCAGGTGGCTGGAGAGTAACCCTCGTGGGGTGGTCTGGGCAGAGCCCCACAGTTCAGGCACCCGTGGAATCAGAGGTGGAGACAATGCCTCGTTCCAGCGCCAGCAGGCCGGGGCAGGTGCACCAGATCCGGGCAGACGGGCAGAGGAGAGTCCAGAGTCCTCAGTGGCTTTCTGAGGCTTTGATGCTCTTTCTGCGCCAAGTGCCATGGGGCGAGCCTGCCTCCCGGCCCCAGCGAATCTTTACTCTCTAGTGTTATGTCGTGGCCCTGCCTCTATGCAGCAGCTCGCCCTCTAGCAGCCGTCCTGCCTTTTGATGCTGCCCCTGCAGCCTCAGCCTCCAGGCCCAGGCACGCCCACCCCACACCCAGGTGTCCACCATTAGGCCTCGAGCCCTAGCCCAGCTCCCCAGAGCCTCCTGCATTCGCACAGCCCAGGCCGCAGGTGATGGCCACAGAGGCCAGCGGCAAAACAGCCTGACCATCTCCACTCACCTTACACTCATACACCCCACATCTGCACGTTCCCCATAGATGGCAGCGCCCTGAGGCCGAGGCTGCAGCAGTCCCGAGCGGCCACCTGGGGCAGGCGCCCACCTCACTGGGCCTGTCCCCCAGTGTAGGGTAAGTAAATGATAGCAGGCTTCTCTGCCCTCCCGCCATGAGGATGGATGATGGACCCTGCGGTCCTGAATCATGCCTGATGGCGGCCCCTGGAGGGGGGTGCGGGTGTGCATAAGTGGGTGCACCTGGGCTGAGAGACTGGGCTCATAAGGGCGGCGTCACGGGGATGCCAGGAGAACCACGAGAGAAGCCGAGAGAACACGAGAGAAGGAGAGAGAAGCTGAGAGAAGGCCGGGGAGCCCAGACAGAGTGAAGACTTGCTGGGGGCTGGGAGCCTGCCAGTCTCTGGCCCCCCGGCACCCCTGCCTGCCGCGTGCCTGGTCAATCCCAATAAAAGCCTGAAAAGGCACCAGGACTCTCTCCTCCTTCCCCGTCTGCTCGGGTCACAGAGAACCTGCTCTGGCCCTTCCGGCCGCTACACCAGCCACCTGCGTGAGCAGCCGGGAGGCACCGGGAAGGGCACCTGGGGACAGGCCACCCCACCCACAAGACACGGGGCGGAAGTCTCGTCGGTCCCTCCCGGGAGGAGCCTGGAGAAGGGAGCCGGGCTCCCCAGGCTGGAATTCCCAAGCAGAGCAGGGCTGTTGTGCCCCGAGAACCCCCGTCACATGCGAGGTCGGGGTCGGTGCTGGGGACGCGTCCGGCGCCCGGTGGTAGAAGCGTGTCCTGCCCCGTCCCGCGAGCGAAGCGCCTTCCGGCCGCGCTTCGCAGAGACGCTTGTGGTGGCCTCAGGACGGCTGCGCGAACGCGCTCTCTGGCTCTCTTGCGGGGTGTTTACTCAGGGTTGCATCAAGACTCAAGTCTACCCCCAAGTCAAGCTTCTCCAGCCTCCGTGTTTGGAGCGGCAGAAGCATCGTCGCGTGGCTCTGGCGGCCTCTCAGGGCGCTCAGGTTTTCTGGGCCACTGGGATGCGATGTTGTGCCGACCTCTTGCTTGCGGATGACAGAATCACCCACAGAGAAAATCCGAAAGGATTAGCAGTTTTTTAAAGACCACGCTTTTGAGGTAAGGTCGGTGTGGATTTGACGTGCGAACGGGAGGCGCTCAGGACTCGGCCGCTCTGAGGCACCGGACGGGGTCGCTGAGCCGGGAGCCCCCAAGAGTCCCGTGCTTCCTCGCACCCCCCGCCCCTCGGGGGCTGCGGCCACATGGCTGGTTCTGACGGGGCGCCATGGGTGCGGGAGGGTGGGCAGCGGGCACCCGACCTCATCCCTGCTGCCGTCTGGGTGGAGGTGGTGGCCACGACAGGCGGCGCGGGCGTCTGTGCCGGGAGACTTCAGGGTGACAGCTGAGGACGCAGAACTCCCTGGGGACTGCGCCTGCCCCTGGGACACGAACAGGCCGCCAGAGGCTAAGACGGCTGGCAGGGCAGAGCAAAGCGGGGGCCCCACAGACGGCGGCTCCGCCCCAAGGAGGATGAGCCTGCAGGGAGCAGCTGACGGGACAGATTCTGGGGGCGGCCGGGCCTGAGAAAAACGCAAAAAACCGAAGGTGGTGGCAGCCGGGGCTGAGGAAACCGGGCAGGACGCGGGAGGACCGAGGCTGGGTTCTACCCTCGGGTGCGGAGCCCAAGCCCGGGGAGGTCACAGGGTCAGTAGGAGAAACGCTGGGCCCTGCCCCGGGGTGAGGGTCCCGAGAGCAGCCAGGGCGAAAGGATGCGCCACCCCTTCCGAGCAGACGCCGCTCCCGCGGAGATGAGAAGCTGGGAGCGCCTGTACCCAGGAAAGCAGGTGCAGGGCCTGCCCCGGCACGAAGAGTTGTGAAAACTGACGAGGAAACGCCAGGCGGGCGGGAGGGCGGTGGGGGGCGAGAGCGGCCGGCAGGGGAGACGGCGTGGAGGGCTGACACGCCCCTGGGACCGAGTCCAGATGCACAAAAACCGGAGAAAGGCAGCAGCGGGAGCAGCTGAGTGTATGTGTCGCTCATGTATGGAAGTGTATGAGTGTGTGCACGAGTGTGTGCAAATGTCTATGCGCTTGTGAACAAGCATGTGTGCGAGTGTGTAAGTGCTTCTGTGAGCGTGCACGTGTGAACTGTGTGTATGTGTGAGCCCGAGTGTATGCATGCGTGTGCTCACGCACGTGCACGAGTGTGCGCGGGCATGTGTGTGCAGGGGTGCGGGTGCACAGGAGGCTGCTGTAGCAGGGGCACGGCTGTTCCCGTGCGGGCAGGGATCACAGAGCAACCCTTGCACATCGGCCCAGTGTCCCACGAGCACGAACCACTTTCCCACGACTTGACATAACTGAGTGTTTTGCGCGATACACAGGACAGTGTCTGCGTTGAAACCTTGTGCCCTGTCACAGCGTCTAAGCCTTTTCCCGCCTCTCCATGAAACGGGGCACGGGCTCGGGCACGTGCACGCCCGGCAGGACGCAGAGCTTGGGCTGACCTGCTGTGAGGCTGGCTCCGGGGGCCCGGGCCGGCGAGGGGGAGGGGCGGGCGGGCAGGCTCTGCCCACGGCTGCCCAAAGAAAGGTCTGCGGGGCCACCTCACCTGGAGGACAAGGCCCGAGCCCGTGTTCCCGCGGCAGGGAAACCACGCGTTGGTTTCCACTTAACTGACCTTTTTTTGGGTGAAATGCATTTAGTGGGAGGGAAAGAAGCCTGCAGAGCCTTTTAATTATGAGACGGTGAGGGATGTCACCTGAAATTAAAAAGTAAACATCTGAGTGTAAATGCTTGAGCGAGAAAATTCAAAAGACTTTAAACGTATTTTCATTTTATAAAAAGCCTTGGGTTGTATATAGTACGAACCCGACCCCACGGCATTGTGATAGACGCTGATCTCTGTGGAGTTTGTGGAAAACCCTCCACTCAGGATGTGGTCAGGGTGGGGGGCCTTGGTGGTGGAGCGGTAAAAAGGTGCTGGGGGCTCCCTGCCCGGCTCTGACACTCTGGGGACAGAGCGGGGGGGGGGAGAAGGCCGCGCACTCTCACTCCCACCCCAGCAGCTCCCCCAGCGTGGCCTCCAGGAGCCCCACCCCTCGGCGGTGTCTGGAGAGAGCTCTTCTGGCCACCAGCCCCACCTCGGTCCCGCCTGGGCGTCTACACTGCATCCTCCCGGGGATGCCCGGCTTTGCCCAAAGCTTCTTCTTCTGGGGGCGCCGAGACAGAGACACAGAGTAGCTGTCGCTCATCCTGGCTGGTGCTCCCAGGCCTGAGATGACGGGGCATCCCCCAGGGGAAGGAGCTGGACCCAGAACTCGGGTGCGGGAGGGGAGGGAACGGGCCGGCCAGGTGCCCCCAGCCTCACCGAGCTACTCCCTGTGGCTGTGCTATCCCTCCCGTGGGGGAGTGCTCCCCTGTGGCGAGTGCTCCCCTGCACCCTGCCAGGGAGGGAGACAGGGCCCTGGGAGGAGCACCTGCTGCAACAGCTGAGGCAGAGCACCCCAGTCTGCACCCCAGGAGCTGCTGCAGAGCTGGAGGAGGCATGAGGAGAGGCTGCCAGGGAGCAGGACAGAGTGGGGCCTCCCGTCTCCTGTTCCCTGGATTGAAGCGGCCCCGCGAGGGCCAGCCAGCCCCCTGCAGTGCTGGGCTCCCCTCAGTACCCAGGTCCAAGCTGCCCGAGAGCCCTGAGGCCCCCCGCGGGTCTCTGTTTACACTGTCCTGGTGCTCCCCACCCTCTTGCCTCCCTGCAGCCCAGAACCAGGCAGGGGGGAGCAGAGCGTGGAGGAGGGGCACAGGGAGGCCGGGGAGGATGTGGGGGGAGGACCGGATACACAGATGGGATAACGTGAAGGCTCAGGGACCGCTGGCGGGGGGCAGTTTGCCGGCGAGGTGGCCGGGGACGGCGTCCGGCCGCGGCGGTGCCTGACCGGAGGGCTCAGGTCCCTCCTGTTCTGCCCAGTCACTCTGGAGGTCCCGAGCCAGATGGTCAGAGACATTTCCTGCCGGCCCACGTCTCGCCTTTCCCCTTGACACTCGTGGGCAGCCTGATGTGATGGTCACATACTCTCGGGGGTCCCCAGGAATTCTGGGGGTGCTCATCCTGTCCTGAGAGCATGTGAGTTAAGGGGCTCTTCCCCGCTCGAGCCCGGCCCTCCCCTGCAGACAGTCTAGTTCCTGGCTCCTCGGGCTCAGACACCTGACAGCTCTCACTGCGGTCCACGCTGTGGGGCGGCGCCCTGGACACCCCCCGAGCCCCCACTTCCTACAGCCCCAGCCCGGCGCCGCATCACCTGTGGGCAGACGGCGGGACCTCGCTCGCCCTGTCTGCCGGGGCCTGTCCTCAGCCGGGACCCTGACCGAGTTCCGGGAAGCCAGCTGCGTGCCGGCCGGGGGATGAGGCGCTGGCCAAGGTGCCCAGCAGCCCCCTCACCGCCTGGTACCCGCTGCCGGCCCCGTCCTTCTCAAACCCAGGTGTTGCTCCTCCTGGGTGCCGAGGCCCCGCTCGCCAGCCTTCTGGGGGCTCCGGGCAGCCTGGGGCCATCACCCCTCTTGCAGCAGGCCTGAAAGAGCGGACAGTGTGGACGCTGCTCCTGTGTCCTGTCTGGCCAGGGCAGGGACAAAGGGTCACGGGCTGGGGGGCAGCGGCTGCAAACCGGCTGGCTGGGCTGCCCTGTTGCAGGGGAGACCGCGGCCGCAGGCCCCTCGGTGCCGCGTGGTGTGGGTCGCGGCGCGGGTGGAGGGCCCGGCGTCTTTCTCTCGGGACAGGCTGACGCAGAGCTCCGCTGAGCTCGGCCGAGCGGCCTGATGACATAATTAGATAAACAGCTCCCGGGAGGACAGGGACGCAGATTGAACACGCAGTTCACCTGCCGGCTGGATGCGGGAACACCACAAACCTGGGGCCGTCGTCATGGCAACAGTGGGGGTGGCTGCGCTGATGTGGACCGGCTGGACGCCGCCCCGCAGGGAGGTGACGCCCTCTCAGACGGCGCGCTCGAGGCCGGGGGCGCACCACGTGCCCGCTGACGTCCGGCCCCACCTCTCAGTGCTGCTGCGCTCGAGGGCGCCCGGAGACCAGGACCCAAGGGCAGCAGGCCCCGCCCTCTCCCTGAGCCCGTGTGGCTCTCAGAGCCGGAGAGATCTCTGCGGGCTCCTGTCTCCTCCCCAGGGCAGGGCCCGGCCCTGCCGAGCAACAGGGCGCGGCTGGCACCAGGCTCCCCAGTGGACCCTACAACCTCACGGCATCATGGGCAGCCCCCAGAAGTTTCTGAGACCCTGAGGGGGCTTTGCCGACCAGCTTCCTCGCACAAGGAAGGCCTTGATGGAGGAGCAAGAAAGGCGGCTGCAGGGTAATGAAGTTGTCAGGCTTTTCCGCCTCCCGCCTTTAGCATGAATGATGGACCCTGTGGTCCTGCATGCTCGCCTGATGGCGGCACCTGGAGTGGGGTGTGGGGTGCACGTAGGTAGGCGCACCTGGGCTGAGCCTGGGCTTGTAAGGGTGGCGTCACGGGGCCGCCAGCAGAGCGAGAGGAAACAGCAACGGCAGCAGAAGCAGCAGCAGAGAAGCAGAGCAGAGCCCGCGAGAGACGACCACAGGGCCCAGGAAGAGCGAAGATTTGCTGGGAACTGGGGGGCCTGCCAGCCCCCCGCCCCCCTGCCTGCCATGGACCTGGGTGCCGCACGACACATGGTGTAAAAAGCTCAATAAAAGCCTGAAAAGCCACCGAGGGCTCCGGGACTCTACCCGTCTGCCCGGATCCCAGAGACCCTGCGCCGTGCCTTGCTGGCCTACGGCGGCGCCCGTGGAAGTCTTTCCGCTGAACCGAGGAAACCCGTGCTCATGCTGTGTGGCCGTGACCGCAGCTGCCCACACATCGATGTCACGGCTCCTCCCCGTGGATCACAGTCGCGGCACGTCCTGGCCCCGTGAGGACGCAGGCCCGTGTAGGGCCTCGTGTCTGGGTATGTGGACAGTTCCCCTCCGAGGTCTGTGCCCCCACATGCCATGACCTTCCCACATGGCGCGGCCACCTCCTGAGCCTGCCTCAGAAGACACCCCACGGTCAGGCGGCCAGCGACCCAGTGGTTTCTGAGTGGACAGGAGGCATCTCAAGGACAGTCAGCGGCCCCCAAGGACATCTGTGTGCACCGAGGGGCGAGAGCATGAACGCTTTAAATAATGATATTCTTTTGTGCAATTTTCTCAGCAGCAACAAAGAAAATTAAGCCAATGAGAGAGGCTGGGCGGTGAGAGGCGGCCGCGGGCCTGTGCTTGGAGGGCGCCGTGAGCGTGGGCAGTTACGACATCGGCTCCGGATGGTGCCAGAGACTGGACAGCGCGCAGGGCCATGACGAGCGTCCACAGCAGGTGGCGGTTCCGGGCAGAAAGAAGCTGCTCCCGTGATTTTGGTGAATATTTGTTAAAGCACCAACAAGTGTGAGAAAGTCGGTGCCAACTGCGTGTCGGTATCGCCCTGTGTGCTCTGGCTGAGGTGGCAGAGCCTTCTGGGTGGCGGGTGCTGGGGCAGCCCCGTCTGGCCTCTGGCCGCTCCTTCTCCATCTGTCCACTCAACAAACATCGCGCTTCTCCAGGAGGAGAGCCTGCGGCTGGCCGCCGCCCCCACGCCAGGCGCTGCACGTGTCCGTGGCTTCCTTGAAAGTGGGGTGTGGGCCCCTCATCTTCAGGGGAGGCGCAGGAGGCGGGAGGCAGCGCGGGCTGGCCCGAGTCTCACCCACTGGCCCCGGGGGTTCTGGCTGAAGCCACACCCAGAGCAGAAAGGTCTTCCCCAGGGCTGCGCTCAGAGCCGGGGGCTCCCTGAGTTCTCACGGGGCCACTCCCCGTGATTGGGACGAGAAAAACGTCTTGACCGTGAACTGACCACGAAGCAGCACCTGGGAGTTGACGGTCGCGGCAAACCACAGAGTTGGCAGCGCCTGGGCTCGTCACGCCGGAGCCCACGCGGAAGAGCACAGCCGTCTGGTTCCTGGGAGGCCGACGTGGGGCTCCCTCACCTGCCTCTCGGCTCCTGCTGAACGTGTCAATGGAGATGTGCTTTCAAATGTCACGTTTTAGCTCATCGCTTTTTTAATGCAATATGTGCGCTAAGTATGATTGGTTTCTTGGAAATCCCGGCATTTTATTTTGTGCTGAACCATGTTATTCTGAGGAGCGGTTGACAGGTGGCCCCAGAAGCCAAGGGGCATGTGCCCCCCCCCACCACTGTCCCCCGTGGGCTCTGAGGTGGCAGGAAGGGTCTGGACTCGCCGCTCTCCGGCTTACCTGCCGAGGCACTGACAGGCGAGCCCCATCTCCCTCACCTGGGAGCAGCAGACGCCAGGAACCCTTTGAAGTAAAATGACTGAAAAAAGAATCAACCCTTACTGGAGCTAGCGGAGTTGAAACTCAGGTCTTGTTATTAGTTTTATCTGTGAATGATTATAATTTCCTTTACTTTATGCAACGTTACAGGTCGACCTCACAGTGTGAGAAACCGTCCTATAGATTCTCATAAAAGCGAGCTGGTCTTGGGACTCTGGGGGCTCCTGCCTGCTAGTTTCAGGCATTTTTCACCCTGGGTGAGGCGGCCGGGTGGACCCGAGTCCTATCCCATCGGCCCACCCCGCGCCGGAGCGGGGCTCCAGGCCGGGAGTGTCTCCCCACTCGAGGAAGCTCAACAGAAACAACCAAATCTGTTAAAACGTCATTATTTTGATAACCTTTTAACTGCTCCATGTTAAAGGCCTGCAGCCAACTAGCTGTAATGAATTTAAACGTGTAACAACTGCAACTCCAGCTGCCCCCCCGCCTCGCTCTGTTCCCCTGGCTGGAAGAGCAGAGCTGGCGAGTCAAGTTCTGAGCAAGATCCCAGCGCAGATAAATCCTTGCAGCAGCTACGATTTATTTTGCACAATTACATCCAACCCCGGGGTCTCCTGGGAAGCCAACCAGCTCCTGCTTTGACACAAGAAGTCGCCCCAATGCTCACGCATCGTAAGGCAAAAATAATTGTCTTAGTAATGAGGGGCGTGCCATGCCAGGCTCACAAAATGTGAGAGCTGTTTCTTATTTATAACTGAAATAGAATCAACTGAAACTTCATGTTCTGAGTCTTGGAAGCGGCTGGTTTTTACGACGAAGAAACAGCAGCGCCTTCCTAGCAGGAGCCCCCGAAACAGCAGCGCCTTCCAGGCAGGAGCCCCCCAAGCGTTCCCTGCGATCCCGCGCCAGCTGCGGCGGTTCTGCTCTCCGCGTGACCCAGCCCGCCGCTGCCCACCCTCATCCTCGCTCAGCACGGACATGTGAATAAAGACATCTTGGGGATACTTGCCAAATATTGTGATGGGGAATTAGTATTTATTTTACAGCAACTGTTTTTAAAGTAGTAATTTCTTCCATCCGAGTGTTTTTGCCAATGTAACAATTATGTTCAAAAAGCATTTCCTTCCCGAGTTATTTTCAGAATCTGTAAAACGTCTTCCTCTTTTGTGTATAGAAGAAAAGCAGTAATAATTATCTTTCTCCTGCAGTTTGAAGAAGTAAAACATTTTTTGCTTCATACGACAGTGGCGACAGCTCATGGTGGACTTGGGCTGCTCAGCGCGCGGGTCCACGCATTGGGGCGACGGGTCTGCCCCCCCAGGGTCGGGTCTGAGTGTCACAGCCAGACCAGGCAGGGCCACCTGATTTGCAAAGGCACCCAAAGGTATCTGGGGACCCAAGGGCCCCCCCAGGCCACAAGCGCCCCCTGCTGGGGTGGCCCCTGCAAGCTGGCTCCCCAGCTCCCCCAGGACAGGCAGCGCTGGCAAGGGCTGCCGATGGCGACCCAGCCCTGCCCTTTAGTGCCCACGGCCGTGGGCACAGAGCCAGCCTCAGCAGGCCTCTGCCTGCCCCCCTGCTAAGGAGCTGCACATGGGCGCTCCGCTCACAGGCTGTGGCGAGGCGGGAGCCAACCGCCAGCAAGGCATGGCCCCCGGCAGCTGGCCCACCCTGCCCGCGGCGCTCACAGGTGAGGGGGCAAAGGGAAGGGGGTGGTGCCCGTTCTGACCGCAATGGAGCGTGGACGCACTGATGGGCGCACAGCGTGCCAGGCGCTGTCCAGCAGGAAGCTGCCAGAGGGAGACCCTGCTCAGGAAGGAAGGTGCCGCCGACCAGAGGGGAGCTGGTACGGGCGCTGGAGCTGGGGTGGCTGTTGGGTTTTGGAGGCCCGGGGCTGAGCGGCCTTATCATCCAATCACTGTCTGGGGCTGGCCCGGGGGGCTCTCCAGGAGGGGGGATCCTGTAGGTGCAGGAAGGAAATGTGGGGAAACCAGGCCTCTGCCTTGGCAGGGGCGCTGACGGGGTGGTGGTGGGTGGAGGGTGCAGCATGGTGGGCAGTGCTGGGGGCCCGGGTCTAGTCTGCAAGGTCTAGCCAAGGGCGTGACCAGGCCAGGTCTCGGGCAGAGGAACCGGGAAGACGGTGGCAGGGAGGATGGCTGACGATGGAGAGACGGGGTTGGGGGCGGGCAGAATGGGCACCCACGAGGGGGTCTGCACCAGAGGACCCGGAGCGAGGCGGACGGAGCGCGAGAGCGAGGCTGCTGGAGAAGGGGGTTCAGAGGGCCTCTCCTGGCCCCCGCCACGCCCCACAACTCCCCTTTCCACTCCTTTGCCCGACTTGTTCAAACCTGCATCCTTTGCTGACCTTCTCACTTTGGGGTTTCACCCCCTGCTCAGCCGGCTTCCTGCTGGCCTCCCTGGGAGCCGGCTGAGGAGGGCCAGAGCAGGCCCGATGACACAGAGCGGGGAAGGGTCGCCACGGGAAGGCCAAGAGTGACCTGGCTACAGCCCCGAATCACAGCGGCTTCAGCAAAGCACGTGGGCACTGACTGCAAGGGGGGGGCATCGAGCTGGGGCGTGCGGCCTGCCGACAGCTGGGAGGAAGCAGCGGACGTCACCGGCGACACTCTGCCTTTACAACTCCTCTTTGGCGTGTTCTGGAAAATGTCTGATTTTTTCACTTATTAGCAACAAAACAGTGTTCAGGAAAATAGACCAGCCTCAGTGTTGGAGTCACAGCTCCCCTGCCTGGAAGGGGGTTCCCTGTGGGGACCAGACGTCAAAAAAACACAGCTTCGAGGCTGCCGGCGGGTCCCACACGTGCTGGGCTCTGCATCACCCCTGAGAGACAGCAGTGCCCCTGGCCACACGGATGCCCTATTCACCCCCCACCCCGGGCCTGGCCATTGGCTGGTATCGGGGGACGTGCCACCCCGTGAACTCGGCAGCCACGCTGGTCCTGGGTGCCAGCCTGTGCAGGGTGCAGCGGGCTGAGTCAAGGTCTCGGCAGGATCTGTTTCAGGGCCCACACCCCTCCGTCCTCGTGTGCTGTCCAGCGGGGAAGGACTCGGTTCTGGGATGGTCTCTACAAACATGGGGTTCTGGGGGCTCAGCCAGGGTTGACACAGGATGGTGAGTCCAATCCAGGTGGAGGGAGGGCTTTGGGTGCCATCACACCCACCACCAGCAGAGCCTGCCGAGGCCACGAGGGCCCTGACAGGTGGACCCTGACGGGGATGCCGCCCGCTAGCCACACGGGGCTTTGCGCCAAGCCTCTACCGGGCGTGCTCCGGCCCACAAGTCTGGATCGCCAAGGGCAGGGGCCTGGCACTGGGACCACTTAAAGATTCCCCAGGGCATGGATTTACCACCAGGCTGAGAAGCTGCGGTGGAGCGGAGGGGGTGCCTCCTGCCCCTCCCCCCAGCCCCCACCTAACCAACACACAAGATGGGGAGATGGGAGGGTCAGACGCGACTCCAGGACCCTCTGTCTGCGGCTGCTTTGAGTGCTGACCCAGAAGCCACGGGCCGGCTCCTGGCTGCCCCCGAAGCCCTGCTGGTTGTGGCCCCGTGCCCCAGGAGGGCGGGCTGGACTGCAGGATGGGCTCTAACGCCACCTTCCACTGGGTCTTGCTGGCACTTTCCACTAACAAACAAACCAGCTCTCTCCCGCCCCCAGCGTGAGTCAGAGAAGCCACAGGAACGCGAGCACAGCCTCTTCTAGTGCGTTCCGGCTCTCCAAAGTGGACACGCAGGGCCAAGCCCGTGACCAGTTATTGCTCTTCCGCAGGTGTGGGCTGAGTGCGCCCCAGGGAGGGCGGTGGGCGCCTGCCTAGTGGGCAGGACGCTATTTTAGGCTGCAGAGTCCTGTCTGCGCCCTCCTGCCAGGCTGGCCCGGCACGGGAGCTGCTATTTTTTCTCCGCATAGTCAACCCGCAGACGCCTGAGCTGCAGAGTCATCCGGGTAATTATCTCCCGCACCTCCACGCAGCCGGCACAGAGCCCCGGGCTGACTCAGAGCCCCCAGGGGGCCACTCTACTGTGAGTCACCGTGTGACCTGCCCTGCGCCCGCTCAGGTGCACACAGCTGCTGACCGCACCCCCGGCTCTAGACGCACCCCCGGCTCCTGACGGCACCCCTGTCCGGGTGGCCTCAGTGGGCCTTCCTGGGCCTTCCCCAGCTGGCCCTGAGGCCACCTGGTGTGGCTTCCCTTCCTCACTGTGTAAACCAGCAATGGCCTCTGGAGAGGTGGACACTGACCTGGCCAAGGAACCCTCAGGGCCTGTCGTGGGCAGCGCTGTGCCTCACAGGACTCCTGTCCTAGTGGCGAGCATGGGATGTGCTTGGACACGGGGCTATTTTTTAAAGATTTATTTATTTTTATACAAGAGCTGGGGTATAGGCCAGAGGCATGGGAGGGTGAGAGGATTCACCAGAGACAGAGCGGGGAGCAGAACAGGCAGACAGACTGAAATACTCTGCTGAGGGGAGCAGCGGGGAGACAGGAGAGGTCTGCTGCGCCATGTGGGATTCTAGCTGGCCAGCTGGGATCGAACCCGCACTGCAGAGGCTGCGGACAGCTTCACAGGCTGCACTCAACCTGCTGCGCCACCGGGGAGGCCCCTGGACACGGGTCTTGACGACACAGCCATCATGCTGAAGAGGAGAGGTGGCCGGGGCAGACATGCGAGAGGCCAGGTGAGCACACGGGGAAAGATGCCGTCTACCTGCCCAGGACAGACCCTTGACACTCCTGCGGGACCCGCCCCGCCAGGCCCAGGACTCAGGCGGGCGCCCTCCTGGCCAGTGAGGCCCACAGTGCCTGGTGTCCAGCCCCACCCCTCAGTGGTGCTGCCCCTGCTGCAGGGGGCCAGAGGGCTGCCCCCTCCATTGCCTTTTCTGAGAAGACCCGGCCCCCAAGCCAGTGCTCTGGAAGCCATTCTGAAGACAACTCTGTGTGTGTGCGTGTGTATATGCACACGTGTGTATGTGTGCATGTGTGAGTGCACACACGTGTGCATGCTTGTATGCGTTTGTATATGTCTGTGTACAAGTGTGGCTGCACACATGTGAGTGTGTATCTGCATGTGCAGGCAAGTACATGTGTGGTGTCAATTGTCTGCACACACATGCACTTATGTGTGAGTGTGGTTGTGCCCTGCACACACATGCATTCACAGTGCAGTTCACATAATGCTGATCTGTATGTGCACATGTGTTTCTGTGTATGTGCATATGTGTGTGTACAGGTGTGTTTTGCGCAGGAATCTTCACGACGCCCCCGGTGCAGGGACCGCATGCCCTCATGGGACGGAGAAGCATGTCACTTCCCCCAGAGCTGGTCTGCACAGCCCTTACTTTTCATCCCACTCACCAAGTGGGGACACCGTCAATTTCCTTTATGGAAAAAGCCCAGAAATGAGCACCGTTAGGCAGACATCACTGTCCCCAACCGCTCAGCAATTTTTAATTCCCAGCCTGAGGTCTGAGGCTGTCTGAGTGTGGTGTCTGTTCTCTACAGCCACTGCAGTGGGCAGCTGTGGGGGACAGCCAGGGGCTTGGCCCACCCTGGGTGTGACCTGGCCACTCCTGGCAGCTTTTCCAAAGGCGCATGGACCCCGAGCCTGGCAGCTCACTGCTGGCCTCAGGACAGCAGCTCCTGACCCCATGGGGTGCAGTTTGCTCCCTGAACCATGAATCCGCTGCTGTGATGCAGCGAGGTGCCGAGCTGGCCAAGCTGGGCACAGGGCAGACCAGCTTCCTCATGGCCTTGAGGCGGTCCAGGCACATGGCTGGTTCTGAGAGGCAGGGGGAGGAGTTAGGACTGTCTTTAGAGGCCTTCAGGTCCCTGCACCTGACTGTGTCTAACTAATCAATGTGGGGGCACCTGGCAGGTGAACTGAAGTGAGCTGAGTTAAGGTGTCCCTGCGGCCTCGAGCGCCTCTGGCTCACACCATCACAAGCAGGGTGACTCTGTAGCCCCAGCCTGGAGGGGAGGCCAGCGAACCCCAGGACACTCCTCATGCAGGACCCCACCATCACCAGGGTGGCCCTGAGATCGCCTGAGTGTCGCCCTGGGCCTGCTGTAGGCACCTGTGTGGCCCACAACTGGGAGTGGGTTTTTGGTCAAATCTTTCAGTTCTGGCTGCCCCACCCCAAGCAGGCGTGGCAGTCTTCTGTTTCGGGTTAGTGCAGGATCGAGGATATAGATCATGGTATAAATATGCACAAGCTGCAAAATTTCTGGGGCTCCCCTTGTGCCCCCCACCCCACCTCACAGACAAGAGAGGAAAACCAATACGGACTTGTCAGAGCAGACCACAGGGACCTGCTGTCTGAGAGCAGCGGCCTGCCACCACCACTGATGACCAAGGAGCTGCGCAGAGAAGTTTAACTGCGGGCACCAGCCTGCGCGTGTCTGCGGGGAATTCTCTAGAAAGGGTGATGTGAAACCCTGCACTGCCTTCCTCTAGCTCAGCCTAGTTAGGGCAACTTAGAAACAAAGGCTCCCCCACCCCCAAGAACAATCACATTTTTATGTTAGTGCCGCTCACTGTCCCCACCCCGTAAGCTGAATGAATTCACACGGGTGTTTGTCAGGACAGCGCCCGCAGAGTCACATCTGCCAGACGGCTTCCTGGGTGCAACCTCACTTGATGATCTGACAAACCCTCTGTCTACCTGTCACTAGACTTTGTTTCCGGTTATCACAGACTTTTAACATTTTCACCAGTTCATTGAAGAAGTGCAGGGATGTTTCATGTAGTCACAGAGAAGCAGAAGAGCAACCTCAAGTATGCGTCCTGACAACAGGGAAGCAGGAAGCCGCGCCTGTGCCATCTCTACACAGGAGAAATGGCCGAGGCCTTCCTATGCCCACTTACTCCACCAAGCGGAACCTGCAGGGCAGCAAAGGGACTGACCACCAGTGGGGAAGGCCTCACGAAAGGACTGAACCGTTTCATCCCATGAGATAAAGCCAGCTGTTCCAGTGTGTGCACGACACGGCAAGCAGGCCTCGCTGAGCGTTGCCGCAAGACCCTTAAGCTTCCCTATGATTTCTCTGCCTGGAAAGAAACAACATCAGCTCAGCTCAGCAAGTCAGGGCGAGCAGTTATGACGGAGAAAGCCAGCCTGTCCTCACTTTGCGTAAGAGAAACAAATCCTAAAACAGAACCGTCAACAGATGGAGCAGCGAATGTGGAATGCGGTGATTCTTTCCTCGTAAAGTAATTATTGGCCCGGGAGGCTTCTCCGCGAGCATCGGATCAGGTGCCCGGCCTGCCTTCCCGGAGCCTGCTACCTCCCGGCACGGACATACCTGGGCAAGGGCAGTGTGTGCCACCAGCAGTCTGCAGGCAGGAACCCAGAAAGGGAGGAAAGACACAGGGCGAGACCTTCCCACACAGAACCCCAAACATCAGTGGCTTTTTGCTATAGAACGGGGACCCTACATCACGGCTTTTGCCTGTGTTAATAAATGGGAGAGGCGACGAGACTGAATCAGCATTTAAAGAAGTTGCTGATACTTTAAACACAGCATTTCAGATGTTTTAAACACTAGGATTGAGAAAGGATAACCTGACATTATGTGCCAGTCCAGGCAGAGTTCAGTTCAGTAAGATCTTGAAATTAAGAAATTGCAATATTGATAATATTTTCAGCAAGGAAGTCCCTTCCCTGGCAAGCCGTACGCAGGAATCTTGATTTGCTTACAAAGAAAGGGGCGCACCACCAGGCCCAGCCTATTTCTAGAACAGTCCCTGGGCTCCGAGGCACCTACGTCCGCAGCAGAAACACCAACACAGGAAGTGTCTACCTTGCTCAGGCAAATCTCATTTTTAAAAAACTTCCTCCTTTGAGCCCTTCGTTTTCCTGAACCTTTCAAAGCGCAGGCTGTGGACAGAGGTCCCCGGAGCCATGTGTCTGAGACAAACGAGGGTCCCCTCCCCTGGTCCCCAGAGTCACTTCCACGGAGGAGAATAGGGCAGGTGACAGCCGCTGATGAGCTCAGGCTAGGGGCCACACCTCTGCAGAACATTCTCCCACGTTCTATGTATAAATGAAGTTTGAAAATGAAATGAATGGAATCCCCGACCTCGGGACAAGCAGCCGAGGACAGGATCCGGGACGCAGCTGGACAGGGAGGCTGACCCCCTCAGGCCGAGCTGCCCCCAGAGGTGCCATCCGCCAGGCTCCCCGCTCTACAAACAAGCGGACCCCGAGCCTGCGGACACACGGCTGCGGGCAGTTACTTGGTAACGGCAGCCAGGACTGGACTGCAGGGCCCTCTCCCCGGAGCTGGGTGCTGTTTGCTCGGGGTGTCAGGGCCCCCCTCCGGCGAGGCTGGCGGGACGCTCACTCTGTGATGAGTGGGAAAGACCCTTCAGTGAAGACACAGGGCAGGTGACAGGGACCGGCAGCTTCAGCTATGCCGGCTGCCGAAAGAGCGATTTGAGGTCATTTGGGGGCTTTTGCACAAACCAATACTTCTTCATAGATTTACAAGACACCCGTGAAAATGAGGCTTGCTAAGGAATGTTCATCTTGAATCAGAAAACAGCAACCACCTTGAAGGACATCAAGAGCATCTTGGGGGGTGCCCCGGCCATCACGCCCCTGGAGCCCGGTGGGGTCTAGCTCAGAAGACCCACTTACTCCCCCTCTCCAGGGCTCTGGCGAGAGACTCAGGAGCGCAGCTTGCCCCTGGGTCCGCCTGCTGTCACAAGTCTGTGGTCCCAGGGAGGAGGCGGCCCGGGGGCACCAGCAGGCCAGAGGCCGACACAGGTGGGCGCCCTGAGACCCTGACAAGCACGCGGCAGTCCTGGGCGGCAGGTGCCTGTGCTCCCCAGACAGTCTGGCCCTGGCGCCTGAGCACCGCGCCCACCTCACCCTGGGGCGCGGGATTTCTCAAGAGCAACGTCGTCACCTGTGCACCAGATGCTGCTCGGAAGGGGCAGCGAGCTGGGGGCAGCTCCACGGAGGGGTGGGGGGGGCTGGCCCTCTGCAGACACCCCGTGCACTGCCAGCACCCCGGGACTCTGGGGAGGAGACGGTGTCGCTCGTGTGTGTGTGTGTGTGTGTGTGTGTGTGTGTGTGTGTGTGTGGGGAGAGTGACAGGCCAGGCTGGACGCACGCGTCCTGCGGACCGAGATTCTGGGGGCTGGAGGTGAGGAAAGCGCCAGGGCAAGGAGGGAGGGGGAAGGGCGAGGGAAGGAGCTTGGGGGACACTGGGGGAGGGGGGAGGGGGCACTGCGCCAGGGGTGGAGGGTCGTGGAGGACGAGGTGTTTGGATGGCGGCGCCTGGCGAGCACGGGCGGGCGCAGGGGAGGAAGGTGGGACAAGGCGCAGGGGAGGAGGGTCTGGGGAGGGGGAGGCCTCTGGACAGGTGGGGCGCGGGGCGGCCCAGGGGCTGGGAAAGTGGGGGAAAGACCTCGGCCTCGCGCTGCCCGGCCCCCGCGCCCCGCGCCCCGCGCGCCCCCGCCGGCGCGGCCCTACCTGGCCCTTGACGAGGCTGGCGGCGAACTGGCGCATGACGGCCTCCACCGTGTAGGCGCTGGACCAGCCGCGCGGCGTGAGCAGCTCCATGCAGATGGCGCCGCCGTCCAGCACGTAGCCGTTCTCCAGGCGCGGGCTGAGCACCCGCATGAAGGGCGGCGAGAAGGGGAAGTTGTCGGGGAAGGTGAGGTTGAGCAGGATGAACTCGGTGTTGGTCTCCTTCATGTCCTGCCACAGCACCGAGTCCTTGTCCACCTGGTGCAGCTTCACGTTCCAGTCGAAGAGGCTCTCGTCCACCAGCTCCACGGAGATGAAGCGGTCGCTGAGGCGCGCGATGTCCTGCAGCTCCTTCATGAGGCGCCGGCTGCGCACCTGCGTGCAGTGCTGCTGGCGCGCGCTGGGCACCGGGCCGCCGCCCGCCGCCCCCGCCGGCCCCGCGGGGCCCGGCCCCGCCCTGGCGCCCGCCGCCCGCTCCCGCGGGCCCCCCGCGCCCGCCGCGGCCGCGGCCGCCGGGGGCCGGTCGCGCGGGGCCGGCTCCGCCGCGCGCCGGCCCGGGCGCTGGCCCGGCCCGGGGCTGGCGGCGGCCGCGCCCGCGGGGGCCGGCGGCGGGGGCTTGTGGCCGCCGCTCTTGGCGCCGCCCTTGCCGCGCAGCGACGCGCTGAGCTGGCCGCCCGCGCCGCGGTGGTGGTGGTGGTGCTTGGGGTCCTCGGTGTCGCGGTTGTGCAGGCGGATGAGCCCGATCTTGCGGAGCAGCGTGGCCATCTTAGGCGCGGCGCCCGCCCCGGCGCGGGACGCCCCTCGGCTCCGGCCCCCGGAGCCCGAGCGCCGGCGCGCGGGGGGCGCGGGGCGCGCGGGGGGCGCGCGGGGCGCGGGGCGCCGGCGCCGGGCGACCCCTCGGCGGCGCGCCGGGCGGGCCCCCTCCGGCGCGGGCGGCCGTGGCGCAGCGGCGCGGGCGGCACGCGCGCCGGCCGGCCGCGGGGCGATGGCGGGGCCCGCGGGGGCTCGGCTCGGCTCGGGCTCGGCTCGGGCCCCGCGGCGCGCGGGCGGGAGGCGCGGGCGGCCGCCCCGGCCGGTCTGCGGCGCCGCCCCCGAGCCCGGCTCCGCGGTCCTTTGTGCGCGGCGGCCCCGCGCGGGCCTCGAGTCCGGCGCCGCGCCCCGCGGGCAGCGAGGGGGCCGCGGGGGGCCCGCCGGGCCGTGCGGCGCGGGCGGCTACCGCGGGGCCCGGGCCGCTGGCGCTCGCGTCGCCGGCGCTGCGGCTGCTGACATCGCAGAGGCGGCCGCTCGGTCTGAGCCCGGCGCGGCGCGGCGCGGAGGGGCGGCCCTGCCGGCCGGGGGGGGGCGCGGGGCGGAGCCGCGGGCTGGCCTGCGCCGAGCCGCCCCCGCCGCCCGCCCGCCGCCCGCCCGCCCGGCTCCGCCGCGACTCGCGCCGGCCGCTGGGGGGAGACCGCGGCGCGCGGGCCGGGCGCGGGGCGCGGGGCGCGGGGCGCGGGGCGCGGGGCGCGGGGCGCGGGGCGCGGGGCGCGGGGCGCCCCCGGCCCGAAAACGGGGGGGGTGGGGCGCGAGCGCGGAGCGGCGAGCGCGCGCGCGGGGCGGGGGCGCCTCCGAGACGCGGGTCTTTGCGCCCCGGATTCCGACTCGCCGAGGCCCCGGCGCGCGGCTCGACCTCGCTCAACCTCGGAGCAGCGATCCCGAGAGGGGGGGCCGGGCGGGGAGCGCGGGTCGCTCCCCGCGGATCGGGGGTCGCCGCCTGGCCGGGCCGGGCGCGCGGGGACCCGGCGCGGCGCCCTCCCGCAGGCTGCCCGGGGGCCCGCGGCGAGCGGGGCCGGGAGGGGACACCGGGGTCCGCCCGCCCGGCCCGAGTCGGTCTCCCAGCGACGCCCTTGCAGGGAGGACGGTCCGCGCCCCGCCCCTCCGCGCGCCCCGCTCCCCGCTCCCTCCGGCTCGCCTCGCCGGGGGTCCCGGGGTCCGGCGGGGGGGCCGGGCAGCCCCTGCGCGCGGGCGCTCCAGCGCTCCCTGCAGCTGCGGGCAACGCGGGCGCCACTGGACCCCGGGAGCCCGCGTGCCCCGGAGGCGCTGGGAGCCCCGGGCGCGCTGACCCCCGCGCCGCGCCCCGGGGTGCTGCCGGCTCCTCTCGCTTTTGTCCCTTACGCCACGGAGCCGGCCTCGCAGCCGGTGGAATTTCCAGCGGAAAGCGTGCGCCCCCGAGTCCGCAGCAGCCGGGGCACCCCGGCCCTCCATGTTTGCGGGGCCACCTGCTTCGGAACTGGCAAGGCGCGGGGAGAGGCGGTGGTGGCCCCTGAGTTCCCTTGTCACCCCAAATGCCTTGGGACCCTGCCCTGCACCAGCGCCTCCCGGGCTCCGAGCCGCGGCAGGTGGCGTTTTCCTGCCCTTGTCATTTTTTGCTGTTACCGTTTTCCCTGTTCCCAAATGACTGAAACGATTCGCTGTGGAAAAAGAGCTCTTTGGTCTCTCTGGAGACCAGTTGGAGGTTCCGGGGTTCTCTACCGGGACAGCCAGGCGCCAGCATCACGGTCGCCAGCGCTGTGGGGGGCGCCCCCCCCCCCCCCCCCCGCTGCGGGGTCTCCCCTGGAGAGGCGACTGCATCGGAGGCGCGGCCTGGCCGGAGCAGGTGGGCTGGGCGCGCAGGGCCGAGGCGCGGGGGCTGTGCCCGCGGGCGGGGGTGCGTTCTCGGAGCTGGGGGGGCTGGGGGCCTGCAGGGCTGGGGGCCGTTACTAGGGTGACCCCAGAATCTAATGTCTGAATGCCGGGCTTTTTTCCCTTAAATAAAAGGGTAATACTGACGCTGGTCGGAGAGGCCAGAGCCGACACCCCGGCAGCGCGAGGTCATCGTCCTGACCCCCACCCAGGCCTGAGCGCCTCTTTCTGGGCCCGGGGCAGCTGTTGGTCAAAAATCGGAAACAAGCTGGACCTGCAGGGGCGGGAGTGTTCCCTGATCCACCCCGGCAGAGCGGGTGACCAGGCCACTGTGGCAAGGGTGACTGTGTTGCAGAATGAAAATATTTATGATCTACGTGGTAATGTTAAGTGAGAGTGGAGATTGCAGATTGCATCCGCGCAGACGCTACAAGTGTTATAGGGCAGCCCCGATATTGAACGGGGTGCCTGGCTGTGGGTCCTCACCCGCGCACTTACAAGGGACTTATGAATACTCCACGGCAGGACACACAGAAGGTTCATGAAAGGTTTATTGACAAGGGAAGGGGAAATAAGGAAAATGTACGACTCAGGGAGAAAACAGGGAAATAAAGTCTTCAATGCGTCCTACCCGATCCGACGACCTGGAAACCCAAAGGCACTCTCAGAGCTGGCCGGACGCTGCGAGCTGGTGGGGAGCCAACATGGGGGACCCCCCAAAGCCCACGTGTCTGGCTTTTTACCCACCTGGCTGCTTCACCCCACCCTCAGGTCCCAGCCACCTTCCCTTGGGTGGTGATGGGATGTGGAGTTCCCAGTGTCTTTGGCTTTGGCCTGGGGCGGGGGTGGCGTCCACAAAGCCTGTGTGGAATCAGCTTTAGGACAGCCTTTCCCCCTAACACAAGGACGTGAAACCGTGTAGGAAAAAAGGCCGCAAGGAGGAAGCTGGAGTGATCACCTTGGTGGTGGTGGGTCTCACCCTCCAGCCCCAGCCCTGTGCCTGCATCCGCTTCAGTGACAGGATGGTCAGGGCAGTGGCAGGAAGAAGGGCCTGTATTTGTGAACCTTCCTCCTCCCATTCCAGAAGGTTCTAGAAAGTTTCACTTCGCCAGAGCCGGGAACAGATACTACCCGGCCCAATGTTGTGTAGAGGTTGCTATGGTTGTTTTTTTGTTTTTTTTTTTTTTTAAAGATTTTATTTATTTATTTATACAAGTACTGGGTACAGTCAGAAGCACGGGAGGGTGAGAGAATTCACCAGAGCCAGAGCGGGGAGCAGAGCAGGCAGAAGGACCGAAGTACACTGCTGAGGGGAGCAGCGGGCGGCAGGAGAGGTCTGCGCGCCATGTGGGACCCTCCTCTGGTGGCCGGGGAGCAGCCGGGGATCGAACCGGCGCTGCAGAGGTTGCGGGCAGCTTCGCAACCCAGCGCTCAACCGCTGCGCCACCGGGGAGGCCCAGCTATGGTTGTTTTTTAATTGATTTTTGAACGTCCTGAAGAGCAACGCATTGCAGCTGTAATGAGAACAAACAAAACTTAGACAATGTTTAAAAAGCAAATCTGTTGAAGATTAGGTTTACAAAGTCCTGACACTTGAATGGAAGGCATCTGGTTAAATAAAACAATCTCAAGGACCGTGTGGGTGTCTGACTACGCCTCTGTTCTCAGGCGGTGAAGGGGTGAGCGCGGGAAGGGTCAGGCAATGTCTGGAGGAGCCTGGACTACACCCCCAGGAGGGAGGGAAGGAGAAGCCGCTGACCTCTCTGGCTGCTGGGGTCCCGTCTATCAGCCCAGGGCTCTCCCACGAGCCTCGGACTCAGTGGAGCCAGAAACTCACTCCCAGGCTGGCCGGGAGCCGGGCGCCGGCCCGTCACCTGCTTTCCGTCAGAACTGGCTCAAAGTGGAGGCTGGTGAGAGGGTCCTGGCAGGAGACCTGGGGACCCGCAGGGCAGGGGCCATGCCCCCTGGGCTTTGACATTCTGCACCCATGGCTTGTCTACATGCGTGTACGCTGCTTGGAGCCGGGGTGGGGGCGTTTGGGGGTTCAGTTGTATCATTTGGGTGTCATTCAGACTCTAGCCTCCATGTCAAGTTTCCGACCAACCTGGAGTATCATCAAGTGACACCTGTTCATTCCTTGTGGTGCGTGAGCTCTCGCTTGTCACCCAGAGCGTGGCCTGACCACTTCTCCGGGTTAGACTGCCCCGGAAGTCACCACGCCCGCACAGAGCTTGCTGCTTCTCTATTCGCTGTCACCCCCTAACTCTTGGGGTGCTAATGCTCTGCCTAGTTATCCAGGTCTTCTTCCCTCCAGGGACCCCCCAGTTGGCTGTTCCCCACCCACACCAGCTCAGGCAGGCGAGTGGGCTGCGCTCCTGGCCAGCACAGATGCGCCGGCCCCGCCGCGGAGCTGTCAGGGAAGGCTGCTCTCCGTGCCGGGCGGGTAGCCCGATGCCAGGCAGCCTCGACCTAGCTTCCGGGGTTCAGAAAGAAAACACCTTGGTTAAATGAATTGAAATGAAATTTCAAATAACTTATAGCTCCCTCGGTGTGCCTGGATTTTAAAATGACGGCTTGTCTCAGAGCACGGGTGAGCGGCTCTAGCAACCAAAAAACCAGCCTCAGAAAAGGGATTCATTTCTCTTGTGTGTACGAGGACAGGGCAGCTGCCATGTGGCCACCTTGGCAGCTGCAGTTACTGCCTTTTGCTGATTCTGCAAATGACTAATTAAATGCCCGGGAAGTTACGCTCCACCTTGATCCCGTCCCAGCCACGCCTCGCACCAAAGCCGCCTGGGAGTTGTAGTTTTTCCCTGCAAACTCATGTCAGCTTAAACCCGCTAGAGAGATGCAGGGCACGGGGACTCTGAGGCTCCGTTTGGAGTCTTCACCACGTGCACTCTCCTAAGCTGATATTCAGCAGGTCCCCTTGGGGGAGTCAGCTTGTAAACAGAGGGTTTCAGGGCACATATGTTGCCTCAGCTGCACCTGGCCATTTGCCCTGTCTGCCCTTGAGATGGGATGCAGGTTTCTGCCAGTATGGACGAGCCCCATCCTGCAATTCCTCTGGCGTGTCGGCTCTGTCCACCTGGGCCTGTGTCCTTGCCAGCCTCTGGCTCGGCGGCAGTGAGGACCGGGGGTCAATGCTGAGGACGAGGGACCTTCCCTGGCAAGGCAACTTGTTTGCTCTTCTTGGCAAGAATTTATGGCATATTCAGGCCTGGGAAGGCTTGCGTTTGCATTCGGTGAGGAAAGGCTGCTGCTGCCAGGAGGGCGCTCAGGGGTGCAGGGATGGGCCTTTGCTATGGCCAGGCCGCCTCTCCACCGAAGCGCTGTCACCGCAGAGTAGGCAAGCAGTGAACACAAAGTACTCTGTAATTCTGCAACTGTGAGAATCAAGGTTGGGGGCTGATTTACAGCTGCGCGGGCCCCACAGCTCTGTAAGACTTAGGACAGTCCTTCCAGGACCCGAGGGGGGTCCTGCCCACACTGGCTCTTCCTGTGCTGAGTCCTGTCTCTGAGCCTGTTGTTTTCCTTGCACAAGTGCTCCGCTGCTGTCAGGAGCGGCCCGTCCTCCTCCTGCCCACTGTCGTCATTGTCATCCCTGCTGTGAAGGTCAAAGCCGGCCACCGCTGGCTCCACGAAACTGTTTCCTCAGGATGCGCCTCGTGGCAGGCAGCCACAGGTGGTGGTCATCATGGATTCGCGGTGCTGCTGTTCTACACTGACCACTCATTGTCCGTTTTCTCTTGACATCAACATCATCACTGAGGTCGAGGTCAGAGCCCAATCTCTGAGCCTGCTCCCGTCCCAAGTCCTGCAATTCCCAGGGTTAATCACGATCGCGGAGATCTGCTAAGTGGTTCATCAGAAGAGACTCGACTCTGACTCTGATTAAATATTTGAGAAACTAAAGAAGCAATGGGGGTCCTGAAGAAGCCAAAAGCAAGAGGGACATTACCCTAAGATTGAGCTACTCACCTCCCCGACCTTGAAGGCAGGGGCCAGCCCTGCTGTCCATGCTGAAGAGGCTGTAGTCCCCCAACCCACCCTGCACCCCACACCGCCTCTGCCCACAGCTGCCAATGAGCACGACCTCCCTGAACTCCCTTGTTAATTCCTGACCCCCAAAGTCAGGTGGTCCGAGCCACCCCCCATTGGTCAGCATGTGGACTTCCCGGCGGACCGTCACCATGGCAATCGCTGAAGGATCCCTCCGAGGCTATGCTTAGCTTTTTGAGCAAAGGGGACAGGACCCGGGATGACTTCCGCAATGACTGCATGTCGATCTCCTCTGGCAGCCGAGCGGATGCCTGCGTGATGAAATGAATCATGCCTCCTTTGCTGAAGAACGAACTGCTTGGTCCTCAAGCGACTTCCAGCACAATATTCTCATTTCCCTGCCCTTCCCATCTTAGCCGCAGGCAGAGACCGTTACTTTCTGGTCTCGTGGCAGTGGGGAATGACAGCTGCTCTTGTGTGTCAAGGTGGTGGCTCTATTCACTGCTACCTTAAATATCAGGACTAAATATAGGTGCAAATATAGTATTCTGAGAAAAGAAAGTCAACCCTGCTTCCTGGCACAGCCGAGGGGTGGTGAGTGAAATATCGTAATTAGCTGAAACTGAGAACATGCATTATATTTGTCCTATGCATTTGCAAAGCCTGGAGTACAATGGGACATTTTGAACCTTATTGCTGTTTCTCTTACCAGCAGTGTAGGACAGTCATGCCTTAGTGTTCTCATGTATGCTTTGAAAAATATAATTGAAAAGAAACTGCAAATTTGGTACTCAAAAATAGTATCTTACTTTCAAAATGTTGCAACGGATTCATTTACATACACTGAAGTGCACAGATCCTAATTGTACAAGCCAGTGGGCTTGAGAAATGCAGGCCCCCGTGTAACTTACACCCCAGGCAAGATGTGGGAGGGTTTCATCACCCCAGAAAGTTTCCCCTTGTTCCTATTTGGTCAAACCCAGTCCATCTCTCCACCTGGGGCAGGTTTTCTTCTGCTCCTACTGCCCCACTCTGAGCTCAGACTCTCAGACTCCCTCCGTGCAGTGTTGCTGCGAGCTAGCTCTTCGGTGGATGATGCTGGTGATTGGTGACATCGCTTGTTTATTTCAGAAGCAAATGGCATGTTTGGGGGCTGCTGCTGGACCTCTCGATCCAGACTGGAGCTCCATGTTGTCCTTTATCTTGTTAAAGTGTAAATAATTACAATTTATAAGCTTTTCTGCAAGAAATTTATGTGTCCTGGACATGGGGCTTGTCCGTGGGTTGGGACAGACTCGTGCGTAACGACAAGGAGACCATTGGTCTTCGGCAGAAGTAGACGGACGCTTTGGGAAAATGCCAACGTGTCCCATTTTCATGTTTGACATGTGGTGCATGAGATTGAGACAGTCCTGTCCTCTGCGTCAAATCTCTATTGGAACCAACTCAGGGGCAACGACTAAAACTAGGCCGGCCTGTCAGTCCCTGGACTGCCTTCTGCCCACACTCATCTGCCCCACGAATGTTTGACTCACTCAGGTCCCCTTCTTGCAATTCTGGACTCGGTCTCTCAGCCCAAGAGGCTTGGGGGGGGGCAGAATTCACCATTTTTGCCCAGGGTGGGTGACTGGGGGGTGAGCACCCAGAGAGCTCTGTGCTTCACCCTGGAAGGGTCAAAGGGTCACCCCATGCTGACCCTTTCTCCATGCCAGGCATGGGGTATTTTCTTATTGGTCTGATCCTGACCCAATCTAGTCTACTCTATTCTTCACTTTTTAGAAATGGGCTTTGTGCTGCAGTATTAAAATTCCGCATCTTCACTGTTCAGCCCACGCCCCCATGACAGGTGTTTCTGTGAAACCATTTATAGGTAGGAAGGCAATGTTCTGGGCTATGGCTGGAGCGCTTGGTTTGAAGCCATTTTCTAGAAACAGGAGTGGCCTCTAAAGCCTCAGGAATGATCAGAACTAGACATCCCTAGAATGGCTGGAAGCCCCCTCCCCCACCACCCCGGGCGGGGGCAGGGGGTGCCAAGGCCAAGGCCAGCCCCCCGCAGCCTGCCCAGGGAAGCTGGTCAAGAACGGCCAAGGACTCACTGCTGCTCTTCACATTCACAAGTGTCTGGGGAGCAAAAGTTTCTGAGAATTCCCTCTGCGTCTATCTCTCTGCAATCTCATCTTTTCTAAGAAAATATTCTATTTCTCAGGGCCACTTTTTCAACTAGGCAGCGACATTTTTCTTGAAAAGGGATTTTATTCAGAGTTAGCCTCTCTGCAGAATAAAAAATTAGGCAATTTTAAAAGATAGATATTACTTCCTCAAAACAGATAACTTAAACAGATAAGCCACGCGTTGTACACATATATTTTTAAAAGCAATTACCATCTGCCTGATAGGGAAGGATAACTCTGTTGGAATCGAGGTTTATTGTGTAGTTTTATAATTAGGATGCCTCCAAACAGAATAACATCCTTATCAGAATTCATGAGGAGCTCCTCTAATATTTTCCTTTTATTTTCAAACTCATTATATAAACAGCGTTTTAGTTTTCAGATGGAGGAATTTGGGATGCAGAATGTTGCCTTGCAGGGCAGAGCATTTGCAGAAGTGCTTGCATTTCTGGCAGGTGCCAGGAAAGGGAGGAGCCCCCACGCGGGAGTCCCCCGACCGCCAGCCCCGCGGGCCGAGCGCGGTGTCCGGTTCAGCACCAGGGTCAGCTCCGGGCGAGCAGCAGGTGCGTGACGTCCTGCCCACCCCTCCCCCAGGCACCAGGACTGTCCCGCCCACACCTTGTTATGTTCTCTGTGCGTGAGGCGACCCGGCTGCCCAGAGAGGCCCCTGCTCCCTGGGATGTCTCAGCTCACCTTCCTGGTTACCTGTGGCCGGAGGCGCCGTCACAGACACCCGGGCTTACCCGGGTGCCAGAGGGAGCGAGGGCACTGCACATCCCCTTCCACGCATCCCGCAGCTTGCCCTGGTTTGGGCTTACCTGTGTACCCCCCGAATCCACACGCTGAAGCCCTAACCCCCGGGATCCGAGGATGTGGCGTGCTTGAGCTGTTTGGAGAGACGGTCTTTGCCAAGGGAGGTGAGATGAAGCCAGTGGGCTGGTCTGGCCCTTGGTGACTGGGGTCCCTGCAAGAAGAGGGGTCAGAACAGGCATCAGAGGGGCAAGACGCCTACACGCCCAGGAGCGAGGCCTTGGAGGAGCCAGCCCTGCCCACGCCGGAGCTCAACTCTCAGCCCGCAGAACTGGGAGGACATGCGGTGTGCTCCGGCAGCCCCAGGGGCCTGTGTGTCGTGGGGTGCAGGCTGGTGAGCCTCTGGCGCCAGGGTCCTTGCCTGCTCTAGACAGAGGTGGATTCTGCTTTCAACCTTCTCCAGCTACTTCCCCTGTAAAGCCCTGGCAGACGCCGACTCTGGGGAAGACTGTCACCAAGTGTCCCTTGCAAGTCTGCTGCTAGAGGACAAGTTGTATTTGTTCTAAAAAGAACTCTTGGGGGGAGGGTCCCAGATTGCTCTCTGGTGGCCTCTTAAACTTTAACAGGTGGAATGACTCCCCAGGCATTGCCCAAACTCTCCCAGTGCCCCTCAGACAGGCAGGCAGACAGGCAGGCACGCGCGTACGTGCACACACACACACACACACACACACACGCTGAGCCCCCACCCAGAGGTGCAAGTGCTCCCTGTTCTGCTGGCAGCACCACTGGTGCTCACCCAGAGTGAGGAGGGGTGGGTGAGGCTCCAGATGGGACCTGGGAGTGCACAGGGCAGGAGGGGCACTGAGGCCTCAAGCTGGTCTTGACGTCTCTGCTCATGGCGTGTCCCGGGCCAGCGACGTTGCTCGAGCTTCCCCCACGCAGGTTGTAACGCGCCCGGGAGTGGGAATTCGCGTCCCTGGGACCTGAGCACCCAGCAGAGCCCCGGAGCCTGGAGGCGCTCCCTGAGGGCCTGGGACCTGCTGATGGGGCTGCGTCCCTGGTTGGGGGAGGCAGAGAGGACCTCCTGTCCCCCGCGCCTCCCCTCCGCCCCGGCCTCCCTTCCTGAAGGGGGCAGCTGCCCTCGGTGCAGTGGAAGGTCATTCCCTTTGCCCCGGCGCTGTTATTCTCGGCTGGACGGGTCAGGCCAGGGACTGCGGAGGGAGGCAAGGTCGGGGGCAGTTGTCTGGCTGAGCTGAAGCCTGCACCTGTGGGTGGGGCGCCGATGGGTGGTAGGGCCTGTGCTTGTGAGAGAGACCATGCGTGTGGGGCGTGGGGGTCAGCGCCATGGCCAGGAGCCGCGCGCCCCTTCTCCTGGCTCTGCGAGGAGCCACCAAAGCATCACCCACCCCGGACCTCACGCACAGGCTCCTGAGGGGCCCGTGGTCGCGGGACCCTTGAGAGGGGCCGGAGCGCAGCCCGGGGCTCTGGCGGCTGCTGTCCCTGCGCCGCAGGCAGGCGGGCCGGCCGGGACCTGCAGTGCCCCGCGCCTCTCTCCGCCGCCCGCCTGGGAACCTCTCCAAGCCACTGCAGAAGCGAGCGCTGAGCCAGCTCGGGCGTGGAACCAAAGTGGCTATTTTTAAAAGCAGCCCACAAAGCTGCGCCTGGGACCGGGACGAGTCTGCGTGCGAAGCGGGTCATGTGACCCCGCCGTGACGATCTGCCGACGTCACCCAGTCTGAGGTCATGAGGACACCTGGAAACTCGTTTCGTAAAGGTCTAGGAGTTGTTGAATTTGACACAATAGCCAACATTTTGAAATATTCAGGTTTGGAAATAGCATTGAAGTATCCAGATTCGCAAACAGCGTGGAGCTAGAAATAGGTAAATGGAGAAAGTCTTGAAACCATGCTTGAGCATAGCCCCGGCCTTCAAAGAGAGTGGGCGGCCGCGGCTTGTTTATGTAACTAATGTTTATGTAACTCCCCAGCCAAGCGCTCCTGACTGCTGAGCTCCTCCCTGCACCCACCCCCCATCTCTCCTTTTCTCAGCTAAAAACATCTAAACAGAAATTACCAAGCCTGGAAAAAGCCACGAATTCAATTCAATTTTGTCTTTGACTAAGACACCGGGAATTTTAGATTAATGCAAAGCGCAATTGTTGATGGGCGATGGAGGAAGAGACACGGGTTAGGCCTAGTCCCAAGGGGGTTTCTGGAAGGACCTGACTGTCCTTTCTGGTGCAGGCTCAGAAGTGGCCCCGGCCGCGTTCCCAGGAGAAAGCCATCCCCGGGTCAGTCGGGGGCGCACGAGATCTGGGCTGGGGGCGACACGGATTCTTAGATCTTGCTAACTTCTGTGAGCGCTAAATCCCTCACGTTTACTAACAGCCACAGGAGACTGTCCTTTCAGTCTTAAACGTGCATCTTTCACGCTTTGGAGAAGCTTTTCATTTGATAAGAGGCGGTTGTTGAGTCGTCTAGTGCGTTGATTTCATAGGTAACGTCTGGCTTCATGGGGGGGCCCAGACTTGCCGCCTTTCCATGATTACAAGATTTTCCAGTACACATTAGTCACACAATTAACATTTGTGGATCTTCTCTTAGTGACCGAGACGTTGGCGATTGAGGTGTGGCTGAGAGCTCTGCTTTAACCTCGAAGGCTGAGTTCCTGGTTAGGAACATGGGGAGCACAGAGGATCCTCCAGATGCCTCTCCTGGCACTCCCTACTCATCCTCACGCTAGCCAGCCCTTGCCCAGGGAGGGAAGGTATTCAGCCCTGCCCAGAACCACTTCGGGATAAATATTGCTAAGTTAGCATTTGGGTAAGAGCATGTGGTTTTGAGGCTCTGAGTGTCTCCAACAAAGATAATTGGTGCCAGGAAGTTGCTGAACCCTTAATTCCTCTGACCACCCGTTATAGTCTGAGTCCAGAGAAATGCTGGCATAGTGGCATAGACAACAGCTACACGGACACAATGACCCGAACGAGCTTCTGTGTTACAAATGTCACTTGACTCTAGTTGCCTGCCCACGTGTCAGGGGGTCCTTTCATCCATTCCATCTGTCCATCCATCTGTCCACCCACCCACCCACCCATTCACCCCCCTGTATCCATCCATCCACCCACCCACCCACGTTCCCATTCACCCACCTTCTATCCATTCATCCACCCGTCCATCCGCGCACCCACCCATTCACCCACATTCCATCCATCCATCCATCCACCCACCTACCCACCTTCCTTGCATCTATCCGTTCATCCAGCATTCCGTCCATCCTCCATTTGTCAAAAATTAGGGATGATTTATCTCAAAAGTCAAAAGGTTAAGCGTGTCTTAGCCAAATTCAGAGAAACTTTGAACTCTCCAATATGAACTACTTCTAAAGCTATTACATATATACAAATACAACAAAATAAAATAATATTATCATTGCCTGAACATAATATTAATAATCATAAAATTCTTAATGTTATTTATAATTAAATATACCAGAAATAAGTGCATTTGGGAGAGTTAAGAAGTTAAAATATGTAACATATAGGGTATAATATAATTATACAACATTATTTATATATCACATAAGTAATAGATGCACTAGTATAAGTGATAGAATTAGGACCAGATAACTCTCTGCAATGTCCCCAGTAAAATGACATCATGCATAGAACTAGCCTGCGTTAGGAAGACATGATTACTATTCTCACGGACATTTTAATCCAATGGATTAAAATGCACATGAATTAAGATAGCATACTTCTAGCAAAAATGTAGCTTAACATAAGAACATTATCACAGAGATATTTAAGTGAAGTGAACAGAACGGTTAGTAATAAGGACACTGTATTTCCCTCTGCAAACTTCTTTCTCCATGTTCTTCCAGCGGCACTTCATCGCGCTCAGCCTTTGTTTACCCCTTACGACAACTTTTCACTTCTGCTATTGGAAGCTTTTGCTCGATCTGATTCCCTGAAGAATCTGGGGCTCCTGCTATGGTTGATCTCACCTAACTTAATCGTAGCTGCCTTATTACTTACACATTGTCGACGTCATTTCTTCATCTCTTGCTATTTGGAGGATGTTTTCTACTATGTCAATGTTTGACTCCAGTGGGTTGAGCAGGTGAGATGTTTGTTTGAAACTTGATAAACAGGATGTCATTGACCTGGGTTTCGCTGCACGAGTAATGAGTGTGCAGCAGGCCCTGGCACCGCCAAGGTCAGCCCTGCGAGCTGAAGGTCATGGTTGCTCTACAAATGCTTCTCTTAGGAACCCTTTTCACTCTCCAATTTCCACTGGCTTCTGTTTGCAAGAGTGACTTCTGTCTGCAAAGCTTCATGGTTCATCTGATTCCAAAGTTAAATTTCTCTTGGTTTATTTGAGTCAAATGAGGTCTGATGTTGTCAATTTTGCAGGTGTGAAAAATAGATTGTTCACTCTTCATGCGACTTCCCCTTCTCCTATCAAATGGCAGATTCCAGTCAATCGAGATTGAACAGGACATAGAGCTTCACATTTACAGACTCAGAACCAGCTGACCACGTTTAGGACGTCTCAACCCGAGGAAGGTTCCTTCCTCTCCCTCACTCACCTGCTCACTCACTCGCCCGTTCACTCTTTTCTTTTTTTTAAAGACTTATTCATTTATGCATACAAGAGCTGGGGTGCAGGCCAGAGGTGCGGGGGCGAGAGGACTCACCAGAGACAGAGTGGGGAGCAGAACAGGTGGATTTACTGAAACACACTGCGGAGGGGAGCAGCAGGGAGACAGGAGAGGTCTGCTGCGCCATGTGGGTAGCTCCCTGGCCGGTGGGGAATCAAACTTGTGGTGCAGTGACTGGCGATAGCTTGACAGCGCTGTCTCTAAGCCCTGCGCCACCCCCGTTCACGCTTTCAATGGATATTTGTTAAATGTGATGGAGGCTGTGCTAGGTTTCTATGGCTAAGGCGAGACTTTAAGGGGGCACCAGGGGTTTATGTCAGTTCTCAGCTGGGCTGCACACACACTCACGTGTGTGTGTGTGTGTGTGTGTGTGTGTGTGTGTCTGCTTTGGGAGAAACGGATTCCTGCTTCCCCAGGGCCAATTAAACAGAGCCTGGTGGGGAGGCTCAGACGCAGGTAATCTGGAAGTCTCCCAGGTGTAATTTGCAGCAAGGGTGGGGCTGCTGACTGGTTAGACAGGTGGGAGCAGATCACCCCGTGCTGAGTGATCTAAGCTGGGAGTGGGGCCAGGTCCCGCCTGGCTGGCTGGAGGATGAGCCTCTCCCCAGCTGCTGTCCAGACCCCACTCCTGTGTCCGCATGTTGGGTGAGTGGGTCCTTGGAGCACCATGGCGCCCTCCGAGGTGGCAGGGGCCATTCGGGTGGCAGGTGGGCCTTTGGTCACAGCCAGCTCTGGAAGCCCAGGGGTGGCCCACTGGGCACAGCAGATCCTGAGCTGGGGGGCCTGGCTGTGTGCAGTGGTGTGGTCACTAGTGGGAAGTCAGGCGGGGTCAGCCTGGACTCATACAGGGGGCCCGGCCAGCAAAGCACTGTCCCCCACTCTCGCGGTGGGCACACGGTTCCCACGGTAGAGGGGCTGCGGAAAAGACGTCTGTCCCCGGGACCTTGGTGAGCTTCCCCTGTGGAGCCCGCGCAGAAACAGGAGTGCGCCCCCCCGTTCCGTCCTCTAGCTGCAACGTTTGGCCCGAGGGAACAGCAGCGTAAACCAGCCCGCGGCGTTGACCTGGGGCCAGGGTCTGGAGGCGCGGCCCAGCAGGCCCGAGCCCCAGAGGTCCCGCTGGGTCTTCCCTTCAGGGTTTTCATTAACAAACAACGATGGGGAGGAAGAAAGATGGAGTTAGCCAGGAACTGGGCGCTGGTATAGATTTTATTCCTCAGCGTTAATTGGCTTTTAGTCAAGCTGCTCCGTTACTATGGAGAGAAAAGAGCAGCTTTGCTCAGTTCTCAGGGAAGCTGAGTCCAGGCGGGATCAATTCTTGCCAGACAGTAAACAGGCTTCTTTTCAGTTAAGAGTTCAGTAAAATGGAGTTTCAGGCCCAAGATGGAGCCGGTCTAGTCTCCCTGGAACGTCCTGTCCCCACGCGCTCCTGCCGCGCGGGGGTAGCTCTGCGGGGCCCACGGGCCGCGGGGCAGGGACGCCTCGCCGAGGCGGCAGCTGCCTGGGGCCAGTGGACCGTCCCCCTGGGCCGCCTGCTAGTCCCCCAGGCCCCGAGTGTAGTCCACGTCCGTCATCCTGGCTGGGTGGCCTGTCCCTGGCCGGGCCGTCTCTCAGGGCAAGTCGGGCCCGGGAGGTCGGGCGTCAGGTCTGTGGAAGGGGAGGAGGGTGCTGACCAGCTGTGGCTGGACACCCAGACCTGTGGCCAGCGGCACCTGCCATCCTGCACCTCCCCTTGGCTGCCTCCCAGCCGTGAGCAAGAGAGCTGGGCGGGGAGGGGCAAACACGTCCGAGGAAAACTCCACTTCTCATAGCAGGGTTTGCGCTGTGGTGCGATTAGGTGGCTGCTCCGTGCAGTGACCTGATGGGACAGGAGAGCCTCCATTGCTCATGTCCTCCCTGCCTGGCCTCTCCTCTGACCCTCTTCTCTTGCCCCCTCTGACCTCTGGTCGCTGCCCCCTGATTGTGGACATGCTTCGGGTACCTGTGACTACTTTAGTTGAATGGCCCTGGGGCCTGGCATCGAACCACGGAGAACCTGAATCTGTGGGGGTGAAGCAGTTTTCTGGACAAGGGGGTGGGGTCGCTTTTCTGGGGGCAGGGGCTGCCTTGAAAGCCATAGGATCTTTGGCTGCATCCTGAGCCCTGGCCTGGTGCCCGAGCGTCTCCTGACGGTGCCACCTGGCCCGGCTGCCAGTGCTGGTTATAGGAAGGACGAGGCCGGCGTAGAGTAAGGTCGTGTTTGCAGGTAAACGGACGCCACGGCCCTCGGTACCTGGTGCTGGAGAATCAAGAAAGTCAAGTGCACGGCTCACCTTGGTTCTGTTCACCTTCCCCGTCCATCATGGTGTTTATTTCCCAGGCCTAGCTGAGGTCAGAGGCGGAGGTGACCGCCGAGCTGTCTGCTCAGGCCGCGCCCAGGGCCTGGGGACAGATGGTCACGTTCTCAGGCCTGGAGGCCGGACATCTGCCATCAAGGTCGGCTTCTGGGGAGACCCGTCCTCAGCTTGTGGGCACCGTGTTCTCTGTCCAGACTCGCACAGCATGAGACCCAGGGGTCTCCTTGTCCCCTCAAGGTCAGGCTGGCCGTGGACGACGGAGACAGGCCCGGCTCTCCTGCCCGGAGTCGCACGTCTTCTCAGGAAATGCACTTCTCAGCCAGGGGGTGCAGGGCCGGCGGGGCTGACCCCCTGGCCTGGACACAGGGCCCTGGAGGGTGTCCAGAGGCAGCAACTCCAGTGCGGGTGTCAGGAGCTTCTCTCCACAGATGCAGGTGGCTGGGGCCCTAGGAGGGAGCCCCACCTTTCATGCCGACGCTCAAGCTCACCCTTCCCTGGCCTCATGGGAGGCTGAGGGAGGGGTGGGCCCTGGGGGGCAGCAGAATGTGCTCTCCAAGTCCCCACTGCTGGCTGGAGGGGTTTCACGTAGCACAGGGAGTGGAGGAAGGAAGCCGCCCCCCGGGCAGGGCTGCCCGCTGGGGTCGGGTGGGAGCCGGTGCTCCGCCGGCTACACGGCACTGCCTCCTCGGCTCCTGCGGGACGGACAGCGCAGGGGGCAGAAGCAGCATTCTCCCTCCTGTCACCCCTGCTCGCTGGCAGCTCCCGGGCGTGTGCCGGTCTCCACCCGCCAGGCCAGGCTCGAGGCACAGGGTTGGGGGCGCGGCACATCTCCTGTGCTGCTGCGCTCAGAGCAGGGGGCGAGGGCAGAACCAGCCTCATGCCCACCTTCATCTGGGGCAAGCGGCAGGTGAGCAGAGGCCCGTCCCCGGGAGTGCTGCTCCCCTCTCTGTCCTCGTAGATTTCTGGGGGCACAGGTCTTTGCTGGCCAAGCACATGGTGACTGGGGGAAGAGCGCGTGGCGTGGCTCCTTCACCAGACAAATCACAGTCGGAGCGAGCACACCGGCCCTCTGAGCCCTGCGGTCACTGCTGGTCACCAGGCATTCCACGGCCACGCGCCTGAACTAACAAGAGAGCAGGCCCCACGAGCATCGCACGCACAGTTCTGAGGCTGGTGGTGCGAGATCAGGGCCGCGTGCTGGGTCTTGGGAGACCGCCTCCCAGACGGCAGGGTCTGCCCGGCACAGGAGGGCGGGGAGGCCAGCACTGCCCCAGGCTTCCGAGGGCACTAGTCCCCTCATGGGGCACCATCTTCAGAGCCTCATCTGACCTTGGTCCCCTCCCGAAGGCCCTGCCTGCATGGAGCTGGTGTCAGAGCTCACGGGCTGAGGACTGCCCGCCCCTCGGCCCAACTGCAGATGCCCGCGAGTCCAGGCTGCCACCTGGGCTTCTCGCCCAAAGGCTGTTGATTAGAGGATTCAGTGGCTGCCCCCCTGGGGTTCGGCTCCTCTGCTACAGCAGCTCATGGAATCAGGACCAGTTAACTCCGTGTTCCTTGACTGTGATGAAAGAACAGATCTCAGTCGGCCAAATGGGCCAGGCCCGGGGTGAGGGTCCACGCCTCCCACGCGCCCTCCCCACATCTCCCGCGCCCACCAGTGGGGAGCTCTGAACCCCGTCCTCCTGGGGTTTGTGAAGCTTCGTTATGTAGGCAGGAGGCCACGTGGTAGGTTCATTCTCCAGCGCTATCCCCTCTCGGGAGGTCAGAGGTGGGCTTGGAAGGTCCAGACTTCCAGCTCTGTGGTGGGCTCCCTGGGCAGCCAGCCCCCGTCAGGGGTGCATCCTGAAGCGCCCCATTAACACAAGACACTTCACTGCTCCGCTGCGGGATGTTGCAAGGGTGTAAGGAGCTCTGCCTGCGCCAGGACGAAGACTGAGCACCTATTTCTTAGGATACGTCACAATGTCACGTCACCCTCTGCTGTCTCAGCTCAGTCAAGGTCTCGCTGGAGGAGACAGCCGGCCCGGATGAGAGGCAGCCGCCCTCCGTCCTAACACGGCCTCGCCTCAGAGCCGCCTGGGAAGCAGTAGTGAAATAAAATGAAATTAGCATCTCTGCAACCTCCCCAGACGACTCTAAAGTGGGCTGGTCTGCACAGCCTTCTGAGAAAAAGCTATTTTCAGGATCTGGAGGGCCGGGCGGCCTTCCCACAGTGCACAGCGATGGGAAAGCCCTAGCTCAGAGATCTGGGGGGTCACTGTTCCCCAACTTTGCTGCCCAGCAGAACCACCCAAGGCGTCTTCTTGAAAGTGCGTTTGCGGCAGCACGCCTCGCGCTGGAGCCGGCAGCTGCGCGGGCCTGGGCCCTTCCAGGCGGGCTGTGCTCTCGCCAGGGGTCAGCTCACAGGCGCTGTCTGGTCCTGATTCAAGGGCTGGGGTGTCGTGGGCACTGATGCCTGACTGGTGGGTGGTGCTACAGGTAGTCACACTGCAACGACCCCGACTTTGGACAGAGCGGCTGGAGCTGACTGTTGGAAAGGAGCGCTGGTAAGGAAGACAGTGGCGACGCCTCCAAAGCCCAGACAGTAAGGCCGCTGTGCCATGCGCCCTGCCAAGGCCCAAACCAACAGGGGGTCCTGATGACATGCCTCTGCGTGGTGCTGTAGATACAGGCTCCCGGCTCAGGCCCAGCTGAGTGCTTCTGGACTCCATGTCCATGGTCCCGAAGCCTTCCCTGGGCTGGGGACAGCAGAGGGGACCCTCGCTCTGTGAAGTGACCCCCCCTTCCTGCAGGTGGACGCTTGCCAGGAGTGATCCAGAGAGGCCTGTGGCCCCACACCCCCAGTCCCCTGGGCCACCACCTGTGTCCCTGTCATGTGGCTCCCGTGAGAACTCCTGTGGTTCGAGGCTGTGGCTTGGGTTGTAAGTGAAGCCTTCTTGCCCGTGGAAGTCTGCGCCTAAAGACTCCGACCTGATAACAGGAGGGGTGAGTATGAGCATTTCTGGCAGGTTCCCGGGGGCACCTTGGAGAACCCCGTCTAGGTCAAGGGGAACCTCTGGTTCTTGAGTCTGGCTGCCAGGGGCTCTGACCTGTCAAGGAGCCCAGGCCATCCCAGTGGACAAGAGTTCGTGAGGCCCAGGCCGGGCACATGAGTGGGGGTGTCCTGCCATTGTGGGAATGACCCCAGGACATGGTGGGGGCCTGCGCCCTGGCCAGCAGCTCTTGGGGAGCTCCAGCCTTCTTGACTGGCCTTGGTTGTGGGCTGTGACTGATGAGTGGCCAGAGCTAACAGGACATCAAAAAGATGACCCCTGTCATCACAGCCAGCACCCCAGATCTAGAGGACATGGTCACAGCATTCAACAAATAAAGGGGCTCACTTGGGGAGTCCCCCACTCACCCCCACCAACGTGCCCACAACAATTCCGCAAGGGTTAAGTGACTCAGGAGACGAAGTAGGGATAAGCTATTCAGTCGGTTAGTTTGACATTTAAAAAGCTATTTATAAAAATGATCATTTCTCAAGAAAATAAAAATAGTGAGAAACTCAAAATTGGCAGTTCTAGCCGAGGGAGATAATGTTATGCAGGAGGCATTTTCGGGGCTTCCTGAAAACACTTCGGGTGCGTTCTGTCTTCTCCCTGACATTCAGCGATTCCTCAGGAAGCTTCCCGAGTCCAAAAACTTTTCTTCATCTTGTCAATTAAAAAAAATGCTTATTTCTGCGTTGTTCGTACACACCCACGTTGGTGTGGGTTGCTCCCAGGGGGGCGGCCCCGAGCACCCCCAGAGCCGGGCAGTGTAGGAGGAGCAGCTGGTACCCGAATCCTCAGGCGTGGGTGATCCTGGCATCGTACCCCGAGTCATGTGGCACCACACGGGGTGGGGGCATCTCTAAGTCTCCCTCCAGCAGGAAGTGGCTGGAACATTCATCCTCAGGGGAGAGAGACGAGACTGATGGACACCGCAGCATCCTTCTGTGGGCAGCAGGTGAGGGTCGAAGCCCCACGGCTACCAGATGGGCCTCTGGGCAGCAGCGCCGCCTCGTCCCTCCTGTCCCCACCAGGTGTGGCCAGAGGACAGGGTCCTCTCGAGTCCGGACCCAGCTGGTGCTGTCAGCTTATGAGCTCCACAGTGTGTGCCCTGGTAGCCTTGAGCCCCTCAAGCCTCTGCAGCAAAGCGGGCGCTTCCTTCGGGGTGATTGAGCCCAAGGTCGGCGGCCTTGGGTGTCCTGCACTGGACCTTAGCTGGGAGCTCTTGCCCAACCAGGGTGCCCCGCCAGGGTGGCCAAGAGCCCGTCTCTCCCACTGCATGTCCCATGCCAGGTCCTCGTGCACCCAGGGCAGGTAGAAGGGGCAGGTTGGCTGTGCGGGCGCCTCTTCTCCTGCCAGGAGCTGCTGTTCCCCACTCGAAGGAGGACATTCACGACTCCAACCAAGGTCTTTGTCTTTAAAAAGTGTCTCATTTGGGACAACTTTGAGGTTTACAGCAAAATTGCAAAGACAGCGTGGAGCTCTCCAGGGTCCTCGCAGGGTGGACATGCTGGACCCCAAGAGCGAGGACCCTGCACCTGTGCCCTGGCGCTGACTCACCTGCCCGGGGCCAGCCCATTCCCATGTGCCCTTCGCCCTCACGGCAACGCCCTGCCCGGCCCAGGCGCCTTTGCCAGCCCTGGTGACCGGCGAGTGGGCTCGGGGCTGCGTTCCCCCTCCCTGCTCCCCGCTTCGTCGCCCAGACCCCATCCGGGCAGCTGCTGTGTTTGGTGGTCATGGCCCGCAGACCCTCTGGGCTGGGGGTTCTCAGCCTTTCCTCACGGTTCCTCACGACCTTGACAGGTGTTTAGCAGGAGGCCCGTCGGTTGGCTCCTCCGACATCCCTCACGGCTGCAGGGGCCCTGAGGGCCTGGGAGAGGCATTTGCTGGCTTCGTGTCCATGGTGTGTGACGGGCACCAGGCTGCTGGCATGATGCCCGGCTTTGGCGTGGCAGCCGGGCCAGGTTCCCGCCTGACCTAACCTCTCTGGCCCGCGCTGTCCTCCGAGCAGGCCGGAAGAGTCCTCGCTCAGGGGCTGGCAGCGGTGGCCGCCCGTGGGAGGGGACCGTTCACCATTTGGAATTCTTCCGAGCAGGGCTTTTCGAGGGGGGCTGGCAAGTGCTCCCTGGATGTGCCCTTGGCTGATGACAGATGACCAAGCCGCGTCCTGCTGATGACTGCCGTGGGGGCCGGCCAGGGCGGGGGGAGGGCAGCTGGTCCCGGGGCGGCTCAGCCAGAGCCAGACAGGGGTAGCCTGAGCCTGAGTCAGGCCCTGGACAGGGGCCTCACCTGGGGATGACGCTGAGCACCCCGGAAGGAGCTCCTGCCCCAGCCCGAGACCCACCGCAAAGCTGGAGCCACCTGACGAGACGCAGGCAGCGCAATTAACAGAGCCATGCGAGGCCGAGACGCTTCCTGGGCGCGGGGGACTGACAGCCTCCTCGTCAAAGCTGTAATTAAAGAAGCGGTTGAGAAGTGTTATCTTTCCAATCCTGCATATTCAAGCTTATCTGTCACAAACACATTGTTGAACGCCCTCTCAGGTGTCGCCATGTGGCAGCGGCTTGCAGAGACCCGGCGCGGCCTGCGCTGGGCACTCCGAGCCTGGTCAGGGCGTCCAGGGCTGGCCGGGGTGGGCACGTCTAAGAAAAGCAAACCGCTCATGTCTTTATCAATTATTTCCATTACCCGTGCGGGGAAACCTCACTGAACATCCGGCCCTCCTAGAGGCGTCTCCCCTGGTCCTGCCGTGGCCGGACACGAGGCCCTCGCCAGGGGCTGGCGCCTGAGCTGAGCTGGCTTGGTGGATGGTCTCTGTGCTGTCTCGTGGATGGTCAGCTCTCCCACAGGTGGGGTCCGTGGCCCTGCCGGTGACATAGTCTCCTGAGGACAACAAGGAAACAGGGCAAGGGGCTTTTTTGGGGAGCAGCCCAGTGTGAGCCCCATTGTGGCATGTTCCATAGATAGGAGGCAGGGGCTGTCATGTGGGGCTGATGTGGGGGCTGACATGGGGCCATTATGGGGGCCTGACATGGGGATTGTCGGGGGTGCTGTCATGGGGGCTCTCGTGGGAGGCTGTTATGGACGGCTGTCATGGGGGTCTGTCGGGGGGGCGCTGTCGTGGGGGAGCAGCCCATCATGACAGCAGCCCCAGGACACCCGCATGGTGTCTGAGCCAGTGCTGCAGGGCTTGTGAAGCTGAGCCAAAGTGGTTCCACTGGTCTCAGACCCAAACGACAGATGTGAACTTCTCTCTGAGACTTGCTTTTGCAGACACAGCAAAGGCTAGAGGCCTCTTCACAGCCCCGAGCTGAGCCCCAAGGCTGCTGGGAGCCGACAAGAGAGGAGAGGGTGCTATCCCGAGCAGGAGCCCACGCACAGGAACCTCAGGCCCCACTTACCCGAAGAACAGTGTCTTCAGAATTCACATACGAGCTGCCCTGGGCCTTGCCAATGGCCTCAGCCAAGCCCATGCCTGCTTTGCAGCCCATGAGAGGGCACTCCTCTGTCCTCAACTCTGCCCCCACCGTGCAGCGTCTTCCTGGGGGAGGCCGGCTTCCTTCCTTAATGGCCAACTGATTTGCAAATAAAGCGGATTCCTTCTTGAGCACCTGCTGTCACCCCAGGCTGGAGCTCGTCAGGCAGGGGCCCCGCGGCTGTGACATGGTCTCATAGATTTTCTCAAGTCAGGTTGCTCTGGAATCAAACATTGCAAGGAATCCATCTCAGACCTGAAGTCCTCCAAGGGAAAGTAGAAACTCCTGTCAGATCTGGCGTCACAGCACTTGAGGAGTTTGCTCACTTCACCCCAGACACCCCCCTTCGCCTGCTGTTTTGGGGCTGACATGTCCTCAACCTCCCTCCCACATCCTCATGGCTTTGTGGGGACAGCAGACAGGGCCAGCCCTGTGGGCGGGGCAGGGCGGGTGAGGCTGGGCCCCGCTGTCTGGGCAGCTGTGGGTGAGGCCCCACTGGGCGTCAGAGGGAGGCCCCTCTCCTGAAGCACACCCCACGCGCCTCGTGCCCAGGAGTGTTCTAGACTGACGTGAACATAAACACTCCTTTCTCCTTAGACCCAAGTCCTTCTCTAAAGCAGGATCCGTGGACACTGTGCAAAGTAAGGTGTGGGGTGCCTGGAGCTGAGAGCGAGGACACAGGCAGCTGCCTGCCCGACCAGGTCACCACTCTGGAGCGGCTGGCGTGGTGTGACTTGTGTTTTTCCAGAGGTTTTGGCTTAGAAAGGACATTCCTGGGGCTGCTGAATTGTGAGGGGTAGGAGGCTGGGGTCAGACAGCCCTCTGTGGGTGTCCTTGCGGATGAGGGTAGTGACCCAGATATGTGGCCCGAGGAGAGCAAGCCAGCCGTCACGCGTCAGCTCTGAGCACGCCGCCTGGGCCACCTTGTTGATGCAACACGGTGAAGCAGGAATCAGGCGTATCACAGAGTCCCCGAGGGCCCCCAGGAGTCACAGCATTGATTTCAAAGTGCTGATGTGCGCGTGCTGGGGTTTTATCGAACTTGCTTATTTAAACAGTGTCATCCACCTGCAGGGTGATGGGTATCCCGCGTCTGGGATTTATGATGCAATGTCAACATCCCGGGGCCAGGTGGAGTCTGACCCCGGGCCCTGGAGACCAAAGTGGATGTGACGTGACCTTCAATGCACTTCCTGCAGGCTCGCCGGACTGTCACCTCCTGTGCGACCCGAGTGTAGTCAGCTGATCGGCTGAGAGTCTGGTGCCTCAGCTGCTGGGGGAGAGATGGCCTGGAGCTGGTCCTGGAGCTCACTCCTGGGGTGGGGCACGCTCACTCAAGACACAGACATGACATGCTAGCCCGACAGTCCCTCCAGGCCTTTGCCCTGTGTCTCATTTCACAAACGAGAGGAGGGGAAGGATCCATCCGGGCACCACCAAGGGTGAGGGGTGGCCACAGAGTAGAACAGTGGTGGGGATGCAGCTGTCATCTCCACAGGGAGAGGCAGGCCTCTGCTGACCTCAGAAATAACATCTGGTGGCATGGACCCCAGCCTCTACGCATAGCACTCCAAGCCTGTTATTCTCAGAGCTCCTTTCTTTCTACCTCGACATTTTCTGTGATCTGTCAAAATCTGGCAGAAATAAATCAGTCAAAGTGTCTGTGATCAGGAGCAGCTTTTATCATCCCATCCTGTCCTGCTCTCGCCCCCTCCCCCATATCAAGGTGGGACAACGGGAAGGCGCTATATTGGGAGCCGGACTGCGCTGGCATGTAGCAATCCATCTGGCAAACACGTATTTGGCATTGAGATTCTACATATTGATGAACACTTATTTACAAATGAACAAAATTTTAACATTATTTTTAGACAAATGCATCACTTAAATGTGTAATAATTCCATTAGAACACTTCAAAGAAAAGATGATCTCCCCAAATTAAATGAAGGGCTGGAAACATCTTTTGCCTCCCCGCTGACTGTGACTGTATACCAAATAGATTAAAAGTAATAGCAGAAAAGAAATAATATTTATTTTAAGGTATATATGACATTTAAAAATTCAGAATCGATCTTTGAAAATAATTCCTCAAAGCAGGTGGTTTGAAGAAATTCCCGAGTTTGAAATCCCAAGAACCACTTGAATGAGCTTGTCACTACCAGACTAACGCTACAGAGCACGAAGGAGGACATGCCCCTGTCTCCTTCCTGGGCATGTTGATCACAGAGAGATGTTCTGGTTACTAGTGGCTTCATTTTTTAAAAACGTGGTCCATGTGTATTTGAAAGTAACAGTCTTGGGGAATGTGTCAGGGAGTTTGTACCCACACATCCAGATTCTCCTGGTTGTGGCTCATGGGCAGAATGTCTGGGGAAAGTCCTGCCACTAACCAAAGAGACCAAACTAAATGAAGAGGACAAGAAAGAAGAAAAGGGACAAACAAAGCAAACAGAGTTAATACAGGGGGAAAAGAATGCATTTCATGAAAAATTCCACTATTTTAGATTCTCAAAGATGAAGATCTATTGCTTCTTGCTAAACAAGAAAAAGATTTTATATGAGAAGAGAGAGAAGCAATCAGAGAATAAGAAAAAATGTTGAAGGATAATTGCTGAAATTTAAAAAAATCAATGAAGGACTGGAAGACAGAATGCAAACCTCCCAGACAAGAGACAGATATAGAAGAGAGAAATGAAAGGGATGTGACTCACAGGAGTCAATAAAAGAAGACAGAGTGGAAGGAATCATATGAAAAGGAAAGGCTGGAACTTACCACCATTAAAGGACCAATGCATTTGGACTGAAGATGCCCACTAAGTTCTCAGTGTCTTGAATACGACCTAGGTCCAGATACGTTCGTGAGGAAATTCGGTAAGCCAGGAATGATTCTCTCTGGAAAGAAGAATCAGTATGAAGCAAGGTCATTGGTTATTCACTTGGGTGGCGTCCTCCAAGTTCTGAAGGAAAATAACTTTGAGCCCAGATTTCTCTACCTAGCCCAACTATCACATGTCCTGTAAAGCATGAAGTTAGGATGAAAGACATTGCCCTCCTCACACTTTGTGACATTGTGACATCTAAGCACAATCCATATGCTCATAATACATACTCACATGCTCTCTTACACACATTTATGTCTACACAGCAGATACATTCTCACACACCTATACACACATTCATATATACACACATGCTTTCTCACACACATTCACATAAAAGAACTCTCACATAATTCTTTCACACCTACATGAGCCACATTTGTGCACACACATATTTGTGCACACAAATCACACATATACATATATACACCCTTTCTTAAACTGTCATATATTCACAGAAACACACACAGGATTCACATCAACACACGGATTCACATCCATGTTAACATATACGCACTCTCACATAATTCACATTCATGCACACTTACAAACCCAATTCACACCAACACATACATTTGTGCACACACTCACATATACACATACTTTCATACAGATACACACACACATACACACATATACTCACATATTCACATATGTAAAATTCAAATTGCAAACATCCACTCATACACACATGTGCACACACACGTGCACGCACACATGCACACATAGGCATCCCCAGGTCCCCCCAGGACCTAAGGGCACTTTTCCCAGTCATGTCTGACTTGTGCCTGGGCAGCAACATGGGGCTCTTTGGGGTACCTGGCTGCAGTAATTAATCAGCTGTGAGTCTTGTGACCTCAGCACTTACAGAGAGGATCTGAAGATCTGTGTGGGCAGAAAGCACAGCTTCCATCCAGAAGGATCCACAAAGAACCATTACAGAAGAAGGAAGGTAAGGGTGAGACCACAGAGCTGCACTGAGTAATAATAGAAGGAAAACCAGATTTCTAAAATTAATTAAAGCAACATATGTAAAAACACCTGCCATGGAGTGGTTCCTTAATACTTGTTAACTTAAAAAAACAGTCCTTGTCCCCAATTTGCCATCTATAAATAGTGCTAAGCTTTGAGAAGTGTTACTTCACCCTCTCAAGGAATGAGGATTCCTATGGTATTTGGAAAATACGGAATTTTCAAAGCTAGCAATGACTACAAAGGGTGCACTCTATACCTTAGAATAGATTATTGATCCATGTTGCTTATGTTTTAAACGCAGAAGTCCTTTGAGAATTTAGTGGCCAGGCATTTCTTCCATTTACTGTTGTGATTATGCAAAAAAAGTTATTTATACTTTTAATCAGAACCAAAGCTGGATAATTTCTGCAATGATTATGCTTCTGAAATATATTATGCTCAGATCAACAGACTGGAGATTAACATGTAAAGAGTGAAGGCTAAGAAACGCAGCTCTTGGGGTGAAGATGCTCTGGTCGTGAATATATACATAATTGAGCTTGGCAGACACCACAAATAGACCGGCGACAATTTTAGTATGACAGTTTCTTGCAGCTCTACATGGCAAACACATTATTAGACCTCTATTAAGGTTGGGCATTGAAATGAACCAGCACCCAACTCTTCCCACTAAAGGGCGACGACTGCCACCCGCTGAAAGAGACAGACACTCGGTGTCCCGCGGGAGGGGACGCTGTGGCCCGGCTGCAGTACTGTTTGGCGTCCCTGTGGTGGTCCCCATGGTGGACAGCAGAGGGGCTGGCATGAGGTTGAAGGTCAAACACTTATCTTTATCTTTTTATTTTTTAAATATTTATTTATGCATAGAAGATTTGGGGTACAGACCAGAGGTACGGGGTGAGAGGATTCACCAGAGACAGAGTGGGGAGCAGAATGGGCAGACCCACTGAAATCCACTGCTGAGGGGAGCAGCGGGGGATGGAGAGGTCTGCTGCACCGTGTGGGTAGCTCCCTGGCCAGCCGGGAATCGAACTTGTGCTGCAGAGGCTGTGGACAGCTTCACAGTGCGGCGCTTAACCCCTTGCGCCACCAGGGAGGCCCCCCTTTTTTAATCTTCCTGTCACTGTCATACACAGAACTCCTCAAGCTCCCTGCCTGAAGGGCATGCAGGCTGGGTCTCTGCACTTGGAGCACCCAGTTTGGCCCTCCTCCATCCAGGCCCCGCCTCCAGCCAGGCCCCGCCTCCAGCCAGGCCTCTCCACCCACCTGGCTGGGCCTTGCGGGCTTCCCTCCAGGCTCCTGAGTCAGTTTTCTGCGAGTGTCCGTGGGATTCCAGTCCCACGTCGTCCCTTTGCCCCTCCCCTGTGGCCTTCTCTTACTACGCAGGAGCTGATGAGCGTGATGCCCGGGTGTTCTCCGCCAAGGGGCTCAAGGGCATCCTGGCTGGTCTCCGTGGGCCGGGTGGTCCCTCTCACAGCGGCTGTCCCTGGGGGCATCCGCAGGCGGGGACGCCTTGTTCAGGGGCTGCCAGGGCACCCTGGGGCCTGGGTCCAGGGGACTCTCAGCAGCAGCGTTCAGCAGCACAGGAGTCGGGGGTGCAGGTGAGTGAACAGGTGGAGTGCTTCCCTCTCCAGTCACTCGTGTCCCCGAGGGCCTGCGGGCCGCTGAAGAACAAGCTGGCAGGGGCAGTCTCTGTGCTTGAGACCTAAGAGAGCGACCTCCCAGGGCCCACCAGTGGCAGGAGGTGGCGTGTCATAGCAGTTAGCGCCCCACACCAGCTGCCCTCCCAACACCGCTGGGTGTGGACCCGCCGTGCACACTCACATTCTTCATTAGCGCAGCGCTGAGGTGCTGGAGCAGAGACCCCAAATGTCCTGACAGTAGCTCGTAGCTGCACAGCGGATTCGATATTCCACGTGGTTTGCATTCGTTTATTTAATCCTCACCCCAGCTGGAGGTGTCACTGTCCTCTTGGTACCCCTAGCGGGGTGATGAGAAACTCGGGGCTCCGGACTTGGCCAAGGTCACACAGCGCTAAGCTAAGTGGCTCAGCTGGGATTTGAAATCAGAAAGTGAGGCTCCAGGTCCCTCCCATGAAGACTCATCATCCCTACTATCCTCAAAATAATGGTGTATTTCCTCTCTCACTCAATGGCTCCCAGGGAAGTCACCTATGGTGGGGGGCAGGGGGTAGACTGTCTGTTGCGTTGGGTATTACAGACGCAAGTTCCTTCCATGTCCTGCTCCCCTACAGATCTGATACCGTGTCTGCTGGCCAGGGGAGGCTATTTTAATTTTAATTCATTCAAACGAATTACAATGTAATGACAAATGCAGCTCTGGGTTGCACTGGCCAGTCTTCTGGTGTCCAGTTGCTACCATGTTGGGCAGCGTGGATCTGTTAGTATAAATAAGATACTGTTTATACTCTTAGTGCCCTAGCCACTGCTCCCTTTGACAAGTCAGCCTCGCAGGGCGCAGAGGCAGCTAATGCAGTCCTTGTGGGTCTCAGCTTCCTCCACCAGCTGGGATGATTTTGCCTCACAATTCTGCATTTAGGGAAACACAATTCTGCATTTAGGGAAACCCTTTTGGCTGACATTTGACCATGTATGGTGCAGATGATAGCAGCTTCTGCTCATAACCCCTTAGGGTTGTGAAAATAAATGAGATGATTTAAGTAAAGTGCTCAATAAAAAGCTAGAGATTGTCGCCAGTATGATCATGACCGTTATCACCATCTTCACCATCTTCACATCGTCTCCATCATCACATCATCTCCATCATCACCATTATCACCATCACCGTCATCACGCACCCTCATTAGTATCACCATCACCATCTTTATCACCATCCTCACCATCGTCATTGTCTCCGCTGGAGTGAGAAGCTGCAAATCCCCCCTTCTGCCAGAACTGCTAATGTGCTAAAAACCCACAAAGTGGAAAGCATGAAGCAGCTGGTTTGCCCTCTTGGTACGATAACTGCACTTTTAAAGCTTCAGCTGACTCTCGTTCTCAGAAGACATGGGAAGGAATGGCAAAGGCGATCCCCATGGCATCCCCAAGTGCCTGAGTGCTGACAGAGCAATAAAAATGTGAGTGGAAAAAAAAAAAGGAAAGAAAATGGCTTCCAGAGTCCAAGGTCACAGAGCACAAGAAGTTAGTACATTTCCTGGTGGCAGGTCATGCGGGCTTCAGGCGGGCAGGGCCTCCACGCGCAGCGCTGCAGGCCTCCCGTACACACCCTCCCAGGTGCCCGGCTCACTGGCGTTTTCCACCTTAATTCATTTACATCTGGAGCCTGTGGCGTTTACATTTTAAAACATCTCCTACAAACAGACCAACCTGCTGAGGGTGCTGCGTAAAGGCACTCACTGGCTGGCCGTGGAGGGAGGGGAAAGAGAAGGGAGAAGTTCAACGTAGTTTTCAGTGGGTCTGAAATGCTTTCGTCCAGCAAAGAACATAAAATGAGTCAGTGGAGCAATAATCCCGGCAACTGGGAGACAAGTGACTGAAAAATGCTTCAAAGCGCCTGTGAACCTGACTGGTCTCTGGGCTGCGCTTGGGAAGGTCTAGAAGCCAGACTTTAGAAACCTGGCGTTTCTGTTCTCGCTCTAGCCAGTGCGAATGGGAGGAGGCGGAGGAGAAAGTTCATGGGAATGAAAACTGGAGCTGATGACTACCCAGGATGGCCAGAGCCGAGGGGCGGTACACGGATTCGCGCCTTGCACGCATGGTCCTGAGTGCACCATCCTGAGTCGAAATGCAGAGAGCAAGACAGGCTCCTGGGGGGACACAGTGGGGCATGGGGAGCAGATGGGGTTGCCCTAGGGCGCTGGCACCCGCCACAGCCCAGAGACAGGCTGGGGTGATTCTCCTGCAGCCTCATCCCTGCCACGCCTGGCCTCAGGCTTCTGGCTTCCAGAAGGCCGGGAGGACGCAGGTCTGGGTCAACGCCCCCAGGAGGTGAGATCTTGTCTGGCCTGGGGTCACCAACACGGAGGGCGGCAGGAAAACAGCCCAGCTGCCTGCTATGGGGCAGGACGAGGCCTCAGGGGCCCCATGGAGTCTTCTCTCTGGCCAACGCTGCCCTTGCACTGGACCCTCACGCCCCCGGGTGCCTTGGCAAACGCAGGCAGCAGCAGAAGGTGCCCGGGAGGGGCTGAGCACCCGAGAGGGCACACAGATGGCTCATCTGCACCGCAGGAGCAGCTGCGCCTCTCAGCTGTGGGGGAGCCAGGGAGGGGTGCTGCCCTCCCGCTGCCCACAGGGAGGGGTGACTTCTGGGGCGCTTCACGCCCCAGGAGAACAGTCAGTTTTTGACTTCTTGCCTCTTGCTTTGTTTCCCCCCCTTCAAATAATAAAGAACTGCTTACCGAGCTAATTTGCGTATGTTTGGAACTGGGGTGTGTGTGTGTCTCTTTAGATTCCTGTCCTCAAATGCCTAAAACATAGCCTGGAACCCTAGGTACAAACTGGGAATTTTCACGATAAGGTAGCAGGCCCAAAGGTGCAGGGTCCTAAGAGCAGGGAGGACGTGAGTGCCCCCCTCCCCCCCAGCCCTGACTCCCCGGCCCACAGTGGGGATGCTGGGTGAGTCTGTGACTTTCATGAACATGTTCTTACAGCTTCACCATCCAGTCTAGTGCCTTCTGGAAGATCTTAATACTCCTCCTACACTAGACTTCTGAGATGAGCTGGGTTTGTTAGGGGGAAAGGCTGTCCTAAAGCTGATTCCATACGGGCTTCGTGGACTCCACCCCCACCCCAGGCCAAAGCCAAAGACACTGGGGACTCCACATCCCATCCCCACCCAAGGGAAGGTGGCTGGGACCTGAGGGTGGGGTTCAGCAGCCAGGTGGGTATAAAGCCAGACACGTGGGCTTTGGGGGGGGGGGTCCCCCATTTTGGCTCCCCGCCAGCTCGCAGCATCCGGCCAGCTCTGAGAGTGACTTTGGGTTTCCAGGTCGGCGGATCGGGTAGGACGCATTAAAGACTTTAGTTCCCTATTTTCTCCCTGAGTTGTACATTTTCCTTATTTCCTTTTCCTTGTAAATAAACCTTTCATGAACCTTTTGTGTGTCCTGCAGTGGAGTATTCATAAGTCCCTTGTAAGCGCGGGTGAGGACCCACAGCCAGGAACCCGTTCAATATCGGGGCTGTCCTATAACAGGTTGTGTTTTGTCAAATTATCAAAATGTCTATTTTTCTGACCTACCTGAGATGTTTTCCCCTTTGACCTTTGGCCGTGTACTTCCTACCAGGCCGTGACAGCTGCCCATTCCTGCCACCCTAGGAGGAGCCCAGAGGTGGTCACTTTTTCAAAGACGTGTGTTTTCCAAAAAGAGTTTTGGCAAGAGCCCCCTTTTCACCTGCACATCTCCTGGGGTGCAGCGTCTCCCACTGACGCTCAGGGCTCTGCTCCCTCCCCGGGGGTCTAGGGGTGCCTTGGTGATGGTGGCAGGACCCAGTGGGACTTTCCAGGTGGGTCAGAAGAGGTAGGTCAGCTTCTGCCTGCTTCTCTGGGGCTTTGTGCTCCTGGAACCCAGGAGGGTGAGGAAGCCCCTGAGGCCCAGGCAGACTCACAGCAGGGGAGCTGTGTCTCTAGACTCTCCAGCCACACCCCCAATGAACTCCTTAGCCAAGTGAGCCGCCATCTCGAACTCGGATCCTCCAGCCCAGCCAAGTCCTTCCAGCCCACGGGCCGTGGAGCAGAGGGGCAGGTGCAGGCCACATGCAGTCTACATTGCAGATGTGGGAGCAAAATTGAGAACAGGGGTTGTTGTGAGTTTGGGGGGAAGTCTGTTATGCAACCACAAATCACTGATACATGATCATTTATTCCATCTGCCAAGATTAATTTTCCGTCTCCACTTTCAGAAGGAAGATTCTGGACAGTCCTGGCTGCCTGCTTCTCACATCAGGGTGACACAACCCTTTAAAAATGAGCTGGATGTGTTGAGTCTTTTTCGTCACTAAAAGCATCTAGGTAAGTTTGCAATTATTTTTTCTTTGATGTTTCCTTAAAAAGAGAACAAACTAGTGTAAAAAGCTGTCAGTGTTTGATGGCTTTCATTTCTTTGAAACTGGTCTACTGGCCAGTTTATTGAAAGGTCGGGTCTACTGTGGTTTCTTATTATTTCTTAGGTTGATTTTTTGTATTTTCTTCAAAACTTGCCCACATCCTCCAAGCTTTCAGGGTGTGGCCATGCAAGTTTTCCTGTAAATGAACCAAATTCCCTCATTCGTTTACATTAGAGTTTCCCTCCCTCCGTCCCTCCCACCACCCTCTGCACTGACGGGGCTTGTCTGAAGTGTGTCTGTTTGAGTCACTGTTTTATAATAATTCACCTTTGTAGCATCTAATGAAGGAAGAATGACAACGAATGAAGCAGTTTTCATTTTCATCATCTATCTTTACCTTTTTCTCTCCTTCCCATATATTTTTTGAATTTGTGATTTTTTTCCCTCTTGCTCCTGCTTTTTCTTCAACATTTCAAGGTGAAAATCTAGCTTATTATTTCCAGGCTATTTTCTCTCAAAGTGGGACTTTAGCCACAAAGCAGAAGCTTGATAAGAAGTGCTTGTCATTCAGCTCCAACTCTTTCACGATTTCCCTTTAACTCACTGACTATGTAACAGATCAACCAAGGCGAGACACCTCTGATAGTGAGCGGGAGCGCTGCTGAGAGTGACACCGGTGACAGGCAAACTGGGTCTCGCCCATACAGATTCCGATGTATGTACACCCATGAATTATTTAAAGCTGTGTTTTGGTTTTCAGTTACACTGAGGTCAGGGAAGTCCATCTATGTGACAGAACTTGGAATTTGCTGAAACTTCTTTTGTGGTTTAGTGAATGGCCATCTTTTTATAAATATTTCCTATAAGCTTGGAAACAACCTGTTCTCGGGACTCAGGGTTTCTCAGCGATCACCCCTATTAATCACATTATTCAAATCTTCGTTAATCTCTGTGCGTATTTTTGTCCACTTGACTGATCATTTCCTGACAGAGTAGCTCATATCTACTCCTGTGATTATGGAATTTGAATGTTCCTTCATAATTTGTCAATCTTGGTGTTAGATAGCATGACTATGTTGTCAGTTGCAGAGAAGTTAATGTCAGCCTACCACTGTGGTGGATTCTTCCTTTTATTATTAAAGGTCTATTTATATATCTATTAATTTCAATTTTCAATGCACCAACCACTTTGTTGAGGTTATTTTAAGTGTCTATTATTTTATCCTGCCCCCTTTAGCTGTTAGGAGCCTGTTTTAGTGGTGCCTTTGAAGAAACGCAGGTAGATAAAAGAACAATAACAACAACAAAAAATGTGTCTCCTATTCGCTCATCTTTTTGTGCTTTTTATCTTCCTTGCCTGTTCTTTATTTTGCTTATCCCCCTTTTCCTTGCTTTCTGCTGTATGGACTGTGGTCCCCTCTTCACCCCTCCATCCTCACGAGTCTGGAGGTGTCTTCCCATTTTTAAGGTGACTCTGCCCCACTGCAAAGCGCCAGCAAGAGCTTTCCTGGGAAACTGAGCTGCATTTTGACGTTCTGGCCTGACTGCCCCAAATCATCTTTTTTTCCTTTTGTCAAATATTTTATTTCCACCTTGTTTAAAATCCCCACGAACTGTCCTTACGCGGGGCAGGAGGTGTCTCCACCCAAGGTGCTGGCATATTCGCAGGGGAAGAGGCTTCTGCAGCCAGTAGACGCTGCAGAGCCGGGGTCCCTGGTCAGCAAGTTGGCCAGGTCACCTTGGTGGGCTCCCTCCTGGGCGCGGCTGGGCAAGGAGCCCCTTTATCTTGCCCGGGACTGGAGAGTCGGGGTGAGGAAACTGCCCTGGCCTAAGGAATCCCGCCAGCAGGAGGAACGGGCGGCCCCGCGGGAGCGGCGGGGGGCGGGGGGGGGGTGGTTCTTCAGCACCGGAGCGACGTGGCCCAGCGGGCCCGGCCGTGCTCGCCGGGACGGGCTTCACGCCAGCCCGGGAAGGGGGGCCTTCTCCCCGGGACCCCAGGGCACCGCGCACTGCACTTGGCAGGAGGGGAGCACGGAGGGAAGCGGCGCCGTCGGGGTGCAGCCGCGGGGCGGTGGTGAGGACGCCGGCAGGGGGAGGGGCGGCCTGAGGCCTCGGTGGGCCTGGCGGCCGCTTCCCCCAGAGCGAAGCCCGCCGGTCCCCCGCTGGGGATGAGGCCGGGGCGAGGCCGGGGCTGCGGCCGGCGGAAGACCCGGGGCCCCGCGGGAGCCGGGGGCGCGGGCGCCGGCCCGGGGGGGGGGGGGCGGGGGGCAGCGAGGGCCGGAGGGGGGCGGCCCCGCGGAGGCCGGGAGGGCCTCCGGGGTCTGCGGGGCGGCTCGCGTCGGGGGTGGGATTTCGGGTCTTGCTTTCGTCGACGTGTTTTTTCCTGTACCGCGTCCGCGGCCCGCAGCGAGCGCCCGCCCTCGGGGTCCGGCCTCGGCTGCACCTGCTCGCGGGCAGGTGCCCTGCAGCGCCGGCCCCGCCCCCCGGCGCCCACCTGAGCGCGGGAACCGGGGCAGGGACCGGGGCTGGCCGGGCCGGGGGCGGCGGCGCGCGGCCTCGCAGGTCCCCCCCGTCCCTGCGGCCGCGGAGCCCGGAGCGCGTCCCGGGACCGACGCCCGCGGGGCTCGTCCGCCCGGGGCGGGGGCGCTGGGCGGGGCCAAGCGGACCGCCCCGCCCCGCCCGCCGAGGCCCCGCCCTCCATCTCAGGCCCCGCCCCGCCGCCGAAGCCCCGCCCCAGCCCTGGACCCCGCCCCGCCCGTCGCCCAGGCCCGCGGCCCCGCCCCCGCCCCCGCCACGGAGGAAGCGGAAGTGGCGGCGCCGGGCGGAAGCCGGAAGCGGCGCGGCGGGGCGGGGCGGGGCGGGGCGGGGCGGGCGGGGCGCGCGGCCATGGCGGAGAAGTTCGACCACCTGGAGGAGCACCTGGAGAAGTTCGTGGAGAACATCCGGCAGCTCGGCATCATCGTCAGCGACTTCCAGCCCAGCAGCCAGGCCGGCCTCAACCAGAAGCTGTGAGCGGCCGCCGAGGCGCGGCTCCCGGGCGGGCCGGGGAGGAGGGGCCGGGCCGGGCGGGCCGGGCCGGGGAAGAGGGACCGGGCCGGTCGGGCCGGGCCGGGGGGGAGGGGCCGGGCCGGGGGGGAGGGGCCGGGCCGGGCCGGGCCGGGCCGGGAGGGCCGGGGGGGCGGGGCCGGGCCGGGCCGGGCGGGCCGGGCCGGGGAGGAGGGGCCGGGCCGGGCCGGGGAGGAGGGGCCGGGCCGGGCGGGCCGGGCCGGGGGGGAGGGCCCGGAGCGGGCCGGGCCGGGCCGGGCGGGAGGGGCCCGGAGCGGGAGTCGGGCGCGGGCGTGGCGCCAGCTCGGGGGCGGGGCGGAGCGGGCCGGGTCGAGAGGCGGCTCCGGCTCCCGGCGGGGCCTCCCCGGCAGCGGCCAGCCCCTCCCGCGCCCCGGCTCTGGGCGGGCTTCGCCCCGGGGCCCTCGGGGTGGCCCCCGCCCTCCCTCCTCCCTCCGGGGATTGGTTTCTGCCCCTCCCCCATTATTGGCAGTTTCCAGTTCAGGAAGAAAACGGCCGATATCCGAGGGTACCATTAACTCCAGGGCGTCCCTGGGAATTCCGTGGCCCCCGAAGGGCTGTTCCCCGGTGCTGGTCTTGTCCTCTAAATGGACCACATGCCCCTGCTTTGCTTCTTCCCTCAGGAACTTCATCGTGACCGGCTTACAGGATATTGATAAGTGCAGGCAGCAGCTTCACGACATCACTGTGCCTTTGGAAGTGTTCGAGTAAGTACCGCTCCTGAGTTTCTTGCCGTGGGTTCCTGTTTGGGCGTGGCGTGAGGTCGGCCAGCCAGTGGCGTTTCTGTCCCGCTATGAGGTAGTGCCCAGGTGCTGGGGGTTTGCCGAGGAGGAAAACACAAAAATGGACTTGTCCTCACGGAGCTTACGTTCTGATGGGATTAGAAACTTATCTCAGTGTCGTCCTGTTGGAGAAAGGTTGCATGTGCATGGAGGCTTCTTACAGGAGCGTGTCCCCTGCTTGGCTTCCGGAGTAACCTCGCGGCTGCCTGTCTTTCCCTGAGAGATGAAAGGCTTACGTGGCTTATCTCACCAGTTAAAAAGCAGTTGCATCCAGAACAGGCCATTGCAGACTGCGGGAAGCCTCCCAGACTGCGGGGGCGGACTGCCCACCTCGCCACAGCAGGACCTGCTTTGTTGAAAAACAGGAGACTTTGGGCCAAGTGTGTTTGGGAAGGGGGCGTCCCCCCGGGGAGCACCTCTCTTGTGGTGACCTGGAAAAGGCTCCCAGGAGATAAGCTGTCGGGAGTTTTCTGTCCAGGCTGATGGCGCTGGTGAGGTTGTCCCAGCCCTGATTTCCCGGTGAGAGCGGGGAAGTGGCCTCTGCGGGCTGCTCAGCTGCTGTGTGCCAGTTGACAGTGCCGCTGGGGGAGGCGGGGAGGGAGGCCTGGATGGGCAAGGCCTACCTCGTGCTTTCAGCAGTAAACTGCAAGTGTCAGTCACGGTTTCCCTGATCGAGAAAGGGGAAAGTTGCGGCTTTTACGTCTCCAAAGAGCAGGTTCCAGGCCCTCCTTACAGTGCCTTGCAGGGCCGCAGCCGTCCTCAAGCACAGGACACACGCTGCAGCTTTGGGGGGGTGTCTCTGCCCTCATCCCTGGCCTTGGTGATCTTCCTTATTACTGTCAGCCCTGCTGACTTCTCTGGCGTCTGGTGGGGGTTAAGGGCGTGTGCCCGAGGCCGAGGGCTCCTTCACCTTCACGGAAGGGTCCTGCTGCTGCTGTTCTGCTCACTGGCCCCCAGGACGGGGCGGCGGTCTAGACAGATGCCAAGGCACTTCTTGAGTCTTGGAGTGGGGTACATGAGAGCCGGGCCGGGGCAGTGACGCCTCCGCCAGCACAGCTGCAGCGCTGGGCTGAAGGGCCGGCTGCATTGAGTGTCTGTCAGGGCGGGTGGCCGTCAGCCCTGAGCAGCAGCAGGCACTGGAAGTGGGCACCTCCCATGGTCTGCGCTGCCTAGGAGTGGCGGGTCCCCTGCCTCCCTGCAGAGCGTCCTCGCACACGGTGTCCAGGCGGACAGTGCAGACCGCGGGCCTGCTGGCGGCACGGGGTGGACAGGACCCGTGGGGCTGGTGCGCGCATGCAGGCTGTGGGTTTAGGGCAGTGGTGAACCTCCGCGAGGTGGTTGTTAACCCGTGGTTCGCCCTGTTCTGTGTCTTTTTCAGAATGGAGGGATTTAGCGTAAATTTAACATAATTTTGCTGCTTTCGTTATGTCATTTCAAAGCTGTTGAAGTAAGATGGCATTGCTGGAACTTGGTGGATTAACCTGCTGTATCTTCTCATTAAAAGCCAGTTTCCTGCCGTCAGCAGTAACGCAGCGGCCTCTTTAATCCGAGTGATTGTGTTTTTTGATTCAATAAAAAGAATGGACTGGGTTTAGCACGGTGCTGGTTTTCTTTTCCTGTAATAACTCATTTAGCTGATAATTGGGAACAATTGAGTTTGGACCCTTCGGGGAGTCAGTGGGCAGGTGGCCGCCGGGGCGGGGTGCGTGATGAGGTCACGGGACTTTCATCTTGAGGACACGTGGGTGAGGGTTGAAAGGCGAGAACGATGCTGAAATAGCCGGAGAGACTGGCAGGTGCGTGTGGTGCAGCGTGCCCACCCCCTGCTGCTCCTGGAGCCCCTGGCAAACCACCTTGGGGCTGAGCCCCTCCCCAGCCAGGCCACTGAGCTGGGGGGGGGGGTGGGAGGGGCTGCCCTGGGGCGCCCCCTCTGCTCCTCACCTCGCAGGCCTCTGGAGGACCCGGTGGCCGGAGGGCCCGCGGGACCGGGCCAGGGCGCTGGAGGGTGGCTCGCGGGGCCGTGTGTGTCTGACTCGAGCCCTGAGCGCCGGTGGGCTCGGGTCGTCCTGCCCGTGAACGAGGGTGTCCTGGCTCACCCGGCGCAGACGGGTCTGGGCCGCCCAGGGGGCCAGGGTGGTGTGAAGCCCGCGCGCCGGGCCGAGGGCCGGTTGCTTCCCTGCGGCTCCTGAGCGGCGCGGGCGGCTGGCGGCTGCAGGGCGCGCACGGACCAGCTTCTGTTCGCAGGTACATAGACCAAGGCCGGAACCCGCTGCTCTACACCAAGGAGTGCCTGGAGCGCGCGCTCGCCAAGAACGAGCAGGTGAAGGGCAAGATCGACACCATGAAGGTGAGACTCTTCCCCGGGGCCCTGTGGGGGCCGCCAGACTGCTGCCCGCCCCTGAGGGGCCTTCCCGGCCTCCTGCTGCTTCTCCGCGCCTGACCGGGCAGCTTCAGCCCCGCGCGGTGGGAGGTCGGGCGGCGTCGTGCCCTGGGGAGGAGCGGGGCCCGCCGGAGGGGCCGAGGGCGGCAGGCGTGTCGTCTGGCTTTGGGCCCGGGGCGCCCGGTGAGTCCCGCTGTCAGGCGTGTCCGCGCCTTCTGTCCCTTCCCTTCCGGCTCTCCCGGGGGCCGTGGGTCTCCGGTCTGGGGTCCCGGCTGCCCCCGCCTTCTGTCCCCGGGTCTCTGCTGGCGCGGGAGGCACCGCCTCTTGGAGGGAATCCGTGGCTTTTCTTACTCAGGGTGACTCACCGTTGGGTTGAGGGCAGGGGTGGGGCACCTTTGGTGGCCTGCGTGGCCCCTGCGGCCTCTACCTGCTGCCTCGCCCCCTTCCCTGCACCTCTGGTTTCGTTTCTGGGGTTCACTGAGCCTCTCCTCCTCGTTTGTCTCCGGCCTTTCCCGAGCGCACAGATGTGGACGTGCCGCTGTGTCCCATCCGCTGTGGGCTCTGGGCCTCACGAGGCTCCCAGGGCCCCAGGCGTGACCCTCGGGTGTCTGCTGGACGCAGGGCTGGCCACGGAGTGACCTCCTGGGATGAGCCAGTGAGCGGGACGTCGGTCAGGATGGCTGTGAGGGGTGGAGGGGCCTGTCCTATCGCCCTGGGTGTCGGCTCCCCAGCGTCCCGGCGCCCGGAGCGGTCCCTGTGGGTGGTGGCGGGGACCGTGGCCGCTGCCCTGGTCAGCGTCGGGCCCGGGTCACATCTGCGCGGAGGGCTGTGCGGGATGAGCTGGCCTGTCGTCGGGTTGTGCTGTCCGGCAGAACCCACCCGGCCCGCACCTGTCCCCGTCAGGACCCCAGGGGGGCCGGCCTGTCTTCCCAGTGGCGGGGGGGGGTCCCCTTCCAGAAGTTGTGTCCGGAACAGCGTGGGGCTCCTCTGGGAGAGCGGGCGGTCTCGCTAGCCGCCCGTTGTGGTTCTGCCATCACGGTAGGGCCTCTTCTCCTGGCGCCTCCCTCCTGCCCCGCTTGGCCCCGGGACCTCGCCTCGTCTGCGCCTTCGTTGCGTCTTCGCCAGAGTCTTGGCTCGTGATTGTTGTGCTTCGTTACTTTGTCGGCATCGCGCCCTTTATTTTATTTAAATATGTTTTCGCGTGACTGTTGGTTTCCGCGCGGGTGCGCGCGCTCCTCGCAGGTGGAGTCCCGCGCATTCCCAGCAGCTCACCTGTGACCCGTGGCCGTCGTCCCTGTGCTCCTCTCCCCGTCTCGGTCCCTCTCCCAGTCCCCTTTGGCGCGCGTGCGTGGAAGCTTCTGGCACCCTTGTCTGCGCCTCACCCGCTGTGCGGCACGCCCCTCCCTTGGGCTCCCTCACGTGCTGCAGGCGGCAGGTGTTCATTCTCCTGGAGGCCGAGCCGTGTCCGCGAGCCCGGGCCACCTCTCCATCCCGCCAGCCCTCCTGGGCGCGCTGTTGTCTGCGGAGCTGCTGGGCTGTGCTTGAGACTTGAGCCAGTGTGGCTGGCGTGGGCTGCGTGACCACACGTGGACTCGGGGGTCTTCCTTCAGTGTGGCCCCTGGAAGCGCTTTGTGAGCTGGCAGGTGTTTTAACTGCTGTGAAAGGGGGAAGCAGACGCCCCCTGAGGAGGAGCAGGCAGCTCCCAGCCTCCCTGGATGCCGGAGCCAGTGGGTTGCGCACAGAGAGTTGGTGCCTTCCGGTTAATAGTTGCTTAGTTAGGGCCTCCCAGGGATTGGAGTCTCAGCGCTGTCAAGCTTATCACCAGCCACTGCAGCACGGGTTCGATCCCCGGCCAAGGAGCTGACGCACAGGGCGCAGCAGACCTTCCTGTCTCCCCGCTGCTCCCCTCAGCAGTGTTTCAGTCCATCCGCCTGTTCTGCTCCCCGCTCTGTCTCTGGTGAATCCTCTCACCATTCTCCCCACACCTCTGGCCTGCACCCCAGCTCTTGTGTGCGTAAATCAGTAAAAATAAATCTTTAAAAAAAGTAGCCGCTTTGTTACCTGTCCCTGCGGTTCAGGTAAGAGCGCTGCGGCATCCCCGGCAGAGGCGGCCCTGGAAGGTCAGCGGTGGACAGAGAAGCACGTTCCCCTCCCTTTGGGGACCCCTGAGTCACTGGGAGGCGCAGTCTCTAAGTGGGTGACAGGTCACCCATGGAGGTGGTTTGACAGTGTAATTTTTTTTTCTTTGTAGAAATTCAAAAGTCTCTTGATTCAAGAACTTTCCAAAGTCTTTCCAGAAGACATGGCGAAGTACCGGAGCATCCGAGGGGAGGAGCACCCCCCTTCCTAGGTGCAGGGCCCTCCTGTCCTGTGGCGTCGCCCCGAGCTGGGGCAGCCCAGGCTGCGCTGACACTGAAGCCGCCGCCCGGCCCGCCCTCGGCCGCCAGTCCTGGTCCAGCGCCTTGGGGACGGCAGGGGTGGGGGGCTCGCGGGCTGTGCAGCCCTCTGTCCCTGAAGCTCGTCCGTCTGTCCGCCCCATCTTTCGGGGGCTGGTCGTCCCACAGCTGTGAGTGCGATGGTTTGATCGTTCTGCCACGAGTTGGTCTTAGAAATACTGAATGTGATAAACTTCCTCCTGATAGTTTTCTTTGTTCCATTTTATTGTCAAAGCGAAAATAAAAAAGAAAAAGCTAAAATGAAAGAAAAACTGACTTAACACGGGAAGTACTTGGAATTGGTTTTGTATTTCCGGCTTCAGCGCGGCGCGTCCGCACAGGCCTCAGCCCACGGCCTGGAGTAAAGCCACGTGTTCGTGGCACTTCCGTGTGGTGGTTCTCCGAGCACCCGTGCTGTCGCGTGTCGTCCGTCCTTCCCTCCCCGAAGTGTGAGTGAGCCGTACAGTGGGGTCCGGGCCTTCAGGCGGGAGGCTCTGGGCTGATTGTCCCTTAGCCTGTTGGATGGAGGACGCGGGCACTCGGGGTGGCACCGCTGGGGTGCGCCCTCCAGGGCGGAGTGTGCAGCCTGTGGGGCTGACCCATCTCGTGGAGGCCACTGTGCGTGGTTCAGCTGCGGGCCCCGCTGCCACCTCTCCAGCCCGCTTGGCCTGCACACGCCAGAGCCTCCACGTCCCAGCTGCCGGCTGACGTGCTGCTCGCCTGCTGCTGTGGGGGACAGTGGGGTGCACTAGGACAGCCAGCATGGGCGGCGGGAGCAGCGATGCAGGTGCCCGTCATGACGGGTGGTCTCGGGCTGGGAGACGTCGCTGATCTGGCTGCGGAGAGGCCGTGCAGGGGACAGGGGACTCAAGAAGCCCCACGTTGGGGTGCTCCAGCTTCCCGACCTGTGCCCTGTTTAGAAGGTGGGCGCTAATAAAAATAGCCAATGCCATAGTAATGAGGTTCATGTCAGCATAACGAGGTGCATGTCTTATGTGTGTGTGTCTATCAAGTCTATCATATCTGTGATCGTCTGTCACCCGCCCACCGCCCACCACCCCTCCAGCCAGCCTTCTGCCCGGTTCACCCGTCTGTCCATCCATCCCCCCGCCATGCAGCCACCTTTCATCCACCTGCCCACCATCCACCCATCCGTTCACCCACCAACCACCTCCCTCCATCCGTCCGTGTGTCTGTCCACCTGGCCTAGCGCGCCGTGTTCCAGCCAGCCCGTCCTCAGGGCCCCGGGAAGGGATGGCTGTTGAGGAAGTGGGTGTGTGGATGGGAGCTGTGTTGGGTTGAGTCCCCCCAGTTCATGTCCACCTGGAGCCTCAGAATGAGAAGAGGCCTCACAGGGAAGTAGGTGCTGCAGATAGAGCCAGTGCAGGTAAAATGGGGTCGCCCTGGCTTGGGGTGGGCTCCACCCCGTGACTTGTGTCCTGCTAAAGCAGAGGGTCGGGCCCCTCGGCCCCACGGGTGGAAGCAGAGACTGGATGATGCAGCTGCCAGCCAAGGAGAGCCCGGCGATGCCGGGACCCTACGTCTGGAGAGGCAGGAAGCAGCCTGCCCCAGAGCCCTCCGCCACGCACGCCCCCTCCCCGATGGTGGGACTCTGTCCTGTGCCCCCAGTGCAGGGCGCCCCACTTCCTGGCTGCGGAGGTGGCGCCTCAGCTCTGATGGCGGCTGATCCGTGGCTCTTGCCCCTGCTTTGTCTTTCAACCTGCGGAGCCTGGTTGCTGGTCGCAGTCCCCAGAGCCCTCTGAGCGTGTCCTGCCCCTGAGGGCCTCGGAGCGGAGCCGGGCGGGTGGGCGGCAGCGGGGCCGCTTCACTGGGTATCTCTGTGTGCGAGCCATTTGCTGTTTCCTTTCACGCATTTCCTGCCAAGATGCGAAATCAAGACAGAGCCAGATTGGCCACGACCTCGGAGCGGCCCAGACAGATGGGGTCACAGGGCGTCCTGCTCACACGCAGGTCTGGCGTCACTAGGGCACTGAGCAGCACAGGGCTGGGCCCGCTCACCCTGGAGCCGGCAGGCCTGAGGCACCGGCCTGTTGACTGTGTCCTGGGCTTCAGCGTCGGCAAAGCGGCAGAGTCGGCAAAGCGGCAGAGGTGGGGCCGCCCCTCCGTCCCCGGGCCGGCTCTGCAGCCTGGGGGGCAGCACATGCTTCCTCCCCCCCCCCCCGCCTGCTCCGCCCTGCACCCCATCACTTGCCTCCCCCGGTGCACCACTCCTGTGGCTGAATCCGGGCCCCTTCCTGCCCCTTCCTGCGCCTGGCCAGGGTTGCTGCATCTCCCGGGACGGTCTTTGCCTGGGGGAGTAGCAGCCGCTGATCGCTGGGATTTTTCGCAGCGATTCACCAGCGTTTATTTTCCCACTATCTTTGATGTTTCAGAAGCTCTCAGGTGAGCCCCCGGGTTAGTGTCCGTGATCCTTTAAAGTTCAGAACTAATGTCACATAGTTTCTCTCACTTGGTGATTTAAATTATCGGTTGATTTCATTCCAATTGATTTAATTTCAATGTACGTAAAGACGCCTTGAAAATAATTGCACAGATGTGTGTACGTGCGTGGGAAATGTATTACAGGTTTATTTCGTTGCAGCTATGACTGGCTTTCCTGTTTCATGTGCGTTAGATGGGCATTAGCAGTGATGAAAAATAGGCTTCATGGAAATACATTTCAAAGGTTTACACGATCTCCTGTGGTTTCTGAAGCAAATAAAACAAAAAAACGCCAAAAAGCAAAGCGCTCACAGCACCAGCCCGTCCCCACTGGAGCAGCTGCTGCTGGTCTGGGGTCAGACTAGCTCAGGGCCCTGGCGGCTCCTTGTGCCCACGGAGAGCCGGTTCTTTTTACTCTTCGTCCCCAGGGCAGGGCTTCCCACCCCTTCAGAGTACCCTTTGGGCTATAATTGATAAATTTTAATGTGCACGCAGCAGTTCTGAGTTGCTAATAGATCTACAAAGCCTTGGTCCCACCTGTGGATTAGCAGATTGAACAAAGGGTGAGGCCTGAAGCTTCAAAGATGCTCGCAGATGCTGCCAAGGCCTTGGCACCAAGGATGCCCCTGCAGACCCCTGATGCCCGGCCATGATGGTCACTGGAAGGCTTAGATGGTCCCAGTGGGGTCCGACCTGTGCAGGGGCCACATGTACACCCCTGCATGTGCTCTGGACAGCTGGCTCCCCATCTCACCAGATGACAGCCTCACCGTGACGCCCATCTGGGGGCCCGGGGCTGGGTGCTCCCCAGAAGCAGCGTGGGCACCGTCTCTTTTTGGCACTTTTGATAAGACATTTCTGGAAGTTGTAGGAAATTTCCATCATTCATCGACTCCAAGTGTTATGGCCAAAAATAGGATATTGATCTTCTGAAGCCACCCTAAGGGAGATCCCCTTGCAAGCAGCAGTGCTCTGGTCTCCAGTCTTGTGAGTCTGAAAGTTGGAAGAAAACTGCAGAGCACCCATCCGGGGGACGGGCTGGCAGGTGCCCGCCAGGGGCAGCTTCGAGTGGATGCTGGTCGTGGAGATGCTGTCCTCCCAGCCCGGCCCGATGCGACAGGCCCTCGCCCACCACCAGCCCTTCCCTTTGGCTATTGTACAGGAGCCCAGGAGGGGCAGGGCTGGAGACGGGCACCCCCTCGCAAGCGCCAGGCTCTCCGGCTCTGCTGGCAGCCTCGGTAAGAGCGCCCAGTCTCCGCGGGGTGAGGCCACGTTTGAAGCAGGGCCAGGAATCTGGAGACTGGACTCAGCCTGCAGCGCCATTCAGCACTTTCTCCTGAAGACCTTCCGGGTTCATTCAGATAGAAACACCCGGGCACAGGGGAAGTGGACGCACCGGCAAGCTCGAGAGGGGGCAGAGCTGACAGCACGCTCAGTTCCCCCGCCGCGGCCCTCAGTGGGGTCCCCTCGGCCTCGGGCTCTGCTTTCCGTAGGCCGGGACGGGCCGGGGCCAGCAGAGAAGGGCCGGGGCGGAGCTCGCCTTCATGGTGCTGCGCAGGGAGGGCCCCCCGGGCGCCCACTCCGGCCCCGCAGCAGAGCCCCAGCCCCGCGGCGCATAGACAGGGCCTCACACACCTCCGGTGGAGACTCGGGGCGAGTGTTCCGCCGATGCCGAGTGCCTTCGGCTCAGCACAATCCCGCATTTCTGAGTAACCCTGGAAGGAGCTTGTGATGGGCAAATGGGCTAGACGGAGCGTCACGGTGAACTTGTCCTCCAGGGGAGCCTCCGGAGGAAGCCGCGGTTTTCTGACATTAAGGGGACGCGACTCCAGCCGGGGCCCAGGCCTCCTGTCTGCGGCGCGCTCTGGGGCTCTGGTGCTGATAAACAATGAGGGACAATAGGACATGAAATATTGATACTGCGGCCGTGTGAAAGGATAATAAGCAGCAGTCGGCACACACGAAGCTGGCAGGAGGCAGGCAGGATGGTAAATTGCAAGACAGGCCCGGAGTCTTCGTCACCCCGTGGACCGACCCTGGCTGATGGTGCTGCTTTTCCAGGCTGATTTGAAAGCACTTGAGCTGCAGCGACTTCGCAGGAAGATGTTTGCTCAGACTTTCCCGCACGAGCTCTGTCTTCTCGTTCTTTCTGGTGAGTGTCTGCTTGTTGCTGTTTGAATCATCAGAAGGAAAAAAAAAAAACCACAAACACAAAACAAAACTCAAACCGAACCAAAAACCAAAGTCTGTATGTTCTTCACAAAGAATTTAAGGGATGCAAAAATGAATAAGAAATATTAAGTTCCCATAGTTTTATTGACATTAATCTACCCGGATCTTTAGGTATAGGATATTTATTGTCTTTAATTTCATTTATAGCACACAAAGGAGATTATTTTATCTCTCTTGCTTCTTTTCTTTTTTATTTAATAATGTGCCTTTAACACCAGTCCATGGATTTTTTTTTTTTTTGGTAGACACATCTTGTTATAAAGATAAACTAAGGGTTTGCTTCGGCGCACGTGTGGCAGCCAATGTGCTTGTGGACATGAGATTAAATGAATGAAACACGATACCAGATTCATAAAGCAAATGCCCAGTTAGAGGGTTCCAGACAAGACTGTTGCTCTTCTTGTCTACGATGACTTTGTTCAGATAAAAAACGAAAGAATTGCGGTGCTGGCAAGATTACCCGCCCAGTTCCCAGGGATCACCCCTGAGGATTGTTTCTCACGGATGATGCGGGTGTGGGTGCAAGAGCCTCTCCCTTCTCCCCTGGATCCCAGGCGCCTTGTCCCCCCGCAGCCCACCCAGCCCATCCTTGCCTGAGCCTCATTTCTAGTTTTCAGTTCTTCAGAACCTCTTGGGAGAGACTCCAAAGGCACTTTCTTTTGGAATAAATGTGTATTAAACAATTTAAGGGAATATAATGTTTGACAGTGAACCGAATGAGCATTCAATACTTAAATTTTTTTGGGGGGGTGTTAAATTCCTAATAGAAATAAGTCCATTCTCCTACAGACGCGGGAAGCAGGGAGCTGCGCCTTAGCCCTCATCAGCCGCTGGCGTTCCTGTTTGCGAAAATCAAATCCTGTTTTCTGAGATCAAGTCTTAATTGCCATCTTCCTTCCTCAGTCTGTCACATACCACCCCCCCCCACCACCATTGATAAAAAGAAACTCCCTTTACTGCTTAAGCCAAAAATCTGGAAGGTGTTCTTGGAGAAATTGCATCTGCCAGTGACGGGCGAGGCTGGCATCTCAGCAGCCTGCGCCCAGAACACCTGCTCCCGCTCCCGGGTCAGCAGGTGGCTGAGGGTCTGTGGGTGCTTCTGTGTTGGATGGCCCATTCGACAGGCCAGAGGCCTCAGAGGGTCTCCGCATCTTCTCCCCCAGGACCGGGCTGGGAGGTCACACCCCGAGGCAGGCCTTCCTCACGGGCAGGTAGAAACAAGGCAAGGCTGCAGAGACAGCAGGCCCCCAAGTCCCGCCTGTCGCGCTGTCTCCCGTCCCCACACACGCCCTTGGAGGAAGGAAGAGGTCACGCAGTTGGGCCCAAAGGGAAGGGGCAGGAGTGGGCTCCCCCCTCAGGAATCTGGGGTCCGCCCCGTGACCAAACCCTGGTCCATCGTGTGCTCCTGCCTGCCTCCCCGGAACAAGCCTCACGCCTGCCCTCCCCGCTCCACGCCACCAGTGCCTCCAGGGACACGCCGCCATTTCTCCACCCTCCCCCTCGGCCTGCCTCCCCCCGCCATTGTGCACGCCCCGGTGTAGTCTAAGGACAGCAGGCCGTGTTTGCTCACTTGCCTTCTCACGACCTTAAAGGAAACCCGTCTTCCTGCTTTTCCCATGCAGCCTGCTGGGATGTTTGCGGCCTCTCCCCGGAGCCACCCTGGACAGCTCCCCGCCCCGCCCTGCAGCCCGCTTCTTGCTTCCCCCAGGACACGGAGTCACCCTGGCCGTGGCGTCTTCACCCCGGCGGCGTCTCCTGGTCTGGTCACTTTTTAAATCCAGCTCCCCTGCGCAGAGAGCCTTTTGTGGGGCATCATGGAAAGTGTTCTCTGCCTGGCGTTTGGAGCAGCCTCCTAGCTTTTCTCTTTAATTTGTCGATTGTTCGTTGTCTGTTTCTTGTCTCATAATGTCAGCTCACGAGTGCCAAGCCTTCAGCACCCCCTGTTTCTGGAAGACTTCCTGCAGAGCACAGGGACTTGGTGAATATTGCTGAACACATTTTAAAGTGTTTTAACAGAGTGTATGGACAATATTTTCTCCTGTTTTTGTTTTTTTTTTTTTTAAAGATTTATCTATTTACGCATACAAGACCTGGAGTGGAGGCCAGAGGTAGGGGGTTGAGAGGGTCTACCAGAGACAGAGTGGGGAGCAGAACAGGCAGATTGACTGAAACACACTGCTGAGGGGAGCAGCGGGGAGACGGGGGAGGTCTGCTGCACCTTGTGGGTACCTCCCTGGCTGGGGATTGAATTCATGCTGCAGTGGCTGCAGGTAGCTTCATAGAGCTGAGACTTAACCCCTCGTGCCACCAAGGAGGCCCCTATTTTCTTCCGTTCTTAATGCACTTACGACACGCAGGGTTTCGGGTGACTATGTAAATGTGGAGCTGGTTTACCAGTTGACATGCCAGAGTTAAAAGCCAGGTCAAGTGATGGGATGAGAACTCAATTCACAGGGAGGAGAGCTCCAGGACCGTCCATCGGAATGGCCGTGCCGGGGGTGGTCGGCAGGAAGCACAGGCAAGGGTGGGGGGACGCGACTCCGCTCTGTTCTCAGCGGCAGGTCTCTCTGGCCACATTATTTCATTCCATTTAACTTAATCCTCACCTGCCTTGCGAGGGACGAGGGACGAGGGACGTGTTAGCTGTTTCCTGGGGGCAGGCGTGAGTGTGAGATGCATGTAGCAGGCGTGTCGCCTGAGTGGCGGTTCAGGGCCTGCAGCTCTTACAACAGCGGCCCCGAGTCTGCTGTGCTGGGCCTTAGGAAGACACGATGGGTTGACATTTTAAAACTCTACAACCAGAAATAAAAACGGGGTAATTTCTGAAATTATAAAGTGCTTCTCCCTAGAGGAATTCACCTCAGGAATCTGTAATGACGACACGACCTAGTCCACGTGAGCAAGCGGGCAGCACCTGGCGCTCAGCCCCAGCGCCTCGCCCTGGCCCCCGCACCCCGTTAGTTATGGTGCTGCCCGCCCGGGTGCTGGGAGCCAGAGGGGGCGCTCTGCCCCCGGCTCGTGGCCCCCCGAAGCTCTGACGCGTTGGCGATCTGACCAGGCCTGCCCTCGCCCGGGCGGGAATTCTCACCGGCTTCCGACCCTTCCGTAGAGGCCCTGCTGTTTGGTTTAAGGTCACATGTGATTTTTGAGAAGAAAAGCAGGTGTTTACTGATATTCAAGGTTTTTGGTGTGTTTGTTTTTTTTCCAGCGAGGATGCGTGAAAGTAGTTGGCAAGAATTAGTAATTTTTGCTCCAGGTTCAAAAGGAAATCTTAACTCTCCCTCCAGCACCCCTTTGGAAGTCAGTAGAACACCCTGTCCTTTCCTCGCCTGCGTTGGCTAAGCTAACTTCGTGTGGCCGTGCTCATGCCCGCTCACGCTCAGAAGGGGGAGGTGGGCGCGCGGGGAGGTTGAGGAAGCGGCGGGTCTCGCCCGCCGAGGCGGCTGTCAGCTCAGGTCGGGGGCTCCAGACCGGGTGTCGGCGCGCTGAGGCGGTCTGTGGCGCCAGCCCCGTTTCAGTTTCTCGTGGCTGTGGTAGCAGAGCTCCGGGCGTGCACCCCGGCAGGCCCCGCTCCTGCGGCAGCTCTCAGCCAGCCTCGCGGCCTCAGTCAGGGTGCGGGCTCCTCCCGCGGGGCTGCGGCCACCGCCATCCTCTTCCTCAGAGGCAGGGCCTCCGGGTGCCGGGGCCTCACCTGGTACCTTTAGCCATCGCCACCCGGGCCGAGCCCCGGTCAGAGCGCCCCCCACACCCTGGACTCCCTCCCACTTCGGGGAGAGGCTCGGAGAAGCCGGCGCCTGCGAGGGGGGCCCGCAGGCAGCGCCTGTCGCTCTCGCCAGATCTGAACTTCACGAAAACAGGAAAAGTACGCGGGTGAGACTTTTTCTGTTCAGCCTCAAAGTACTTCTTGCAAGGAACTTGCGATAACCGTCATCAAGAGGAAACGCTGTATGGATGTAAAGATCCTGAAGTCTCATCATGGGAAACGCGCTTGATTTCCTCTGCGTTGCCCCTGCTTTGACGGAGAAGACACGCAAGCGCTTCTGTTCCTCCGAGCCGGTGTGATCCTCGGCTTCCTGCCGCCGTGTCCCCCGCCTTGATGCTTGGGACACGCGGCGCCTCCCTCTGCCCTCATGGGGCCAGCAGGAAGGTGACAGGAATAGCCCGACGTCCAGAGATTTCAGCTGGAAATCATCACTGCCGCGGAAACAGTGAGTGCGCCAGCCCAACTCCGTCTTGTCTGAGATGAGGCTCTGCCTCTCTCCCCGCGCCCGCCCAAGCACACGTGAGCGTGCAGAGCAAGCACGTGCAACCCCCAGACGCAGGTGCAGTGTGCCCGGCCAGCCCCGTGCCTTGCGCACCCCAGCTCCGACTCGCCCGTTGCATTAGGGCCCGTGTCCCCTCTGTAGGGGCTTTTTGTCCTGTTAGGCTTTACCGGATTCGTGTTCACTTAATTTGTGTTAAAAGTTGTAAGAAAGCGGCTGGAAGGCTGAGCCACGCGTGAGACCCTCCGGAAGCAGAGGGGCGGTTAGCGGCGCCTCGGAGGGGAGCGCCGCCGACAGGAAGGCGCAAGGACGCCCCCCGCAAGGACAGAGCCGGCGGAGAGGAGAGTCGGGCGTTGCAGTCAGGCCTCGGCCCGGGGGGCTGGAGACCCAGGCCGCGGTCGTGGTCAAGTGGGGGCGCGTGACAGCGTGGGCCTGCCGCTGCCCGGCACACAGGACTCTCCCGCCTGCGTCCTTCTCAAGAGGATTCCCTTTCCATAGGTGATTTTCTGCGACGACTTGCCAGCCCCAGAGATGGCTGCGGGGAGCGCTCACGTGGGCCTGTGCGTGGAGAGCCCGGGCTGCCCCTGCCGTGTCTGCCTGAGCGCCTCTCCTGATGCGGCCCCGGGACGAGCGGTGTTGCTGGCGGTGTCAGGGCAGGTGGGAAGGAATTTATGAGTGAGCAAATACGGAACATAACAATAGCAGCAGAAGCTTGGGAACCTGTCCTCGGAATTCTTAATACGCCCTCCCTGAGGTGAAGTCCGCGTGCTGGGCCTCGAGCGTGCTGGGCCTTGGTACCGCCCGGACAGCGGAGTACATGCAGCGGGGGTGGCCGCCCAGTTTCTGGTCCCGGCTTCAAGCAACTAGTCACATCCACTTCTTGCCTCCCGGGACTCTTAGTCCAACCCCAGGCTCTCTGTGCAGAAGCCGCAGCCACGCTGTGGAGACCTGGCAGCCAGCACCGGCCCAGCAGCCTGTGAGGGCCCCATCTTGAAAATGGATCCATGGAGCCGGCTGACCCATGTGGCGCAGAGCCAAGCTGCTCTGAGTGCTGCCCGGCGGCAGAGTGATCAAGTAAATGGCGTTATTTTTAGCTGCTAAGCTTTGAGGTCATTCGTTCTGCAGCAGTCGGCAGCTGGATTGGATTTATGAATAAGAGTCGTGATACCGAATGATGTAAGCCGCAGCCAGTTTCAGACCCTTTGTTTCTGGAGTGGAGGCTACAGAGCCCTCGTCGTCAGGTACAACGGAATTGGAAGCTCAGATTCCTTATCTGCAAAGAGAACAGCGCCCACCCCTGCCCACGGGTCAGGGCGAGCAGGTGGGCAGAGCGGCTTGCACCAAGCCGGCCCTGGCAGCTGGGACTCTGCCGCGGGGCTGGTCCTTCGTCCTTCCTCGGCCCCGCGCCCTCCCCCCAGAGAGAAGATTCTCTTCAGTGTGTCTCCAGAGAGGCCTAGATGGACGCGGACTCGTGAGAGTCATCGTCTCAGAGGAGAGGCGAGAGAACACAGATTCTGGAAGGAGAGAGACACAGTCTTGCCTACAGTTTGCACTTTTAACAAAACAATTTGCATGTGCTACATTTCCAACTGGAATGAAAACATTTTTGTGGAAGTGCTAGAGGTGGGATGAAAGCACACTCTCGAAAGCTCGATGAATTTCCAAGAAGGGCAGCTCCTGCGACAAGGTGTGGGTGTGAGCCTTCTCCCAGGTCTGCTCTGTAGAGTGGCCTCATGACAAGGAACGCGGGCTCTGATGTGGGGAGGGAGCCCTTCCCCCACCCTTCTGGCTGCAGGGGGGCTCACTGGGCCACACTGAGTGGTCTGAGCTGTCAGAGCACAGGTCCCCGTGAGGCCGTGTGTGACCCAGACCTTGACCGTGGCCCTGGTGTGAAGCAGAGGCGCATCAGGAGCAGGGCTGCGGGCAGACCCTCTGGGCGCAGACCCGTGATAAGGACAAATCTCAGAACCAGTCTCCTCCTGAGCCCTTTGCTCATCTGTGGGTGGAGAGAAGGTAAGGACGAGCCCTGGTGTCCATCCACTGCTGGCTCACCTCTTGTCTTCCTCAGCCCATTGCAAGACCATCTCCAGGCGCTCTGGGCCAAGTCTCATAGCAGGTTTCAGTCCTGGAAGGTGGGAGCAGCTTCTTGCTAGTAGCTTGGATGGCTGAACACTTCCTGAACATCTGGTTCACCATTTTCCTAAGGAGAGAGGCATTTTGAGCACAAGGCTCCAGTGCAACTCTTCCTGCTGGGGAGGGACCCATGAGTGTGTCTGTGTTGGGTCCTGCCCCTCCCCCCTTGTCTGTGCACGACTGAGTGGTGTGAACACTGAGGGGTGAGGTTTGGGGGGGTTGTCTGATCTGTATAGGCTGGGATGCAACAGTTCCCAAAGGTTAACCTCAGAAACACCAGAGCCAGCTGAAGAGGCAGTCGACAGGTGGAGAGAGGTATGGACAGGTACGGGGATCCCTGAGGTGAACAGGATTCTTTGGTGCAGGACTTCTCAGAGCCTTGAAAATCCAGTGGGTGTATCCAGGAGGCCTTGCCCCCATTGTTCCAAACATCCGTGATCAATTTTTGGGAGAAACCCAGAAGACGAGGGCCCCCTGGGTATCCACTGGGAAGTGTGTAGTGCGGTGATTTGAATTAACTGTATTTTTTCCTCAAAATCCAACATGGAAGCCTGGCCCATGTGCTGTGGCGTAACCGTGATTCCCTCCCGTTCCCTTGACCACGGGTCCCGAGACATTGGTCAAACATTAATTTGACTGTGTCTCCGAAAGAGACTAACACTTGGGTATGGAGTAAAGAAGATCGTCCTCCGAGTGTGGGCGGGCCTCATCTGATCAGTGAGTCAATGAGTGGAGCAAAGAGTTTGATTCAAATGTAATCGAGGAAACCGCACAGTATTGTAAATGAATGTTACCTTCATAAAAAAATGAAAAGAAAAGAGAGCATTAAGAAAGTTAAATAATAGAGGACTTTCCTTGCTTGGCCACTTGAACTGGACACTGGTTTTGTAATTTCCCTGAGACTGGAATTTACACCACGGTTTCTCCTTGCTCTCAGGCCTTTACACCTGGACAGGAATTATACTGCTGACCTTCCTGCGTCATGGGACGTCTCAGTCTCCAGGATAGCAAGACTCATTTCCTTATTATCCAACACACGCTCTCTCTCGTCCATCTGTCATCTGTCTGTCTGTCTATCATCTGCCATCTCTCTGTCTACCTATCGGCGCGGTTCCTCTGTATAACACTGACCAATACAGGAGGTGATCCCAGGGAAACAGAAGCGAGGGGTTGGAGTGTGTTTCCTGCAAGGGAGCAGCATCTTTGAAGGGGAGCCCTACCGTGCAGGTCACCACTGAGGAAGACTGGGCGTCCGCCCACTGGAGACCCGAGGCTTGCCACGGGGCGCTGACTTCCACCACTTGTGTGTTAGGTGTGTGTGTAACACACGCAGCCTCCTGCAGCCTGTGGTTGCAGTGATTAAACTTTACAGATGCTGATGATCACGAAGGCCGGTGTGGTCCGGACGCGCTTGGAATGGGGGGGATGGAGCTGTCCGCGCCCGTGGTGCTGAAGCTTCCTGGCCCTGGAGGATGTGGTGGGTTAGCCACCCCCAGGATACACACACATGTGATAAACGACTAGGTTGTTTTGTAGCTTATAAGACATCCTTTTCTAATGCAGTGGAGAGATCTGTGAGGACATAGATTTTTGTCTATGTTCTTTATGGATGCATCTCCAATGCCTGATACATTAAGGAAACAGTACATTTTTGTTAAATGAATAAATATAAAACCAGGTATGTGAGCTCACATTATCCTCTTCTACAGTAAACAAGGCTTTTGTGCTGTTAAGGAATCTGCTGCAGTGGCTTGATCCTCTTGAATTCTTTGCCACCTGGTTCCTTTCACCTTGAAAAAGTGAATGGGCGGGAACAGTGGAGCACAGGCCTTCTGCCCACCCGGGAGCTCTAACCCACCACAGCCCACCAGCAACACTAACCCCGGGCCCCAGGCCAGAGGGAAACCCCGGGTGGCAGTAAGGGGTCACCTTCCTCACATATTTGAAAGCACGGGTTGGGGTGCTCACCTTACCATTTAATTTCTACAGTCCGGCTTCATGATTATCAGCATCTGTAAAGTTTAATCACAGCATGAATTGGAGTGCTTTGCCTTGTTTTTAATCTTCACTACTCTTTCTCCCGTGGGTTGTAGACGGGAATCATTCAGTGCCCTGGGCAGTGGCTCTGATGCACCTTTTTTTCAGGAGAGGATTCTGTGTAATCTTAAAGGAGTTGATTAAATTAGTGTGTGGGATATGATTTCATCCAAGTAATAAAAGCTGCGACTGCTTATAAAGAAACAAGGTTGGATTGCATCTGACATTCAATCTTCAGCTCTCCACACAGGCTCTGCTCGGGGATGCACAGCTCCTGGGGGGCCCTCCGCGGGCAGGGGACTCAGCCGGAGACAAATGAGCCTTCTTGGCTTTCATACTGTACATGTCGACTGGAGGTTGGAAGTCGTGGATTTCATTACTGCAGCGCATTTAGGGCCAAGGAAAAAAATCCAATTTGTGACTGCCTCAGTGACTTGGTGTTTTAATCAAATGGATAAGAATCACTAACTGATGCTCAGACTGATTAAAATTCCAGCAAGAAGGAAAAGCAATGAGATGGAAGCAGCTGTGGGAGGTCGCTCGTTGCCCGGGAGTCCCGAGGCTGGCGGGCCTTGGTGCTGGCTGCTCCCAGCTGCTTGCTGATCCCCCACGGCTGTGGCGGGCGGTGGGGGGCGGGCCGGGATCCCATCCCATCCCTGGGAGAGGGGCTCCTGGCACCAAGAAAGGCGTCTGCCCTCCTGAGATGCTCGAGAGAGGATTATGTAAGTCCCTTCTCTGTGCTGATAAAGCTGTTTCTTTTTCAATGCACCCTTGAATCTTGATTTAAAATCATAGGAACTTTGAAAGATGCAGCCACAGTAGTTATTACCTACAAATTTGCAGGGTTATTGGAGGCAGGGAAGGAAGCAGCAAATGCAGTTGAAAGCACTCTGAAAGCTCTGAAGAGCTACTCAAATCTAGAGTGCCTGTTATTATTGTTATTGTTATTATTTTCATCCCTATCATTACTGTGATCACCACTGCTGTTACTGTAAGTTTAAGATTGCACAAACTTTTTCACATAACTGGCCTGCTTGACAGGCAGAGAGCAGAGAGGCAGTCAGTGAACAGAAACCTTTCCCACAGCAGAAGATCCCCCCTGACTTACATGCGCCTCTTCCTTAGTGCGCCCAGGAGTCCAGAATAGTCCTCTGCGGGAGGAGACAGAACTCTGCACCCACATGTGGTAGGCACTCTTGCTTCTGATACCCATTATTTTTTGAAAGATTTATTTATTTGTGCATATAAGAGCTGGGGTACAGACCAGAGGTGCGGGGGTGAGAGGATTCACCAGAGACAGAGTGGGGAGCAGAACAGGCAGATCTACTGAAATCGACTGCTGAGGGGAGCAGCGGGGAGACAGGAGAGGTCTGCTGTGCCATGTGGGTGGCTCCCTGGCCGGGGATTGAACTCGTGCTGCAGAGGCTGCGGACAGCTTCCTAGTGTGACACTTAATCCCTTGCACCACCAGGGAGGCCCAGACACCCACTATTTCCTTGAACACTCCTCCAGAACAGCAGCTCCAGAATCTTGGACTTCTGGTGCAGTTATGGAAGGGGAGGTGGCCTGTGGGTGGAGGCAGCTCAGTGAGGAGAGGGGCCCACTTCCACCTAGAGGACAGAGATGCTGTTCCTGTGTATCTGCTTCACAGGTTGCGTCTCAGCAGAGACCCTGGGGGAGTCGGCAGCTGAACAATCTTTCTCTCGACCAGATATTCAGTCTGCAAGAAGCGTGCCTGGACCAGGCTTGGTCAGCCACACTGTGAGTGGCTCCAGCTTTTAGAGGTAGATTCACATTAGCCAAGCCAGCAAGTCTGATGGGTGAGCCCAGAAGCTGGCTTGTGAGAACCCTAGCACAATAGCACAGCGCCCGAGGTCAGCATGGGTGAGACCACGTGCAGGGGAGCTGAAGTGGGCTTGCACTGGGTGTCATGGGTGCCTGGCTAAGCCTGTGCTTTATGACCAGAATTTTGTCACCACTGAGGCAGGAGCACAGGAAATCTCTGGGGCCTTTGTCCATCTGACCAGCCCTCCACAGGGTCTGTTCCTCCCCTTATGATTGACTCGTGCTCTTTGTCATGTCTGTGCGTATTTACACAGTCGGCACTGGCAGGACCTGGCCCAGAGACTGCTGCTCTGGGTGACCCCTCTCTCTTGGTTCTATTTATTACAGATGCCATTGAACTCAGGGCAAAGCCCTCAAGCATTGTTCTGCTTCTCAGCTCTGGGGTCTCTAAGTTAAAATGAAGAGCTGGAGCCTCCCTGGTCGTGCAAGGGGTTGCAAGCTCAAAACTATGAAGCTATTCACAGCCTCTGCATTAAGAGTTCGATCCCCGGCCAGGGAGCTGAACCACAGGGCACAGCAGACCTCTCCTGTGTCCCCGCTGCTCCCCTCAGCAGTGTGTTTCAATAGATCTGCCTGTTCTGTTCCCCACTCTGTCTCTGGTGAATCCTCTCACCACCCACATATCTGGCCTGTACCCCAGCTCTTATCTGCATAAATCAATAAATCTTTTAAAATAAATGAAGGCCTGACAGTGAGTGTGAGCCAGTCCTGGAGGCCAGGCTCCCGGTGAGGAGGTGCATGCCAACAGTGAAACGAGGCACCCACTGAGATGCTGTTGGGATGTGTTGGTCCTTCTTTGTCAAATTTTCTTTCCTGGAAGTGGTTTAAAGTCCCCCTTGCAGCGCTGTTTGAAAGCAATGGTATCAATAGGAGCTGGGAGGTCACAGACGAAGTGACTTGATGGGATGGGCTTGGAGGAGGTCTTAGGGCTTCTGCCCCATCCTGGCTAAGGCTGCCTGTGGGGTCCCGAGATTGGGGTGTCAGCCGGGGAGCCCTGAGCAGGGTTAGCCTGAGAAGCTGGGCTGGGTGTGGAGACTTCTCGAGTGTGCTCAGATGTTTATGTCCTGTGACTGAAAATCCGTTTACATTTTTCTTTGATCTTCTGCCACTCGGTAGATTAGGAAGTCTGATCTTAAGGGGGTCCCTCTCACTGGACACCCCCAGAAGGCTGATTTCATTTTCCGTTAAACAAAGAAGCGGTCCACACACATTGGCTTCTCTCTCCTCCGGAATTGTCAAGAGGGTGCCCCTGTCCCGTGTTTCCGGGGCTCCAGCTGCCACCCCGTCCTCGTTCCTGACTGGCCTGATGGGTAATTTCTTGTGTGCGGCCAAAGCGGGAGTGCCGGCCACGCAGAAATGAGGTGCTCTTCCTGTTCTCGGGAAAGTGTTAACAAGGCATTGTTATTGGCTTTTTTTTTTTTTTTTTAAGAATTCAGTGTTTCTGTCTTTAAACCATCCGTCCTAGTCCTGTAAGCATTTTAATGAGCACGAGCCGTTTCTTACGCACTTTTTTCAACTTAGCAAAACTCAGTTTCTTCTCCACCCCTCGTCCTTCCTCCTCTTCTCTCCCTCCCATGAAACACACCCCACCACAGTGGTCTGGACACAGCCCCAGAAAATGGGGCCGGGTGGGGCGCTCCGAGCTCTAAATCACTCTTTTTGCTTCTGTTATTTCAGTAGAAATGTATCTTCATTCATGTAGCGGAAATGCCGAGAACACAGAATCTGTAATGGTCATTTCTGTAGTGGTAAAGCGTGAAATCTTCACCATGTGAACGTGGATCTTCTGAATGTTGTATTCACAGGAATAAAACTTTTTCCTCTCACTTTTTTTTTTTTTCAAGATTTATTTATTTATTTATACAAGCACTGGGCACAGTCAGAAGCGCGGGAGGGTGAGAGAATCCACCAGAGCCAGAGCGGGGAGCAGAGCAGGCAGAAGGACCGAAGGACACTGCTGAGGGGAGCAGCGGGCGGCAGGAGAGGTCTGCGCGCCATGCGGGACCCTCCTCCGGTGGCCGGGGAGCAGCCGGTGATCGAACCGGCGCCGCAGAGGCTGCGGGCAGCTTCGCAACCCAGCGCGCAACCGCTGCGCCACGGGGGAGGCCCCTCCTCTCACTTTTGTTGTAAAAACAGTTCATCAGAATAGTCACATTTAGTTTTTGAAGGCCCCTGTGCATCCAGCCATTTTCATTAGTGTAGTGGTGATATTTATTTTATGTCAAATCATAGCAATGAACTTATTTGGCCCAAGAATCCATGTCATGGACCCGCCATCCTGAATATTTAATTGCTTGTGATGTTTGCTACAAGGGAAAACTTCTGATATCTTAGTGGTATCTCTGTTTGCTCTTATGCTGTCATCAGGATGGTTCCAGAAGGCTTTGGAATGGATCAGCCATGTTAGTGCATGCATTTTTTCCCCTGAAGCAGACACAGGCATGATGTAAAAGTTAGGAGCTCAATCATAAAAATACATTCCTCAAAACGCTCCTCCAGGCCAGCCTTGCCCCCCTGCCTCCCCTCTACTCTGCTTGCCCCTAACACCGTGGTTCTTCGGAGACTCCCTGGCTCAGAAGTCCGGGCACCTGGTCTCTGCTGTTCTCTCAAGTGACCCTGCGCACCTCACATACCTGGATGTGTCCTCATCCACCTGGTGCCTATGCCAGCATCTGTGTACTCCCCCTCACAACCTGATCTTTGATGCCCTAGTGATTCCTTGGGTGTTTGTTCAACACCGTCTGCAATCTGCCTAGGAGATTGCACACTGGAGACCATGTGCCAGCTCACTGCGTGTGATCCCCACGGGCACTTGGTCCTATTCTCACCATCCTGCACATTTCTCTGTCTATCTACATAGACGGTGTCCACTATGCATGCATGCTAACTTCTTTATTTTTTAAAAAGGTTTATTTATTTACAAATATAAGAACTGGGGTACAGGCCAGAGTTGTGGAGGGCGAGAGGATTCACCAGAGACAGAGTAGGAAGCAGAACAGGCAGATCTACTGAAATACACTGCAGAGGGGAGCAGCAGATGAGACAGGAGAGGTCTGCTGCGCCATGTGGGTATCTCCCTGGCCGGGGATCGAACTTGTGCTGCAGTGGCTGCGAATCGCTTCATAGGTTGCGTCTTAACCCCTTGCACCACCAGGGAGGCCCACATGCTAACTTCTTAAAGCTACTGAAATAAAAGCTCTGGCTGTCACCTCACACGGAGTGGCCGGTGCTGAGTGGTGTCCTCCCAAACCCACGTGCTGAAGCCATGAGCCCAGCACAGGTGTTTGGAGAAGGCATTCAGGATGCCTGGTGCTGAGACAAGCCCACGGCCGTAGGTTCCAGTCCCCAAGCATGGTGGCCTAGAGGGAGAGGGAAAGAAAGCGTTCTCCCTCTGTGCCCACCGCACACGCCAAGGAAGGGCCAGGTGAGGGCACGGCTGGCCAGGTGCAGCCACGTGGCCGCGGGGTGGCTCCCCGTGTCTCCGGCCATCCAGGCTGTGGTGCTTGTTACAGCGACCCAAGCAGACTAACGCCCAGGACATGGAACGCCGGTGACATTTCTTTAACAAATAAGGGCCACGAGCACGGGGGACGTCATGTATTTCCCCAAGTAGGCTGGGGAGGCCGCGGTGGCGTGGAGCACGGCTCCTCAATTCCTGTTTCTCGCTCTTTACTACAGATGAGTTTGACCTTTAGCTGCTGCAGGCTCATGAATTGCTCAAAATCACAAGGTCTATGAAGAAGCTGTGACAATAATTCCAAGGATTTGTTTTTCAGCCCTGGCTCCAGCCGTCTGATTACATCGTAACCAGTATTTGCTGCCTTCCCTGTGGACAAAAATTGCTCATAAACTACAAAGAAACTGCACAGCCACGGAAGAAATCAGCTTGTTAAATGGGCCATGTTCTTCTCCCTCTAAGCAACGGAGAACCGTAAAATGCTGTTGTGCTAAAAAAAATAAACCAAAACCAGAAAAGAAAAGCGGGGAGGGGCCTCCAGACAGGGGAGAAACCCTCCGGGCGACTGTTCAGTTTTCAGCCCACGAACACGCCAGCTCCCCGCGGGCCTGGTGCCCGCGTGACGGCCGCGCCGCTCCATGCCCCGTTGGGACGCTGCTCGGGGCCCCGGGTGAACAAGAGCAGCCCCGTCCGCAGAGCCGGCCTGTGGTCAGTGGGTCTGATGCCCGGCTGGCGGGGCGGAGGGCTCGGCCTCGGCCTCGGGGGTCCGTCGCTGGCATGCCGCTCACCCCGCTTGGGGCACGGGCGGCTCTGCGCTGGGATGTCGGGGCCAGTGACCCCACCGCGACCGGGAGGGAGCGGAGCTGCCTGCGGCCGTCACCACCCACCATTGGCCATCGGCATCCCGGTGGCTGAGCCCCAGGAGGGCATCCGGCAGCCCCAGCAGGGAAGGCGGCACAGCGGCCCCACCAGGAGCGCTTCTGTCCTCCGAGCAACAGGACGCGGGAGTGTGTCAGTCTCCCACGCCCTCCCGGCAGACCCCGACTCCGCAGGCGCCCATCCTCCTGCTGCCTCATCCATCCCGACACGTCCCACCCAGGCGGCTGCGCCATCTGCCAGGCGGGCCCCGGGGCCCGGGGCAGCTAAAGGGAGGCGCACGCCTGCTTGGAATATTTGCTATTTGGCTGGTAGGATTCCGCAGGAGCTGGGAAATTGGCATCTCTGGTTTGGCTCCAGAAAGAGGATTCTGAGGCAGAATCCGCCTCCCCCCACCGCAGCACGGGGCAGCCCGGGCTTCCCGCTCCCCATCGCCATGACAACCCGCAGCCCGGGCTGCCGGGGCCGAAAGGCAGGGGGACGCGAGAGGCTCCCGCGCCTGGACCTCGGCCTCCCCTGTGTCGTGTCCTCCGCGACCCCCCGCCCACGCGGGGCTCCCCGGCAGGCCAGCGTCTCTGCCCCACACCCAGCCACCCCGCTCGGCCGCTGCGGCGCCCCTGGCCAGAGACACCGCCTTGCGCAGACCACGGCCAGCGTCTGGGAGGACCGGGCTGCTGAGGGGCTCTCGGTGGAGAGGAGTGAGAGTGGCTCTTGACCAGGAGGGGGAGAGTCGGGAGGAAGCAGCAGACGGAAGCAGCTCTGACCCAGGCACGCCGTGGCCTCTGAGGGTCTGGGGCCAGGCCCCCGGGACCCGGCGCCGTTTCGGGGACCCTCTCTCGCCTCGGGGCTCTTTGGCTCAGAACCTCTCCTTGGCCCGCGTGGCTCCCGGGCGCGAGATTCTTTTGGACCTGCTCCCAGTTTCTCTCTGGTGAATCCTCTTTCTCCCGGAGCTGGCTCAGGCGTGGTGCGGCCTCGGCCTCCCGCGGGAGGGGCCTGCAGGGCTGGGAGCCTGGCCCCGGGTGACCCCCCAGGGGCTCACCACGCAGCCCCTGCCGTGGGGCGTTGGAGTTGAGACCTGCTCGCCGTCCTAGAAACAGCGAAGCACAACCTCGAGAGCTGCGCAGAAATGCAGAATAACGACAACGGCTTTGGGTGGACGCAGGCCTGCCTTCCTTCAGACCTGTTTCTGCGAGGGAGAGCATGACCGCCAGCGTCCAGGGAGAAGAGCAGGTGGCGGCAGTTAGGTGAAAGGCCCTCTATGCAAACATCATTTACCGCGGCGCTGGCATCGCTGTATTGGCTCTGTGAGGACGGGGCCAAAGTCAAGGGTCGAGCACAGGACACCAGCAGCGCACCCAGGGCCTTGCCGCAGCCAGCCTGCCATTCCTCGGGCCCACAGAGGCGAGGGGCCACAACAGAGGCTCTGTGAGGGTTTTGGGGCTCCCCGTTTGGGTCACAGAATGGAGGCTCCAAGCGCCCCATGAAAAGGCCACAGTCAATGGACCAGGTTAATCTTGCGTGTCCCGCACTGCCCCAGAAAGGGACACGTCGATGCCCCCTGTCACACGCGACGGGCGGGCGGGAGGGCCGGGAGCCAAGCCGGCCCGGCAGCGGCGGCACCTTCTACTGGAGGACAGAGGCCGCCCAGTGAGCGAGAGGCACAGCGGCCGTCGCGCGGAGGAGGGCCTGGCCACGGCCTGCCCTGAGTCACCGCCACCCCCTCGGCTCCGCGGGCCTCAGTCCTGGTTGGTCCTGACCCGCCAACTGCACCGGCCAATTCTCTTGCTTCACACTGAGCTGCCCGCGCCTGCTTCCTCTTCACGTGATCTCAGGGGAGCTGCCGGGCTGGCCGGCCTCTGCGCTCTGGGGGACACCTGGGGCTCCCCCTCACCCCTCCCTCCCCTCGCTCTGGCCCCTTCTGGAGGGGCACCCCACCTGTCTCTGCAGCCCAGCCGAACACCAATCACTCTCCGGGGCGCTGAGCAAGCATTAAAGAGGAGCATGAACACCTGGCTTTTCTCCAGGGTGTCCCCAGCCTGCTGCGCTGGCAAGAGGCAGAGGGTAAAGGAGAGTTCTGGAGCCCTCGGCGGCTTTCTCAGGCTTTTACTGAGCTCTTACAGATAGTGCAGAGCAGCCAGGTGTATGGGGGTCCCCACGTCCCAGGCTCTTCCAGTCAGCACGTCCTGTCTCCCTTCAAAGCGTTGGTGCTTCTCGGGGGCGGAGCCGGCACGTGACTGATTCCGCCAACCTCAGTTAGGCCAACTGGAATGTGGCCGAATTTGGGATAAAGGTCTGAGCAGGTGCTGTTAGGAAAGGCTGCCCAGGTGAGCCGAAGGATTGGGTGGACTGTGTCCAGTGACCGTGTCCTGATGAGAGAGAAGAGCTGGGGGGAGACCCAGGGATGCGGGCGTTGTGGAGAGACGGCCCAGGAGCTCTGCCCGCCCATCGGACAGTCAGCCCTGGGGGCAGCTGCTACTGACACAGCAGCCGGCCAGCACCCAGGCGCACACCCGCTGCCAACGCCCGGACGCTCCCAGACGCTCCCCGGTTACCTGCACAGGGCTGGTGCCTTCCCTGGCAGAGGTGTGCCCAGTGTGGACATGAAGTGTGATGCCCGCCTGGCTCTCGCCTCAGTGGGGACTGTGAAGATTAGTTTTAATTAAACGTATTTACTTTGAGTTTCTCTGAGGAGTGGTTTTAACCTACACAAAGGCACAAGAGCAGTGCTTCTAATTGGGGTGCTGTTAGTGAGCAGTCTTGAAAGAAATTCAAGATTAGGTGAATAATAATTCCTTTAAAGGGAGTTTTCCATAAATACAGGGTAGAATTATACTGAAATTAGAACTTTCTTTTTAATTTTCTTCACTTTTAAATCTTTGAATTGTACTTAAACACGTTATTTTATTGATGGTGACATGATTTAACGTAATAATTTTCTCCTCTACAGCAACCCATTGTATGCACTGTGTTTTAAACAGGAGAAGTATTCTTCAGATAATAAGGCCTTTATCTATGTTTTGCGCCTGTACCTTTGTAATAAAATGCAAAGTACTTAATCCCCTAAGCTGCGCAATCTTTCTATAACATCCACAGGGACTTCATAGGTATTAAATGAGCTGCGAGGGGGCTTTGCGAGTGTTCTCCAAATGCCATAAAAAGATATTGAGAAATTGAGAAAGATACTGAGAATTACAAGAAAAAATTAATAACCCTACTCCGTCTCCAGACGCCGGCATGGTTTGCTCCTGTGGTTTTCCTCCCCTGTGAGACTCAGAGGGTGGGTGCCCCGCCCGGCTCACGGGGCAGGAACACAGAGGTGACCAGCGGGCATTTAGGGCACGGAGTTCACCTCCCCAGCCGTGGCTGGGCCAGGACGGCCTCTGCTGCCGGGGTGTGGTTGACCAAGAGTCTACAGCCTCTGCTTCCTGCGTGTGATGGGATTTGGAGATTATGAGCTCAACGCTCACTGCAACCTGGTCATTTGTGTCCATTTAGGATTATCCAGAAGCTGGTCCTCCAAAGAACAAACAGTCTGTCCCCCACCGTGACTTACGGAGGGAAATTGCCCGCGCTGTTCTGTATTTGCACATTAAGTTTCTTCACCATAACCTGAAAAAAATGATAAAATAAACATTAAGATGGTAGAAACCTTCCCAAAGCTGGTAGAGTTTTAAGAATGAGAGGATTTGGGATGCCCCAGTGCTCAGCACCACGGCCACGGCCAGTGCTAGAGGGCCCAGCCTCCCGCCTCCCAGACCCCCCGGGAGGTGGAGGAGATGGACTTTGCAGGTTGCTTAATAAAGGGCCAGACAATGCGACCAGGCCTGCGTCTTCTGGCCGCGCTAATGTTACAAGGCCCTGGTTCCGCCAGCTGTCAGGAAGGACAGTCCAGGTTACAAGGAATGGACACCCTTGGCTTTTTGTTTGCAATATCTCTGCTCGAAAGCAGACAGGAGGAAGGGGCGGGTTGGGGACTCTGCCTATGGGATGAAGGGGGGCCCTCAGCTATGGAATTTGCTTCTGAACAGTTTGCCAGGGACCTGGTCCCCAGAGTCATTGCATATTTGCAGGATGAAGGACCAGCAAGTCCAGAGTTGACCCCCGCTTTTCACTCTAAGAAAAATGCACAGAAAGGTGTGCAAGCACCTAAAGTCCCGTAGACCATGAACGCTGTCAGGCTCCCCAGATTCCAGAGAACGGCCTTGGTCTGCCCGGGCTGCCGAGGCGAGGCCCCAGGCGGGGTGCTTGCAGGACACAGTGGCTTTGGAGGCTGGGAACGCCTCACTGTTGGGGTGAGGGCCTCTTAAAGATTGGCAGACTCCTCCTGGTGTCCCCAAATGGTGGACGTTTTGGGCTCTCTGGGGCCTGTATAAGGGTGCATGTCCCCTTCCCGAGGCTCCACCTTCATGACCTCATGACCCCCAAAGACCCTGCCTCTTAACACCAGCGCCTTAAACTCTAGATTTTCCATGGATGGATTTTGGGGGGCCACAGCAGGCCATGGCTAGAACATTCCCAGCACTCGGCAACCCCCCATGGCCCTCCTGTCGCTGCCCCTTCCTCTCCCCTTTCAGGCCACCAGCTTCCTGGCTCGGTGACCACCCCTTCCTGCTTCTCCTCACAGCCATCCCTGGCACAGGGGGTGTCAATGGACTCGACCCACATGTCCCCTCCGCCCGGCTTCTTCCGACTCTTCCCCACACCGTTGTGTCATCACGTGATTTAATTTTCGTGGCCTGCAGCGACACGGGCCCAGAATGTCGGGACTTTATTCAGCTGACGTGCTGTGAGAGGGCGTCTCCCCGCTGAGCATCACTGTGCGAGGCCCCTGGCCGCTGGCGTGCAGTCCTGTGGAGGGGACACTGGGTGGGCTTCTCTGGATGGGCCCCAGGCCATGCGCACCTGGGGACACAGGCTCCTATCTCGCTCAGCGCCGGCCAGGGTACAGCTTGGGTGGCCTCCAGCCTTCAGTCTCTCCCCTTGCGCCTGCCACAATCTGGGCCCCAGGCAACCCCCTCTCTTCTTCCCTGAGTCCTTGGAGCAAAGGTGGTGCTGACTGCTGGGGGTGGGTCACCCCGCCTAGCACAGTGGCGCTGTCGGGTTGGAGGGGCCGGGGAAGGCCCAGCGTCCTGGTCACCACGTGAGACCCTATGGCAGACTTGGCGTGACAACTGGAACTTCAACATGAGAATCGAGAATAATAGTTTTATTTCTATAGAAATATAGAGGTTGAATTATAGTTTTAAAAGATTATGTAAGTATAGCTTTGTTGATATTAATTAGTTTTAAAATTCTTGTTTATTGCTATTTGTGTTTGATCTTTCATTAAAAAAAGCAGTTTATTGAGGAAGAAACAAAATTTTTGAGAAAATGCATGAAAAGTATTACTAAATTATCAACTGTACATGGCCACACCTCATACACTTTAGACCTATTTCATGTGTTTATAGTTTTGGTGGAACTATGTTCAAATTTTTACATTTAAGATAACATTTCATTGTATATTTTCACCTGAAGTGTATGTGATAAACTAAAGAATTACTTTGGATAATGGAGAATACATGTAAGAAAAACATGGTTTTTGTGGATATAGGAAATATGAAAGCAGAGCTCAGATATCAAAGCAGAAAATGACATACGAGCCTCTTCAGAGAGGGAACTTTGCTTGAGTTAAAAGATAATCTGGAAACAATGAAACTGAGCTGACTCTGTCAAGTGTGAATCCATGAAATTTGCAAACAGGGTGTTATAAGTTTTATAATTAGTCAGATTTAATTATTGAAAAAACGATGAAAAAGAGTAAGAAAATTTATTCTCACCAAATCTCTTCATATTCATTATTTAAAAAAAGATTGAATTTTTGATTGATCCAACAATGAGGATGGAAAAGAGTCATTCTTATCAAATCCACACAAGCAGCAGCAGGCAGGGCGGCGCCGGGCGCTGGAGAAGGGGCCCGGCCGCACTGCGCTGTGTTGACAGCGTGTGGGTTTTTAGCAGATGCAGCCTCACTGATAGACGGTTCTGATTCTCCTTGGTACCGCTGACAGGAAATGTCGCCTTTTACATCACAATTCTTTCAAGTGGAAAAGAGCATAGTAACCAACTTCTACATTTTGTTTAAGGGTAAATATTTTGTAGCTTTTTAAAAATAGTTTACCACCAGCGTTGGCTAAGATGGTGTTTCTGGCTGAGATACCCATGTTCTTAATCAGCAGAACATGAAACGGCCCTACAAGTCAGTTACACAAACGTGTGTAACTGCACAGAAAACAGTCTGAATAAACAGCAAACAGTTAATAATGTTCAAGAACGACTTGGATCCAAAGAACGTACAGACGCAAATCGGAAGGGGCACCTGCACCCCGAGTTCACTGAAGCACTGTTTACCCGACAGCCAAGCGCTGGGAACAGCCCGTGGCCAAGGCCGGAGAGGGGCATAAAGGGCGTGGGGAGAGCCTCTGCCCGGTCAGGACAGAATCTCCAGAGACTATTAGGGAATTAGTCCCTCGGGACTTGCTTCTTGGCCCCACAAATATACTCAGTCATTTATCTGATCACTGTGAACTCATGGGAATTTATTTTAGACTGTGTTGCTCAAACTGGTCCAGCTTTGGCCTTTGGGAGAGATTTTGCTTGGCGCCTACGACTTTGTTTTTCGTGAGCTCAATTATTAAAAAGGATTTTTATGATTATTTAGCATGGACTTGCTTCTTGGCACCTCAGGGCACTCAAGACTCGTCTTGTGGATTTCTTATTTCGGTCCCAGAGTCAACTGTTTCTCCAAAGAGCCGTCGCTCCCTCCCTCCCTCCATGTGTGTGTCTCAGTTGTCATCTCTCTACCTGTCTGTGTGTCTCTCCTCCTCTGTCTATCTACCTTTATTTTCAGGAAGAGGCGGACATGTCTATGGACGCTTGGTGAGCACAAATCTGCCTGGCAGGCTGGCAGCCTGGAGACCCAGGAAAGAGTTGCGATTTGACTCAGTCGGCCAGAAGTGCTTGTGCGGGGCTGTTGAGACTTTGTTCCACTGAAACCTTCAACTTATTTTGTCATGCCCACCCATATTAAATTGCACACATCTGACGCAATTAATTCATTTGCATGCATCCAATGCATCCAAGCAAAGTGCATTGGATTAAATGTTCATCTATTTTATTCAAGTGCAGTGGATTAATGGTCACTTCATCCAAAAAAATTTTAAAGATACATCCAGATAATGTTTGACCAAATTATTGGGCATTCTGGCCCAGCCGAATGCACATATAAATACCGTCACAGTATTGCTTTTTAAAAATTTCAAATTCCAATGGTGTATGGGTGGTTTATAAGAAAGCAAACACCTTCTATATCTTAAGCCTGTGTTGTGAGGCTTGTCTCCTTGGCTACTGGTCCCAGAACTGTGTTTGTTGGGCATTTCCACACGGGGAATATTGTCAGTGAATAAAAACTGTTTTACTTATTTCTTCCTACTCTGTATAAATTTCTTTTTCTTTTTCTTTTTTTTTTGCGCCAGCTAAAATTTCTAGGACAGTGTTGACTAGGAGTGGTGAGAGAGGGTATGATTGCCTTCTTCCTGATCTTAGGGGGAAAGCACCCAGCCTCATCCTTATGTATGATGTTAGCGTTAGGTTTTTAATAGATGCTATTTATTAAGTTGAGAACATTGATCTCTTTCTAGTTTGTTGAGAGTTTTATTATGAATAGGATTTTGTCAAATGTCTTTCTGTCAGCTGATATGATAAAATGATTTTTCTTCTTAAGCTGTTGAAAAAGAGGATTGTATTTATTCATTGATTTATTTTTGAATGTTGGACAGTCTTGCATGATTAGAATAAACCTCACTTGGTTGTGGATTTCCTTCACTGATGTTGTGTCAGGCTTTTTGCATCTATATCCATAAGAAATATCGATCTGAGTTTTCCTGTCTCTTAATTTCTTTATCTGGTTTAGATATGAAGGCAATGCTGACCTCATGGGTGAGTAGGAAATATTCCTTCTGCTTTTATTTTCTAGAAGCTATTATGGAAAATTAGTATTACTTTTTCCTTAACTTTTTGGTAGAAAAGTGAATGACGCCATTTGGGACAGGTGCCTTGTTTTATGGAAGGCTATTAATTAAATTTCTTTAATAGATAGAAGGCTATTCAAGTGGCCTAATTCTTCTTGTGTGTTTTGGTAGTTTGTGCTTTTAAAGAAATTCACATAAATTATCAAATATTGGGACAGAGAACTGTTTGCTGCGACCAGAAGTGATGGATGGCCTCAGTTGTGTGGGTTGTTTTTTTTTTTTTTTTATATTGGTGATTTCTTATCTCTTTTTCTCTCTCATTAATCTGACTAGAGATCATTAAATTTTATTGATCTTTTCAAAGAGCTAGCTTGTGGATTGCTTGATTTTGGTTCTTTAATGCTTTTGTTGTGTTCCACAAATTTTGCTAAGTTGCTTTTCGCTTAGTATGCAATATTTTAAAATTTTCTGAGACCTGTTGACTTACGGGTTTAATTTTTAGAAGTTTGTTGTTTAATATTTAAATATTTGGGGTATCTTTCAGCTATTTTTTCCTGTTATTTATTTCTAATTTACTTTCACTGTAGCCTGAGAAAATACATTGTATGATTTCTAGTCTTCTACATTTGTTAAGGTATTTTCTCATGTCCAGAACATTATCTTGGTGAATGTTCCACAGAACCTTGAGAAAATTGTGTATTCTATTATTGCTGAATGAAGTATTCTTAAAAAAAAAGTCAATTACATCAAGGTGATTGATGGTGCTGTTCAGGTTATCTGCATCTACACTGATTTTCTGGCCACTCGACCTATCAATTATGGGCAGAGCTGTTGAAATCTCCAGTTATAATAGTGGAGCTGTCTGGTCCCTTTTTTGTCACATATTTTGATGCTCTGTCATGAGGCATTTTCATATTTGTCATTATGTCTCCCTAGAGAATTAGCTCCTTTATCATTATCTAATGTTCCTCTTTATTATTGTTTATATTCTTTGCTCTGAAATCTGAAATTTTTATAGTGGTGCCAGCTTTGATGCCCATTACTATTGGCATGATATAACTTCATCTATGCCTTCAATTTTAACTTGTCTGAGTTTATATACTTAATGTAGGTTTTATTTGTAGACAACATAGAGCTGAAGATCTTTTTCCATGTCATCTGACAATCTCTATCTTTCAAGAGTTTCTTAGACCCTGCATTTTATTGGTACACTTTAAAAAAATTTTTTTAAAAAATATTTATTTATTTATGCATACAAGAGCTGGGGTACAGGCGAGCAATGCGGGGAATGAGAGGATCCACCAGAGACAGAGTGGGGAGCAGAACAGGCAGACTGACTGAAATCCACTGCTGAGGGGAGCAGTGGGCGAGTCAGGAGAGGTCTGCTGCGCCATATGGGTTGCTCCCTGGCCGGCTGGGGATCGAACCTGTGCTGCAGAGGCTGTGGATTGCTTCATAGTGCGGTGCTTAACCCCTTGCGCCACCAGGGAAGCCCTTTATTGGTACACTTTTAAAAAAACGTTTCTTATTCATGCAATTTGTTCTTTTTTATTTTATCCCCCTCCCCCTTTTTGACATCTCTGGCACCACTGGTTTTAATTGAGCATTTTATCTCCACTTTGAGTGTGTACATTTTATTTCTTTAAAAAGGTTTTAGTGACTGCCCTAGTACTTGCAGCATACATGTTTAAGTAGTCCAAGTCAAGCCCCCAACAGCACTGTATCCTTATCCTGGCAGGCGTAGCACACTTGTATTTAATGACAGAGTGTTCCTAGTTCCTCCTGCCTATGCCTTGCTGCTTTGCAGCTTTCTGTGTGTTATAAACACCCAGTACATCATTTCATATTATTCTTTTAAACAATTATCTTTTAGATTAATTAAAAAATAAGAACAAAATATTACTTTCATTTGTTCCTTTTCAGAGACTCTTCCTTTTTGAAAAATATAGATCCAAGTTTCTGATCTGTATCATTTTCCTTTCTCCCTAGAGAGAAAGCTTCTTTTGAATTTTTCTTCCAGGACTGATCTCCAGACAATGAACTCTTTGTTTCGGTTGGTCTGCCAAGATATTTGTATGCCCTTTATTTTTGAAGAACAAAAATTTCACTGGATATAGTCCTAGGTTTTTTTTTTCCCACCAGCACTTGAGACAGTTCATTCTACTCTTTTTTATGTGCATATTCCTTCTGAGAAACAGATTCTTAGATACATTTTTCCTTTGATGTCTTTCAAGATTTTGTCTTATTTCTGTAACTTGAATATGCGATGCCTGTGTGCATACAAGTGCAGGTGCGTGTGTGCCTGTGTGTGTTTGGGGATTAATCCTGCTCTGTGTTCTCTGAGTTTCTTAGTTTCTTGGTATTGTCATTAACTTCTCAGGACAATTATTACTTCACAATTCTGCTCAGTTCTTTCTTCTCCTTTTGCTATTCCAGTTTTTGAAACTGCCCCACATTTTGGGAAGTTCTCTGTTTTTTTCCTTTTCCTTTTAGTTCCCTCTTTCCCTTCGGGAAGCTCCTTCAACATCTCTTTAAACTCAGAGTCTGTTCTTGCTGTGTCTAATCTAATGAGTCCATCAAAGCCATTTTTCATTTCTGTTACAGTGTTTCTGATTTCTAATACTTTCTTTCAATTCTTTCTAGAATTTCCATCTCTATGATTACATAAATGGTGTGTCTTAGTCTGTTTGACTTTTGACACAAAATGCCAGGGACTGAGTGGTTTGTAAACAACAGAAATGTATGTCCCGCACCTCTGGTATCACGTGAGCTTCCCATGGCCATCTTTCCACCACATCAGCCTAAAAATGGAGAGCTGAAATGAGAGGCAATTAAGTGTTTATTTGGGAGTAAAGAATTACCATTCAAGGAACACTGTTTTCGGTAGAAATCTACATGTATCCCCAAAGGGACATAAATGGGGAGTTTTATGGGAAGAAAAGGGACATAAGGTAAGTGGCTACAGGGTCAGTCAGTGGTGTGAAGCTTAAAGTAGTCTTGGCTGTACGAAATTGGTTATTATTTTCTGGGAAAAGTCCACAATCATCAATCCTTGTGACCAGGATGTCCGCTCTCCTGCTGGGTTATCCAGCGACAGTGGAAACGTGCTCTTTGGCCCAGATCACAGGTCTTTGGCCAACTACAAACAAGAAAATAAGCAGTTTTCTATCATGGCAGCTCTGACCCTACTTCAAAATGGCTCCACTCACACCTGTTTTCCACAGCAATAGCCTGACGTAGTTCAAAGAGCCAGGGAGCTTGTTAGGGCCTCTTATGTAAAGACACCCCTCTCACTCCTGAAGGCCCTGCCCCCAGGACCTACTCCCTTCGCAGGGCCCCCACTTCTTAACACCATCATTTTGCAGAATAAGATTTGGGCCCATGACTACTGGGAAGACACAAACATCCAGTCTCTAGAGTCATCTGTTCCTGCATTTTGATCATCTCCCCCCTCCCCATTAGCGCCGTTAACGTACTAATCACAGTTATTTGAAATTCCCTGCTGCTCGTCTGAACATCTGTGTCACCGCCGAGACTAGCTCGGGTGCATGCTTTGCCTCAGCAGATTATTTTTTTGCCTCCTTGCATGCCTTGTAATTTTTTTGAAAGCGGGTAATAAAATGAGAGGAAAATCAATCTTTTTGTGAGGACTTGTGCTCATTTGGCCAGGAGCTGGGCTGCTTGTTCCCTAAACAGTTGCTGTAACTGTAGGATCTGGAGGCTTCGAGACCCTCTAGTTTCCTTGCTTCGTGTCTCCTGCTGACTCTGAGCTGGCATTCTCCTGCCTTGGTAGCTGGCCCTGCTGACTGTCTTCACTCAGGTGAAACGGGGTGGGGGTATAAGGGGCAGAAGGGTCTGGGTGGGGTGAAAGCCCCTCACCCACTGGAGCGGGAGCTCTGGCAATGTGCTTGCCCTGGGGAGTGACCCTTGCTGCGGAGGACGTGGGGCCGTTCTTGATGCTTGTCCTTCTAGAGCCACGACCCTCGCCAGGAGCGGCGGGTGTGGCTCCCCTGGGAAAGCCCATCAGGGGTGCGCCCCGCCCTGCACCGCCCTGGTTTCCTACCGGGCTCTGGCTCACATGAGCTGCACCGGGGCCTCCAGGTCCACGCGACTTCAGGTGTGGAGGACTCTGGCGGCTTCTCTCCCCCAGCAGGTCAGCCGCTGTGTCTCTCTGGTCACCCCTCTCATGTTTCAGGGGTGCTCTGCCCTTCCCTGGTGGGGTGAGCTCCGGGAAGTCTGGTTTTCAGCGTGCTCAGTCTCAGGATGTCTGGGGGTGACAGTTTCTGCCGAAGCAATACAACTCAGAGTCTCTCTCTCAGATTTTCTTTTCATCTTCAGTTTTCCGCAGTTTGTCCACGAGGTGTCATTTCATTCTCCTCTCTCCCCGCTTCTCTCTACTCCCCTCTCAGAGCTGTGGACATGCGACCAGCGCGCGCCTGCTCGCAGCTCAGCCCGGCTGCCGGCTCTGCGCGCCTGTGCGGGGCCTGGCGCACTGTAGGGACAGGGTGGCCGGGGGTCTCTTCAGTTATCCTGAAAGTCCCGGGTCGGGGGCCCGAGGTTCCGAGTGGCCGAGAGCAGAGGCCTCCAGCCTCCCGTAGACCCAGAGGCCCTTGACCTTCAGGCTGGATTCCCCTCAACCATCTCATTCAAATGAAGGTCAAGGCAGCGCTTTTTCATATTCCAGATGCAGCTCAGCAGGCCGCTTCTCAGGAAGGTCAAAGGATTCCCCAACACAGAGCCACTCCCGACACAGACGCGGTCTGGGCCGGCATTGTGTTGGTCATTGAGTTGCCGCTTCCAGGGGCCCGTGTGTCGACTTCCTGTGGCCTCTGTCTGCGGGGGCAGCTCGCGCCACCGGTGAGTGCGTGGATGAAAGAGGACGCGGGGCTCCTGGGCTGGGGCTGTGCACGCGCCGGCTGGAGGCTCGTTGCTGGAACGTGTTATCCTTAGCTTTCTGCTTCCATTCAACGCATTCTCTAAAATGAACTTCAGCTGATAACATTCATGAGCTTCATGAATTAAAAAGGAGCTGGGCAGAGGTGTCCTTCTACCTGCCGGCTAGAAAGAACCCTGCCTGGCAGTCGTGTTGGAAATAATTTTGAAAAAGACCTTGTGCTTAAAAAATGACCATGCCCCCCAATTAAAGTTTGATATAGAAGGAGCTCAGCGGTCACGCCCCTCGCCCCGGACACCCCGAGTTGCCCGCTGACCAGCTGCTCGGTCTCCCAGTGCCAGCGCGGCTGCCTCGGTCACCGAGGTGGCGCTCGCCCAGGGCAATAACATAGGATCGCATCTGGACGCGCAGGAAGGGTCTGTGCAGAATACTAAACATGCTTTTAATAAACGTTGCGCCGCAGGCTGCCTACTTATGGGAAAACACGTCTCTGTCCACGGAAGGGAGCAGCGCCGGAGGCACCAGCTTGCTCAGAAGGGCGAGCTGGCAGCTCCTCAGTCCGTGATGACATCATCCTCAGAAGTGGACCAAAGGTATTTTTTTCCTTCATGAAATCATTGGACTAAATTAAAACAAATGCATTTTAAGCAATTTTTTTTAAATGAGGCCAGAACCAATTTTATTTTTTTTAAAAAAGATTTATTTATTTATGCAAGCACTGGGTACAGTCAGCAGTGCGGGAGGGTGAGAGGATTCACCAGAGCCAGAGCGGGGAGCAGAGCAGGCAGAAGGACCGAAGGACACTGCTGAGGGGAGCAGCGGGCGGCAGGAGAGGTCTGCGCGCCATGTGGGACGCTCCTCCAGTGGCTGGGGAGCAGCCGGGGATGGAACCGGCGCCGCAGAGGCTGTGGGCAGCTTCGCAACCCAGCGCTCAACTGCTGCGCCACCAGGGAGGCCCTTAAGCAATTGTTTTAAAAACCAAGCTGCAGGGCCAGAGTCGTTCAACTGCTCCAGTTGTCAGCTCGACCTCGCACCTTGCCTTGGCTGCTTCTGCTGGGTGGCTTTGGAGAAGTTACTCCATCTCTGTGTGCCCCCATCTTCCTACCCCTGCAGATGCAGTGATATCAGGTCCTGTCTCGTTGGGTTGCTGGAGAATGAAAAATCATAACATCGGGACTAAGCAAACGCTGGGGAGAGGACCCATTTACTTCGAGCCCTAGCAGAGCAATGCTAGATGTGAGAATGAACATTGGGCAGTGGCACGGAAGCTTCCAGAGCCAGCATGCTCAGCCCTGCTGCTGCTTAGCAGAGTGAAGAGCTGGTAAACCAGGCTGGCCCAAAGCCCCGCCCACCGCAGGGAGCTGCCTGTGGACACTGGGCTTCTCTGACCACTTCCCGGAGAGCGAGGTGGGACCCCACCCTCAGGGCCGTCTACCATCACCCCGGGCTGATCGAGATCCTGCGTCCCCAAGTGTACACAGAGGACCCCGGGGAGTGCTGGGGGCCTACGGGCTGAGCGTCACCAATAAGATCAAGTTCACAGTCGCTCCCAGGGAACGCTCCGCTGGGAGCACAGGTGGACAAAGGCTTCGTCCGTCTTTCTCCAGTTAATCTCCCTGAGTCTCCCGCGACGGCTGGTGAAGGCCCCAGAGTGGCCCAGATGACCAAGGTGGTGAAGCAGAAATTAACTTATAAATTGTTTTGTTACTTGGCACTTTCAAGTGTGGCTTTTTCTTGATTGTTGATCAACAAAGACACGGTGGTGAAAATTAATGTTCAAACAACGGTTTACATTTTCTTGGTGGAGAACTTCTTCATTTCCATCAACACGATTGTTCTTGCTCTATAGTCTGTAATCGGACGATTTCACACCCACTCTTTGTCCTTTGCGACTGTGGGAAATGCAGCTGTGGGGGGAGATGTGAGAGAGACTGCCTCGGGCAGGCCTAGCAGGGGAGCGGGGCCAGGGGGAGCAGGCCAGCCCCCTCCTCCTCTGTGCTCCCCCACACGGCGGGATCTGTCTGCAGAAACCCTAGATTCCTGGGGTGGGGCTCTGGCAGCCCTGGGAGAGAATTGATAGGGCTCCCCCAGTTGAGGTTGAAAAATTCCTCAGGGCAACCTTGGACTGGCTGTGAGTGTGTGTGTTGGGGGGCAGGTCCTAGGACCCCCTGTGTGGGAGTGATGAGGGAGGCCGGAGGGGGGCCAGAGGGATGTGGTAGGGCAGCTGAGGGCAGGGGAACCAGGTAGGGAGGCTGCTCCACGACAGGCCTGGGGGGGGGGGGCGGGACGGGGTGGGGCAGCTGGGTGGATGGAGACAGCTCCACTCGGGCCTGGCCGGGGCCCCCCTCTCTTGAAGCCGGAGGAGCCGGGATTGCGGTGTCGTCTCTCCCTCGGCTGAAAGCTGCAGCGGGGCTCAGCTCTGAGTATGCATCACCCAGATCTCGGAATTCTGCGGAATACTCTAAATTCCATCCATTAGACCGAGTCCTGAAGCCCTGTGTGCGCGGAGCCCTCACTGGAGTTAAATTAATTGATAAACAGTCGCATCTTTATGCTTCAGACGACTTGAAGGCGCATGCTTCGCTGCCATTTCCAAGGCCGTGACGAATGGCGGATGCAGCCGCGAGGCTGGCGTGGGCCGTGCAGTCCGTCTGCACACGCCCCAGTCATGAGGAGCAGCACAGCTGATGGGCCACAGACAGGTCTGCGCCTCCTGAGAGGGGTGCGGGGGCGGCCAGGGGGCGTCCAGGCAGGCGCCATGAGTCCTGCCCAAGCCTCCGGGGAGAGCATGAAATGGGGTCTGCTTGGCTCCCAAGTCCACAGGGTGCTGCTACCAGGTGCTAACAGACAGGAGCCCCAGCAGCGTCTCCTTTAGCCCCTCAGGCCTCGGGCGGGTTACAGGCTGGTGTCCTGAGTCCACCAGCTCCCCCAGCTGTGGGATTTCTTTGCAAGTGTGGGCTTTTGTGGGAAATTCTAGCCGCTCCTAGGGGCTGCCCTGGCGTCATTGGGGGTGTCACTGTGTTCCTGCACAGTGCCAGGACTACCTCCCGCCCCCGCAAGGGTCAATGTTCAGTCTCAGAGCAGGGATCTAGACCCTCCGGTGCCTGCAGTGAAGCTACTTATCTGGAGTGGGCACCTGTGTGGGCAGGTGTGCAGGTGAGCCTGGAGTCCCCCGGCAGGAGGCTCTGGGCCCCTTGGGGCAGGGTCTCAGCCCCAGGCCCTTGCAGCTGGTTGGTCTGCTGCAGAGGCTTGGGCTGACCTGCCCTGGGCTCACCGCGAGGCAGAGGAGCTGCTGGGAAAGAGCAAGGGCCTTGCTCGGATGGTCTCCAGGGCCCTAAGGCACATCCACGCCCCCAGCTTCCACCTCTCAGCCCATAAGCTTCTAGAAGTAATTTCTATTACAAATGACATCACATCCAAATCAGGACCTGAAGGAAGCAGCTGCCTTTAATCCATCACGCCCGCTCACCGCGGCATGTGCCCACTGGCAAAAATAGATTCAGTCCATTTAATAAGACGGCCCAGCCAAGGAGCTGGGGGCCCTGTCAGCTCCCCGCCCCGGGCAGCAGACAGACTCGGGGACGCTGGCACCGGCTGCAGCACCGGGCGTGGTGGGGCTGCTCCGGGAGCTCACGGCCAGCGTTGTCTCCCACACAAGGTGACCCTGAACACAGAACCTTTAATTAACCCCCGGATGCAGTGTGCTTGTGTGGGTGCCTGTCAGTTTCTTTGCCTTCTGCTGCCCTCCGTTGCCAGGGCAACGCTTTCCTAACAATGCATCCCGGCTGCAGTCGGAGGGAAGCGCAGAGGAGGAGCCGGTGCCAACGAGAGCCAGATAGTAAATATTCATGATCAGAGCGCGAGGGTGAAGCCACGCTGTCGCCGGGCTTCATACTCACGGTCACCCCCGCGCTGGGCTGGCGGCTGGGGCGGGGGCCTTGTTTCTCGTCGGGCTACCGCGCCGAAGCGAGGGAACCAAACTGTCTACAAACGAGCCGGGAAGCGCGAACTTCCCTCAGCCCTCGCGATTGTTATTGCATGAACATCACCTCTCACTGAAGGGCTGCGGTGTGCGGGGCTATTTTGTTGCCAGGTAATGTTCCCGTGACACTGCCGCGCCCTGAACATTTGCGTGGCCACCTGGGGCCTGGGAAGAAAGCCCGAGGTCCAGGCGCCGGTCACTAACAGCTCCCAGGGACCCGCCCCGGCCCTGGACGGCGCGCTGGGTGACGCGCCCCCGAGTCTGTCCCCTCCCAAGAGCCGCTGGTCCCCATCATGCTGGGCCTGGGGGAGACATGGGCCACCGGCACACTGCCTTGGACGTGACCTTGAGGACCTGGAAGCCAGCACGGTGGGCGCTAAAGGTGCCATCTCTCTGCAGGGGCCATTTACCTCTTTCTCCTTTCGACCTGCTTGGTGGGGCTGGCAGGTGACCCTGGGGGTCCCCATCCTGGCCTGCCGGCCGGTTCCTGCCAAGGGCTGCCGTCTGCTTGGCCAATTTCTCCCTCCTGGCTCTGGAGTCTCGGTCAGGGGCCGAGCTGGGTTCCTGTCAAGGCAGAGTCCAGCCAGGGGGGAGAGACTGGGTGCCCCAACCCCAATGACTTAGTCCCCTGAGGGCACCATGAACACCTGTGAGCCCCTGGGGTCTTCCCAGGAAAGACGCCCCATGCAGGGGACTTGCCATGCTGGTCCTTAGAAGAGAATTTCATTAAGTGTTAAATAACTATTGTAATTGCATTACCTGCAGCTTACTTGATTATTTAATTCTGCCCGTTGAGGAATTAATTACTGTTTAATCAGTGCTGTCATTTGGAGGGCAGACATAATCACTGCGGTTCTGGTAATGACACCCTACAGTTCTTCTCTCGGGCTGATGTGGTCTAACAGCTGGAGGCCACGTTCCCATCCACACATTGGATCCCCAAATCCACACCCATGTGGCTGGGTGTTGCAGGCACCCCAGGGAGCCCCTCGACGGGCACCTGCAGGGGCGCTGGGTATCGGTGCCATCTCTACCGTGTCTCTGGGCATGAGAGGCAGGAGTGCCCCAGCGGTGAGGACGCCTGTAGGTGACCACGGAACCGTCCCCTTTGGTTGTGCGTAAGTGACTCTGCACCTGGCTGACAGGGGCTCAGACTGGTCACCTCAGGAGAGTGCACAGGTAAGGCCTGAGTGGGGAGCTGCCCTCCCTTCTGTCCCGGTGAGGCTGCAGGACTGAGAAGAGGCTGAACTCTCAGTGTGTCCAGATGACTTAGTGCTTTTGAGCTCCGCTGGCGCAGGGCTTGAACACAGAGGCCTGTGGAAACCCCAGACTGAGAAGGGGGTGCCCCCGGGAGTCTTCTCTTGGCGGGCAGTGGGTGGTTTCTACTGTGATGGGCGCAAGTGAGGCCAGGAAGTGCCGAAGAGGCTGTTGCCGAGGGAAAATTTCAAGGACCTGCTGAGGCACCGCTGCTGCGAGCCTGGCGACCATGGCTGTGGCCCTGGCTCGTGTGCCCGGGTTAGTATTTATACCAGCTCGTGGGGCCCACGGTCCCACTATCGCCAGCGAGGAAGGGAGGCTGGCAGAGGTGAGGCTTTCCGAAGGCCTCCCAAAGGAGGCATGGTAGTAACGGGGAGCCCACCCTACCCCCCAGGCTGGTGTCATCCCCACCAGGCCTCCGGGGTTTTCTCCCCTCTTATCTTTTGTCCACTTCTCCCTCCCCCTTCAGTGCTATTATTTGTATCGAGGTAATGTTGGTCTACAGCACTACCTAAGATTTAGGGGTGCAGGTTCACCCCCTTCAGATGTGTGTCCCCCCATCACATCCTCCACCAAGGCCCCCCAGGCCTCCCCCATGGACCAGCCCGTGCCCAGGGTGTCCATCCTGTTCTGACTCGCAGGGCCCAGCCTTCCAAGCCACCTGCGGGCCTCACGGAGCATCTTCCAGAAGGCCCCGCCCCCGCCCGGGAGGCCGTGGTGAGGACTCAGAGTCCAGCAGCCCCGGTGTGCATCCGGGCTCTCTGCTCCCCACCCAGAGGCTCCAGCATCCCAGAGGCCATTTCTGCCCCAGACTTCCCTGGACCCGTTAGCTGGGCAGGTTCAGGAGCTCTTGGGACCCTACGGAGCCCTCTGAGCTCTGCTGGGACCCCCGCGGCACAGGCCAGCCCCAGCAGCCACCGACACCCCCCAACAGAGAGGCCGACTCCTCCAGGCAGCCCGCCATCCCAGGTCCTGAGTGGGTTGGTGGGCCCTGGTCAGCGGCCTGTTCCTGCCCTCACTCCTCTGGCTGTGGCTGCCCAGCTGTCGTCACCACATGCAAGCAGTGGGCTGGAGGTTGGGGGTCCTGGACCCCTCGGCTCCCTTGGCCAGTTCTCACCCACTGGGGTGAGCAAAGCCCCCGTCCGCCGTGGTAAGGACTGGGTGGGCGCAGACCAGGCTTGGCCCTTGGGCTTTGCCTGCGCCATTCAGTTCCGGGATGGACAAGACAGGAGCGGGTGGTGGGTGTGCCGGGGAGGGGAGCACAAGTTCAGGGGTGAAGTCAAAGTCCAGGGCACCCCTGAGCCAAGCAGGGAGGGACCCTGATCCCGCTGCCTGGGTGCTGACCCAGTCCGCGTCCTGCTCCGCCCGCGCCCTCCCCGCCCCTCTTGGCAGGAGGGGAGAGCCCCGTGGACTCCTGCAGACTCCAGCGGGACCGCGCCCCATCTTCGCCCGCATTGTCACCTCCAGCGGCGTTGCCACTGCGACAGCCCCCCCAGGCCGCTGGCCTCGCCCGGGGAAGGAAATAGATGACACGTCCCTCCCTCTCGCTCTGCCCGGTTTGTCTCGAGACGGGAAATTTGAAATGACTCTTTTCCTTTTCCGGGGAGTCACACATGCAGGGATTTTATTTTTCCTTTCCTTTGGCCAAGCGAGGTCTGGGAGACCAGGAGGCCCCCACGCGTTACCCAGCCGCAGAGTGTGACGTCGCCCGGACGCTTCTCCGCAGCCCCATGAGGCGGGCATGAGCCGCTGCTGACGTGGCCGTGGGAGAAGGGAGCGCTTTCTTCAGCCACCCGAGAACGGCCGGCTGCTCCTCACCTCCCAGCCTGGTGCCCGGAGGTGGGGGTGCCGGTCCCCGCAGTCTCGTCTTTGCTCTCCCACCGCGTGGGGTTCGGCGGCCTCTGGGCCTGGAAGCCCACGTCTCACGAGGTCTGGACTCCTGAGCAGATGAGGAGGCGCGGATGATCGTAAATGCAGTCCTAGGAGCCCCGGGGAGACCCCACAAGTGCAGCAGACGGGCGGCGTCCCTGGGGCGACTCCAACACCCACGTGCTGGTGTCCGCAGCGCTGGGAGCAGGCGGGAGCCGAGGCAGGCCCGGCCACGGCAGGCCGCTCTGAGTGCGCGGCGTCTGCCCGCCAGCGTGGCCGGTCGCCTGGTGAACGTGAAGGGCGATTCCAGCTCTGCCGTCCCTGCAAAAAGGACTGACGCGTTTCGGTGTCTTCATTTAAAATGGCACCTGCCGTGCTCCCTAGGCCTTTCTTTTTACGCTCATTTGCTCATCTGTCAGCACGAGACCCTGCACTGCCAAGGGAGCTGGGGTTTTGTGGCTGGGCGCAGGGTGCGGTGACATTGAGCCTGCATTTTCCTGGCGCTGAGCACAAATTACGGTTTCCGTAATGGGCTGCAGTTCCCTGTAAAAGGCTTCCTTTTTATTGAAAGTGAATGTTAAATTGTCAGCAGTGCATTCTCTGTCTTGCTCAAATTATTATTTTACGGCAAGAAATGAACGTGGATCGCAGCCGCACAGCCTTGCGTCAGCTCAGCTGCGTTTGCCGCGGGAGACGCGCGTCAGAGCAGCGGGAGCGCCAGGAAGCCCAGAGCCCAGAGTGGCAGCAGGTGACCCGCCGGCCACCACCCCGGCCAGGCCCCTGGCCCCTGGCCCGTGACGAGCTCTCTGAACCTGCCTGGGGTGGGGCTGTGTCCCCCACAAGGGCCATGTCCTCCCTCCACACAGCCGACCCCTCTGCTTGCCACGGGGCTGGAGCGCCGAGCCTGCATCTCTTGACTCTGCAGTTTCCATGGCGCCGGTGACGCGCCTGTCTCTCTATGGCGACGACGAGCTGCACCGGCTGCTCTCGCTGCTCAGGGCCTCACTGTGAGGCATGCCCCTGTAGGCGTGAGGGGGAGTTTGGGGGAGCTGCAGCTCGTCCAGGAAGAGGACGTGGAGAGGGCTGCTGGGCTGCCCGGGGGCACCAGAGGGGACGGCCGAGAGGATTGGCAAGCTCTGCCCACATGTGGGCCCTCCAGCCCCTGGAAGGCGGGCCCAGCTGGGCACTGACCACCTCCAGTGACTGCTGTGAGGTCGCACAGCCTTGATGGCTTAACACAACGGAAACCACCCATGAAGTGCTGGAGCGAGAAGGCCAAAATGGAGAGTCAGCAGGACCAAGCTGCCCCCAGGTGTTCCCCGATTCTCCTCGCCTTTCCCCACTGCTGTCGCCCCTGCCCTCCCCTCCTGCAATCTGCCGGGTCTTCAGCGCAGCCTCCTGTCTGCGTGGATCCAAGCTCCCTCTGTTCCTAGGAACAGTGATTCAGGGTGTGCGCTCTGACCCCCCAGCCCCCACAAACACACTTCCACCCTCACTCCCTGCTCCTCCCAGTGTCTGAGCTAAGATTTTAGGACTCAAGCAAAGGAATTTATTTTATTTTATTTTTTAAAACGATTTATTTATTTATTTATACAAGCACTGGGTACAGTCAGAAGCGCGGGAGGGTGAGAGAATTCACCAGAGCCAGAGCGGGGAGCAGAGCAGGCAGAAGGACCGAAGGACACTGCTGAGGGGAGCAGCGGGCGGCAGGAGAGGTCTGTGCACCTTGTGGGACCCTCGCCCGGTGGCCGGGGATCGAACCGGTGCTGCAGAGGCTGCGGGCAGCTTCTCAACCCAGCGCTCAACCACTGCGCCACCAGGGAGGCCCTTGAGCAAAGGAATTTAAAACACTTTCTGAATCTAGAATTGACCTACAAACAACTGAATGTGCTTAATGAACACAGCCTGATGAGCTTAGACTTACGGGAATACTGATGTTATCATAAACAAATCAAGGGAGCAGGCACAGCTTCCACCTCCAGGATTTTCCTTTGGGCACAGAGTTGCCCCGAGCTCCGGAACACTCCAGCTGACCATCCACAACTTAGAGCGGCCGGACAACTCCCCACGTCCTCCACTCCCCACTGCCCCCCGCCCACTACGACCTCCATTCTGTTCCGCCTGGGAGTTGGGACGGTCCCGGTCACCTCATCAGGGCGATGGTGAGTGTCTTAGACACCTGCGGTGAGCAGGCTCCTGCAGCCGCCTTATTTCACCTGGTGCAGCGCCTCCCAGCCCAGCCCTGTTGTCACAAATGGCAGGACTTTTATACTGAGCGCTGAGTAATACCCCCGGTGTGTGTGTACCCCACTTTCTTTATCCGCTCATCTGTCATGGACATTTGAAGGGGGAGGAGGGAGGTGGGGGGGAGGAGTCGTGAGATGGGTCTTGATCTCTCAAACACGTTGTTTTGAGTATTTTTTTTACACAGATCTCTAATCCTGCAACAAAGCTGTAATGACATTCCATGCAAATTGCAAAATAAAACAGAGCCTATTTCGGATAGCTATCATGGAAAAAAGAGATAAAGAATAAAATGCCTTAAATAAAGCAATTCTTCATAATCGCAGAAGTACCATATCCTGGGAACTCTCCGGCTCACCCTGGTAACGCAGCTGTTACTTGGGCTGACCTAAAATCTTACACCTGCGTGGCAGAAAAAGCTGCTTTAGGCCATTTTACTATGGAAACCTGCCTTTTGTCTCCTGTCTTAGCTTGGTGGAATGCTAATGTTTCCTCTGTGGGACCTTTTAAAGCAAAGCTGCTCTTGCTAGAACTTCAGCTGTGAGAGGTTTGGCTCTGGTGGAATATCACTCACTCTGGAGGGAACATGGGGGCGTTGAGTGAAGGTGGAGTCAGGAGAGGCTGGGGTGAGAGGGGTGGGTTAGCCCAGGGAGGGTCAAGGTGGTGCTTCTCAGCACTGTGGGTGCCCAGCAGCAAGTACCCTCCCCTCCCCATGGGAGCCACCGGCCCTGGGGTTTCCATGTGTTCCAGTGGCACCATGGCCTGTTCTCACCCAGAGCTCCCAAGACCCACAGGTCTCAAGATGCCTCAGACAGGGGTGGGGCGTCCCTGTGGTCACCGGGGCAGCTATTGGTCAATACCAAAAGACCTCAACTAGACCCTTGGCCCAGGTGGCGGCTAGAGGCTGCATGACTAGGAGGAAGGCCCAATGGCTCCCAGGCTGCAGCGTCCCCATTGAGATGATGGCTCAGCGTTAGATGTAGCAGATTTAAGGGACTTTTAAAATATGTCCTTTCTTAAGCTCTTGAGTTTGTGGACTGAGACTAACATCTGCTCTTACTGGGTCATGCACCCCCTGGCAAGTCTAGTGAGAACGCCAGATACACTTCCAAGAAAAAATGAGGAGAAACACACTGAGGCCATGACAACTACTTGGTAGACCACTTGGCTTCACCAATGTGGTAGAAAATTTGGCTTCACCTCTGTGGTAGACCAGATGGTTTTAACCCTCTGTGGTAGACCAGTTGGCCTCACTCTCTGTGGTAGACTAGTTGGCTTCACCCTCTGTGGTAGACTAGTTGGCTACACCTCTACGGTAGACCAGTTGGCTCCATCTCTGTGGTAGACCAGTTGGCTTTATCTCTGTGGTAGACCAATTGGCTTCACCTTCTGTGGTTGACCAATTAGTTTCACCCTTTGGTAGACCTGTTGGCTTCACCTTCTGTGATAGACCATTTAGCTTCACCTCTGTGGAAGACCAGTTGACTTCACCCTCTGTGGTAGACCAGTTGGCTTCACCTTCTGGTAGACTGGTAGGTTAGTACAAGTGACTCTCAGCTGACATCAACACAGCCTGATCTTTGTTTTGCTTTGCTTATTTCTATTGCTTGAAAGGCAGGGATGATCTGAAATACAACGAAGTGTGTATTCCTACCAGCATGGGAAAAACAGCCTTCCCAAGACCTCTGTGCTGACAATAGGCACTTGTGTGGCAGGCAAGTGGCCACATTGATTTTTGTGGGTCAGAAAGTTTGCTGCTAACACATCTGCTCCTGTGAAAAGCAACCAGAGCTTTGATTTGGCTGCCTGAGGGATGCTAATAAATAATAGAAAACATCTCTTCTGCTTGTTCTTCTTTCTTATCATATTCAACAGACACCATGGAGTCCCAGGCCTGGCCTTCTCTTTGTTTTCCTTTTCTCCTTTTCTTATGTCTTGATCTTGACTGCAGGTGGGTGAGAGGCTTGGTCCCCGATGGCCCAGGCTGCCTTCCTGGGAAGGGATTGATCTCCAGCGATGGAGAGAGTGTTTGTCTCAACTCAAGTCTGTGCTCAGTGTTATAAATAAATATTGTCTTGGCTGCAGACACAGAAGACTTTGTTGTAGTATTCAGTGTCTGTCCAAATTGAATCCATAAGTGAGCATGAGCACTGAGTGAATGAATGAATGGCCATTCTTTTGAGCAAAGGGAAAGAGAGATGCCTGCTATGCCCTGAGAAGAATGCTGACCCCAGGCACCCCTTATAGGCAATAATGTGAAGACAGAGCACGGGGCGAGGGACAGGTCAGGGGGAAGGATGCAGACCCAGAAGTGCCGGGACCATGGGCTGGGGGCGCCCCTTCCACAGAAGCATGGCTAGCTGCTTTCTGAGACACGACCAGGTTCTCTCAGGAACCACCCCTGTGGAGGTGTGGCCAAAGCGTCTGCCGCCCAACTTTGTCCCACCTGCCAGGTAGGGCGCTTCTAGAGGACAAAGTTCATTTTGTTTTAGGCTTAGCTCTCTTGTTTCCCTCCAGGAGTCTAGTGCCAGGACGTGAGAGCCTTCTCCGCCCCTCACACCCCCAAACAGTCACTTGATATGATGAGATGTGATGTGATGTGATATGCTATGATGTGATGTCATATGATTCTATGCCCAGTATACTACATTATATATAATCATAGTATATCATGGTCTCATTTTTTTACATTTGAATCTTGGTTTCCTTTGAACTTAAGTCAATCCCTTCGTAAGGGACCCCTTAACAAGCAGGCTGTGGTGGTGTGGCCAGGGCTGTCTGCGGTCCTTGGCAGGAGCAGACTTTAGAGCTGTTCTCTCCTTTTGGTGATGGCTGAGTTAGGGAAGGTGCAGAGGTGGGGTCGAGGGTGACGACAACTTGCTCTGCTGGAAGGGGTGGGCAGAGCAGGTGGGGGGGGGGAGAGGGAAAGCATGGCCTTCTCTCCCCAAGGGCCTCGATGACAGTGGCTCCCTGCTGGCCCTGTTCTTGAGCCAGAGCCAGGCAGATTCGGACACAGGGCATGCCCTGCACAGAGCTGGCAGGGGCGAAGTGTGCTGTGTGTGGCATGCGGAACAGCCGCAGCTGATGGCCTAGGCCCCGGCATCCCCTCTGCCACCCGCAAGGACACTGGAGCCGGTATCTTCTCGTGCCAGTGTCCCGGGAGATGAAGGCACAAGGCTCTCGACAGGGCACGTGTGTGTCATTCATGTCACCAGTTTCTTTCAAGAAAACAAATTGAACCAAACATTTCAATGAAGAGCGAGTCACGTGTTCTCTGTTCTCTCCGGGCGCTCGTCGGCTGCGCACACCAACCCGGGCACCTGCACACGGAGGGTTCTGTGCATGTGTGTACTTCAGATGTGGAAAAGAAATTCATTTCTCCCTTCTTCGCCCTCTCCTTTCTCCAGCGCGCAGTGTGTGCTGTTCCTCCAGAATTCACGTGGCAGCCCAAACCCGCCGTGGGGCCGCAGGTGAAGGCAGGGTCCTCGGCGGCAATTAAGACTTCATGAGCTCATGAGGGTGGGGCCCCAGTTCAACAAAACCGGTGGCCTTGAACGAGGAAGGGAGAGACTGGTCTCCCTGACGGTGCACAGGACAGGGTGTGGCCACGCAGAAGGCAGCCGTCTGCGCGCCAGGCAGAGCCCCCAGACACCAGCCCAGCCAGCTCCTCTCTAGTGCAGCCCCCCGAGCTGGGGGGTTGGGTTTCTGTTGCGGCTCCTCAGCCTTCTGCATTTGTTTCAGAACCAAGTTGACCAAGACCAGCGCGAGGTGGGCCTGCTCTGGGCGGGGTGAGCCGCTATGACTCTCTCCGGAGGCCAAGGGCACGCGAGCCCTTCCTGGCACCAGGAATGTCAGCCTCCCGCCTCCCCCCTGCACCCCCACGCGTGGCTTCCCTCACACCTGCCCTCCAGCTGCTCAGGCTCCTCCCACCTCCACCTGCCGGTCTCCAGCCCGGTTTCTGAAGCCCGTCTCCAAAAAGTCACCCCCGGACCTCCCACGAGCTGGATGTCGTCTTCTGGACCTGGCTTTTCCCCACGGGCTGGCGTTCCCGTTCCTCGGCAGGCCTGTGGCGTCCCTTCCGCGCGGATGCTGCGGGGCAAGGAGCCCGCAGCTGCGGAGAGGCAGGTTTAGGGCAGATGAAACAGCCGCTTCTTCAAAATGCCTTGAACAAATCGCTCCTCAGTCCGGCCCACGAGAGCGGCGAGACCGAGAGTGGATCACGGTCACAAGCCCTGGTCCGCACGGGCCGGCCTGGCCAGGGGCGAGCTGAGTCGAATGAGAGGAAAAGAAACTGTGCCCCAAAGGCTTCTTGGATCTTGAAGGACAATGAACACACACCCCAGGACCAGGGGGCAGATCCTCGGGGCCTTCTCACGGGAGGCCCCGCTTCCGGGACTTACCAGGGGAGCAGCCCAGGAGGACGAGTTGAGGGGAAACGCCAAGGCCAGGGCTGGGGAGGCAGCGTCTCTCGTCTCCGGGGCCTGCTCCCCAGGGACAGGGGGCATCCCAGACCCGCCGCCTCCTCCGAGGACTGCCCGGCGGTCAGCGTGAGGCCCAGCCCGGCTTCTCTCTCCAGAAGGCCTTGGTCTTATCTGTGGGGTATTTGACATTAAAAATTAAATAAAATCTTGGGCTCTCCTCACCTCAAATGAGGTCACGTCTAAAGACGAACAAGCGGTCATGACCCCAGAGCTGCTGGGCAGGGCCACGGCCAAGCTCTGCTCCAGGTGCGACGCAGCCCACCGCACCTGAGCCTGACAGCCACTGCGCTGGCGCTCCCTGGACGACGCGTCTAACTTCCCGACACGCGCCCCTCCGTCCCGCGCGGAGACACCCTGAGGTGAGTTTCATTTAGTCAATGCTGTATTTACTTGAATTTCTGAATTTTCTTCTCTTCCATTTAGGGTTTGGATGTTTAGAATAATTTTTTGTTCTCATACCTCATAAAATTTCATAACACATAAGAAAAGGTTTTTCACGTTAAATGAATGATTTTTAACTAAAAAAGGAATTTGAGTGCATTCATCACCACGGAGATCACGGTTACTGTGCTATCCTCAAATCCTCTCACTATCATGGAAAGTTTTTGAGGGAACCAAGGTGTAAGCACGCTTTTCTTGGGACCAGCTCATGGGAACCTGTGGGTGAGGATGGAGACAATGCTCCTGCTCTCCGGGCCACGCGGTCCCGTGCAGCAGTGCGGAATGCTGCGGCCCAGGCAGAACGGTGACACTATTCTCAGTCCTAGACCACAAGCAGGAAATTTCTTTCTGAGGGAAAAAGACCTGCTGTATTTGTGGACGACCCCGCCTGAGGAAGCAGCGGAGACCAAGCTTGGGCTGAGCCCCGAGGCTGAGAGCAGAGGAGGCTCCCAGGGGCAGGGGCCTCCCCACAGAAATGAAAAACCCCAGATGTATAAAGAAGAGCCTCTTCCCACTTCTCAGGTGTGCGCCGCCCTGTCCCTTGTCAGGGCGCCTCGGCCAAGCCCACCCTTCTTGCCCTCAGCCCGCTCCTGAGCCAATACAGTTTAGTTCCGGGACCCCCAGATCTCTATCCTCTCCTTCCCTTTAGAGTCAGGGAGGCAGAAGTGAGTTTACATCCGGCCTCCTTGTCCACTGACGCGCACAAGTTTCTTTTCTCAAACTCGGGAGTCGTGGCATCGGCCACTGTGCACCTCGGGAAGCAAGTCCGTTGTCCGTGGACACCGCAGCCAGAGCACGGGGGCAGCGCTGGGGGAAAGGGCTCCGAAGGTGTGAGGTCCTGAAGTCTCCCTGGAGTCTGTTGACTCGCGTGACCGCCTCCTGGGGTCAGGCTGTGGGGCTCCCTGTCTTGAGATGCGTGTTGGCCTGGAGCCCAGACACAGCAGGACCCTGACGGCTCCTAGGCGAGCACGTTCCGGAAGTCCGGGAGGAAACGGGGGACTCCACGTGGGCAGAATGTGGGGAAGACCAGCCTCCGGGACCCCTGCAGAGCAGGGCCCCCCGGCCGTCCCGTGGACCGTCCCGGGCCCCAAGAAGACCCAGGACTTAGGGCTCAGCCCGGCTGCGGCCCTGGGCGGGCGTCCTCAGTAGCCACAGTGCAGCCACACATTTCTGTGGATGTTTTGAGCCAAAGGACGTGAACTGAAAGACACACAATCTCTCCTGGCAGCATGAACGCGGAGGCGAGCCCTGCTTTTGTGTGAGAAAACGCTACGATGAGGGGTGGCTTGTGATAACAAGCGTCCAATCGGCACACGTGCTGGGTAACCGCTGCATAAAATCAGAGAGATTTGTTTGCGTGAAAAAAGTATAATTAATAGATGTCTTTCTAACATTGTCACAAAACGGCAGTGGGGGTACAAAGAGAGAGAAGCACAGGACGGGAAGAGTGTGGAGACATCCACGTAAACCTGTGATTGTTTGAAAGACCAGGAAACACTAGCTGGGCTGCTCCTGCAGCTCCCGGGGGGCAGCTGAGCCTGGCTCTCTCACAGCCGGGGCGCGGGCGGGAGCGCCAGCTTCTCGAGGGCTGCGGGGCAAGGGGCTACTGCTGGGTGGTGGGAGCCCCGCGCAGGCCAGCCCTCGCCCACACCTCCCTCGTCCCTGCACCCTCCTCCCCCCGCCTCCCCCTTGCGTTCCTTCTACACTTTCCCTCTGGCAGGGCCAGACGCCGGCTCCTGGATACCATCAAGGTCCACGAGCCGGGAGGCTGCTGGGGTCATCCCAGAGGAAATGTTTCCGCCTCCAGCCCTCTCCACCCTCCTGCGCCAGCGCTCAGGAGGACACCAGGCTGCTCCAGACAAACCTAAGGTGTGCTGCGCTCCACGCGGCCGGCACTGCGGGCCTCCTTGCTCTCCTGCCTGGATCGCCCTCAGGCCTTGGGCTTCCTCTGCCGGGCTCTCGCCATGAGAAAGTCTCTGCCTCCCTGGAAGTTGGGGGCAGCTGAGAGGGATCTGCCGGGGAACCAGAGACGCGGAGGTGGGAGGTCTGCCCTGCACCTGCCCGCACCTGCCCATACCTGCCTGCACTTGCCCACACCTGCCCGCTCCTGCCTGCACCTGATCTGCAGGGGCTCTGCGTTGCCTGGAGAGCTGCCTCCAAGCCTGGCAGGAGCAGTGGGAGCGGGAGGCGGCCCTGTCTCATTTCTGCCTTTTCACCCTGGGCTGTCCTGGCACCCCTAGGGCCCCCCCGCCTGCATTCAGTGGGGTTAGATCAAGGGAGAGGCCCCGTGACCCTAAAGGGTCCTGCTGTTCTGAGAACCGAAGGGAAACACTGGTGCCCGCTGCCCGGGCGCGGGGAGATGGCTTAGCCCCGCCTCCATGAACTGGACCCTCCCACTAAGTGCTGTCAGCCTTTACGGGGAGAAAGAGGCCCCGAACACAAGATCTGTTATTATTAAATTGTTTGGGACTTGATAGCATATTCATGGGTCTATTCAATGTAAAATATATTTCATTTCCTTAGCATGGCAAATGAGCTCCTTTCTTACGACGGTTGCAGAATTTAATATTGCAGGGATTTCGTTTGGCATCTGGGTGCATCTGTGAAAATTCAGCTCAGAGCCGAGATGCATAAAAGGAAGAAAAACTCGAGGTTGTTCAACTTGGCAAATGAGAAAAGAAATTTTGCTGAATCTCAAGAGTTTATGTGTAGCACAGAGAACAAGCATTTAAACAGCCCCCACTCCGAGCAGGGGCTGCTTCTAACCCATGTGCGTGTGAGCACACACGTGTGTCTGCAGTTTTAGTAGAAGGATGCGTTCAACAGACCATGCGTTCTTTGTGTTTCGTGCAACTGACCACACTCGAGGCTGTGAGCACCGTGCTTCCGGCTGGAGGCCGCGGGGCTGGGCCGGGGCTTCCCCTCTGAAGGGAGGCCTGGGCTCTGGCCATTGAGACCTGTGTGCTGTGCCACCTCGCTGCCACCCGGCAGTGACGCAAGCTCTGCCCCTGGGGTCCAGCACTAATGCATGCTCACGGCGGCCCTTGCAATAATGCAGGCTCACGACAGCCCTTGCACTAGTGCACACTCACTGCACTAATGTCCTAGAGAGTGGGCAAGTGGCCTGCGGTCAGGGGCTGCAGCTGCCCTTTGGTCTGAAGGGACCAGCCTCTGGTGCACGTGCAGGGAGGGCCTCCAGCTCAGAGGGCCACAGAAAAAAACACATTTCCTTTAAAACTTAAGCATGTTGGGAGTTTTTGGAGGATGTTAGAGGAAAAAGCAACCATGCAGGAGATGGAGGAAAAGCAGTTGTAAAATGCACCCTCGCTGCTGGCTGGAGGGCAGACCTGGTGCTGCACCGGCTGCGCGCCACGGCGGCCCCAAGCAGGCAGGTGCACGCGAGGACGTTTCCTGACTGAGGGTTTTTACTCAAAATACGTAATGCATCCTATGGGCTAGGCTTTCTTATTTTTGATAATAGCAGATACATTCCGAAACACATTCTGAAAGATCCCTGAATAAAAACTGACAGCCATGCCAGGGAGGGCGCTTCCCCAGCGCCGCATCCTGCACCATGAAGAAATCATCGCTGGCGCTGCCCTTGAACTCTCCCCGTTAATTAAAAGGATGTGGAGGAAGCCTGTCTTTCTGGCTGGCGCTGTTAATTACGAAGGTATTCAATATGCCACTGCGAATGGCATCTGCCGGTGCTTAATTAAAATAAATACAAAAATTTAAATGAACGAAACAGATTTTGGCTCCGGTCTGCAGTTTCAGGGCCAAATCTCACGCGCGGGTCTGCGCAGGAGAAGCACCGTCTCTGCTCCTCGGGGATGGGGGTGTCTGCGCCCCCCCAAACCCCCGCCCCCCGCCGGATCCGCAGACCTCGCCCCACGACTCCTCACGCGCGCCCTGCTCCTCGCCCCACGCCCGGCAGCTTTCGGGGAGACTCCAGATCTTCGGGGAGGCCTGGAAGTTGGTTTCTTAAATCCATTTTCCTGCAACGATCCGCAGGGGCGGCGCCCGGCGGGGTTCGGGGGCCCCTGCAGCCGCCCCAGCCGCGCGCCTCCCTCGGGGGGAACCCACGGCGCCCCCGCGGGCGCCGCCTGGACCCCCAGACTGTGAGCCCGCGAACGCGTGCCGGAGCCGGGGCCACCCTTGGGCCGCCCCTCCGGGCCGCCCGCCGGACACTCGGAAGCGCGGCCCGCGTGGACCCGCCGGACCCGGGTCGGGCAGGACCAGCGCCGAGGCCGCCTCGTGCCGCCCAGGGAGGCCCTTGCCAGCGGGACCTGGAGGGGCTGGAACGAAGCCAGAGCCCAGACAACCACCTCGCGCCCCGGGGGCTCCCCGGACCGCTCGCGCGTACCCCCTGCTCTCCGGGATGAGCCGCCCCTCGGGGCGCCCTCCTGGTCAGCCGGAGCAGCCCGCCTGGAGGCCCGGCTGGGAGACCCTGTCCCGCACCCGCCGACCTGCGGGCTGGAGCGTGGCACCCACAGACACACGGCCCCAGAGGACGAGGGGCAGGAGAAGGTCAGCAGGGCCGAGGCCGAGGACGGCTGCCCGTGGGCCTTGGCCCTAAGCCGGGCGCTGGGAGCTGGGTCCCCTGGAAGGGGCCGCCCTGCAGTTCGGGTGTCTGGGGGAGGCTGGGCCGTTTGGGGTGTCTGGGAAGGCCCCCTCGAGGCTGCCCTGCAGTTGCTGAGGCCCATGGGGAGTTTGCCTCTAAAGCCTGCAGTTGAACACCGTCAGGGTATGAAAGAATGCACCAGCCCCTGGCCTCGATGCCGCTTGCACGTGTTTCCGCTGCAGCCCTGAGTTCACGGGGTTACAGACGCAGCAGGTGTCGAAGGCCGGCAGATTTGCCTGGCCCTGGGGACCTGGCCGCGTGATTCTGGTGAGAGGACAGATGAGTGACAGTGGTTTAGGAAACTGGGATTTTTTCCCCTCTTGGAGTGAACAGAGAATGGGCTGAAACCCAATGAGATGGAAAGATGTGTTCTCCATTCATCGGGAGACCGGTGCAGCCAATATCAATTACCATCATTAATTAGAATTAATCAATCAAATCATTAATTTAATTTCTTGAGTCATTGGCAATAAAAAGTATAACAATGTATATTTGCCAAAATGATCTGCCATCTCCATGAAAACAGTAATTCAGCAATTAAATCCAAAGAAACTCCATTAATTTGTACTGCTTTTACTTACCAAGGCAGTTAATGACAAAGTGGAATCATTAGTCAGAAATTGATACAAATCAAAGTGTGAGCACCAGCGAGGGGCTGCCAGGGAGTACGGCACAGTCTCTGGAAGGGACGGGCGCTGAGTGACAGCGTTTATGGCCGTGCCGGGCTCTGGTGCTGCTCATCCCGTGGGAAACTGGAAAGACTAGTAACAACAACATATCAGTCCCTGTAACTGGAAAGTGCTGTGCAAATGCAATTTTCTAAGTAAACACAACAAAAATAAAATAACCACTTACTGTGTTTCACAAGGTCAAAAACCAGAGGTGGCATATGGACGATTGCAGTTGTTAAACTGGTCGTGGAAGATTCCAGAAATCAAGGGGGGATAGGATGAGACAGGGTTATCTGTGTTACAGAAAATCAATCCAACTCAACCCGAGTGATAAAATCCCTCAGAGGAGTGAGTGCCCTAGAGCCGGCTACATCAGGACGCCCCTCGGCCTGGCCAAACCCAGCTCTCGCCCTAGGACTGGCCACGGCACGTGTGCAGGTGGCTCCTTTTCTTGATACACCTGCTTCCTTCAAAACGCAGCCCGTGACTGCCCCTGTCCACACAGGCGTCTCTTTTTCCTAACAGATCTTTAAAATGCAAGCTTTAAAAAGATTTCCTATGCAAGCATCTTTTTTCCTTAAAAAACAGGAGATGCTACTGAACCCAAGAACCCACCCACTGAACCCCTAACAACACCCATTGTAATGTCTGCACGAGCCTGGGATACGGGGAGAGGGAGGCAGGGGAGTCATCCTGTGGGCTCAGGCCAGTTGCTGAGCCTCAAGAACCAACCGTTCCTTAAAACATATAAAAAGATGGGCCTCCCTGGTGGCACAGGGGGTAAGCCTCAGCACTATGAGCTGTCCGCAGCCTCTGCAGCACGAATTCGATCCCCGGCCAGGGAGCTACCCACAGGGCGCAGCAGCCCTCTCCTGTCTCCCTGCTGCTCCCCTCAGCAGTGGGTTTCAGTGAATTTGCCTGTTCTGTTCCCCACTCTGGTGAGTGCTTTCACCAGCACCCCCACCTCCGGCCTGCACACCAGCTCTTGGATGCATGAATAAATAAAATCTTTAAAAACATCTAAAAAGAGCTTTACAAATTGACTAACAAAGATGATTCTAAAGACAAATTGGCAAATTTGAATCACAAATCCGGAGAAGAGCATATCTGAGTGATTCATAAACATGAATCAAGTCACAGGACGCGGCGTGGGCGGGGAGCAGTCAGGGCGCGGGTGAGCAGCCCCCAGGGGCTCCCTGGCTCTGCTCTCACTGGGCCTTACGAAGACAAGGGCAAGGCAGGCGTTCTGGGGGGCTAGCGGAACGCAGGGCTCTAAAGACGCCCACTCTGTCTTGACAGGAATTTAAAGACTTTTTTCACTAAAAAGTCAGAGTCTGGACTGGAACAGGCATTCCGGGAGGGCGTCAGGGCCCAGGCAGGAGGTCAGCGCGGCTGGCCATGAGGGGGCCCTTGCCGGCAGGGGACAGAAGTGCGGGTCCAGCGGGGTCCAGGGAGAGGCCACGGGCCGGGTGTCGGCCCCACCAGCGTCTCAGCCCCACCAGCGTCTCGCCCGGTCTGACGGGGGAGGAGCAGGTGCAGAGTCATTAGCGGAAGAGCCGGCTCATTAGGCCAGTAGCGGTGCAGGGGTCGCTGGGAAGCTGAGGAGGCCGCAGCCCTGAAGGGGAGGAGAGGCGGCATGAGCAGCGAATGGGCGCCAAGATGCAGGCAGAGGGGCTTTGGCTGAATTATTCTGCGCATTCCCCTAACGAGGGCCCGGAGCACTGGCCCCGCCAAGCTGCACCGATGGAGGGTGAGGGGTTCCTCAGGGCGGGGGGCCTGCAAGGGCAACCTCCAAGCTCCAGGGCTTGGAAATCTGTGAATTTGAGGAAAAGATGGAAAAGGACGATGAAGGCAAGGGGCTGCTGTCCCTTCTCTCCTGCGAGGACAGAACAAAAGGCGGTGAAAGGACAGGGTGGCAGGATGTTGGCGGGAGTCGGGGTAACAGGAACCGGGAGGGGTGCGCACATCCCAGCCGCAGCTGGGCACAGCCGTCCTGCAGGGGGTGCCGCCGTGAGAGCCCAGAATAGGTGGCCAGGCAGCGGCGATCACCTGCCCACGGCAGGGGGCAGTCACAGCTCGGAGGCGAGGGACACCCCTGGGCATCCCCCTTCCGGGTACAGATAAGCCCGCCCGCGACACCGAGGCTTCGCCTGCCTTTCTTCCTCTTTTCTGCGCCCCTGTTAGAACACCCAGCTCAGCGCCCTGTTTCCACCAGGCCAGCGTCCCAGGCACACCTTGCCAGCAGGTGTGCACCCGTGTGGGCAGCCGCACAGCGAAGCCACACAGAACCCCATGTTACTCTGGAAAGTGGAGCCCCAGGCCCCTTCTCGGAATCACGCGGGGGTAGCCAGTGCGGGGTTCCGAGCTCCCGCCGGAGTGGCCGCTGACTGGGTGGGCAGCGCCCTCTCTCTGGCTCTGGCCTTCTAGGGCACAGGCTGCCCTGCATGCCCGTGCCGCTGCCCAGGCCTGGACTCGGGGGCTGTCGCTGCAGAGACGCCTCCTGGCCTCGAGGGTTACCCTTTCCTGACGACACCTTTCTTGTCACATTTCTGGGTCTGGAGCGTCTCATGGCAATGAAGCTTCATTTATTAAACCTTCACTGAGGACGGGCAGAGCAAATTGCTGCTGCTTGTTTTTCTCCTCTAATCCGCGTACAAATCTGCGAGCCCTCCCGGCGCTGCGGCTCCGTCCCTGGTGTCACCAGCCTGTCCCGTGATTAATGTCCTCGGCGGCCGCCAGACACGGTCACGCCTGCTGAGCGAGGAGATGGGGACAATCGATAGATGAATCACAGGGCCTCATGCCATTAGGCGAGAGACGGCGCGCCCGGGCCGGCCGGCGCTTTCTCCAGCAGAAACGGTTCTGCTGGTTTTCAGGGAAAATCTCCCAGGCCTGGAGGAGGCGGCGGCCGGGGCTGCGGGGCTGGGGGGGCTCCGCCTCCGTCCCAGAGCCGAGAGGAAAGATGGTGACCCCGCGCCCCGACCGCCTCCTGGGGCCTTGGGAGCGTCTTCACGTCTGTGCGGGAAGGACACATCCGTCGGTGTTTGTAAAAATGACACTACGATTCACATATCAAGAAACACACCGCTGAAAATCATTGTTGAGTGATTTTTGGTATATTCACAAGGTTGAGCGCCCATCACTGCTATTTAATTTTAGATTATTGTCCTCACTCTAAAGAGAATCTCTATACTCTTGGCAGGCACCCCCCCCCCCCGCCCCGGCCCTGCAGTGAGGAGGAGAACTCGGGGTTCAGAGCCTCAGAAATTCAATTTCTGGATTTATCTGCTCTGGACATTGCAGTCCTACACACCCAACCTTCAGCCACGCACTGTCATCTTCCATTTAGCATAATGTTTTTGAGGTTCAGTGTCCCTCAAAAACTTTTTAATGGCTGACTAAGGGTGTAATGCAGTAGTATCACGGGGTGTAAAACGGTAGTGTCACAGCTCGCTTCTCCAGTCATCAATTGGTGGGCATTTGGTTTGTTCCCACGGTCTCCCTATTGTGAATAACCTGGCTTTGAACTCAGACATGCAAGTTTTTTTTTTTTTTTAAGATTTATTTTATTTATACAAGCACTGGGCACAGTCAGAAGCGCGGGAGGGTGAGAGGATCCCCCAGAGCCAGAGCGGGGAGCAGAGCAGGCAGAAGGACCGAGGTACACTGCTGAGGGGAGCAGCGGGCGGCAGGAGAGGTCTGCGCGCCATGTGGGACCCTCCTCCGGTGGCCGGGGAGCAGCCGGGGATCGAACCGGCGCCGCGGAGGCTGCGGGCAGCCTCGCCATCCAGCGCTCAACCGCTGGGCCCCCAGGGAGGCCCAAGACATGCAAGTTTTGTGTGGACAGGTGTCTTGAATTCCCTGGGGTAGTTCCTGGCACTGGAGTTGCGGGTCCTATGTGACGGCCCGTCTGACTGGAGAGGCCCCTCGTCACGCTCTCCAGAGCGGCCGCACCAGCTCGCACTCCCACCGCAGTGAGCCCCGGTTCGCGCCATCCTCGCCAACACTTGCTGTTTTCCCTATTCAGATCACAGTCACCTTAAGGGGCATGAAGTGGTGTCTGGTTGTGATTGTGACTCGCGGCCTGCTAATCACTGTGTTAAACACCGTCCTGGGCGCTGGGGCGTCGCCGCGGACATCTCTGCGCTTCCCCGCGCCCCTGCGTCTCCGCCAGGGTGTGTCACGGCTCCCAGCGGCTCAGGCGCAGAGAGGGCGCATGACCGGTGGAAACCAACCTGGGTTTTATCTCAGAATCTTCTTTGGCATCTAAAGGGCAGCCCAGAGGTAGAGCGATGGTAGCCCTGCTATCCGGCCGTCTCTGCTCTCCCTGCTCGAGGCCCAGCTCTCCCGGGATCCTGAGGGCAGCAGCCACTGCTGAGGGGATAGCCGAGGAGCCGGCTGGCTCTTTGCTGAGGACCTTCGGGTGCAGGTGTCTTCACGCGCCCGTTGTCATCAAAGTACAAACGCGCCAACTTGGTGCTGCCAAATCCTCTTATCTCACAGATGAACACAGCGGAGGGGGGTGTCCCCGGAGAGCCGCAGAGCCGGACGCCGAGCCCCTTCCTCCCCCGATGCTGGATCTGCCCCTTCACCGAGCTCTGAGTCTGAGTCAGGCCTGGACGGAGGCCAGAGTGGCCGGCCGGGGGGGGGGGGGCTGAGCTCAGGTGCAGCAGCCCCCTTAGAACCCGACGGCTGCCCCTGAGTGCCCCATGGCCAGCCCTGTCTGGAAGAAGCGGGCAGCGGCGCGCTGTGGCCTCTAGACCCGGGAGCCGCTGAATTCAAACGGTGGGAAACACGCAGTTTGCTCTGCCTCTGGCCTCGCCCCTCCCTTTCTGTAAAGACTTTGGTGTTGAGACTTTGTTGCCACCTACCATGGATTCGCAGAGAGCGCTGTGACCCCATGAGTTCAGGAAAGCAAGCCCGGGGACCCCAGAGCCCAAAAGTGCAAAGGCCGCAGGGGATGCAGCCGCCGCACCTGCAGAGGCTCTGGCCGAGAGGGAACCACGGAGGTCGCTTGGCACTTGCTCCCCGGGAAGCGCCACGGGCGTCGTTACTGCTCATTCATTACTGGCCGGAGCTGGGCACAGCGCAGAAGCGCAAGCAACACATGACTTGATTTATAAACACCCGCCTTAAATATTTCAAGGCGTATCTGCTGACATTGCCGGGCAGGCTGCCCTCGAAGGCCGCTGTGCTGCTGACGCGGAGAAAGCCTCAGCTGCGGGGACACGGCGCCCCTCATTTTTCACCCAAGGACGGATTTACTGGGCTTCCTAGCGCGGGGGCCGTTCATCTTCTTCCAGATGATTAACGCGACCCACATGTCGCGATGCTCAAGTCTATTTGGTCTGACCGTCGTTTGATTGGGAACGGCTAATTGAATTTCTGAGGCTCTGCACCCCAAGTTCTCCTCCTCACTGGGGGATCAGCAGCTCCATGGCCGCCCTGCCTCTGCCTCGGGGAGCTGGCTGGCTTTCACCCCACGGCCCAGAGCCACCCGTGTGGCCGTTCGTTCTCTCAGGAGACGGCTTTGCCCTCGTCGCCCCGGGAGGCCAGCTCGCCCCCTGCTCCCCTGGGGTGGCGACGAGAGCGTGAGGCGGTCGGCACCCACCGCTTCCGAAGCCTCAGTCTCGAGGGGAAGCAGCCAAGAGGCCGGATCTGCCTGCGTCAGGTTCTTCACACACAAAATGGCAAAGGAAGACCCAGTGCTGGGGGCTGAGCCACCCCCCAGATTCCCATGTACAAGCCATAACCCAGGGCCCTGGGACTGTGGGCGTGTTTGGATCTGACATCATTACGGGTGTGATGAGGTCACAGTCAGTGGCTCAAGTCCCGGCCCACTGGGGTCCTTAGGAGAAGAGCGGGGTACGCGCTGCGGGGGCCCCCGTGCGGGCAGAGACAGTGATGTGTCTGCAGCCGAGGGGCCCAGGCGGGGCAGCAGTGGGGGTGGGGCCTCAGGCCCCAGCCTGGCACCCTGGGACCTCACCCCTACCCAGATCTGGATCTCCGTCCTTCTAGGACACCCCGCTTGCGACATGCAAACCCCGGAGCAGCCAAGAGGTCTGCAGGATGCTGCGGGCGTGTCCAGTGCCCAGCGGCTCTAGTGGAGGCCCCTCGGCAGCGCGCGCTGTGAGGCCCCTGCGGCCGCCGCGCTCTGCCCCTCCAGGCGCCGCTCCTGACGCCCAGCGAGCACAGGCTTCCCCCCGGCTCCCCGGGAGTCGGCGGGGGCTCCGTGGCCACAGCAGCCTCGGGTCCGCGGGGCAGTCTTGTCCCGGCGAGAGGGCCTGCGGCGTCTAAAGCCACCAGGCTGCGCTCAGCTTCTCAAAGCACAGGAGCCGCTGTCCGGTTCCTCCCGGCGCGCAGGGAGCGGGGCACAGCCTGGAGAAGGGAGAGGCTCCGGAAAGGAGAGCGAAGGGGGGTGTGCGCGGGTGGGGGGCTGGCGGCGGGGCGCAGACCTGCCTGCTGGGAGAGATGGGCATCCTCGGGCAGGGCTGCCCATGGAGGTCGGAGGTCGTTGCGAGGGGAGGCGCCCCGCTGGCTCGTCAGCTCAGAGAAGTCCGTGCTTCCCTTGCTTCCCCGCGCTTTCCCAACGGCGGGACAGCGCTGCCCGGCACCCGCGTCCACGACACGGACACGCGGTGACAGTGATGCGCGGACGGCGCCAGTTCTCCAGAGTCTGCGGGGCTTCCCGTGGTGCCTGTGGACCGAGTGGTGTGAGCTGCCTGCCGCGGACCCCAGTCGGCCCCCCATGTGGGCAGGAGAGGGGTCTGCGCCCCCTTGGGGTTCCAAAGGGCTGTCGCTGAATAAAACCGCGGGTCAAAGGCTCCATCCCACTCAGCAGGGCGCGCTATGGCCGAGCGCCCGGGAGCCTCGAGCTTGCGTATCTTACTCGGCCCGAGCGCCTGTCGCTCCGCCACCCGGAGGCCCTTGAAAAGGCCAGCAGCGTTTATGAGGATTGAAGAATGGCAGTTCCAGCTGCGCAGAGTCAGGGAGGAAACCCAGCACGTGCCCGAGGAGGGCGACGTCAGGGGCGTTTGTGGGGAGAAGACGAGGTGGTGGCTGCGGGAAAGCTCGGCTGGAGGCTCCGGCTTGCTTGCTGGGTTTGTCAAAGAGCAGCTTCTGGCCCTGCTCGGAGGGCCTTGGCCCAGTCAAGAGGACAGGAATGCAGGCCCCGCAAGGGCCGCGTCACCCAGGGGCAGCCCGCGGTGAGGCCCCGTGGGGAGTGGCTGGTGCTCGCTCATAGGGAGGCCAATCCCAGGCCTGTGCTCCATGGGACAGGCCGCCCCGAGGGGAGGCGACGCCCAGGGCCCAGCCAAGGGCAGGAGGAGTGGCCTGGCCCCTGGGGATCTGCCAGAGGCGCCCCAGATGCCATGTCCGCGGGTGGAGTCCACCTTTCCCGATATTGAGGGCGTGGAGAATGGTGCTGTGGGGCGTGGGGTGCCCTCCTCACCCTCGGGGGAGACCCGGCCGGCCCCGCCCCCCCAGACCCAGGCACACCCCAACTGCGGTGTCTGACCCCAGTGGGGAAGGCCGCGGACTTGCAGAGACACCGTCTGGCCTGCTGGGCTCCCTGCAGAGACACCTCTGGCCTGCTGGGCTCCCGGGGCGGGAGAAGCCTCCAGGGACGACCTCGTGTTTAATTGCAGGGTGTTGAGGGTGCTAATGTGCAAAGAAACGCGGTTTCCTCTTAATGAGGCTGTGAAGAGGAGAGACTGCCTGTGCACGGGCGTTGGTGCTAATGTGCTCTGCTCGTTTAACATGCTCGCTCTTGCTCGCTCACTCGGGAGGCCAGCGTGTGGGCCTGACCGCAGTTCCGAGGGGCATCACTTCCCGCTGCCGCCTCCTGTGCTCCCCCAGGGCAGCGCCCATCCCCCCAAACAGCGCTGGCCTGGCTCAGGCTGGGCTCCCCCAGAGACACCCCATGAGTCCTCGGGGAGTGGACGCTGTGGGCTTGCTCCCCACTTCTGCTCACCTCCTGTCCCCCGCCCCCACGGACACAGGAGAGCAGGGCGAGGCCACGTCACATGCCCACACCACAACAGTGCGTCCAAGCACGGTTGTCAGAGGATAGCAGGTGGGCCTTCATGCGCCCCCTTTTTCAAGCCACCCCCGCGAGCTGACTCCACAGCCCTCTGGGTGAGGTGGGTGAGGCCCCTGCAGGGAGCTGTCCTTGCTTCTCTGCCACTCAAGAGCTCATGGCTGGTGCCACTGGGCGTTAACAGGGGGTCCAGGGCCTTGGAGCCCCTCTAGAGGCCTTGTGGGTACAGCTGCGTGGTCTGCTGTGGCAGGAGACCCTCCTTACAGCCTCCCCCGTCAAGTGATTCATGCAGTGACCTGTACCTGCAGGGCCAGGGGGGTGAGGGTGCCCCAGCCCTGGAGGGGGTTGGCTGGAGGCGTGTCCCTGGCTGTCGGGTCCTGTGGAAGAGGCGGAGGTCCCTAGGGGTCAAGGAAGTGGCAGCAGCACCCAGGTGCTCCCCGACGGATGACTCAGGGCTCAAGGCTCCTCCACATCCCTCGATGTCAAGTTCACCTGTTCACACCCTGTGGCCTCTGTGTCTCCGGCGTCCGGCACGAAAGGGCTGTGGGGGCTGGACAGACGGTGCCTGCTGTGGGCGCGTGGGGCTGCTTCACAGGCTCGTGTGGACGAGAAGGCTGGACTCATGCCGGATCCCAGCATCCCGGGGTCTGCCCGGAGCCTGCCCGTGTGGGGGCCCTGAATCACTCTCGGCTTCTTCTGCCAATACTCACCACCGCCTCAAGGACTTCAGGCTGGCCCGGCCCCATCTGCCATTATTTTGTCCTTGAGGAAGAACAAGGGGGCTGGTCCAATCTGGAGCGTGGGGTACAGACGGAGGGGTGGAGACAGACTCATAAATCCTCGTGACCCCACCAGGGGATGACCCACAAGGGCTCAGGACGAGAAGGTGGCTGTCCTTCTGGGGCAGGGCCCAGAGAACCACAGGGGATCACCATCTGACCCCCCCCTCCACTTGGGGGGCTGCCCCCTGCTGAGCTCTCAGTGATGCGCTGTGGCTGCAGTGGGAGGCGGCGGGCAGCTTCCCTGTCCCGCTTCGGGATGGGCTCCGGCTCTGAGCTCTCTTGGGGCTGGCCCGGAGCCCACCGCCAGGAGAGGCCGGCCCTGGCCCATGGAGCTGAGGGAGGACATGCCCTGCAACAAGGTCCCTGGAGACTGGGCAGGCAGAGGGTCAGGGCAGGAGGTCAGGGCCTGTCTCCTGGTAGCTGGGAGCCCACTCTGGGAGCTCGGGGACGGTCACCATGGCCTGGGGGGCTGGACCTGAGCTTCACCTGGTGCCCAGCTACCCGGCAGGCACGGAGCACGGCCACTGATGCCCCTGCCTTCCCTGAGAGGTTCCACGGGATGCTGTCTCTCCACAGGTGCCATTTGCAGAGGTGGGAAGGGAGCCCCCACCCCGCGGCGGCCTGCCGCCCCTGACACCCTAACTCTAGGGCCCACGCCCAAAAGGTGGGCGTGAAGAGGTGGGCAGGGGGTGTTAAGCCTGTCGCCTTCTGCTGCATGGAGTAGGGGGCGTCTGGCACCCCTTGTTCCAGGGGATCCTCTGGAACAAGACCAGGGCACCTGTGGGTAGGCCGGTGGTGCCTGAGCAACTCAGGCCCCGCTGGCCCAGGCCCGGCCCTGGCCGGCAGGTGGACTTGGCCCAGGAGAACGGGTGCAGCGGGGCAGGCGTTTGGAGGAGCTGGGCCCCACGCTGTGCATGACGTGCGCGTGCCCTCGGGCCGCAGGCACACCCTTCCTGGGAAGGACCAGGCAGGACAGTCACCTGTCGGCTCACCTGCCGGCTCTTCCTCCTCCGTGTTTGCTCTGTGAGGACTGTTACAACAAACACAAGTTCCGCTGAGTTTATTATATAGGGGGAGCGATGAGTCATTGATGTCAAAAGCATAATTATACTTAACAGGGAGTCTTCTGGCTCTGAGTTGTTTTCACCTAAAGAAACGCTGATGTGTCTGTGGGCAGAGGAGGGTGATGCTGGCGTTTACCCTGTTCCTTCCCGGAGACGCCCCGGGGAGCTGCCCAGGCTGGTGCCCTCAGTTCATCTATGCCATCCGCCCCGGGTCAGCAGGGTTGGGGTGCTGGTTTACCTGCAGGTGCGACTTCTGCGGGGCCCTCCCGGACGTCAGGCCTGCGCAGCGTGCTTTTGCTCTTGTCCGCTGGAGCGGGCAGGAGTGCCAGAGCTGCTGATGTGCTCTCGGGTGGACTGGCCAGCAAGCACGTTGACCCCCGGGGCTCGTCAAGGGGCCCACTGGGCGCCGGGTCAGAAGACGCCTCGTGCAGCCCCGTGTCACCTCTGGACGGCCAGGGCTCAGGGGAGCCGGTCTCTGAGCGGTGGTGGAGAGTGTGGGTCTGTGTGGGACAAGCGCCACCTGTGACAAACCGCACCCGGGAGGCATGAAGAAGGGGCTCGCTCCTTGGAAGTGGCGGCACTTGCCCTTCGGGGTGACAGTCGGAGGACGTAGGACTCTGCTCTTTGGACGTGCACACGGGAGTCTCTCCATCACCCCACAATGCCAGCAGCTCTGAAGCCAGTTGGGAAGAAAGTTCAAAACACACGCACAGATCTTTCCACCATAAGCAATGTGACCCGTCAGCAGAGCTTGACGGCTACTTCGCGGCATCTTTTGTTCATCGAAGGGACGTTCTGCTTTGGAGCCGTGATCCCGGCCGAGCTGCAGGCACCTATTAGAGCAAATCAATGAGCCGTCACTGGAGAAAGCGTTGTGATTGAACTTGGAAGGCGGACTGTGTAGGGTTGGGAAGATGGAGCTGACAGTCTTTCAGAGCACCGGGTGACACTTGCTAATAGTCCCCTGCCCGGGGCCAAAAGGAGGTTATGCAAACGAGGGCCATTTATCTCACAGAACAGCAGCCAGGGCCAGGCTGCCCCTTTCAAAGCGGCATGTGTGGCTGGGGGAGGCGGCGATGAACGCTGGCCCATTTGCCTCCCCAATTTAGCCTCCTGCCTCTGTTCCGGAAGCTCTTTAATGGGACGGACACAATAGCGCAGTTACAGCCGGGGTGGAACAAAGCGGCTGAACCAGACGCCTGTCACCTCCCGTGACTGCAGGGCTGAGGGCCACGGCCCTTCTCGCCCTTGGCCCAGGAGTTCTTTATGCGCCGCCGGCGCCCACTTGCGAATGCGTGTCACGGGTGTCAGGCCGTTTACCATCCACTCCTGCCTAATTGTTCCTCATTCTCCTGTTCTCAGCCTCAGAGGCTTCCTACCCATCTGTTCTCACTGAAATCCCTCCCCCAGTCTGAAAGCCCCCACATGACGCCCCACGCTCTGCTCCCCACCCTGAGCGAGCCGGCGCCCTGGGAAGCGTCTTTCTCTCCCTATCCGCAGGGAATGGCTTGCGCTGGCCTCACAGAAGCAACTGCTTCAGGGCTGGTCATGGGGCTGCTGAGGTGGCTGCAGGCGGGGAAAAGAATTACTCTTTTTCTTTCTTCCCCTAGACCACGGAAGTGGCCGATGAACAGCGAAGCTGGCGAAAGCCGGGAGGGACCATCCTGTACTCTGGCTGGAGCCGCGGCCCAGAGGTGCGCTCCGGACCCGGGCTCAGGGCCTCCCGAGCTGAGGTCACGCGTGTCCCCCGTGGTGGTGGCCGCTCACGGCCCCGGCCGCGGGAAACAGCCTCCTGCGATCTGGCCCTTCCTCATGTCCTTACTTTCTCGTGTTATTTCTTATGTCCAAGACGTATCGGCCCCCAGAGCCCCGAATGTTCCCCTTTCCCTGAAGACATCATTGTCCAGGGAGATGTTTTAGATTGAAATAATGGAAAACAGTTCTCTCCCCCCAAAAATAAAAAATAGTTTTTCTTGGTTTAAATCAAAGGCCAGCGGATAGGGCCAAAGGCCGAGGCTAGCCCAGGGCCCGCTACTGTCGAGCACAAACCCTAGGGATGGATTTTACATGTTTTAGTGGTTGAAAAAAGTCAAAATAAAAATCATGACTCACAAAATTTGTCCAAAATTCAATTGTCATCATTACGGAAGAGTTCTGTGGAGGTGCAGCCCCCCGCTTTCTTGGTGTCTCTGGCTGTCTCCGGGGCAAACGCAGGGTGAGCATTCGCTGCGGGTTCCTGGGGTACACTTGGGGCCTGGAGCCCTGTAGGGTCAGGAAGGGACACAGGGCAGGTTTTCTGATCCAGCAGACCGGGTGAAGGAGGAGTCAGAGGCCTGGAGCCCTCGGTGGCTTTTCAGGCTTTTATTGGGATTACCGGGTACACGGCAGCCAGGGGTGCTGGGGGGCCTGAGGTTGGCAGGCCTCCCAGCCCCCAGCAAGTCTTCACTCAATCTGGGCTCTCTGGTGTTTTCTGCTTCTCTCTCGGCTTCTGTGACCCCGCCCCTAAAAGCCCAGTCTCAGCCCAGGTGAATCCCATCTACCTAGGCCCACACCCTACTCCAGGTGCGCCATCAGGCATGACTCAGGACCGCAGGGTTCCCTCATCTGTCCTGATGGTGGGCGGGCAGAACAGCCTGACACCTTTTACCTGCCCTACAAGCCCCACCCGCCCCTCCCCCGGAGACCAGCCCCGGCCAGCAAGTCCCCAACTCCCTGATCTTGCAACCGTTCTAGTATCTTCTTTCACTCCCACGGTACGTTTGGAGAAGGGTGACCAGCAAACACTGGGAAACGGAGTTACTGAATTTAGCGCCGTCTTCTGGTGGCGCTAGACCTGAAATAGGACAAAATTCCCGGCACGGCAGGGAGAGGATCGCCATCTATGAAGTGTCAGCTCTTCTCTTGAGGAAAATTGTTCTATTTTAATTTCCCCAAAGCAGTGACTGTTTGCCTCCGGCGCTTGGGGCTGTTCCGCCTTCCCCAGAACCACGAGCGTGGGCAAGGGGGAGGCGTCGTGCTGAGGGCCCCGGCGCCCTGCACGCCCCCGCAGCCGTCTTCCTCTCAGGGACGGAGTCTGAAATGCTATTTTGAACTGATGCTAAGATGAAATTAATCCAACGTTATCTGAGCTCCTAAACTCTTCGTGGGAGCGTGGCTTATACAGCAGCCAAAATTCTTGTCAAGGGAGCATCTGGAGCCAGAACACTTTGCAATGCAAATTTTTGGACATTTTACATTCATGACAGCGAATTAGCTAAACACACAGCTCCCGCACTGTTTGCACATGCAAACGAAGGGGTCACGTGGTCTCGTGTCTGCTCCCTCTCACTTGCGCCCTGTGTGCAAAGCACCCCTGCTTGGTTATGTGAGGGGAAACGAGAACTCCAAGACCGGTGCTCTCCTCAACTCCACATCCCAGCGCGCCCGCCAGGCCTTCCCAGGCTGCTCTGGAAAGTCTCATGCACCTCCAAGGTGTGAGTTCTGAGAGGTTAGAGCCCTGCGGGGGGCTCGTTTCTGGAGTGCCCACATGGCAGGCATTTATCACCTCAGTTCTGGGGCTGGGTCAGCAGGGCTGCATCCTCGCCCGTTCCGGCGTCCCCTGGCGCCTGGGGTTGCTGGCTGTCTCTGGTGTTCTGTGGCTGGTACACCTCACCCCATCCCCGCTTTCACCTCACACTGTTCTCCTGGGGTGCGTCCGTGTCCAATTTCCCCATCAATAAGACACTGGTCGTGTTGAATCAACCCCCCCTCCTCCGGCATCGCCTCCTGTAACGAATCACACCTTCTGCAGCTCCGTTTCCAACTAAGCCCCCGCATGCTGAGAGCCTGAGGGTCAGAGTTTCTGCACCTGAGTGTGGGGAGGGGCACAGGCGGATTCACGACGCCCAGCCCAGTCTTGTGGCCCTCGGAAGGCTGGCTTCCACACAGGCCAGGCCCAGCGCCCGCTTCCGCAGCTCACGCATGTTGTGGTCACTCGTGGACTTTGAGAGTCCGGAAGCTTCGTTGCAGCTTGAACCAACTAAATGGAGCTCTGGCAAGGTGGGGTCAGGCCCCTGCGTTTCTTAAGGTTTCTCCATGGATAGCAAGGCCACTGTCTTAGAAGAACCCTGTTCATCGGAGGCCCTCCCAGCCCACCCCTCAGGGCAAGTCCGCTTTAAAAAATGACCATAGAGACGTCTGGTCTCCAGCAGCCCGAAGCCTGCGTCCTCGACCAGCCCGGGGTTGAGTCTCGCTCGCTGTGCCTCCTGTGCCTCCTGTGCGGTGTGGCTGGGCTCTGGCCGAGCAGGCGGAGGCGTGGAAGCAGAGGACAAAGACAGATAACTGCAGCCTGATGTTTTGAGCTGAAGGAAGATCTCGCACTCTTGGCAGGACGCCCAGCAGGACACGCAATTCTGGAACAGCCTGAGGAGTGGAGGGCCTAGCGGACAGCAGGGCGGGACAGGCTGTGGGGAGGGACACTCAGCGTCTGCCTGGTCTTTGCAGACGCCTGGCCGCAGAAGAGGGCCCACTGGGGTCGCCGTAACACCCCGGGGGAGCCAGGGGTGACACTGACAGTGAGTCAAACAGGCCGCCCTCTAAAGCTCCATGGGGGAAGCAGGCCTGACGGGGCGTGGGAAGGGCAGGAGCAGCGGCCTGCTAGGGACCCCAGCTGGGTGAGCCCAGAGGCTGCTGAGTCCTGCGCCCTTGTGCCCACATCTGTGCCCCAGGTGAGTCCACACGCTCTGTCCCCAGCTCTGGACACTCTTGACCCCCCTGTGGAAGCTTCAGGTGCACAGCACGTCAGACCACAGGACCAGGAGGCCGTGCGTTTGCAGGCAGGAGTGCATGTGGCGTGCATGTCTGTGTATGCGTGTGCTCCTGCCTGCCCACGCCCGCAGCTGAAGGAAACAATCCTCATGCAGCCTGGACGTAGAAAGGGGCCTCTCATCGCTGGGATCGAGTACCGTGAGGGTTGATTTCTGGGGGGGCTGTAGCTTAGCTGAATTGTGGCTCTGGGCAAAGTGTTCAGGTTTTCCTAAAGTTCCTCAAAGAGCCTCTGCAGGCGCTGCACCCCCACTGCCCTGGGGCCGCCTGCCGCGGGTGGGGTCCAGCCCTGGCGCGTCTGTGCTAGGGTGGTGGCATCAGCCCTGGCCTCACACCTGTGGACAAGCCTGTCCCTCACCCGCCTCTGGGCAGTACACCCCCACCCTCAGCACCCTGCTCAGAAGGGGGGCCGCATGGCTAATGAGGCAGGGAGGCAGGAGGGTCCCCCAAAACAGATGTTGCAAAAACAGCCTGTCATTAACGCAGCGAAGCAATCGGAGAATGGATGCACTTGAGACCAGGCCGATTTCCATAATTTATGGAAATGGCTTTTCCCTTCACTTAATGGCCATCGGTGTCCACTAAGAGCCTGCCCCTTCCCTCCCCCACTCAGGAGAACTGGAAATCCCCATGTCATCCTGTGTTTTTGGGTTTGGATCCCATTTAATTTACTGAAATGTGATCTCCTGTTTCCTCTGCGGTGGGTTTGATGGACACCCAGGCAGGCAGCGGGGGGCCAGCCCCGTGGAAGAGGCCCGGAGGGCGGCGGGTACAGCTCCAGCTCTCACCCCCAGGCTGCCCGCCGGTCTGCAGGTCTGGGCGCCCTCCTCGCCGCGGGGGCGCCTCAGAATCAGCCGGAGCCAGCAGCAGCCGGCCTGGGGGAGGCCCTTGGAGCTGGTCCTCGGGAGGCCGCTGGAAGGAAAGCCCATCTGGGGCAGAGGGAGGCGCCCCTGGGCGGGGAAAGCGCAGGCGGGGTGGGCGGGCTCTGCGGCCTGGTCTCCGGGGCCTGCTGGGGCCTGAGGCGGCTGGTCCCTGAACCCCGAAAACACGGGCATATTTGAGGACTCCAGGCCAGCAGAACTGCATAGAGGACGCCGCAGATTTGCCCAGATTCCTCATGTCAGATGCAGCGCCTGCCGCCTGTGGCGGCTTTGCAGACATGTGCCCCCCGTCCCTGCACCCCCCGTCCCTGTGCTCCCCCATTCCCGGGCCCCCCGTCCCTGCGCCTCCTGTCCCCGTCCCCCGTCCCCCTGTACCCCCGTCCTTCGGCCCCCATCCCCCATCTCCCCCATCCCCCCGTCCCCCTGTACCCCGTCCCTCATCCCCCCCGGCCCCCGTCCCTGGGTTGGGCCGCGCGGCCTCTGTGTCTCGAGGTAAACGCACTGTGACTATTCAGGAAAGTGGGGCGCGGCAGGTTTTCCCACCACAGAGCTACGTTTTCCACTGTGATGGGGTCATTTGTGGAGGATGTTTCGGGGAACAGGCCCCCCTGCTTGTCAGGTCTCACCCAGCGGGTGGGCAGCGGCGGTGCCGGCGAGGATGGGAGGAGTGAGGCCCAGCCGTGCCGCGCGGGAGAGTCTGATCAGTTAATGTTTTCTGATTGTCAGCTAATAAAAGTCAGAAATCAGTGGTGGAAATGCATGAAAACCTTTAACTCTTCGGATATTGAAATCGAATTTCTTTGATCACTCAGGGATTAAAGTGATCTTTAAAATTGAAATTAAAATCATTTAGAAAGCAATGAAGGGGGAGACTTTATCCCAAAGACGGCGGAGCATCCAGATGTCCCACATAAAGCTTCTTGAAATAATTCGAGAAGAGAAACTCGATATCAGGGATAGCTGTGTTCGCCTCCATCAACCAGTAAAAAGTTTTAAAAAATCAAGAGAAATCAGTAAAATAAGGTTAAAAAAAAAACACACCAGGAAACAGGAGACCAGGAGCGAGCACGTCGTAAGTCCAAGCTGGCTTCTGAGAAACCAGCAAGGTGGACCCTCGCCTGCTGGTGAAGCCGCCACTGGAGCGGAGCACAGGACACCTGCAGGGGCAGGCGGGGTGGGGGGCAGCGCAATGTGTGCCACCTGCACGCTGGCCCCTCGGAACGGCCAGGAACCACTGGCTGAGCTGACTCGACGGGGTGTGATCCACGCAGGGAACACGGCTTTGAAGCAGTGTCCAGCCGTCTACACTGATGAACAAGTAAGGCTCCTCTGCTTTGTTCCAAAGGCGCACTCCCAGCCTCTGCTCCCCGCCTGCCCTGCACCCTCAGCCTCCACCCACACCTGCCTTTCCTCCCTGGCAGCACGTCCCGGCCACACCGGGGGGCAGGGCTGTTTCACTGAGTCCCAGCCCATGTCCTGGGCCCAACCTCCTGGGCCCCGCATTAGGCTGCCGGAACCGGATGTGACGTATTCATGACACTGCGTGTAGGGAGGTGCTTGGTCTGAGCCTCGTGAACTGATGTCACACCATCTAGCCCACATCACAAGTCTTTGCGTTTTGTGTTCGCAGAGTTGACACGCAGTACACACACAGGTGGTAAAATCGCACAAACCACAGCCAAGGTCAGTATTTTGAGGCATAATCAATTTATTACATCGTTGTCGCTTCATTGTTGTGATAAAAAGAGATGGAAAACAGCAATTTGCATTAAGTCAGGACTCTTCACAGGGAGGTGGCATAAGTTAGGTTTGGGGAACCCAATTTCTAGAAAAAGTGGTGCAGAAGAGTTGGCCTGTTCTCCCCAGAGGGAAAAAAGCAGACACAATATTAAATCCCTGACTTCAAGGCACTGGACGACGAGGCGGGAGCAGATCCTCGCGAAAAGTGTGGCCGCGCTTAAGGCTAGCAGGGCATGGAGGCCCCTTGCCTGCCGGCATCTCCATCCAGATCTGGCAGCAGAAGCCAGAGGCACTACCTGCTGGCGACCTGGGCTCGAGGTGAGGACAGAACAGCCAGAGATGTAGGTGGAGCATTTGGAGGCAAGAGGAAAACAGGAGGAGGGCAGCAATCAGCTCCCTCACACCCACAGGCGGTGGTCAGGGAGGAGGCAACGGCAGTGTGTGTCCCCTGGGGATGCACCTGCTGCAGAGGGCGGGCGGGCGGATCGGAGGCCTGGCTACCTGGAGGTGAAGAGAACATGTCAGGTCACTGCACCTTGCAGGCAGGCTCACCGGGCGGGCCGGGCTTGAAACCCTGTGAGCAGAAGCCACGTGATCTCGCGAGGCTTGATGTCATTCCTGATTTCAGGGTAAGTCAGGGTCTGTGAAAACAATCAGAAGGGAAGGACAAGGCAGAGTCTAGAACTCTGCAAATGTGGTCTCCGCACATGCAGCTTTCAAGCCAGAATCACCAGGAAAGCACGTATGTCTCGGGGAAGAAGCAATCCGTACAGACCGCCCCTTCCGTGCTCAGTGTTGTCGAGTCAGCAGACAGGGAGCCGAGCAGTTACTACTGATGCTTCTTCAGTTCTAAAAAAATGGACAAAGAATAAAGGGCAACAAGGCAGTACTACATGAAAAAAACCTTCAACACACATGGAAACAATAACAGAATAATCAAAGGGAAATTCCAGAAATGGTAAGAACAATGAATAAAATGAAAATTTTATGGGTCAAATAGAAGATTTGAGGCGGCAGTGAACTACAGGACAGATCAAGGGGCTGCCCAGTCAAAGCAGAGACAAGACTTTGAAAAGATAATAGTTTGTCAGAGATCTTGGGGATGACCACAAACATTTCAACATAGGTGTCCTTGGGGTCTCAATAGAAAAGGCAAGAGAAAAGAGCAGGAAAAGTATTTTAAAAACTAATGATGAACACCCCCAATTTGGTGATAAACCAATTTACAGATCTAAGAATTTAACAAACCTCAAATAGAATAAACACACAGAAATAAAACCTAGAGAGACAGTAGTTAAATACCGAGAGACAAAGATAAAGAAAAAACCTTAAAAGCTCTAAAAACACAGTGACTGGTCACATGTGGTGGTCAAATAACATTGTCTGACCTCCTCAGAGGCAGGGAAGGCAAGAGCACACGGGATGGCGTGTTCAAATAACACGTCCGCCATGAATTCAATATGCAGCACAATTATTCTTTAGGAAAAAAGGCACAAGGATACACCACCAGGAAAATAATAACCGAGAACGTTTATTGCGAGCAGAATTGCTGCAGAAGAATTGCTAGAATAAATCCTACACGCTGAGGGAAATGTCAGGGGGATTGGCTTGGGTAGGAAAGACCAGAAAGAGCTTAAGCAGAAACATCTAGAAGAACTGTTTCCTTTCCTCCTAATGCCTTTAAATGGCAGGCGGCTGTTTAATAAGGGGGTGACGCTGTGGTTCTGGAGTTACAGGGGAGAGCAGGGGAGCTCCGGTGCTAAGTTTGTATAGTTTATAAGAAGCAAGTTAATATGAGCTTGGAGTAGATTTTGATACGTTAAAGATTCAAACGAATTCCTAAAACCACCCCTGAAAGCATGTGCAGGAGTAGAGCTAAAAAACAGCAAGGTAAACTAAAATGTGTCCTAAAAATTTGTGTTTAAAACACATTGGAAAAAAGGGAGCAGAGGAATGAAAAGAGGTAAGAAGAAAAACCACAGCAGCACGGCAGATACAGATGCAGCTGGGCCGACAATTGCGTTAAACGTGAGCGGAGCGTAGAGTTGAATCGAGGTTGTGTCTTACCAGGTGCCTGAGAAAGCAGGAGGCCATTCTCTGCTTCCTAAAAGAAGCGCACGCAAGGACGTAACTAGAATGAAAGTAAAAATATGCCCTGCGTCCACTGCGCTGAAGGGAGATAGGACGGCTACTGAAAAACAGACAAAATATTTGCTTTAAAGCACAACAAGAGGGGAGAAAACATTTCATCATGATACAGGGAGAACTGGAGAAGGACCATATGAAATGATAAATGTTTATGCTCTACAAGCGGACTTCTGGGATAGATGGGGCCCAAGACGGCGGAGACCGTGGCCTGCCCCCCGGTCACTCGGGGCCTAGCACTTTCAGCCCGTCTGAGGGGAACAACTCAGCAGCAGCTGTGCCGACGCTCCCAGTTCAAGCCGCTCTCCCACCACCACGCACCTGCGCTGGGCCCAGGCGTGGCGAGTCATCCCCGCCTCTGCTCTCCGCCCAAGCCGCAGCCTCTTCTTGCCATCATCTTACAGCAAATTGTGAAGTGGCATAACCTAAGTCCCCGGACGGTGCTCTTCAATTTTAAAATTATTTTGTGATTTTGGGTGCTTTGTATTTCCCAGTACATTTCTAATCAGGTCGTGAATGTGTATACAATGCCCGCTGGTGTTTGGTCGGGGTTGCCTTGCATTTCCAATTAACTGGGAGGAAATTCTCAACGGACGGTATCGAGTCTTCCCATCGCAGGCCTTGCTGCTTCTCTTTATCCATTTTCTGTGAGAGGTTTGTGGATTCTAATGAAGAGTTTTGGGGTCTCTTTTGTTGTATGTTCCTAGCTATCTTTTTGTGTTACTGCAATAAAATTCTCTTTTTATTTCAATTTTGGCTCGGCTCCTAGTACAGTGAATTGTTATTACTAGCATCATATCCTGACATCTTGTGAAATTTATTTATTTTAGTAGCATTTTTGTTCATCAGGACTTTTTACACAGAGTTACGCCATCTGCAAATAGGGACCGACTTTTTGCTTTTGTTTTTCGGTTCCTTGCCTTATTGCACAGGCTGGTGTAGCAGACACAATGCTGAACCACGGGATCGCCGGCTGACCTCTGTGCCCCGAGTGTGGCCACAGGAAGAAATTGGGGTGTCCTGCAAACATGGGTCTACCTGGGGGCTCCCGAGGAGTCACCTTCCACTCCGACCTCCTGAGGCTTTACCCTCGGCGGGAGTGACTTCTGTGAGATGCCTTTACTGCAAAGGCTCTGAGGGATGCTGAGAAACAGATGAGCGTCCTGAAAGCCGACGGGTGGTGAGTGCATGCCTGGCCCAGACTCCCCTGACCGTGCATGTAAACAGGGCAAGTTTCATTTTATACAAAACTTCGGCTCAGTCACTGTGGGCTGCAGACGCTCACCCCTCCCAGGAGGGCACCGCTGCGCTGCCCTGGCTCCCGGGATGCCCCTCGGCACACTTGGTGTCTGTCCCTGGGCTGGAGGAAGAGCCCCTGCTGCCTGAGCTGCCCTGTCCAGGCGCGTGGCCAGTGTCATTTGGCGACGAGCAATGTCAGAGTGACTTACTGTTCTCGCTGGACTAGCTACACGACACTGCCAACCCCTCGAGTCTGTCCGCGCAACAATTGCCGAGCAACAGACGGCGAGTGGCGTGAAATCTCGTGGTTTTGCCAACAAGGGCAGCCACAGCCTGGTGGACACGTGTGCCTCTGAGCCCACAGGCCGCGGCAGAGGGAACTCGTGAGTGGAGGGCGAATTCCACGCCACAGGCTCCCGCACTGTTCTCCGCGCTGACACACACGTCGTCCCCGGCACATTTGAAGCACAGCGCTGTCTCCGAGTGGCACAATGGAGCAGAACCTCACCCAGCAGGGCTCGGCCACCGCGAGTCTGAAGGACGCAGCAGCGGGTGTCTGGGTGCGTCTCTCAGGAGAAAGGAGAGCAGCCACTGGCTTGCGGGAATGAGCAGTATGTGCAGCGAGTGTGCACACCTGTATCTGCAGTGCGTTCGTGTCTGTGTATGTGTGGGTGCACCTGTGTGTGTGTGCATGTGTTGCATGTGTACCCACGGGCACCCTGCCGGGATCATTGTGTCACTTAGACCAAATCCAGAGGATTAAGATGAAATTCAAAATTTGCACTTTTACCTTTTATCTGCAAACCGCCCGTCAGCGGCAGGGAAGCGCTGCACTCTGAGCCGGACTCTGAGCACGCACGGGGGCTCCCCGGCGGCCTCCCTGGGGCTGAGGCTCTGGTCCAGGTGTCTGTGGCCGGGAAGGCCCCTGCTCAGGGCTGCCCTGGGGAGTGGCTGCGGGGCTGGCTGGGCTCCCTGCCTGCAAGTCAGTCTTTCATCTCTTCGCAGCTGCACACGCACAAGAAAGCTCTCTTCCGTTGGATGCTTTATCGCATTTCTTCAGGGGAACGTGCTGGTAAGGGATATTTTTTCCGGCTTCCCACGTTTCAGGCAGGACTCTGCCTCTCGTTAGCCACGGACCCAGGCCTTCCCACCACATCTGCCAGATTCTCTTTGCCTCACTCTTCTGGGCAGATGGACTCCAAATTTCACGCACGGAAGTTCCCTGTGTGTACCTAGCTGGGGCAATGGATTTGGGGGGGACACACCTCTTCCTTTGGTAACTGAAGACAGTTTTGTGCATTTCTCTCCAGTCTAATTGGGATTATTTTTGAGTAATGAGATTAGGAAAAATGATTTTTATTTTCTTTTTCCAAAGTTCCTTTAATGAACCTATTTAATGCCCATAAGCAGAAAAACAGAATTTTTTTTAAATTAACTATGTTTTTTTATTGAGGTAACACTGAGTTATAACATTATATAATTCTCAGGTGTGCATCATCTAAACGCAACACCTGTATATATATTAAGGTGAAAATCCAATTCTATCCTTCGTTATATACTTGGCCCCTTTTCCTTGACCCCTTGCTCCCTCTTGCCTCCCTTCGGCTAACCACTAACTGGTATTATAATCTAAAAGTTTATTTTGGTTTTATTTAGTTCACCACTTTGCTTTTTTTCTCCATAGGCCACATGCGAGTGCTGTCACATGGCCTTTGTCCTTCTGTCTGGCCTGTTTCAATCAACATAATGCCCTCTGGACCCAGCCATGTTGTCTCAAATGGCAGGGTTGTATCTTTTTCATAGCTGTGTACTATTCCATTTGGTATTTAGAACATTTATTTATTTATTATTTATTTGTCTATCTATCTATTTATCTATTTTTTCTATCTATTTATTTGCTTATTTGTTTGTTTATTTATGCATGCAAGCACTGGGTACAGTCAGAAGCGTGGGAGGGTGAGAGAATTCACCAGAGCCGGAAGCAGAGCAGGCAGCAGGACCTAAGTACACTGCTGAGGGGGGCAGCGGGCGGCAGGAGAGGTCTGCTGAGCCATGTGGGACCCCCGCCGGCAGCCTAGGATTGAACTGGTGCTGCAGAGGCTGCGGGCAGCTTCAGCAACCCAGCGCTCAGCCGCTGCGCCACCGGGGAGGCCTGTATTTAGAACTTCTTAATTCACTCATCTGTTGAGGATTGCTTGGGTTTATCCCAGGTGTTGCCTATTATGAACAGAGCTACAGTAAATGTGTGTGGGGGGTGTATCTCTCTTTCAATTACTGCCTTTTTTGCAAAACACTTTTTCTTTTAATGTCAGCTTTTATTTAGTTAGGGACCTTGATCATTGACACATAAGTTGAAGAAATGTGATAAAATTCTGCTTTGAATCCAATTAAAGAATAAGTAAAGGCACATTGGGGATAATTTTGATTTCTTGTAATCTCAAAAATATACAAATTTGCCTAAAATACACAAAGCAGATACGACAGTTCAGAACATGAGTAAACCAAGGGGTAAGGGAAACGTGTGATCTTTTTTATAACTAACTAGCAGAACTTTAAGCTTGTATTGTTTTTATTTTCAGATCAAGTTTGAATATAATATGCAAATGCAAAACACAGGTGTCCCAGAGAGATTATGTTTTTACCTTTTTTTATCACATAATAAATCACTTCTAAACCCTTCCTAATCAATGCATTCCTTGTACTTGTACTGAATTTAAATACACTGGTATAGACGCTTCATTTCAGAATTGCATTTGCACTAAGCAACGGACCAGGGCATCCTGGGAGGAGGCGGCGGCTGTCGGGCCGCTTTGCAGACAGCAGCCACGTGGGGTTGGGCGGATGAGAGGGGCTGGAGTCCTTCGGGGCAGGTGCTGAGAGGTGTTCCTGAATCACCCCAGGCACACCTCGGTGTGCCCAGCACCTCCACACCCTGAGGCCTCCCCGATGGCAAAGACCAGAGGGAGCAGGTGGGAGCGGGGCTGGACCCAAGCGTGGAGCCCTCGCTGTGCCTGTTTGTAGGGAGCAGCCTCCTGCTCATGTGGAGCCCCCAGCACGAGGTCCCCGGCAGCCAGACGGCTGGGTTACTTGCAAAGGACTGAAAATCAGATTGGCACCAAAGTGCTCCTAGAAGGAAGACCCCGAAGATCTCAGTCCTTGGGAAACGTGACTTCAGAATCCTGCGTTCTGCTAAACCACACTCTCTGGAAGCTTCCTTCCAAAGGAGTGAGAAAGGCTGTCGGGCATAAAAAAGCATTTGCCAAAAATTCCACCCAGTAAAATCCGTGGAAGGTTCTGAGCAAAACAAGACAACGCACACCTGGGAACACAATCATCGGGAATTAGGATGGGTGTGAGCAGGGGAAGCGAGAGGAAGCCAGAGGGAGGCAGGGGACCTGTGCCGGGAGTTACAGACGCAACAACCAAGGGCAACTTGCAAACGCGAGCAGACAGGACTTGCAAATCTAAAACTGCTCGAGTAAAAGCTGGATGAAAATCTGCATGAAAAATGAACTCACAGTGAGGATAAAACGAACGGCACAAGTTGTCAGTTCTCCGCGAGACGGAATCAGCAGATGCCACAGGCAGCAGAATTAGAGTCCCGTTAACTTCAAGCTTGGGAAGAGTTTACAGAACAGAGGTTTTAAATTTGTTGATGAGGTTTTAAATGTGTCCATAGCTCAAGATGTAACAGCAGGCCAGTGCGCAGGAAGGAGGGCGTGAAGAACTGAAGAGCACGTCTCGGACGGAAGCACGATGGCGAAGAAAGCAGGACACGCCTGAGCACCCTGGCAGGGCCGGGTCAGCCTGCGGGCGCCGGAAATCACGCGAATGAGACAGCGGGCCCCGGGGAGAGGCGTGTGTACGGATGCGGCTCCCGCTCACTGCTGGGAAGAGAAGTCCAACATATTTCTAGTAAAATTGTGGGTCAGAAACCATTTTCCAAGAAGCTAAGACTTTTCCAGAGTTGTGGAGAGACTGTGGCCCCATCGCAGCTCCAAGCAGAACGCAGGGAACTCACACTCACACACACTCACACTCACACACACTCACACACTCGCACACACAGATGGCGCTTTGCTGCTCTTTACATCACACACAGGAGTAAATCCTCGCTGGCAAACGGAGCGAGAGGGGAGGCCGTTTCCAGGAGACCCCGAGTCACCTGGCATCAGGGCTTCTTCCGGAACAAAGGCATTTCCTTCCCAGTGCTGCGGCCTAGAAGTACCAAGCAGGACTCACGCGCCCTCGGGAACAGACGCCCGAGTGGCCTTTAGTGACTGGAGGGAATCCCTGATGGAGAAATTGAGTTCAGAAACGAGCTGGACGCGGGAGCCAGGGAGCCATGGACCGGGTGGCGCTGCCAGTTCATCTCAGCACGATCTGACCGGGGTGACCCCTCCAAGCCGCTGCAGTTCAGTGGCTTCGTGTTTTCAAGCGTGAAAATAATCACCAGCAAACTCCCATGTCAGCCGGGTGCCCAGCGGAGGCGGGCGGGGACGGGCCCACCTGCGTGTCCCTGGGGCCCTCGCCAGGGCGGGCTGCTCGGTGAGCTCTGACCGCAGGGCAGGCTGACTCTCTGGGGTGACACCCCTTCAGCTGCTGGGGGGCTGAGAAAGCAGGGTGCCCTGCCACCTGCCGCGCAGCATACCCCTTTAGACTGACGTGACCGCACCCCATGAACCATCCAAGCCCCCCGCCCCACCTTGCTCTGCACCCTCCCCCTTTGGGAACCTCAATCCTAGAGTCAGATTCCCAGGGTGAGTCTCGGCTGTTCCTTTCTTTTGTTTCTCTGCATTCACGCGGCCACCCGGAGCTCCTCCTCCTCCTGCTGTGTGTCCCAAGCATCATCCCTGCCGCTCGCTCCATGTTGCCCCAAACGGCCAGCTCTCCTCTCCTCACCGCGGAGCAGCGTGCACCGAGCACACGGGCCGCATCTTCCTGACCCGCTGGCCCAGCTGGGGCCCTGGTGGTTTCCCCGGTGTGGCTCTTGCAAACGGTGCTGCAGCGAACACAGGGGTGCGGGTGCCTTCAGATTAGTGTTTTTGCATTTTGGGGGCATTACCGGGAGGGGAGTTGCTGTGCCATGTGGCAGATCTATTTTACTCTCTGGAAAAGCCTCCACACTCTCTTCCCGGGGCCTAGTCTGTCTCCCCCACACCCACTGCCTCCCCCACCTCTTCACCAGGCCGTGGTCTGGTCTGGGGCACCCTCAGGGGCGAGGGCAGCTCCCTGTGGCTGGGGTGCATTTCTGGGTGACAGGTGGGGATGGGCATCCTGCACGTGGCTGCAGGCGCTTGCATCCTCTTGGAGACGTGTCTATGCAGCTCTCTACCCTTTTGTGATCGTGTTTCTGCTCCCTTGCTGGGTTGCAGGAGACTGTGTAGCCCTTTTATATTTATGTTTCATTTCTATGATGCCAGAGCGCGCTTTAATCTCTGATGCACTCGCACGTTTTACTTACATTAAGAAAAAGAAAATGTGTTCCTACAACGGAAGGTCCTCACAAATGCAGCACTATCTAGGGCATTGTGTGCTAATTTATTAATTAGAGATTATGCCAGGGTCTGCCAAGGAAGAAAAATATTACAGGGAAAAATCGCTGTGTATGCATATTTGCAGGCCTAGGGTAGCAATCTTTTTATCCCCTGAAGCATATTCAAATTACCCAGCGGCGTGTCAGCGACTGATAGATGCTAGTTAGAAGAATGCATCAAATTTCATTGCTAATGTTTCAACCAATATAATTTATACAGCTTTAAGAAATTCACTGGTTCAGACTCTCCACCTTTTTCTCTAACCAGCTCCCTCCAGCTGCGGTTGCGTCACATCACACATTCGGGACACTCTCACCTATGCACAGGGGTGCAATTTGTGAGGTGATCCAAAACCTCCCAGGGGGCCTCCCTGGTGGTGCAGCGGGTTGAGCGCAGCACTGTGAAGCTGTCCGCAGCTTCCGCAACATCGGTTCAATTCCCAGCCGGCCAGGGAGATTCCCACATGGCGCAGCAGACCTCTCCTGTCTCCCCGCTGCTCCCCTCAGCAGTGGATTTCAGCAGAGCCGCCTGTTCTGCTCCCTACTTTGTCTCTGGTGAATCCTTTCACCCCCCCCCAACGACTCTGGCCTGTACCCCAGCTCTTGTATGAAAAAAAAAATCCAAAACCTCCCGGGTACTGAGCGGTTTCAGCGTGAGCCGTGCTTATCACAGCTGTATTGTCATATCTTTTGGCTATTACTAAATTCTTCTCTTTTCTTGCTTTAACCAGAATGTCTCATTTCTACTGTTTGGTTAGAGGATACAAATGCTGTTTAATTTCTATTTTCACATACCCAAGAGCAAACCTCTGCTTTCCTCTCACCTGCGACGTCTGCAGGGAGCTGGCTTTGCCATAGTGGTCGCGTTTGGGAAAATCTGAAAAACTGCCAATGAAGGAGTGCCAGCGGGGCGTCCCGGGCAGCGCTGTGTGGCTCCAGCGTGCAGACCGGCTCTCCGCTGACCAGGGCTGCCTCGGGGGAGACACAGCCCCAGCTGGGCCCAGGCAGATCTGCCTGCTCTGCGTCCTGAGCCCCAACTGCTGCAGCTCAGGGTGGGCTGAGGAATCTTCCATGGCTTGAAATGACCATTGTGCTTCTTCATTTGCCCTTTGCAAACAGCTGAGCGGTTTTGAAGGCCTTTCACGGCGACCGCAGCCCACAGGCCACGCTCGCTCTTCCGGTCAGGAGCGGCAGAGTGTCCCGTAGGCACCGGGGACGCCTTCCGCAGCCACTGACCAGAGACCCAGAGACGGGCTGGAGGTGGCGCAGGTGCCTGAGGTCGAGACCCAGGCGAAGCTTCGAGGCCGAGAGGGCAGGCGGCAGACGTGAACGGCGGCAGCAGCTGGCAGCGCAGCCACAGAGACGTGGAGGCTGAAAGGAAGGAGGGATCTGCACAGCTAAGCGGGCCGTGGGGAGAGCAGCTGCTGCTTTTCTGGGTACTTAGAGAGAGAAGGATGGCTCCCCGGAGCCCCACAGTGCAAATCACAGCAACGAGCGTGGAAAAGTGTGGGCTCAACGAGGCCGAGGCTCCTCTCGGGCTGCGGGGTGGCGCGGCTGCCAGCAGACGTTCCGCAAGGGCGCGCCATGTTTCTGTCTGCAGGTGGAAGGTCAGGAGCAGGGCTGGGCGGCCTCGGCGACACCCGAAGCAGGGGGGGCACAGCCGTGAGAGAAGCAGGTTCGCGAGGCCGATGGGTGCAGACTCAGCCGGGAGCCGGAAGGTCGCGACCTGGCTGCCTGCTGTGCTGCGCCCGGCTGGACAGCGCGATCCCCGCCCGGCTCCACAGTGCCCAGCTCACCTGGTGGAGACGCTCAGGTGACTCAGTTCGCTGGGCGCTTGGAAGGCCAGGGAACTGTGGGGAACCTCGGTCTCTTCTTCAGAAAGATGGAAATTAAATTACTGCATTCCCCATCATGAGCCCCACAAAGCCACGGGGTTCAGATCGGCGGCTGAAAAGCAGCGCTGACTTCACACTCCCTTCGGTCCGGAGCCGGGGAGCACGCGCCCTGTTGCGCAACACGTGCCATCAATTAAGTTTCGCTTTACCGTTTCGCCTGCTGAGAAACCACAGGTGTTTCCTGTTAATCCCAATGAGACGGGGAGGTGCGATGGGAGGAGCTACCAGGATCTATGAAGAGAACCACGAGAAGGTCGGGGGGTCACCGCGAGAGGAGCAGAGGGGAGGTCAGGGAAGGTAGAAAGACAGGGGAAAGTAAAAGAAAGGAAAAGGAAAAATAAAGAAGCAACCGCTAGCGTCAAGTTGTCTCAAGCCCCTCATTTCAGTCCCCAGCCCTTCTCTTTTCGTGCCTCCGAATCCCGCGGGTGGGGACACCTTAGTAGGGCTGGGGCAGCGTCCCTGATGCCCGGGGCAGCGCACCCCCAGAACCATCCTGCAGGGGTTCACTGGGGCACAGGGTGGGGCAATGGCAACTGCTGTGCTTCCCTGGGGCTTTAGGCTCCCCACGGTGGTCAGCCGCCCCCGATGGGCCTCCCCCTTCTGAAAGCAGCTACATTCCCGAGCTTGCCCGAGCCACAGCTTGTGTGAGACAGGAAGGGGGTGCGACTCGGAGCAGGAGCTTCGGCCGTGTCTGTCGCCTCCGCGGGCGGCCTGGCCTGAGACCCGGCCAGCGCGCCTGGGGCTCTGCGGGACAGCGAGGCCGCGGCGTCTGCTGAGCGGGGAGACCTCTGTCTGGGATGGTGCCCAAGGGGCCGGCCGGTCTCCCCGGAGGACGGACGAGGACAGTAGCTGGTGACCCAGAGCTGCTGGCGCCCAGGCGACTTCCCTCGCGTCCCTCGTCCGCGGCTCCGGGTCGGGACTGCCCCACAGAGAAGAGCCCAGAGCGACCTCAGAGGCCCGCTGAGGCTGCGGCAGGGGTGCTGCGGTGTGGAAGCAGGAGTAATCCAGGGGAGCCCACAGCCTTGGGAGCTTGCGGGGGCTGGGAACCCCACTTTTGGTCTCAAGGATGGAGATCTCTTTGCTATTCCGTCTCTGCTTCAGCTTGTAAAGCTGGGAACTGACCTCGGCACCGAATTTCAGATCTAGAAGCAGGATTTATGCCTGACGGGCCACAGGCCCCTGGAAACTGTGTGGGAAATATTTACTGCCCCGGACCTTGCCCCGGTCCTGGACGAGTTTCCTTGACTTTCTCAGAGGGGCTCTGTGAGCGCAAAGGACGACGGGCTCTTGATTTAGAAACACGAACCACTGTTTCCTCGGCCCAGGGCCTCCGTTCCCCCCAAAGCTGGCGTCCAGGAGCACAGGGGCTGGGCCTGACTCTATTGCCAATCTCTACAGAGAAATGAAAATATATAAAATTATATCTTTTTTTCAGAACGAATTTTCTGCAAACTGAGAAGACAAGGGCTCCCCGGGGATGTCTGTCGAGACTCTGACTTCAAAAGAAAGTGATGTTTCTTGTTTAAAGATAAAAACAAAGATTTAAGCGTCTTCCTGCAGTTAGCCAACTCACGGGAACATCAAACTCAACAAACCCGGGAAGAAACAAGCCCCCTTGACAAGAGTGTGCCTCCCCCGTGTTGGTGGAAAGCGAGGGCCCGCGGCCCGGAGCCCGCAGCCGGGGAGCTGGCCCGGCCCCGCACGCGCATCTCCGAGCCCCCTGCTCTGAGGTCACGCGCGCCCTGTGCCGCGGCAGCAGCTGTTAGCGATGTGTGAAATTAAAAAAAAAAAAACACCCCATGCCAGGCACTCAGCCCGCCTCCGTGGGCACAGCTATTTTTGCTCCTGCGCGCAGAGATGGCTGGGAAACAAAACCCACAGAGAGAGACGCCGCCTGGGACTTGAAATGATGCTTTTAAAAAATCAATTTTGCTCTCCCTCCTTCCTCTTCCTTTCCATCTCGTAGGAAGATGTCAAACAAAATATTTCTGCAGAAACAAATGTGCTGGACTGAATCGGCGCCGCGTCCTTCCAGCCGGATCCCCAGGCACCCCAGGAGGTGAGCCTGGCGGCCTTGAATGGGAGGGTGTCCACCACCGCTCCCGCACCCCGCCCCTGACTCGGCCTCTGCGGCCTGTGTGGCCGTCCGACATCCTGGTGTCTGTGCACGTCTGAGGCTTGTAACCCATCACGCCGCGGGAGCCGGGCTCCGGGCAATACAGCGCAGACTCAGGCCTGCTCATCAGCAGTGGGGTACAGACTCCACTTTCTGATCAATCCAAAACTTTGGATGACTTTGCCATTTATGTATGATTGGGTTATTTATTTCATCCAATAGATGTTTATTGAAATCTTATCTGACTTCCATCATGAGAAGGCACGTTCTATAAAGGCAAGGGGTTGTGTTCTGTTTTGCAAATTGCACGTAACCGGTAGGTCAGTGTGCCAAGGAAGGGGCGCCCTCGTAGGACAGTAGCTGGTGACCCGGAGCTGCTGGCACCCAGGCGACTTCCCTCGCGTCCCTTGTCCGCGGCTCCGGGTCAGGACTGCCCCAGAGCTCGGCCGGCCCCTTGGGCACCATCCCAGGTTCCCTGGAACATCCCGGCCGGACAGCTCGATCCCCACCGGGCTCCAGGGAGCTTGCAGGTGTTCCAGGGAGCTTGCAGTAAGAAGGTGATGTTTCTGGAGGCAAAGGAAGGAGCGAGCCGACAGGTGGCTAAAGAGGGTTTCAGGCAGAACCAGCAAGTGTATGAAACTCTTACAGAATAACTCCCTACAAAAACGTACCCCGAGAACGTGCACTGACCCTGCTGGCTCTCTGAGCTCACCTGCATGCATTTCTTTGGGGGAAGCCAGGAGTGGAGGGCTGCATCACGGCAGAGGCGTCAATTTGACTCTTTAAGAAACTTCCAGACTTTCCCAGGGTGGTTTGCCCCTCACCGGCAGCTCCAGCTGCTCATGCCTCCAGCACCTGTCATGGTCAATGCTTAAACGCTGGCCCTTTTGACGACCTCGTCGTGGGGTTGTCATTTGCATTCCCCCGGGGTGGTAGACGTTGGACATCTTTGCGGCGCTACTAACCATCCCTGTATCCTCAGCCCTGAAGGATCTGTTCAAACAGACATGCAGAGCTCCTGCTGACGCGCTGGTGTGCTTGCGTTCTCACTGCTGTGCCCGGGGTGTCCCTCACATTCAAGGGTCCCGTCCAACCCTCTCAGGTGAGGTGTTAGGAGGTGGGGCCTTTGAGAGGATGAGGCCATGGGGATGGAGCCCCACTTATTAGGGTCCTTATAAAGAGGTTCTCGGGAGACCCCCACCCCTTCCACCTCGTGAGGCCACAGCGAGCCTCACAAATGGAGAGTATTTGCTCCCAGGCCACGACTTGTCTGCTCACTCTCTTCCAGGAGCAGGCACGTGACTTGGCGGAATCCACTTTGTCAATTGTCTCCTCCATGGATTATGCTTTGGATGTTGTGTTTAAAAAATCCTCGCCTAGGGCCTCCCCGGTGGCGCAGCGGTTGAGCGCTGGGCTGCGAAGCTGCCCGCAGCCTCTGCAGCGCCGGTTCGATCCCCGGCTGCTCCCCGGCCACCAGAAGAGGGTCCCACATGGCGCGCAGACCTCTCCTGCCGCCCGCTGCTCCCCTCAGCAGTGTCCTTCGGTCCTTCTGCCTGCTCTGCTCCCCGCTCTGGCTCTGGTGAATTCTCTCACCCTCCGCGCTTCTGACTGTACCCAGTGCTTGTGTAAATAAATAAATAAATAAATAAATCTTAAAAAAAAAAATCCTCGCCTAACTCAAGATCCCCCAAATTCCCTTCTATATCTCCCTCCAGAAATTTCTGAATCGTGGGTTTTACACTCAAGCGTGCTGTCCATTTGAGTTCATTTCTAGATGTGACGCAGGCCTGACTGGAATTCCAGGTACACGGCGAGGCCCGGATGCTGCATTGCTCCCATCACGCGGCTGCCTGACCCATCGCATTGCCTGCCCCGCTGTCCAAATGGTGGTGACCTGCTTCTGTGGGTCTGACTCCTCCATCCATATTTTTTTCTGCATTTCCCCCAACGCTACACTCTCTCGGTTACTGCAGTTTATAAGCACTCCCCGGCATTTGAATTTCCATATGCGCTTTTGAATCAATTTGTCAATTTCTCCCCAAGTACAGTCAGCTAGGATTTTGATTAAGTTTGCTTTGATTCAATAGCAGGCAAATTGGCACTTAACAGTATTGAATTTTCTGACCCGCATCTGTGTCATCTTGCTCCGCTCAGTTCTTTAATTTCTCTCCGCGAGGCTTGCTGTTTTCAGGGCACCGACTCTCTCAGCCTCTCATCTCTTTGGACAGATTTAACCTTAACTATTTCACTTTTGGTGGTATTGCCAATGGCATCGTTGCTTTAATTTCCAATTATTTGTTGCAAAAATAGAGAAACATGGTTGGTCTCAGTGCATTAATTTATACTCTGCTGCCTTGTTAAGTATTGGTTCCAACAGGGTTTTATTTACTATGTATATATTTTTTGGTAGAGAGTCTGACTTCCTCTTTACCTCTTGCCTGGTTGTGCTGGGGAGAAACTCGACTCACAGCCGGATACTCGTGGGGAGCGTGGACGACTCTGCCTTGTTCTTTTGCCATTGTTTATTTTTTTTTAAAGATTTATTTTATTTATTTATCCAAGAACCGGGGCACAGGCCTGATGCACAAGAGGGTGAGAGGACTCACCAGAGGCAGAGCAGGGAACAGAACAGGCGGACGACCGAAGTACACTGCTGAGGGGAGTGGCGGGCGAGCCAGGAGAGGTCTGCCGTGCCAGGATCGAACCGACGCTGCAGAAGCTGCGGATGGCTTCACAGGGCGGCGCTCAACCGCCTGTGCCACCAGGGGAGGCCCTGTTCTTTTGCCATGGTAAGCATAAGGTCAGCTATAGTTTTCCACTGGTGACTTTTATCAGTTTGTGAAGTTTCCTTTTATCCTTGATTGTGTTAGGAATTTTGTCTGAAAATTTTCTGGGTTACGCTAAATGGAGTTTTGAGTTTTGCTCTAATCATTATTATTTCCTTCCTTTTATGGGTTTGCTCTTGTTCTTCTAATTTCTCAAGGTGGACACTCCGGTCACTTATTAGGGAACTTTATTTTTCTCCTAATATTGACGTACAAGCTGAATACTCCCCTCTTCCAAATACTGCTTTAGCGGCCACCCCCAAATTTGGTTACATAGTGTGTTCATTTCCATCCAGTTCAAAATGTCCTCCAATTTTCCATTTGATTTTTCTTTGAGGTATGGACATTGACCCTCCAAATATCCAGGAATTCTCCAGACATCTATCTGGCTTTGATATTTGATTTAGACCCCGTTGGCCAGAGAACACACTTCGCAGGAATTTCATTACCTTAAATTGATGTTGTGGCATTTAATGTGGTCTATCTTTGTGAGCATTTCGTGGCATTTGGAAGGTGAATCATTCTGCTGTTTCTTGGGTGGGTTTTTCTATAAATGTCAAAGTTGGTTAATAGTGTTGTTTAAATCTCTTACATCTTCACTGATTTTCTGTCAACTGTATCTATCAATTATTGAGCAAGAGAAAGTGAGCGGGAGCTATTACAATATTCGGGAACGAGAGAGGATTTATCGGTCCCTGAATCTTTCAGGGAGGTGGTCTTTCTGGCTTCCCCGCCTGGCTGGGGACGGCTCCCGGACAGCAGCCACCTGAACCCACCCACTGGCTTCTGCCTGTGTTCTCGTTCCACGCCTGTCCCGAGCCCGACTCCAGGCATGGTCACGCTGCGAGCAGACTGGGCCTTGCGGAGTTTACTTTTAGGGTTTGCTCATGGGCCTGGAGCAGAGCTCAGCTTGGGGTCGTGCTTCCGCTCCCAAGCGCGGACATGCCTCCTCGCCGGGCTGCTGCGAGCGGGGTTCCCCTGGAGAGTCTGGGCTGTGTCTCTGTCCTGGTGGGTGTTTCTCTCCCTGACTCAGCAGTGACCTCAGACAGGGCAGTGGGCTCGTCCACGCCTGGGATCTGGGGGCCCCTCTGTAGCTCTCTGGGGTTCTCTCTCCACCTCTGCCTTCGGCCTCCTCCGAGTCAGCTTGGGAGCCCGACTCGGCGCTCCTGCTTTCTGGAGGTGGGGAGACAAGTGGTATCTCTGGGGATGGTTTCAGGGCCAACTTTCTGTTTTGTAAAAGGCAGCGAAGGCAAATCAGGGAACACGTTCTCTACGTCTAGTTATTTTGCTCCATTTAGCTGCAAAGCATGGCAGTAAAACACCACTGAGCAAGTGCAGGCCAGCGGCGTCGGAAAGCCCCGCTCGCCCCAGGAGCCCGGCCATCAAGTGCAGACAGAGCGGGGCTCAGCTCCGGTCTGTGATCAGCTGAGGGACGGCCTCTGCTTTCCTAGCCAGAATGTCATACAGGCCCCCCTGGGGGCGCAGGGGTTAAAGTCTCAGCACCATCAACCTGTCGCCAGCCACTGCGGCATGAGCTCGATCCCTGGCCAGGGAGCTACCCACAGGGCGCAGCAGACCACTCTGTCTCCCTGCTGCTCCCCTCAGCAGTGTGTCTCTGCTCCCCACTCTGTCTCACCCCCGCACCTCTGGCCTGCACCCCAGCTCTTGTATAAATAAATAAATAAATAAAATCAATCTTTTAAAAAAATAAATAAATAATAAAATTTCTTACAAAGTGACACTTTAAGTTTCTCTCTCAGGGTTCATCTTATTCACCCCCCAGGACCCACAACTGACCTTGAAAACGTCCCTCTGAATAAACACAGGCAGAGGCCCCGCCCTTCTCACGGGTGCCCAGAGTCCCCGAACGAGCAGGCTGGCCTGGCCGACGCATCGGGCTGGAACGGCAGGGTTCCAGGCGTCGGCGGGCCGCGCCCACAGCCAGTCAGGGTCACCCAAGCTCATCGCCCGGGACTCGGAGCCCCTGGGGTCAGTATTTAAATCTGACAGTACCTAAGGAAGGGGCGATGCTTTGCGCAGCTGCCCCGGGCCGGGACGCGCCCATCTCTCGCCCTCACTGAGCAAGAAGGGACTTGCTCCTCGCACACCCCTTTCTCTTGTACTCCTGGTCCCCAGAGCTCGGTGTGACAGACGATAGTTCAGGAATCTCCCTGCGACTCAGGACTGAATGCACCCCGCCCCAGCATGACCACACAGCTAAGATTTGTTTGTTCTATGTCGATAAGAACTGCCTTGCAGGGTCTTGAATGCAAGTATTGACGGCGTTGGCATAACCTCCAGCTACCAGAACTATTTCCCACAGCTTGCCGGAAGCAGTGCGGCCGGGTCATCACCCAGGTGCTGTGTGCGTCTCCTCTTCGTAAATGCACGTGGGGGCACGGGTGACAGGAGCGCCCCGTTTCAGCTCACCCCTGAGAGTCTTCAGAGCTCGAGCCCCGATCTCCAGACCCCATTTTCTCCAGGTGGTCAGCCCTGCCCGTTGGCATCTTCTGACCCAGGCTGAATTGGTGAAGCCTCCCTCAGCGGCATGACCTTCAGTAATGCCCTCCTCGATGCCCTTGAATGCACGGGGGTGGCTGGGAGAGCAACGCCTTTCAAAGGCGGATGCAGTTATTCAGGCGCTGTTTTTAAGATATGGACATGTAAGTAATATGCAATAAAATGCAGATTTTAAGTGTTCAGTTTGATGAACCCTGACCATTGTAGACACCTCTGCCGTCATACCCCCAACAAGACACACATTATTTCCAGCCTTCTAGAAAGTTCCATCGTGCTCCTTTCCAGTCAACGCTGCCCCAACTCCAGCCTGGCCCTCATAATCACAATTTTATTTTTACTTTCATATTTTAGTTTTAACCGTATTTGTATTTCACACAAATGCAAGCGTGCCGTAGGCACTCTCTGGTGAGATTCACCATGTACATTTATGTACATGTGAGTTGTTTGCTCTTTTTTTATTGCTCTGTCTCCGTTTTATGGGTTTTGCACAATTGTTGATCTGTTTTTCTGTCAATGGACATATGGATTTTTTCGGTAGTGATATACTTCCTTCCACAAGTTTTTGTTGAAGTAGGTTTTCATTTTTCTTGGTAAATACCTTGGAGTGGAAATACATCGAGGGGGCATCACTGATGGTGCGAGGGACTCTCCATGAGGTCTGGTGGAGTGGGGCATGGAGCCCCATCTCCGGCTCATCTCAGCTCTGGCAATGGCTCCTGGGGCATCTGGTGCTGGGCGCCCGTCTGGGCTCTGGAAGGAGCAAAAGTCTCCTCACTTCTCTGCTCCTGGTGGGTGGTGGCTGGTGGCCAGCATGGTGGCTGGTGGCCAGCGTGGTCGCTGGGGCCAACTGCGGAACACCCATGCCTGGCCTCTCCTTGAGGACACGCGGCTTCTTCACAGCATGGTGGCTGGTTCCAAAAGAAAGCATCAAGGAGGACGAGGCGGCACTCTTTTGACCCACTCCAGAGTCACATGGTGTCACTGCCTCCATGCACCATTGTCTGAGGAGGGTGGGGGGCTAGGACTCAGAGCGGCCACTTGGCAGGTACTGCATATCACTAGGGAGCCATCTTAGGAACAGGACCTCCATCCTCAGGTGAGGAGCCATCTTAGGAACGGGGCCTCCAGCCTCAGGTGAGGAGCCATCTTAGGAACGGGGCCTCCAGCCTCAGGTGAGGAGCCATCTGAGGAAAGGGACCTCCAGCCCCAGGTGAGGAGCCATCTAAGGAACGGGACCTCCAGCCTCAGGTGAGGAGCCATCTTAGGAACGGGACCTCCAGCTTCAGGTGAGGAGCCATCTTAGGAACGGGACCTCCGGCCTCAGGTGAGGAGCCATCTTAGGAATGGGACCTCCAGCCCCAGGTGAGGAGCCATCTTAGGAATGGGACCTCCAGCTCCAGGTGAGGAGCCATCTTAGGAACAGGACCTCCATCCTCAGGTGAGGAGCCATCTGAGGAACGGGGCCTCCAGCCTCAGGTGAGGAGCCATCTGAGGAACGGGGCCTCCAGCCTCAGGTGAGGAGCCATCTGAGGAACGGGACCTCCAGCCTCAGGTGAGGAGCCATCTGAGGAACGGGGCCTCCAGCCTCAGGTGAGGAGCCATCTTAGGAACGGGACCTCCGGCCTCAGGTGAGGATCCATCTTAGGAACGGGACCTCCCCTCTCAGGCGAGTCTTGAGCTGCCTACAGCCCACGCACCATCTTGACTGCAGCTGGACTAGAGGACCCCCACCCACGAAGAGCAGACCCAGACGCCTGATCCTCAGAAACTCCGTGAAACAGAGAGTGCTTGTTATTTTGAGCTTCAAAATATCTGGAATAATTTGTGATACACCAACAGAGAATAAATACATTTCACAACACTCCAGTGAGCAAAATGTCACAGAGCTATGAAAAGCAATATTTATTAAGATTAGTTTATAACATGGAGATACAGTCACAGTATTAGCAACCCAAGCTGATTCAGTGTATGTAGAATTAACTGTTTCTTTAAAAAAATATAAACTTATACCAAGACAGGGAGAGGAAAGACACTGATTATTTAATATTGAGCGGGCAGATTATTTCCACAGTAACTACTTGTTCCTCATCTCTTAGTCTGGGATTGACCTGCTTCCTGAATGTGCAGTCATACGATCATCCTGCAACCAATGTTTAAGTCTCTGACCCCCGTGAGCAACGGCCAGGTAATGGAGCTGACATAACAGTGTCTATTCGCGAGGCTGGGGGGAAATAAATCACAAATATAAGCGCTTGGTTCTCAGATGGTAACAAGTACTTTTTGAAGTTAAATAACTTTCACTGTTCTCACAAGGTTTTTTAGAATATGTGTACAGGCTTTGTGAAATGCATTTGCATTCTCTTTATGGCTACTTAGTTCTCGTTAAAAGCATATCCTGTGCTATTCCCTTTTGTGAGCACACGTCTGGGCTGTGCTTCGCCCCTCCACTTGCAGGTGGAGCCTCTGAAGTAGCTGCAGAGGCTGAGACTGAGGTGGACACGCCTCGCTGCACTTTCACCAAATCCTGGATTTACGCGAGCAGCTGGGAAACCACTGAGGCAGCTGCCGTGGAGCTGGGCGGCCGTGGAAGGTGGCCGGGTCCAGCAGGGCCCTGCTGCAGCGCCCGGGAGAGTCCAGCAGCTGTCCGGCCGGTCCCGGGCGGGGGGACGTCGCTGCACAGAGTTGCGGCGGGCTGCGGGCTGTGTCTGTAGCCCTCGGAACCTTCCACCGTCCTTGTTGTGACTTTAAAGACTCTCTTCCATGGGGAAGGGCTCCCGTGTCCATTGATATTGTTGCATAAAAGGCCACTGTGTTACCCCCTGTTCATCAGAACTAGGAGAGCAAGAGCTCTTGGGTGTGTGGGCCACACTCCTAATTCTACAAATCCAGTTATTCTTAAAAATAAATTTTCTGTTATTCTTAAAAATCATTGCAAACAGAAAGCAAGTCTCATGAAATATGCATTATAGATACCCTCCCTCTTAAGTTTTCCTGGGGAAATTGAATTTTGGAAATGCAACTTCAGGAGCAGAAAGCTGGGCGAGCGGGCGCTGGCAGCGGCTGTGGATCGTGGTTCCTCCCACCGGCCTCGCAAGCCGCCGTGTCCACAGAGCGCTCGGGATCCACGCTCCGCGGTAATGAGGCCTGACAGAGCTGCCTCGTGTCCACCAGAGAATAGCAGAGTTCCAAGCAGATTCGCGTCAGGACTACGGATTTAAATTTATTCCTGCTTCATCCTTCTTCCTCTTTTTTAATGCTCTGAGTTCAAAAATGCCTTGTGCCGAAATCAAGAAGCTCTGTCTCGATAACTCCCTCGGGGTTTTCCATCCAGCGAGTCTGTCAAAAGCAAAAAATAAAAACTGATGCTGAGTTTGCCCGGTAGACGCCCCGTGCTGTGGCCTCCTCATCCTCCCCCTACTTATTAGCTCTTTCAAGCTTTTCTAGGTCAGTTACCATAAAAAATTGCTGTCCCAGGAATTTAAATTTTCTGCATAGAATGTGCTTACTCTCAACACCGGCGCCAAGATGACTCACTGTGTCAGCATCGTGCTGCCGCCTCCCCGTGGCCCAGCGGCCGCCTGTCCTGCCCAGCCAGCGGCCTGTCCTCTGAGAACCTGCGCGGCCAGTTCCGCCAGGACGTTCATTTGGTTTGTCCCACTTGACGTAAAAGGTACGAAACTGTGGATTTCGCTGGTGGTTTATGTCTTTCAAGATCAAATCTAGTTATGCCAACTTTTCGTACCTTCCGGTGCCTTCAAATGTTGCTCATTGTATTTGATGCAGCTTATTATAGTCACTAGCCGAAGAGTTCATCCCTAAGGAGAACTCCTGAGGAGGGATTGGCAAGCTTGTCTTCTTCCGAGAGCTCGAGTCATGGGATGCTCCCCCAACAGGGCCCATCAAAGGAACGCGGCTGTGCTCGTGGTCCAGTCACTACGTCTCCCAGAGCACTCCTAGGCACGCTCCGAGTCATTGCAGAACAGGGTGGTCCCCAGGGAAGGGGGTTCCGGGTTCCCTGCCCCCCCAGGAGGGGAGGGCTGAGCAGGGAGGAGGGGAGTGGCAGGAGCAGCTGGAGCGAGGACAGGGCAGGAAGGAAGGAGCGTGGGGAGCCGGGAGGAGGCCTGGAGGAGCGCGTGGAGCAGAGGCGCGGGAAGAAGCCGCGCTGGTCCTTGGGCCTGGACGGGTTGAAACAGACGCGGGTGAGCCCCGCGGGGAGGCTGGCAATGGCAGCTTTGATCTTGGTTTTGGTTTGGCTCCTTCCGTCCCCGTCGTGCCTGCCCGGTCGGCCGCTCTCCCACGGTCCCCGCCAGGAGGGGCCTTAGACGTGTGCAGGTTCCAGGGCTCAGTGGCCCTGCTCTGGGCCACCCCTGCTTGCCCCACTGTCGGCCCATGTTTTTAAGAACATGTCTTCGTGCGTTTTGTCCAGGTGTTATTTCCAGCTGTTTGCGGCGGGCGTCGTCTGTTTTCTCATCTTTAGAATTTTTTTTCTACTTAGCATTGTTTTTTCCTGCCCAAGGTATAATGCAGTAGCTAAGCTTCTGTTTAGGAAAACCTGCTTTTCTTATGTTCTTTACTAAAGACACCAGCGTTTCTCCAGCAAATCTGCCTCTGCTACACCGGCTTTCTCCGAACGCAGTGTCTGTATTTCTGGCCGCCCGTCCTTCTGCCCCTGAGCGGACATCCCTCTCTGTCACTATTGTTTTGTGGCACATCCTGATTGCTGAGTCTTCCTGGCTGTGGCAAGCTCTTTGTCCTCACTTAGTGAGCTCTTTTTTTAAATATCTTTTAAGAATGTTCATGCTTTTACCCGTGAAGTTATTATGTGTGGTCGTCACAGCTCCCCTTCAACAGCATGTCTGTTGTTTTGGAAATGGGATCTCTTAATAATTAAATTTTCTATTTGCTGATTGTTATTGGAATGCAATCCATTTTCATGTATTGATTTTCCATCTAGCAACCGTCTGAATCTTCTTATTAATTCCAATAATTTATTTCCAGGTTCTCCAGGGTTTCTCTGCATACAACCATATTGACTGTTCTAATCTTCAATATCTACTTTTTTATTCTTGCTTAATAATGTTGTCTTGGACACCCAGAAAAAAACAGAACCAGTAGACAGTGGTGCTCTGCTATCGTTCTTGACTTTAAAGAAAATCGTTTTGTCTTTTCACAATTAAATGTAGACTTTATTATAGTTTTTAGTAAATACTTTTTTATTATAATAAGGGAAATTTCTGCTCTTTGTAGTTTTTTTTTAAAGTTTTATTTTGGATGTGCATTGAATTTAGTTAAATGCATTTACTGCATGTCTTCGTTGATTATTTTAAATCTACATTTGAGTCACAATACCAGATTTATAATGTTATTGTCCTAGCATTCTTGGCATAAACCCACCTTGTTCGTAATGTATTATTTCTGAACAAACCACCTCAGGGGGCAGCGGGGTTCAAGAGCCGGAAGGTCAGCTGGGGTGATGGGCACCTCGTCTGCCCCCACGGAGCCATGCCACCCCCTCCCCCGCTTCCATCCCAGATGTGATGCAAAGCTGAAGACCAGAGTCCCCGGGTGCCCTTTGTACAGATTAGCCTGGGGGCTCATTGTGGGAGCCTTTTTTTTTTTTTTTAAAGAAAAGTTTTGCTGGAAATAGCTTAATTGCTTTATTTATGTTGCTTTATTATTATGGGGTGGGGGGATAGCGGAAATCTTGAAGGGGAGACAGGAGAGCCAGCAGCACAGTCACGGTACACGAGTCCCAGCGAGTTGTCAGCGTGTCGGGACGCTCTGCCCTCCGGGCCCTGCATGTCCATCCTCAGTTCTTCTCTAAACTCTGCCTCTTGGGAAGAGACTGGGGCTCAGAGCCAGCTTCTCAGCCAGAGACCAGGAGGAGAGGCCACGCGTGGAGTGAGGCAGGTGCGGGGGGGTCCCGCGAAGTGGGCAGGACGAGGGCTCAGCGCAACTGGAATTGAAGGCTCCTCCCGCGGGAGTCTGACCCAAAATGGCCCGCCTTGCTGGAGGACGGGCGTGGACGGAGCGGGTGAGGCTTCACGCACATACACACGTGCACGTGATTCTTCTAGAAACACTCGTGTGTGCGGCATCGGGCTGTCTGCCGCCAATGCCGCAGCGCCGAGGCTGCAGCTCGGGAACAGTTATGGGCAGAAGTCTCTTTTTGTTCCCAGTGTGTGCCAAGATTTCCACCCTGAGTATTAGGAAATGGAGAGATTTAACATATTGTCAAAATACGGAAAGATGTTCAAACCCCATGTTGGATTTGCTGCGGCAGCTGGTCCAGTAAGGAAGGCGGACCCGGGGGGGGGGGGGAGGCAGCGGGGAGCCTCACACTGCAGGGCGCCCCAGGATGGGCCCCAGATGCCTCCTTTTCTCTGAAGCCATCAGGCCACGGAGCCTGGAGGAAGCCGCACCGGCCATAGCCCCGCGGGCAGTTCCGGCCCGGACAGGCCACCGCGTTCCCAGGACCTGCTTGGAGAGGCCGGGGCTGGGGCTGTGGGGCTGAGGAGGCGTCAGGGCACATCCACTGCCTTTCATTTCCGCTCTTGCCAAACCACAGCCCCCCCTTGGAGTCCCCCAGACACCCGTGGGCCGCAGCTGGCCCTCTCCTCCGGCCTTCCCGGCTCCCGGGTCAGAGACGGCCGTTCCGCGCCAGCCAGGCTCAGCTGCAGGTGCGATGGGAACGCTGCAGCGCGACGTGGGGAGACGTGGCCGTTTTCCTGACACTAATTTGCTGACCACTGGCTGCTCTGCTACCACGCCCCGGCTCCCCCCACGCCCCCTGCGCCCCGGCTTCCCATCCGCGCCCCGGCTTCCCACCTGCGCTGGCGAGGCAGGGGGGCTGCGGTTTTCCCTTCTCGCCGTGTCCCTTTAGGGTTTGGTATCCAGTTTCGGGGGAGCCTCATAAGTTGATTGGAAATTGTTTTCTCTTTGGAGGGTTTCCATGCAAAGTTGACATCCGTACTCTTCAAATGTTCTCAGAATAGACTGATGACTATTCTGGAAGAAACCTGGACCTAGACTTCTTTCAGAAAAGGTTTTCATTGTGGTTGAATGATAGACTATCCTCGTCTTTGTTTCTTCTTGTCGAACTTCAGTAAGTGAGCGTCTTACATTTGGAACAACAGATTGGGAAAGGCGTACTGAATGGACAACGGCATCGTCCTGACTATTTCGGTCTTTGAACTTGGGGACGTTAAGTTTTCTCTCCTGTCCTGGCGGGAGCCCTTGATTGTGTTTATTCAAAGCCGGGCTGGCCTTCGAGGACACCCATCTGCTCTGCTCTCGGTCCTCGGTCCCCCACCACTGACGCTTGGCCGGTGGAGGGGAATCGCCGGGACGTGCTCCTGGACAGGTGCCGAACTCCTCTTCGGTGCCCCCGGCCCGCGGGCTGCCGCGCTCTGCTAACCCGGCACCTCCCGTTCTTCCCTGTCGCCGGCTTCTCTGCCCCCGGGTTGCCCACCAGGCCCCCTCCTGAGCAGGGGATGCCGGGAGGGGCTGGAGATGGGGCTGCTCTGTGCCTCCCTCTCCCTCTGATCTCTCTTCTAAGGTCCTCAAGGTCTCAGAACGCCCCCATACCTGTTACGAGACTCAAGTACCCCAGTTTATCAGCCACGCAGCGGCTCTCACCCCAGAGCAGCGGGCCGTGGGGCAGCTCGCACCTCGGCCTCGCCCGCTGGCCGCTCTGGGCTGGCGTGGACTGGGAAGAAAGTCCCGGTGACGGTGAGACAGTAACCGTGAGGGCCCCCCAGGAGGCCGGGCAGCTCTGCGAGGGCTGCTCCTGCGAACAAGCCTAAAGGAGCAGTGAGTCCCCGACATTGAAAATGCAATTATCCTTGACAAGGGCTCCTGGTTCTCGGTTGTTCTGACCCCCAGACACGCTGCCGTCCTCTCCGCAGGCTGCAGCACGCTGGCCTGAGCTCGCCTCCGCGTGAGGAGGTGAGTGACCCGTGTCCACGGCTGGCTCCTTCGGTCCTTGGTCACTGGGGATGAAAAGATGGAGCTGCCTGCAGGCAGCGGCTTCGCCTAGTTGTTTCACACTCAAGCCTCTGCAGGTGGTTTACCCTGTTGGCTGCTAGGCCAGAAAGGGGTCGTGTTTGCAGAACATTTCTGGTATGTTCACAATAATGGGTTTGGTTACTCTGCCACCGAGGAGTTCAGGGTGAACTAAATTTGTTCTTTATTTGTTTCAATAAACACATTTCATGGAGTCTACGAATAGGTAAAGGTCAGGCGCACACGGAATACAGTCGGGAGGCAACAATGAAAGGTTATTTTCATCCAGAAAATTCTGATTTGGAGCTGGAGACGGGGTTAGGAAGCATCTGTGTCAAGCAGGGGAGTTTTTTCCCTAGTTGGAGTCTGGAACGGCTAATGAGCTGAAGAGTGTCTCCATCATTATGAGAGCCAGAACTAGGGACACACAGCGCGACCGCATTGCCCGCGTCCCCGTCACGTCTTGGGGTCACATGGCAGCAGGTCACACGGGACGTGCATGCCAGGAGCTCCAGGGTGCACCTGTGTGGAGAGGTGCACGAGCAGACCTGAGGAATCTGCACACAGAACATTTGGGGACAGATGCCTGAGTGCAAGCAGGTGCACCTGGTCGTGCTCCCAGGGGGTCTCCATGTGCTGTGAGCGTGCAGGGACGGGATCTCTGTGCGCAGAAGTGCAGTCGTGTGTGCATGGTGACATAGGTGCCTGCATGATGTAAATATGGACGTGTGCACACGTGTGCATACGTGAACACTTATAGATACACATGCTGTGCGTCAGGGGACAGCTGGACATGCCGCTGTGAGGACAGAGACATTCCTGGGCTCCAGCCCCAAACCACAGCCAGGATGTCTCGTGTCAGGAAATGTAAACCGAATTCAAAAAGCCCAAGGGCTGTGGCGGTGGAGAAGTCAAGTGTGTGCCTCCTGCCTTTTAATTCCACCCTCCAACCCCATGAGGCAGGGGCCGAAATTCCTGGCAGGAAATGAATTATGCAGAAGTCACGGAGGTCCATTTACAGATGGCGTCTGTTGCGCTTGCAATTTGCATTTGGAAATTGCCTGGGACTGGAGTTCTGCGGCGAGGCGCGATCGATGGTTTGCTGGGCTGGTCTGTCGCGCAGGCTGTGGTTCTGGGGGTGGGTCCATTTGCCCTTCCTTCTGCAGGGACACCGATGCCTGAGGTGCTGGCGCCTCCCGTGTCGCAGGTGGGAAGGTGAGGAGGGTTTAGTGATGGGAATGGGGCTGGAAGGTGACAAACCGCTCCGGGGCTCCAGGTAAGGACGAGGCAGACTCCAGAGTCCGTGGTGACCAGGCGCTGCCGAAGAAGAGGGGCCGGGACACCTCGGACCTGCGTCTGACCGAGACCATCATTAATCGTGTCCTCAGGGAGAGAAAACTAGATCCCACGTATTCAAAATTTATGTAGCTCAGGTCCACACAACTCCTATTCCCTTTACTACAGATTTAAAATTGGATTCCAAAGGGATACATTGAAGAGCAGTATCTTTTACAGCAAAATCTTCCCAAGAACTCTCATTGTTATGTTTTGCATTTGTGTCATCACTGGCAGTTCCTCCCTGACTTTCACATCTGAGGATCTTACTGAAAATCTCTTCTGATTGGCGCCGTCTCCAGCCGTGGGGAAGGGAAGGGGAGGCCGCCGCGCAGGCAGCGGGCGGCGAGCGCACGGACAGGAGAGCTAGGTCAAGTTCTCGGCAGGGCTTGACCTGCACCACTGCGTGCACACGGAGCCGGGGACCGGCCGGCCCAGGGGACTGCCTCGCCCGAAGGCTCTGAACACGGCCCCCCGGCCGTCTGTCCCCCTGCACACGTCGCTCCTCAGGCTCCTGCTCCCCGCCCCCAGTCCTGCCCACCGATTCGTGGCTGGGGCCTGGAAAGGTAAAGAAAGTGCAAAAATGGAACAGCAATGCCGTGGAGATTTAAGAGAAAGGCCCCTCTGTTCCTGCACCTCCTCTCCTCTCTAAGACTCAGTGTCCCACTGCCCTGGTCAGTTTCTCTTCCCAGGGACCTGGCATTCAGCCGGGCCGTGGCGCTGGGAAGACCCCCAGTGGGCCACGGATGCCCTTGTTACTGGCCCAAGGGCAGCCACCCTGCCCTCACCAGCGGGTTCTCTGCTGAGTGGGTTCTGCGCGCCGCTTCTTTCTTTTTGGTGGTCTCTGCTCCTGCCTCTCCCTTCACTTGAGGACATGCTCTGCTCTGCTCGTCGAGTCCACCGTACCTTGGTTTCCCCTTGAGGTCGCCTTCTTATTTCAAATGTTAGACAACAAGAAATTGAAGGACTCCAGATTGCAAAAGGAAAAGTGAAATGATCATCATTTTCAGAGAATATGATTACATATACATAAATATATATAACCCCCTAAATATACCACCAAGAATACTGTAGAAACAGCAGATGAATGCAGAAAAGGGGCAGGATACTATATTAATACACAAACACCTGCTGCATTCCTAGATGCAAATAAGTGAGCAGAAAGAAAAACTAATAAAACAATCCTATTTATAATTGCATCAAAAAAGAATTAAATACTTAGGAATAAATTTAGCAAAGGAGGTAGAAGATCTATACAGTGAAAACTGCATGATACTGTGAAAAGATACAGAACAAGACACAGGGATGCAAGGGATGAAAGAGCCCCTTGTTCATGGAGGGGGAGAGTTTACAGTCACCTCACCTGTCCCAGCCAGGGTCCTAGTCAAAATATTTCACAACTGGCAGTGCATGAAAACTGAACAGTCAGACAGACGCTGGTCTTGGGCAGGGCAGGGGCATGGAGGCGCCAGCCTGAGCGGGAAGTTAACCCGTCTGGGCGGGGCGTTCACATGGGGAGGGGCTGGATGCCCGGTGCACCCAAGGGCTGACGCCAGAGGGGGACACCCCCTGTCCCTGAATGTCTCGATGCCTTGACCCTCGGCATAGCCGGGTGTGTGCGTGCGCTGTGCCTAACCCCTCCGCCCTGGCACCGCGCCTCTTCCAGCGCAGGCAGCCTTGATGGGCCTTCCCGCTGCACCCGGCGCGTGATCTTCCTCGGCCTCCGTTTAAACCCCACTCTCAGCAGAGCACCGGCTGCTTCTCCTCCCGCACACAGACGAGCCCTCCTTGCTCGTGCTGCTCGGGCAGGGCCTCCCCTTTGCTGTCCTTCTTATAATGTGTGTCTGTCTTAAGTGCATTTTTATTTCCTGTCTCTCGCCAGGCCGTGATTGGATGGGGCCAGGGTACTTGCGCTTAATGGATGAGCTTGATTTATGGAACTACCCGACACGCATCACATTTTCAGAACAGAAGCTAAACATAGAGGTAGCTGCAGCCTCTCAGGCAGGCCGTGAGCTCGGGCGTACGTGAGCAGAGCCCCCCAAGCGGTGACTCATCCGGGCTGGTCCCGATTGTGACCTTGAAATGACCTCCTGGACACCTCCACGTCTCCAAACAGTACAAACGTCTTCACTCCCTGCCACACAGAACCGATGGGGCGTTCGGGGGGGGGGGGGTGGGGGTGGGGGGCTGTCAAGGTGATTTGTAACATGCAAAGGGAGCCTGGTTCCGGCATCATCACTCAAGTGTATTGAGAAACGGGGGTGGGCGCGGATGGGAGGGCACCCCCGAGGGGCTCGGCACAGGCGAAGCAGGCGGCGGGAGGCCAGGGGCTGGGCAGCCTTGGGTCCCTTCCTGCCCGCAAGTCTACTGCACGCGTTACACATCGCACACGCCATCCGGAGTGTGTGACTGGAGGATGCGTGTAAGTGTATGTTGTCTGTGTCCTCAACATAGGTGATATGTGATATCAACTACAGTACGTATATTGTAAAATATGATCACTAGTATATCAATAATAAAACATTAATAAAATATTAACATACTAAATAACACTATAAATTATGTAACAATATATTATCCATTATATATGATAAATGATGTTGATGTTATGTTACATGATTTGATTTATTTATAGAAATAATAAGTATAAATGATAAATTATACTAACAATATATAAATATACTCATATACACATGCTATATAAACTATACGTAAGTGGCTATTTTACTGATGACGTATTTATGACATGATTATATATAAAACAGGTGTGATGGTGCTTCGTGGTCAAGTTGGCACGTGGTCAGGCGTGACTGTGGCGTGGCTGCCCAGGATCTGGCCTGAGATCCAGTGGACCGGGAGCCCGGCAGGCCGCCTTCCCTCACTGGCCAGCTGAGGCTGGACGGGACAGCAGGAGAGACCCCAGCAGGGCCTGCCCCACCACGCACGGCCCCTGGTCTCAGGTGGGTGGACCCCGGACTCCCCTGAACCCACGTGACCCAGCCCCCCACCCGCCGATCTTGGACACCCGTCCCCGTCCCGCGTGGGCGTCTCTGCAGACAACGCCTGGCGTGTCCGCCCCCGGGGCAGCTGGAGGCGGCCGGGGTGGCCCCTGCGGTGGACAGCCCGCGGGCGGCCGGGGCTCGGCGGGGCGAGGTGCTGACCCGTCCCCCCTGCCTCGCGCGCCCCCCGGGCTCCGGAGGGCACGAGCCCCGCGCACCCGCGGCACGAGGGGTTGAACGTGGCCCCCACACGCGCCCCCCAGCCCTTCTCTCCACGGAGCCGACCCTGGGGGCGCGGGGGCAAGCCGGGGTCCCGCGAGGTTCTCAGGTGAGGCCTCAGGTGAGCCCCAGGAAGGCAGTCGGGCAGCGCTCCCTGGTGGCCCGTGGGGAGGCGTCCCCGTCTCCTGGGAAACCACCCCACACCTGTTCCCCGTGCCGAGATGGGGGGCGGGGAGGGGGGACTCTGCCCTGGTTCAAACCTCCACAAGCGCCTGCCGGGGCCCAGCAGCCTCCCCCGCCTCAGGCGCCCGCAGCGCTCACACCTGGACTAGCCGCCAGCACCTGCCTCGGAGCTGGGGGGCGTGGAGCGCCCTGCGGGGCGAGTAAGTGGGGTCGGGCTTCCCTGCCCTCCGCCATGAGGACGATGATGGACCCTGCGGTCCTGAGTCACGCCTGATGGCGGCCCCTGGGGGGGTGTGGGCCTGTGTAGATGGGGTTCACCCGGGCTAAGGCTGGGCCTATAAGGGCGGCGTCACGGGGACGCCAGCAGAACCACGAGAAGAGGGGAGAACCGCGAGAGGAGCAGAGAGAAGGCCGGGGAGCCCACACAGAGTGAAGGCTTGCTGGGGGCTGGGAGCCTGCCAGCCCCCCGACCCCCCGGCCCCCCGCCTGCCGTGTGCCTGGTCAATCCCCATAAAAGCCTGAAACGCCATCGCGGGCTCCAGGACTCTCCTTCCCCGTCTGCTCAGGCCACAGGGATCCTGCTCTGGCGCTTCCTGCCCCTCCACACCCTCTGCAGGGGACGGCTGGGCCCAGACGAAGGCTTTTCAGTCAAGTCCCGACCCAGCCTGGAGGAACGGCCGTGGTCCCCCAGCAGCACGCAGGCCGCAGCCTGGTCACTGCGGGCTCGGCTCCGGCTCGAGGCTGGGGGGGTCGCCGGCTCCCTGGGCACCCACTGGAGCCCCCGACCGCCTCACAAAGCCTCGCACAGAGGCCACCAGGTGCTGTCTGGGAGCCCCGGGGAGCCTCAGCGTCTCCAGGAGCCGTGGACACCGGGGATCCACGGGACGGGGAGGTTGCTCCCCATGCAGAGAATTTTGTGGGGTGACTCTGACAGACCTAGTCATTTACCCCAACAACGTCTCCTCGGCCGCCTTTCTCTCGGCCGCCTGTCGGCTGTTGTCTGGTGGGTGAGCGTCCGGGACTCGCGGTCGCCCTGCGGTTCTGCCCCCGCCTGTTCCACGCGCGCCCCCGTGCCCCACGCGTGCAGACGCCTGCCCAGCCCGAGGACGGGCAGTTCTGGGAGAGGTGGAGCGACTGAGACGCCAAACTGGCTCGGTCCCCAAACTTTCCCAGGAGTCTAAAGAGCTTTTGGCAAATCGGAAGCATCCGTCCTTCTGTGGCTCGGTTGAAACGGGTTATTACTTATTAAATTTACTTTGCGTACAAGTGTAGTCTTCTGTGAAATAAACGGCTATTTAACTTAAAATCTTCATCTTCCCCATGTCTATGGTCCTTGAACAAGTTTCTTTCAAGTTTCCACTTGGAAAGGAGCACCCCGAGAGTCCTTCCACGTCATCAGCACACTGGGGTCCCTGGAAACGCTTGGACAGGCGTCCTTGAGAACCCCCTGGCGGCCACCTTGTCTCCACCTCACAGACAGTGCAGCGGCTTCTCCAGGGTGGGGGGCTGGCCCAAGAAGCAGGTGCGAAGCCAGGGTCCGGGGTTCCACGCCTGTCGCGGCCCCTGGAGGACCCGTGTCTGCTTCCTTGCTGCTTTTCTGTCAAATCACACTAGTTTTTTGTTCCTGAGGCATTTTAAAGCATTTCCCTAAAGTTCCATTAAATAAAAAGAATCACAGACAAACACTGCAGGCTCCACCAACACCCCGCAAGAACCGGCTCTCCCCGCGAGGCCCACCCCACCTCGCGGCGTCAGCCTCCACACTGGAGGCTTCCGCATTTCACGAGAAACCATGGTCGTTTGCGACGTAAAGGCCATGCATCTCTTCTTACAGATTTATTTCTAAACATTTTATATTTTTACTCCTATAAACAGAAATCCCTGTGAGTGATGCCTTCGGGTCCCTGCTGCGCGGAGGAACAGAAATGATCCCGGCATGCACTGATGCAGGCCTTGCCCAGCCATGACACTTTTATTAGGTCTAAAGTTTCCTGCAACAATATTTAAACTGCCAAGGATAATATTTATCATGATGCTTTTTTTTCACTCATGTTTTCATCTTATTCTTGCTTCTTGCAGTCAAAGAACTGCAAGCCCCCAAATAAAGCCCCCCCCAATAGCCCCGGACTCACCCCAGTGGCCTGTGCCTGTGTCATGGCCCGAGGTCAGGGCCGGGGCTCCACTCAGGAGCTGCCGCTGCGGGAGGGGAGCTCTGGGGTCCCGGCCACGAAGCCTGGAAGCTCCCGGTCACCGGGAGGTGACACGGCTCTGGGCCTGGATCCCCCACAAGCTCGCCCATGCTGTGTGTCCTGGTGGGGAGAGGCGCTCAGTGAGGTACGGGCAGCCTCGTGAAACTGTCAGCACCCATCGCTCTCAGGGTGACATGTGGGGTGGCTCTCCCTGCGCGGGGGCCCCTTGAGCCATCATGAACACATCACGCTGAGTCAGAACATGAACACGATGGCCGCGGCGGTGACAGCAGGATGGCCGCTCGCCCCAGCACAGAGCGGAAAACACGGGGCTTCCGTCATCAGGGAGCTTTGCCTGGCTCTGGAGGAGGGAGCAAGCAGAGTGGAGCCGCCTCATGGGCAAAGGGACCCCAGAGGGCCAGCTCAGGGCCCCCCTCCCAACACCATCACATCGGGGTAGGCGTCAACATGTGAATGTGGGGGCCAGGGGCACAGACTGTCTACACCACGCCCTCACCTCTCCTCCCTGGGGCGAGGCGCCCCTTCATCAGGGAAAATGTCTTCAGGCCAATCCTGGGGGGCTGGAGGAAGCGATGCGGGGAATTCCATCTGCAGGTCACATTCACTTCTGTCCCCCCACCTCCCCAGGCCGATCGCGGGAAGCCCACGTGTGTTGTTGCTGTTGCCGTTATTGCTATCATTGGGCTCCCTGCGATCCGCCTGCACTTCCGGGGATTTTCCATCTCTGCTCAGTGAGACTGTTCGGCCTCAACAGCCCAGAGGACAAAACAACACATGCATCACGGGCCCGTCACGCGCAAGCCTTCGTCTGGCCAGGCTGCTCACCGTCGCCCCTGCAGATCCTCGAGTCTCCTCGCTGGATTCAGCCCTGCGTCCGCAGGCCGGCCGTGCTTCCTGGACGGACGCTCCATCCTCAGAGCCGCGCCTGAGCCGGCCAGCGGTGCTGCTGGGCCCCGGGCGTGGAGCCGCCGGCAGAGCCGGTGAACCCAGCCCGGCCCCTCTGCTGGGGCCACTTGAGTCACGGCTTTCCCTTGAAGGTGCGTGCGCCACGCACTGAACAGATCCCGGGCAGCAGGGGCACTAACACTGGCCAAGGACACGCCCAAACAGTTTACCAGTCACTGTGTGAGTTCTTCACCCGCGCACAGTTGCCAAACTGCTCAGGTTCAGAGAACAACGGGATTTATTTAACAAGCCAGGGAAAACAAAGAGTCACTGAAGCCACAAATGGCCGTTTACCTCACCCCAAAGCAGTGCCCTGTGTGTTTTTTTTTTTTTAATTTTTTAAAAAGATGTATTTATTTATACAAGAGCTGGGGTACAGATCTGAGGTGCAGGAGGGTGAGAGGATCCACCAGAGACAGAGTGGGGGGCAGAACAGGCAGACTGACGAAACACACTGCTGAGGGGAGCAGCAGGGAGACAGGAGAGGTCTGCGCACCATGTGGGTTGCTCCCTCCTGCAGAGGCTGCGGACAGCTTCACAGCACAGTGCTCAACCCACTATGCCACCGGGAGGCCCAGTGTCCAGTGTTTTAAAGTCCTAAACACAAAGGCCCCCAAGATGGCGTCTTCCTGCCATTATGGACCTGGCCTCTTAAAACCCCCCTTGAAACCGCCACCGGACAGCGCTGAGTGCACCTGGGCCCTGGGGCCTCAGCAGTCGGCGGCAGGGGGAGAGTCTGACCCGCGTCAGTTCTATGCCGGGAGCAGCTCGCAAGAGGTAAGAGAGGTCCCGGGTCGAAATCCTCCCCAAACCCCACCCCACCCATGAGACTGTTCTCTAGAATGCCCACCACCAGAGATTTCCTTCCTCGAGAGTGATGCCTTTGGTTGCATGATTAATGGGTAGACCCCGGGCATAATTTCCTCACGCCACGCTCTCCGACAGCAGGGCCACCGCTGGAGACAGGACGGGAGGGACAGGGTCCTTCATGAGAGCCCATGCCCCGGGGCTCCGATCTCCCACCAGAGTTGCAGGTCAGCATAGACAACCCTTCCCAGGCACCTTCATCTTATGGATCCACAGCACACCGCCCCCGCCTTTCCATTCCAGCCTAAACAAATGGGACATCAGCCCAAAAGCTTCCGCCCAGTGCAGGAAACTTTGCTTAGCCTGAGAAGACACCCACGGAGGGGGAGAGATACCCGCGCATCGTGCATCCCACAGGCTGGGGTCCAAGAGCTACAAAGAGCTCACACAACGCATCAAAGGAAAACAACCACAGACACTGCTCCAAAGAAGACGTGCTAAGGCCACCGGGCGCGGGAAGACCACGTGCACCACCCGCTATCACCAGGGACGTGCGGCCCAAACCACAGTGAGATGCCACGTCCCACCGCGAGAACCACCAGGGCCGAGAGCCCAGAGCGGGGTGCGGGGTAGGGGGAGCCTCGCCTGCCTGCCTAGGGTGGCTGGAGCCGGCCCCCCACGGACACAGAGTGACGTGTCTCAGAATGTTAAGGTTCCGTCTACACGAAGCCGGGCAGTTCCGCTCCTGGAGTCAACCCAGAGGACGCACAGACACCATCAGAAGGAGGACCTGCCCCCGGGCCACTGCAGCACGACCGCGGCCCCAAGCTGGGAAAACCCCGCAAGGGACAGGGGAGCAGATGAAGCGTGGTTCACGCACAGGGTGGGACCCGGCTGGGCTGTGAACAAGGGAGACTCGTGCTGTTTGCCACGGTGCGGGTGAGGCTGAGGACGCGAGTGAGAGGAGCCGGGAGAGAGAGCGCGGGTGAGCTCGCTCGGGACGTGGAGAGCAACACAAAGGGGCAGACGGAACAGAACCGAGGCTCGCCCTAGACATCTGACTGCGGCGCTGAGGCCCCCGGGACAGGGGCGTTGATGAAAACAGAACCAGGGAAGGCCGACCCCGGGGAGGCCCCTCGGCGGCTGGTGGCCCCTCTGGGAGCCCCGGGACAGGGGCCGTTCCGGGACTGCCGGCAGGTGACACCTGCCGCGGCCGAGAGCCTCGGGGCCCCGGGGCCCTGCCTCGAAGCCCCATCTACAGGCTCTGCCCACACGGAGCACCAGTCGGAATGTGGCATTTTTGAAAAATCCCCAGCCGGGCACAGATCAGCGCTGGAGGCGAAGGGCCGTGACGAAACACAGAGACGAGCAACCCGGGGGACGGGAGCTCGGGGGAGACCGGCGAGGCCAGCCAGGGGGAGCAGGAATCTCAGAATAAAACCCACTGGAATGAGAAGCTTCTGCGGGCCGAGAGGTGGCAAACATAAGTCACCCGCCGCGCCCTACAGCCAGGGGGTGTCAGGGGCTGAAACGGTCTCTTGGAGATTAAAAATATTATGGTAGAAATTTAAAAAAATGCAGTAAGTCTGCTGGAAAATGAAACGGGCTAAGTCACCCGGACAGGTAGATGCAGAGGCAGAGAAATGAACGACAGAAGAGGCCGGCAAGAGGACGAGAAGACGCTCCAGAGCAGACCCGGGACACGCCAGGCGCTGCAGCAGGAGCCGAGGGGAGCGAGGGGAGCCGAGGGGAGCCAAGGGGAGCCGAGGGGGGCTGCCAGGGAAGTCCGGCTCCAGCGGGAAGGTGCCCTGGCAGATTCCAGAAACGTGGGGAGACCCCGGGGTCTGCGGGGCAGGACAGCAGGTGCGGCGAGGACCGGAGCATGTCGGATCCCACAGCAGCGCGAGGCCCTGACAGCAGCGCCTGCCGCTCCTCCCTCTGCTCGGCACCCGCCACCCCCTGTGTGGACACACGCGAGGTTCCCCGGGTGGCGAGGTTCCCCGCGCGGGAAGGAAGGTTTTCACCTTGAATTGTTCTTAGAATGGAGCCGAGCAGACAGTCCACCCACGCTCGGGACTGAATCTCAACAAAACAAGGGCGAGGTCGCTGAATTCAGGACACAGAGGGCGCGGGCCCAGGGTCGCCCCATGTACCGGGAGAGCAGCCCCCGCGGAAGGTTCCAGAAGCCACAGATCAAGGGAGAGGAAACAGGGAGGAGGTGGACAGTCTCTGGGTGCTGAGTGTGCGGGACAGTCTCCTGGGGTGGGGTGGGGTGGGGTGGGGTGGGGGGGTGTTAGGGATTAAATCACGGAAGACAAAGTAACAACAAACATGCAGGAGTCCGGGTGCCCTCGGCTGGCAGTGGGGTTCACCCCAGTAAAGCTCCTGAAGTTGGGACACCCGGTGGCCCTGCCCGCTGGACACGCTGAGCGCGCACAGGCCCAGAGCTGGGGGGACGGCCGGAGCTGGGGGTCACCCCGGAGCTGGGGGGTCACCCCGGAGCTGGGGGGACACCCCGGAATGGGGGGGACGGCCCGGAGCTGGGGGGACGGCCTGGAGCGGGGGCGACGCCGGAAGGGGGGCGCCAGACGGCTTCACTCCCGGGCGCGACGGGAAGAAACTAAACACAGGCGCGCGCGACGGAGCAAAACACACCCCGGGATTCCGGCTGCAGAGCTGGGGCGCCGGGCCTGCGAGCTGGAGGGGGGGAAGGGGGCGCGGAGCCGGGAGGGCCTGTGGAGGACGAGGGGTGCGGGAGGAGGGCGGGGGGGCGTGAGGGGCCCCCTCCGAGGAAGGGGGCGCAGCCGGACACCCCCAGCGCCCCAACCCACGCGCCGGTGACAAACGCGTCCTGCTCTCGGCGCGGCTCTGCACCCCTGGCGAGGCCGGGGTCCCCTGGGGGTCCCCTGACACCTGCCCGTGCCGGACGGGCGCCAGGGGACCCCCAGGGGACCCCCGGGGGACCCCGGCCTCGCCAGGCCCCGCGGCGCTGCAGTGACAGGAGGTGAGAAGGGGGAACCCGGGGACTCGAGCGGGGCAGGGAGGGCGCCCCCCTCTTCCCTCTGCGTCCCTCCTCCCCTCCCCCTCCAACCCCCTCCCCCTTCCCCAGCTCGTCCCCCTTCTCCCGCCCCTCTCCCCCCCCCCATCATGAAGCCCCCCGCCCTGGTGTCCTCTCTCGGGCTGGACGCCCGGCGGGCGCGGGGGGGCGGGGGGGGGCCGGGCGCGTGGGGCGGGGGGGGCGGGGGGGCGGGGTGTGTGTGCAGGGGGCGCCTGGAGCTTATCGCGTGGCCGAGGCGGGCGGGGCCGGCGGCTGCTCCAAGGCCGTGGCCTGACTGCTGCTCCCCGATAATGGGGGCCGACGCGGCCCTCGGGACCCCAAGTCCTGCAGACCCACAGTCTGAGCCGCAGCGAAGGGAAACACCTTGAAAAGGGGGGCCCGGCGGGGGACAGCGAGTCGGGGCTGCGTGGGCCGGGGTCCTGCGGGACGGAGGGGGCGCGTCCCTGTCCCGGGGGGAGGGAAGGGCCGGGGGGGGGGCGTCCCCCGGGGGTCCCGGAGGCGGACAGCGCCGCGCCTGCTCCCAGCGCCGGCTCCCGCGGCCGCAGGGGGTTGGGGCGGAGGGGCCCCTTCAGGCGCGGGGCTGCCTGGCGGCAAACAAGGGGTGCCCGGCTGCGCTTGCCCCCGCCGTACGCAGCCCGACTGGAGGCCAGCGCGCGCGTGCGCCCCAACCAGCAGCGCCTGCGCCCCCCAGCAGCGTCTGCGCCCCAACCAGCAGCGCCTGCGCCCCCAAGCAGCGCCTGCGCCCCAACCAGCAGCGCCTGCGCCCCCCCAGCAGCGCCTGCGGCCCCCCAGCAGCGCCTGCGCCTCCCAGCAGCGCCTGCGCCCCCCCAGCAGCGCCTGTGCCCCCCCAGCAGCGCCTGCGGCCCCCCAGCAGCGCCCGCGCCCCCACAGGCCCACCTCGGGCGGGAGGCGAACCTCCGCGCGCTCCCCACCCACGGGCGCCCGGGGCGCGCGCGGCTCCCGGCAGCCCGGGCTACAGATCCCGTCTGTTTCCCTCTCCAGATCACTTTGACGTTTTAATTATGTGTAAAGTTCAACCAAATAAATGACTATTGAATGCCGTGACAGGGTCTCCCTGCGCGCCGGGGCCCGGGGCCCGCTCGGCTGCAGCTCCGCGGGGGACCCCGAGGGGCGGCGGCGTCGGGGACACGAGCCTCAGGGTGCGCGGCCGCCGGGAGAGGCCCGTGGCCCAGCCCGCCCGCGGGGTCGGGGCGCAGGGACCGGGGCCGCCTGTCCGGGCCCCTCTGGGCCGAGCCGCCCCGGGGCTGAAGCCCGGCCTCGCCGGCTGTGGCCCCGCAGGCCTCGGAGGCCGCCGCCGGCCCGTCCTCACCGGCCGTTGGCCAGAGGCCTCCGTCCAGCCGCGGGGTCCTCCGGGGCCGCGGGCTCCGCCTGGCACGGAGAGGCGCGCAGGGGGAGCAGCGAGCTCAGCAGCGACCTGGCCTCTGCTGCCCGCCGCTGGGGGCCAGGCCCTTCGCCCGGTCCGGCGCGGCGCCGGGTGGGCTGCGCAGGCTGCGCCCGAGGGCCGGTGGGCAGCGGCCGCGTCGCCCCCTCGGAGGTGAAGACCCGGCCTGCGTGGGGGCGCTGGGAGGCGAGTCTCGGGGTTCTACCCCGCGGGGTAGCCGCTGGCAGACGGCGGGCACCGGTCCCGCGTGGCCGCTGGGGCCTCCCCGCACCTCCGCGCCGGGCAGCCTCTCGGGGCGCAGCCGCCTCTGGCAGCACCGGCGCCTCGGCAGGGCGGCTGTTTCATGACCACTTTCACCCTCTGCGCCGCCTCCTCATGACCAGCCTGCGCGCTTGCGGGGCCCCATGGAGAGGGGTCCGCAGGCCCAGGCTGGTCTCCCTGCCTCCTGCTGCTGTCGGGGCCTCCGTCCTGCGGCCCCCAAGTCCAGGCAGCCCTTGGGGCGAAGACGCACAACAGCTCACCGTGGGTGAAGCGCTGGGGCCTCCCCCCGGCTCCCCCTCTTTTTGACTGTCTCTCTGAAATTCTCTCACTGCAAATAGGGATTCTCTGTGAGAAGGATTTTACATTTCAAATTCCCCAAATGTCTTGGGCAATTCCGGCTTGCTGTAGGGATAAGGGTGGATTTACACAGAAGCCCTTTAAACAGGAATTAAGCTCATTTGCACAATTTAGACCCGCGGTTCTCTCCTGTGAACAGAGTTTAACTCCGCAAATATTGTTTTACTTCTTTGCTTCCCCTCCCTAAAGAATTATTCATCAAAATGAACTGGAAGCCATATCAAGAGATGCCCGGAGATATCTGGCTTTTGAAATAACCAGCGTGTGTTCAAAGAACATGGGCGGTTTTGCACCTCGGGGACTGCAGGAACCGGAGAACCAACACCCATGGTGAGACCCACGACCCGCTGCAGAGGTGCGCCGACAGGCACCTGCGGCTTCCAAACAGCAACAACCTCCAAAGCGGCAGTTCCTGGGGAAGCCCCCGCCCCCACACCTGGAAAAGCCTCAGGCTGTCCATGTGCCTCCAGCGCGCAGGGGAGAGGGCCGGGGTGCATCCACGAGCTTCCTGTGGCAGCGCGTCCTGCCGGTCAGGCAGTTGGTCTGGAGGAGCGGAGCGAGCATGGAGCGTGGGGTCCTGACTACAGACCCCGCACGGGCTGTGCCTTCCTTGATGAGCCGAGGTGTCTGACTGGCGCACCTGTCAGCAGGTGAGACAGGCGAGCCCTGAGTCCAGCCCAGGGATGTCTGGGGGGGTTCCTGGGATTCGCTGTCCCCGGGATCGCTGGCGGTGAGATTCCCGGGGCTGTGTTGGCCCCCGGCTGCAGGACCGCACCAGACCCCAGACAGGTGTGACAAGGCACGGGCCTTGGAGAGGCGGGCCCACGCCCCAGCCATCTTCAGAGTTGCCGGAGGACGGCCTGCCAGCTGCCCCAGAGACCAAGCCACCCGGCTTCCTCAGCTCTGGGCACTCGGCCCGGGACTACCTGCGCCGCTCACTGTGCTCCCAGAATCGCATCCTGTGCCTTTAAATTGTGCGGCTCAAGAGCCCCTGCGTCAGCTCGTGATTCTAGGAAGAAAACAGGTTCACAGAAGCCTGCAGGTGACAGACGTCTAAGTTGCCTGTCCTTACAAGGTGCTAGAGTTTGAAAACATTAGCCTTCCAGGTCTGCGGAGAAACACCACACTCGTGAGCACAGGTACTGCAGAGAACGTTTCAAGGGCAGAACCTTCTAGAGCGAGAACTTGCTGAACAGAAGGTGATTGCAGGTGAATGTTCTCTGCTTTCCAGAAAGCGGGGTGAGCTGCTGAGTACCCTGCGGTAGTTTCTCAAGACTTTTGTTTCTTTGGGGGTTAGAGAGGTTCCTTCCCTCGTGTGTTTTCTCTCCCGGTGTGGAATCTGGTCTCTGTGCCTGGAGCCTTACTCAGACGGACTTGATGGCCAGGCCTCCGACCAGCAGAGGATGGTGAGAAGCGCGAGGGCTCGGCGCGGCTGGGGCACCGGTGAGCAGGGGTCTCAGAATGGAAGTGACTGGTGGGAGACGCCGAGGACAGGGAGGAAGCGTCACAGGACAACGGACCGGCCGCTGCCTTGAGCTTGGGTGAAATGAGCTGCGTGAACACACGTCTTGTCCGAGGACAGTGGATGCCCTCGAGGGGAGGGGCCACTTTTCTCTAGTGTTTCTTTGTTCAGTGTCCTCCCGCCTTTGGAGACTTTGGAGGGGGTGGAGGCTGCTCGCTTATTCCTTGGAACTCTGCTCAGACGGTCCTGGGAGGTGCGGTCCTAGAAGGGCTGGCCGAGAGCTGGGTTGGGGCAGGGCGGCGACTTGCAAATCCCAACAACGGCAGCTGCTTGGGGGGCAACGCAGGGCCACGGCCCAGCTGCACAGGACAGGACAGGCCTGCCAGCCGCGCTGCACTCCTGTGGGGACTGCCTGCATGCTGGGCCTCTGTCCTGCAGTTTCCCAGGTTGTGGCTGCAAGCTAACCACACCTGCCATGAGGGCCACTGGTGGTTTCAGAGATGGAGCGGGTGGGGAGGCAGATCTGGCCAGAGCTGTCCAGAGGTGTCCTGGCTGCTCCAGCCTTTACACCCAGAGGGCACTGGGCACGTCCCCATTCTGCATCCTTAAGCCTTGATGTGCTAAACACGGTCTAAACAAGCCTCCTGTGCTGAGACACACAGGGTGCCTGCACCCCTGCCACCCCTTGAAATGCTGCCTGACCTCTCAGGCAGCAACTGGTTCCGGGTCCTCCCTCCTCGCGTGCCCCAGCGGAAGGCTTTTGGGTGTTCCCTTCCCTGCCTGCCAGTTGGAGTGCCAGCCCTGTATGCACCCCTCACTTTCAGCTCCTGGCACAGCCTGGACCCTCTAGTTGCAGGGCCGGGAGCACTCAGCTGCCACATCTGGCTCAGCCTGGATCCAGAAGGGCAGCACATGCTGTGGGTGCTCTCCAGCCTGGCCTGGAGCACCGGGGCTGCACCCACACAGCCTTGTAGTTCAGCCTCTCCCTGGTTCCCAAGGAAGGAGATACAGCCCCGTACTCTGGGGGGTCCGGGGTGGCTCACTCCATCTGGCCAGCTCCCCGGTGACAGCTGGTCGTCACCTCCGGATAGCTCCTGCTGTCCTTGGTCCTGGAAGCCAGAGTCCCCAGCCTCAGGTAGGTGCGGGGTCTGGCTGCTGTGGTTCCCACGCCCAGGGCCTTCAGCTCAGCTGAGTGGCTTCCTACAGCCAGACCGAAGAGCCAGCAGGAGCCCTGCCTTCGTCACATTGAAATGACAGTAGTTACCAAAGGGACCTATGCGGTCCCCATCATCATTTATATTTGGCAAAATGGCTTTCGGGTTTTCTCCTTAGCCCTGCCTCTGACGCCCGGGAGGGGTCCCCACAAACACAGGCTGTGCTCAGAGCCGCCCTCCCCCAGCCTGCCGCTCCTGCAGCCTGGAGGGCTGGGCCTCTCCTCTGGGCTGTGAAGATACCAGGAGAACCTGCCTGCCTTCCTGCAGGGGCAGCCCTCCTCGCAGCCCCCAGGCAGTGTCTGGGCTGGAAAAGAACACCCTTTCCAGGCCCGGGAGCTGTCCAGGGTCTGCTGTTTCAGATTGAGGGGAAGTCCAGGTTGAGCTGGGCGCTTTCCTCTTATGCTCGCAACCTGGAACGGTGGGGCTTTTCCATTTACCTCTAAGCAAGCACACTGCCGCCCACATACAAAATAAAATCCCTCCAACAACTACCTCCACAGCAGTGAGATCTGCAGAGCCTTATTCCCTAGAGACGAGAGAAGATTTTAAGATGCAAACAACATGATTATAATGAGTCATCTAGCATTTAAATGGCAAAAGCAAATTGCCCTCGGTCCTCCTTTGTTGTGCACGAATTGCCTTCTCCGTGGCAGTAAATTGTTCACTCGGCAAAAGATAAACATTTCATCATTATCACACACGAGGCCATGTAGAAAATGCTGCGACAAATGGCCTGAAATATGAACGATGCAGCTGTGGAAGAATTTGCCATTTTAGCTCCCCAAGTGTCAAAAATAAATGTAAATGTTGACAAGCTTTAAAACTTAGTCAAGCCAGAACAACAGATCTCAAAAAAATTAGGCCGGCTGTGCAAGGCCGGAAATCCACAGCGTGGGGTGTGTTCAAGGCGGCTTTGGAACGCTGTGTTTTGGGTGTGAATTGCAAAGTCATTCTCTCCAGTTGGGGAGAGAAGAGGTGCGGAGCGCGGGTGCGGAGCGCGGGTGCGGGCAGCGGGGTGCGGGCAGCGGGGGTGCAGGCGTGGGGGTGCAGGCAGTGGGGGTGCAGGCAGTGGGGGTGCGGGCAGTGCTGGTGTTGTGGCTGCAGAAGAGGGTATTTTTCTCACTAGTCTCAGCTCACGTGTGTGGAAGGCGGCCTGAGAGGCACTTGGGCTGCTGGAAGAGACTAGAAGATCATCTGAAAACAGACTTAAGATGCAAGTATCTCCGTTACTGGAGTCAGAAATGGAATGCAGTGCTTTTCCTGAAGTCTCACCAGAAGAATCAAAAGGCGGCGTTGAAAGCCAGAGGGGCTCACAGCTGTGCCTGCACTGGCTGTGGCCTAAACCACGCTGGGCACAATGGAGAAGAGACAGCATCATTGTAGGCCGTGAGCTGAGGCCTTTGACCAGGCGTGGGGCCACCGAGTTGCTTCGATTCCCTCCAGAGAGATAAAACACGTCCTCCCTGATATTTTCCAGGGTTTTTTAAATGTTAAAATAGGAGAAGCTGAATGGGAGTTATGGGGTGACAGCACATCTGTGGGGAGGTCACGGCCTTGGGAGGCCAGTGTCCAGCAGGGGGAGAAGGGAGGCCCGTCCACTCTAGCTCCACGCTTTTCTCACCAGGTCACTTCCAGACTTGGTCCTCCGGTTCTCCCCGGCTTTCCTGCATAGCTGCTCAGTTAGACTCGGGCCTCCCCCGAGCACCACGCTCTCTCACTCTCCCCTTATCTCCCCGCATCTCTTGAAAAGCACAATCAGGAAACCTGTGAACACTCCCCGGCTACGCCAGCGACTGCTCCGCATGGCGGGGCCGTTTGCAGTCCCCTGTCCTGCTGCAGAAAGCTCAGGACCCTCACTGTGGAGACGTGCATTTTTCTTTTAAATGAAAAAAAAAAGTAATATTTATGGGTAAGAAATGATGCACAATGCGAAATACGTCTTGGTGAGAAAGATGCTCTGTAAAAACATCCTCCACGACGGCCTCTGACGGCGCTGCAGCGCCGTGGACGCGGAGTCCTTGCTCCTGCGCGCACCGGTCACTCAGTAACCAGCGTGGCTCTCCCCTGCCTGAGAAGTCCTGTGTCTGCAGCACCCCACCACAGTCCATCAAACTATTTATCTTTGTTTTTACAGAACAGGTGTGAAGTCAAAAGGAAGAAAATAGCTGGGGTTTTAATGACGGGGAACACGTTACATAATTCCAGACGAAACTCGGAGGCGTTTTATCCTTATTTACAATTAGAGGTATTTCACCGCATGCATTCATGATAGAGTTTTAGGGCCGCTAACTGGGCTCATCCCGCTGTTAGCTCAGCCGCGGCAAATCCCGGGACGGCTTGTTAGTTGCCTGCCCCGCGGTGCCCGCGGCGGGCACCAGGTCGTTGGCTCTGCGCCCTCTATTTGGAGATTGTTCCTGTTGGTTGAGTAAAAATTATTTCTAAAACTGTCAGCTTAACGGATCAAACATTTGCATTTTAATAAATGCGGTTGGGAGAGCTGCCCGGCGAGTCTCCTGGGGCGCGGGCCCCGCTGCCGAGACCCCGGGAGCGCTGGTGGAATTCGCACGCGGGGCGAGGTGCACCCATGGGGGAGCTCGCGGGGCGCCCGCTCTCCAGCTGAGCAGTCCCAGCGCTTCCCGGCCTGGGCAGCTGTGGGCCCTCTTGCCAATATTTCGTGTGGCGATTCTCCCCAGAACACCGGAAAGTATTAGGAGAACCTGCAGTCGAGCCACTGCCGCACCGTGGGACCCTCCCAGCAGCAGCTAAGAGCGTTTGGGGGGCGCTGGGTCCGCTTTCCCAAGAATCCCACAGGCCCAGAGACTTCTGAATTGCAGACAAAATCCCCCAGATTCTGCCAAAGGTTTGTGCCAAAGGCATCATAATTACACGTCTCCGAGAACTTCCTGCCAGCAACGAATTAATGAGGTGAGATCACTCAGCCTCTCCGAAGTCTGTGAGATCAAAACAGAAACAGGAATAAAATGATGAGCGAGAGGCCTCGTTTTAGCAGAAAAAACAGCTTTCGGGCGTTGAAAGAAAGGCCGCAAGCTGCAGAGCGGGGTCTCCGGCCGAGAGAGGGGTTAGGGGGTGCGGGGGCACCCCTGTCCCCGCCGGGTTCCCGTGGGCTGTTCCCGTGGCCTCCCCTGGGCTGCCTCTGGCCACCTGGGTTGGTAGAAATTGAGGGACACATTGCAGCCTTCCCGGCTCCCCGTGCTGCTTCACGCAGTGCCAGCGGCGCCAGGCGCGGGCGGCCTCCTCCGGGGATGCAGGGGGACGGGCAGGGGCGGGGACGTCCCCAGCGCCCGGAGCCACGGGGCACGGGAGGCGGGACAAGCCCTTCATCTTGCCGAGCTTCTCTCCTCTTCTTCGGGACCGCAGAGGCCTCCTCCCGGGGCCCGTGACTGCTGGACTGGTAGAAGGTGAACGAGTTTCTAGAAAGAAGAAAACTGCAAAATCCTTTCATTCTGCAGTGGAGGGCCTCGCTGCCTTCAGCCGCACCGTGTGGCAGTCTCGTGGCTTGTCACACAGCCAGATGGACGCTGGGGCGGGCGGGTGGACGGGTGGACGGAGGGGATCAGAGAGGGCAGGAGGTGGGGGGGCGGCCAGGGAGGGGAGAGGCTGGGAGGGAAGCACTGATGGACGGACACGCAGACGGGCCTGGTCCTACTTCAAGGCGGGAGGTGGAGGGTAGGAGGCGCCCTCAGCCGCCCTCAGCCGCCCTCAGCCGCCTGCAGGCCGGGGCCAGCGCAGCGGGAGCGCTCCAGGCCTTGGGTCTGCGCCGGAGGCAGCGTGTCCTCTTTCAGAGCCGAGCTCCAGTGGAGCTTCTCGCTGGCAAAACCATTTCTTTGTGAAAAGGGAAAATCGTTTCTTACACAATTTCAAAGTAAATAAACCGCTTCTCAAATTCATCAAACTGTCCAATTGTATATTAATCATTAAAAAATCATGAAAGCCTGTCGAGTCTAAAAAGACAATTTAGTCTGTTTACCTGCCCCTGGGCAGGGCTTGGGGACACCAAGAGAGCACGCTGGCCCCCTGCCAGGGACTGGTTTTGGTCCAAGCAATTAATTTTTTTCTAATTAGTGGTGCTAGAATAGGAGCTGCTTCTCATCACTAACAAGGACAGTTGCTGTTGGGAAGCTCTGGCCTCGCCCTCGGCACGTGACGTCCCCCCGGGCAGCTCCTCGCTTCCCTCAGTGTCTCCAGGCGCCAGACCGAGGTGGGCGATGTCCCCATTAATGGCGCCACTGTGAGGAGAGGCCCCTCTGAGGGGCTCTCTTTTGGCGGCTGCATTTGGACACCTTTCCTGTCCTGTCAGGGTGGGGCCGGTCTTCTGGTCGATCCCAGCAGCCTCCAGGCTGGGGCAGGCCTTCTGGTGGACCCTGGCAACCTCCAGGTTGGTGCCAGGCTGGCCTTCTGGTGGACCCCAGCAGCCTTTAGACTGGGGCAGGTACTGGCCTTCTGGTCAACCCCAGCAGCCTCCATTCGGGCTGCTGCCGGCCTTCTGGTCACCCTGGCAGACTCCAGACAGGGGCTGCTGCCGGCCTTCTGTTTGACCCCGGCATCCTGCAGGCAGGCCTGGGGCATCCTTCTGTTCAACCACAGCACCCATCGGCTGGAGCTAGGGCCGGCCTTCTGAGGACCCTGGCAGCCCTCAGGCTGGAGCTGGGGCCGGCCTTCTGGCAACCTATGAAACCCTCCAGATGGGGTTTGGACTGGCCTACTTGTCAAATCTGGCAGCCTCCAGGCTGGGACTGGGCCTGGAGCCGGTCTTCCTGTCAACCCTAGCAGACTCCCGTCCAGGGCTGGTCCTGGGGCCAGCTTTCTGGTCGATCCCAACAGCCTCCAGGAAAGGGCTGGGGCTGGCCTTCTGGTCGACCTTGGCAGCCTCTGGGCTGGGCCTGGGGTCAACCTGCTGTTTGACCCAGGCAGCTTCCGGGCTAGGGCTGGGGCTGGCCTTCTGGTCAATCCCGGCAGCCTCAGGCTTGGGTATTCTTCTATTCCATCCCAGAAGCCTCCAGGCTGGAATTGGACCTGAGGTCAGTCTTCTAGCCAACTCTGGAAGCCTTCAGGGTGGGGCTGGGCCTTGGGCCAGACCTCTGCTTTCTGGGCTGTGTCTGACTCATTCCTGAAGAAATGGACACACCTGGCTCCATCACACTCCTCTTGCAAATGCAGCAAAACTTCAGCAATTCAAGCACGCAGGTATGAATCAGTTTACCTACGACACCTGCAGGTGTTGCATATGCCATGAGCACTCCTCTGATATATGTTTCAGGTGGAAACACTCTGCTTTGTTTCTCTTTAGAATCCCTACTACTTCCCTACAAACACTGAGAGGGACAGCAATTAAATGTTGCCCCAAAATAGCTTGGCAGGCAAATAACCAGATGGTTACCATTGCCCTGCACCCCTCAGCCTGCCAGCAACCTCTGCTGTTTCACAAGTTCTTTCTTTAGGGTGCTGGGGACGGCTCCCCTCCTGAGAGCTCACCAGGGCAGGTGGGAGGTGCCCCAAGGGGCCTGGAGAGCCACATCCGAGCTGTCTGTCCTAAGTGCTTTGTGGTGCCCAGGTGGCTCAGGGAGGCCACAGAGAGGTCACCATGGACCTGGAGCGCATCCTGGGGGGGTTACTCGTGGGAGGCAGAACTGCCTCCCGGGCAGATGCTGTGGTGTGTGAGGCTGAACTTCCCTCCAATCACCAGGAAAAAGGCTGGCATGGGGCAGAGGGACTGAGCCAGTAGGAGGGCAGGTGTGGAAATGGAAAATACGGCCTGCTGCCTCCTGCCATGGGGTTGGCAAGTTTAAGTTCATGGTCGGTGGCAGTCATTTGATACCAGTGTCTAGAGCTGAAGGCCACTGCTTCTACCCCCCAGGAATCCTGAACTCAATAGGAAGTTGTGTGTTTAAGCCTAAAAAGAAGTTGAAACCGCCCCAGGCCCTCCAGATGCTCAGCTTACCCTTCCAACTTTGTTTTCCTAAATAGAAGGATCATTTTCCTGAGATCATTCTCTTTTTAGAGTCGCCGTTCTTCTGTCTTGGGTAGAGGGCTGGTGACACTGGCACAGCGGCTTCGGTGTCGTCTCACCCTTGTGCAGCTGTTCTCACAAGTCTCCTGCAGGCCTGGGCGGGGGCTGCTTGCATGGGAGGGTCCCGTGTGCTCCAGGGCTGCGAGATGAAAGCAGAAGCTGGCCTGGCCGAGAGGGTATGTTACGGAATCGCTGCCGGTTCACCTCCAACACCAAGGAGAGCTGCAGAGCCGCCGCCTCTGGGCCTCTCCAGACCACAGTGGTGGCTTCGCTTCCCCTGTGAGTTGAAGAAGGAAGGAAGATGCGTATGTCTCACTGCCAGATGGGGCAGCCTGGGGAGGGCTGCGAATCCAGGCTGGACAAAGATTTGACGCTTGAAAGTCATGTCAAAACCAACTGAATCAACCTGTGGAAACTTGCAAGATGAGTTTTGATTCTTTAAGAATCAAAGTCCTGGTAGGGCCAGCAAGGCACGGCGCAGGGGCCCTGTGATCCGGGCAGACGGGTAGAGGAGCGTCCCGGAGCCCTCACTGGCTTTTCAGACTTTTATCGAGCTTTTTACACCATGTGTTGTGAGGCCCCCAGGCCCCCGCAAGCCTTCACTCTACCTGGGCTCTCTGGCGTCTCTCATGGTCTCTGCTTCTCATTCGCTGCTCTTCTGGTTTTGCTCTCGTTCTGCCGGCGGCCCCGTGAGGCCGCCCTTATAAGCCCAGCCTCTCAGCCCAGGTGCGCCCACCTATGCATGACCACACCCCCTCCAGGTGCCGCCATCAGGCTTGAATGTAAGACTCCAGGGGTTTATCGTTAATGCTAATTGTGGGAGAGCAGAAAATCCTGATAATTTTCGTTTACCCGACAGTCCTGTTTTTAGATTTATCAATCCCACTGCCAAAAATAGTGTATGGGAGGAACTGACGACTTTATTATGGTACATTTCCATCGCCCTTACTAATCTTGAGTTATCTGAGCCCAGTTCTCCGTGAATGTTTTCTGGTGTAAGCAAATGTATTGATATATAGAAAACGTCACCTCAGACGCAGGCAAAGCGGAGATTTCCCACTCTGCGAGACCATTAGCAACCATCAGCTGCTTGTAATTGTGAGTAGCCTAGTTGATAAAGAACATACTGGATCTGGCCTCCCTGGTGGTGCAGCGGGTTGAGCGCAGCGCTGTGAAGCTGTCCGCAGCCTCTGCAGTGCTGGTTCGATTCCTCAGCCAGCCAGAGAGATTCCCACATGGCGCGGCAGACTCTCCTGTCTTGCCCGCTGCTCCCCTCAGCAGTGCTTTCGGTCCTTCTGCCTGTTCTGCTCCCCGCTCTGTCTTTGGCGAGTCCTCTCATCCTCCCATGCCTCTGGCCTGTACCCCAGTTCTTGTATACATGAATAAATCTTTTTTTTTTTTAAAAGAACATATTTGATCGACCTGACATGAGACATTTCCAACGCACAGCTGCCGTCGGCACTGGTGAAGGCACTGCCAGCCGGGAGAGCTCCCCAGCGAAGGGAAGCTGCAGTCACATCAACAGCAGTGAGAATTTGGGGAGTCTCCTGTCAGCCAAGAAGAGCCTGAGGGCGAAGGGCTTGGGCCTGCCCCCCACCCCACAGGCGGGTCACAGCACCGGTCTCTCTACAGCGCCACTGACCCTGGTGGCCTGGGAGCTCCCTTTGACTCCTCGCCCGAGCCCCCAGCTCGCCCTCCGCCCGGACGTGTGGCCCTTTTCCTTCGCAAGTGCAGAGGCGGGAGGACACGGAGCAGGCGCTCTATGACCCGAGCAGACGGGAAGGAGAGTCCTGGAGCCCACGGTGGCTTTTCAGGCTTTTATTGGGATTGACCAGGCACACGGCAGGCAGGGGCGCCGGGGGGCCAGAGGCTGGCAGGCTCCCAGCCCCCAGCAAGTCTTCACTCTGTCTGGGCTCGCCGGCCTTCTCTGGTGGCCTCTGCTTCTCTTTTGCTCTCTGCTCTTCTGCTCTCTCGTGGTTCTGCTCCTGCTGGCGTCCCGTGACGCCGCCCTTGAAGCCCAGTCTCAGCCCAGGTGAACCCCATCTACACAGTCCCACACCCCCCTCCAGGGGCCGCCACCAGGCATGCGTTCAGGACGGCAGAGTTCCCTCATCAGTCCTCATGGCGGGAGGGCAGAACAGCCTGAGACTTTTTCCCTTACCCTACAGGCAGGGAGCAGAGCGCGGGCATTTCATGTCTTCAATCCACAGAGTCACTGTCTCCGGCAACGGCACCGGAGCCCGCAGAACCTCGCTGTGCGCCTCACAGACCTGGGAGGGCGGGGCCCGTGCTCACTCCAGCCGCTGTTGCTTTCTGAATCCCATGACACGTAATTATGTAAATCATCTAATTTCATTCGCAGGCTGGTAACTCTTCCTCACTTCACTCTCCACTCCTCGAGGCAGCAAATCATGTACTTATCACTGTAATGTGATGTCAATGACTTCAATTTCAATGAAATCGTTTCCATTGTATCCCAAGGAAAGCAAGTGGTTTTCACACTCCGTGTGTGAGGTGTGCCAGGACCCCAGATCTCAGCTTAAATAGCGAGGAATGATGAGTATGTTACCTAAACCCTAAGTGTCCCTCTGGTGGTTTGAGATTATTCTGCTAACAACTTTCAGGAGAAGGGCAAAGAGACAGGGAGATAAAACGGGCTTGAGACAGTGGGTGCCCCAAAGTTCTCTCAGCTCTGTGCCCTTCCCTCAATGCATTGGAGGAAGCACAATGAGGGATACCCCCTCCCCAACCTCCCTGCCAGCCGCTGAGGCCTGCCAGTGTGTAAGGATTTCCTCAGCAAGTCTTTAAGGTGCAGAAGGGCCACATGAGGCCTGTCACTGTGTGGTCCCCACAGGCAAACAGTGAAAGCACCTTCGAGTACCTTCAGTTCTGATTTGGAAAAGATACCTGTGAGGCATTTTCTACCCTTTCTGGAGAGCACCCACATCTGCCAGCAGAACTGGAGTCCTGGTTCTCCAACAAGAGCCACACACATACACCAGCAGTCTGCAGACCCCAAGCTGCTTGGACATCCACAGCTGTGAAGAGCAGACAGCAGGGGATCGGAGTGCTCAGATCTTTTTGATATCAGAGCCAGGACTTTGTGGTTTTATGTAAGAGATTCCAAATTCTCCAAGGTCATCAGTACTTATTAAAACATGGCATTATATCAAATATCTGAGGTTCATTTTGATTTCACAGCAGACTCAGGTTCAAAAACTGGCTATTCTGAACTCTGTTTTGAGAGGGCAGAGAATTATGCGGATCCAGAGATGAGCATCCATCTCCAAGAAAACACAAGACATCGACTCACATTTCAAAACCTTTTTTCTATAATGTATGTTGACAGTTATTGCTTCTTGGCTAGATTTCATACATACAAGGTAATGAAATTTTCAGAAATTGCTCTTTTTAAAAAGTTGTTTCTTGCTATGCAATCATGTTTCTTAAAAAATAGTTATTTGGGGGGTTGGAAAATATCCATATCTTAAAAATTGCTGGTATTTCTGAATTCTACTTTATAAATTAAGGTGGACATTTGACAGTTTTTGCTGCAAAAAATAGGATTATTTTATGTTTGTAGGATGCACTTGACCTTCTCTACCAAGGCCGGGAAGAGATGGTGTCCTGCTTCAAGATGAACCTACATGGGAGTGAAGCTAATTTTGTACATAAGCATTCAAGTCTAGTAACGTTTCCCGGTACACTTGGCTTCCACATAACCATCCTGAAGCCAGAAGAACATGTTGGCCCTAGTCATACAATACTCATGTTTTCTAAACTCAGACTGGGGCCTTGTGGCCTCAAAAGTATAAATGTTCCTTTGGCAACAAGGATAAAGGTTTGAGAAAACCCAGGACTGATGGATGGAGAACCTGCATCTCTGACATGACCCCTTGCTTGTTTCAGCATTAAGACCATGACGTGGGACAGATCCTGCAGAGAGAATACATCATTGATTTCAGCATTGATTTAATTTAAAAAATGAGTCAAAACACTGGTTTCCGGGAGCATGATCCCCTGTCATTGATCTAAGAAGGATGTGAGTCTTGTCCTCGAAATGCTTAATTCATTCTTTAATGTAATCATTCAGCTGCCCACCAGTTATTTGTTCACTCAACAATTATTCACAAAATCAGCTGTTTATCTACTTCCATACATATTTATTGAGCACCTACTATGTTCATGGCATTCTCCCAGATGCTGGGGACACAGCAGTGCACAAAGGGATTCAAGTTCCTATTGTTATGGAGCTTATGATGCTAGAAGTCAATAAGTGCTATGGAAAATAATAAAGAATAAGGAGAAAAGAAATTATTAGGAAGTGGGTATCTTCAATTTTTAAAGGGTCCACTCGGCAGGGCTCAAAGAGACAGTGCCAGCACATGCAGGCGGCCCAGTGGTGCTGGAGGAGCACAGACTGGTGCTCAGAGCAGGGCATAGTGCCCCTTCCCCACAGCCAAGATCAAAACCTCACTGCACATGTAACTGGACTTCCGTGGAAGGAAGAGTGGTCAGAAAGTGTATTTGAAAGAATAAATTCCAAAGTTTTCAAAATTTGGTGAAAACTCTAAATTTACAGATTCAAGAAGCTCAATGAACCCCAGATACAAGAAACACGAAGCAAGCTACACATCATAACCCTAACTGCTCCAGACTGAGACGAACAGAACCACAGCAGTCAGAGGGCAGATAAGACACAATAAACACGGGGAGCACAGAGAAGGTGACAGGAGATTTCTCATCAGAAACAAAGCAAGCAAGAACACAGCCGATCCTCTTCAAGACACTTGCGTAGGAAATGTATTTAGTAGATAAAGAAGAATCTGTGGGTATATAAAGGCTGAGAAAATGGGTGACGAGTAAACATATTACAAGAAAGCCTCAACAACTTCCTTTAGGAAGAGGGAAGATGATTCCCGGTGCGATGTGGGTCTGCACAAAGGGAAAAAGGACCCCAAAGGGAAAAAAAGGACCCCGGAAAGCAGGGCCTCATTTGTAATGTAGGATGGGGTTTTTCTTATGCTAGTCTCTGCAAAGATTACGGATTCTTTTAGCAAGAATAATAACAATGGAATGTGGGTTTTGTGATTTTTGAAAGTAAAATCTATGTTGATGGCACAAGGCTTGAAAACAGATACTGTCAGAAGGCTTCGACACATACGTGACTGGTAGAACAGCACTTGAGGGAAGTTTATGGAAAGCTAAAGGTACAAATTCCTAACCTGGTTAGTTGTAGCTAATAAAGAGAAAGAAAAAGCATTCAATTAGTTGAAAAGATGACAGGAAAAGAGGGAAAAGTCAATAAAGAACAGATGGGAGAAACAAACAGTAGCAAGATAACAGATTTAACCTAAGCACATCCAAGATCTCAACAATTTCAAATTGAAAATTGTAATAAAAAAGACAAGTGTCAGAATGGGTTTAAAAACAAGACTCAATTCCATGCTAACTCTGCGAACATCATTTAAGCAAAGACACAAGTGCGTTAAAAGTAAAACAAAAAATTGGAAAAGTTAACACAATGCTAACACCGACCAAAAGAAACCTGGAGAGGCCATGTTAGTATCATAAAATGTACACTTTAGGGGGCCTCCCTGGTGGCACAGGGGTTAAAGCCTCAGGGCTATGAAGCTATCGCCAGCCACTGCAGCCTGAGTTCAATCCCTGCCAGGGAGTTACCCACAGGGTGCAGCAGACCTCTCCTGACTCGCCCACTGCTCCCCTCAGCAGTGTGTTTCAGTGGATCCACCTGTTCTGCTCCCCACTCTGTCTCTGGTGAATCCTCTTACCCCCGTACCTCTGGCCTGTACCCCAGTTCTTGCATGCATAAATAAATATTTTTTTAAAGTAGACTTTAGAGTTAAAAAATGTTATGAGAAGTCAAGAACATAAACATCGTAAACCCACCATCATAAACATAATGGTGGGTCGAGAAGACATGTGAGTGGTTGTGCATCTGATAACCAGGTGTGTGCCCAAGGGCTGGGCAGAAGGGATGTCTGCTGCTGCCAGGAGATGCTCACCTCCCAAGGGTGCACCACGAAGGGCACGCTTGTCCCATGGAAGGGGAGTCAGTCACATGCAGTCAGGAGGACGCAGGCTGCCTGGAGAATGTCTGAGCCCCATCCCCGAGCCTGGGCTGATTCGTGGTTTGCTGCAGAAAATCACACTTACTAAATCACAGCCAGAAGGGCGCTCACGCAGTCTCCACTTATTTATTCAAGGCTCTTCATGCATATGCCACACACCATTTAGCCGATGCCACATGCTCAGATTTACACACATATGCAGCAGCGGGGGGTGCGGGCAGGGGAGGCGCGCGCGGGAGCAGAGATGGCGGCAGGGATGCCCACTGCCCAGGGAGCACCATAAAGGCAGGCAGGCTGTGGCGGCGGGCCTGGCTCAGCTCTGCTCCGGTGGTTTATGGGCTGACGGACAGAGCAGGCGTCCCGGGAGCTCTCCCCCGCCACCAGGCAGGCCGCCGAGGCCGTGCACAAGGAAGCCGCCTCCTGGTCTCCAGGAGGGGTCGGGCTGCTCAAGCACACGGACAGAACAGTGCTCTGGGCCCGAAAGGCTTCAGGGCGTGGGCCAGGCTGAGTCTGTGCAACACCTGCAGCCGGGCTGAGGCCACGAAAAACAGCCGCTCAGGTGAGGCCTGGGCTGGCAACGCAGCCGACAGACACACACGCACAAACACACCTGCCTGAGGTACCAGGAGCGGCAGCAAACATCACAGTGGGCCCAGTCCAAGGCCTTCCGCTCTCGCCTGAGACGCTTCCAGAGGTCCATTACTTGTCCGGCCCGGCAGGAGGCCCTGTCGCTCCTGGCGGTGTCAGCGCCCGCCTCCAGCCACTGCTGTGAGACACAGATTCTCTGTGAGGACCGTGACCTTTAAGCAACGAGAGGCTGAAGAAGCCGCCACACTCCCGGCACCCAAAGCAAACAGCCCAGAGGGAGCCTCAGCACACGCCTGCCCCCCCCCCCCCCAGCCTCAGGCATGTCCCTGCTGCGGCTCCATCCACCTCCCTCTGCTGGCCAGGAGCCTGGCCGGGGTGCACTTGGAAGGGAAGAGGAAAGGCAGGGGCCATGCTCCCCAGGGCTCCCTCCCAGACGAAGCTGGGTGCTGTTCTGGCCGGAGCCTCGCGGGCCACCGGCCACAGTGACGGCCGCCCAAGGTCTAGAGCACCCGCGTGGCCAGAGCAGAGTTTCCTTTTGTATTTCCAGGGGCACGTGGTGGCGGGTCAGACACGGCATGCTGGGGGGGCTTAGAGCGGCGGGGCACTGCCCTGGGGAAGCGGCTGGTGGGTGCTGACTTGGGAACATTCTAGACACGTCCCTCTGAAAATGCTAAGACCGAGAGAAAGAGCTGGAAGCTGCAACTCGGAAATTAAAACTGTGCATCGCTACAGGTGGGCTGGGACGGTGACTGGACAGAGAATTAACCCAAAGTCCACGCTGCGTCTTCTGGACCCACGAGGCGGGAGCCTGTCCCTGGCCTGCCCGGTGCGCAGGTGGGAGCGCCACTCTCTCATTCTGCTAACACCCCCCCCCCACACCCACCTGGGGCACGGTGGGGGCCCGCGAGTCAACACGTCTGAGGAGCTTAATATTCGGGATGAAAGGCCTCCCCTGCACAGGAGATATTATCAAAGCTAAACATATTTGAAAGCCCCAGGCCGCCAATTGAGTTTTCCGCTCTCAGAGGCCTGCTCAATAGCGGAATGGCTCCCGCGTGGCTCTGAAGTTTTATTAAAGATGACGATGAGATCAAAAGCACAACAGCCCAACGCATGGGACAGATTTAGTGGAGCCATTCCAGTGTGATGTTGTTTCGATTATTAGCAATCCTTTCATAAGTTAATTCTATTTTTTTAGAGATTTTGAGATAACTACCAAGAATAGGGAAACAAGATCCCTACTCCCTCCCCTTGGAATCAACAGTTGAGCGTGTGCACTGAGTGGTGACAGATACTGAGAGGCACGAGCTGCTCAAGACGGAGCTACAGGCACAGCCACGTCAGCACGAGCCTCGCGTGGCCCGCCTGGCGTCCCGCGTCCCCGAAGAAAACAGGCGACCGCGATCCTGAATGTCCTCTTTGCAGTAAGACACTGTGTTCCAAAAATCACACCCTGTCTGGGTCTAGTCTTAGCCCGAGCGGCCACGCCACCTCCTCCCCGCTGTGCATGGCAGCCTCTTCGGCCACCGTGTCCCTGACGTCTGTCTGCGCTGATTGAAGGGGAACCCCAAGCTCGCCTCTGCAGCTCCGGCCCAGCCTCCCAGCCGGCCTCACCCTGCAGCCTCTTGGTTTACTGATGCCAGCGTCACAAAGCGCGTGCAGCCCACACCCCCAGACGGCTTCGAGTCCAGTGTCCCCGTCTCCCTCAGCTAGACCGCCTTCTAGAAGCGGAGCTCCCTGCCTGGGGCTGTGACTGCTCCTCCTTTCTCAAGACGCTGGCGCTCATCACACAGCCGTGCTGGCGGATCCTCACCCATGTCCTCGCCGTAAGGCCTGCTGGGGTCCGGCCTTGCAGTCTCCATGCGCGTGTCTGGGTCCCCTGAGGCTGGGCATCTCTGCAGGACGCCGGGGAATTCACGTTTCTTCTGTGTGGGGCCTCTTCCTGTATCTACGGTCTTCGTTTGTTGTGTGACTCGATCTCTTGCTTGTTAAATAGTTTGGAATCATCTCTCCCCGCCTGTCACTTGTATTTTAAACATGTGTTTTAAGATGCCAGTTTTATATTTTGAAATAATCAAATTTAGTTATATTTTCTATTGCTGGAGGCTATTGTTGGGGCTGTTTAAGTACCTGGATCAAGTGCTAGATGAATGACTGCATAATGCCCAGGACAGAGGACGGTCTTCGTAGAGCGCTTGCTCACCCTGAGCATCTTAATCCACTGGAATTCTTTCCGTGTGCTGCGCAGGTCAGCAATTTAATGTTTTACTTTGTTTTTCCAAATGGGTAGTCAATGGTCTGTTCCCTCCCTTGAGGAAGGCTTTGTCCGCTGCCCACGCACTGGCTCTCACATACCCGGCTGGACGGCGCCTCCGTGTCCTCCTCCACCGATGCCACGGTTTATCCATCCCTGGGCCAGTTCTGCACACCCACCCGGCCGCTCCTCCATCGCTGCTGAAGCTTCAGAAGCATCCATCCATACACGCCCCTTTAATTTTCCATATAAATTTCTGAATTAATTTACAAGCTTTCAGAAAAACATGACTGCGGGGCTTTGGTTTAAATTGTTTTAAATTTACAAACACATTTGGAGGGAATTGACATGTTTACCATCCTGGGCCTTCTCCTCTACGAGCAGAACAGTTTTCTGCAATTATTCTGTGACTTCTCTGCCTTGATGTTGTCCCGAACCCCACCCCCATAGTCAGTGGACCGGCACGTTTTTGGTTTATTTTAACTTCAGTACAAGTTCTAATTTTTGTGGGTTTTTTCCCTGCTATGAGCTAATCCTTTTTAGATTACACTTTTAAAGAAATTCTTTATTCCCAACATAAAGGAAGTGCCCCCTGGCACCCATCAATCTTAAGCAGTTTGCTTTGGTTTTAATATTCTGCCCATTGCTTCTCGTGATGTTGCTGTGCAAACATGTAATCTTCCTGCAGTGATAATATCTTCTCCTTTTCAGTCTGTTTTACATACTTTTATTTTTTCTGAATAAACCATAATTGAGTACTAACATACTAAACAAATAATACCTGGTCAAAGTAATTTAGAAATTACTGAATGTCTAGTTTTTCAAATACGGGCATGTATTATTTTGGCATCAAAGGGGCAATTAATTTAAATGATAATGGAAAGATTTCTAAGGTACTAGATTTAAAATTATTCAATCTCTAAATTGCTTTCTACATGTTCTTATTGTTTTCCGTGAAAAGAGCTAGTGCCATCTTGAATCCTGGTGTGAGACTGGCAACCTGGCGTTAGTTCTGATTTTAGATGGAGGCTCCTGACATTTTACCCCGGCGTTTGCTCTTGTTAGATTCCCGGCAGCCGTTCCTGATTGTATCAGGGGATGTTTGTGGTTTGTTAGTCTGCTTTGTTTGCTCGGTGATGGATGGCCACTGGCTCTTATGAAATCTTTCTCCTCCATCTATTCGGATGAGAGAACAATTTATTCTTCCCTGAATCTATTAATGTGGCAAGTTTCATTAAAATCATATCTTTCTAAATTCATTTAAATTAATTGCCCCCCTTTTTACCAAAATAATAAACGCACATGTTTGAAGACCTAGACAGTAAAAAAGAAAACAAAAGCTTAGAGAGAAATGCTCCTGCCTGTGACCTCTCCCGCCCTCCCCCACCGGCTCCTTCATCGCTTGTCCTCTGAAAACAGCCCCCCTGAAGCCGGCTGGCGCTGCTCACTGAGCCGGCGGTGGCCTCTGTGCCTCCAAACCGTGACCTTGTCCTGGCTCTCAGCCCATGACTGGCCTAGGCGGGGGCTTCTCGCCACCACCCCGGGTGGCTCCAGGACAGGCAAAGTTGCGGCCAGTGAGGTGGTCATTCTAGGGGCACTGGGGCAGATGCTGCACCGCAGGACCCCGACAGGCTGTCCAGTGCCCCCCCGCACTGGCCCCAGCCTCGCACCTCATTTAATTCCTCTTCCTTTTGTGCAATTTACAGTAACTTCTCGGGAGCGGGCCTTTGTAACACATTTGTGGTGTCCAAATAGCTCCATTTGGCCTTCAAGTGTAATTAGTCACTTGGCTGGGAGGAGCGTTCCGGGCTGAAATCAGTTTCTTTTGAATTTTGAAGGCACTGCTACACCATCTCACGCTTCCATGTTGATGAAGAAAAATATGAAGCTAGATTTTATTTCCTACCTTTTAAATATGAGCTAATATTTGTGTCACTTTCTGATTTACGAGTTTTTTCAGACCTTGGTGGTCCGTCTTGCAGTGACGAGATGGCTTCCTTGGGGCTGTTTAATTCCATGTGCTGACCTCACAGGAAATTGTCCCGAACCGTGGGGAGTTTCTCTTCTGGGAGAGCTTTCTGGGATAGTTTCTTGGGTTTGCTTCTCTTGGCCTTTTTCCCATTCCCAGCAGCCAGATTCCAGATTCCTGTACAACCTTCCACTTTCATCTACTCACCCAGTTTTTGCTCCTTTTTGGGACTGCTCCCTGCCGGTGGCCGCCACTCCAGACCTCGTCTTGGACCTTCTGCTGAAACGATATTTCTGCTCCAATCAGCTGCTCCTCAAGAACTTTCTCCTGTTTTCTGGTTGTTCCTTTTTCGTGCCACCCTGTTCTTGTTTACGGGTAAGGTGCCATTTTTTTTTTCAGGATGCTTGTTGTTGATTTCCTTTACTCTTTCTCTCTTGCTTTGAATTTGTTTTGTTCTTTTGCTCTCAAACGTGTGCCCTCTGAGCTCCCCTCCCTGTTAGTCCACCTCTTTCATGGCAGAGGATTAACCAAAGAACTGCTGACACCAGATTTCGGTTCCTGCCTCCCAGTGAGTTGCTGAAAAGCCGATTAAATTCTCCACATGACCTTGTAGAACTTTCACTGTTTTAGCCACAAACCCCCATTTTGGTTAGGGAGTATTTCCCTCTGGGGTCCTTCAAGGCCCCTGAAACATTCCACTTCTTACTTGGGTACACTCACGGCTGCTGGCATTCTGAGAGCTGAGCTGGGCAGTGAACGCAGTTTCCGTGGTGCAAGTGAGAGGCTCCCCTTTCTGTCTTTAAGTCAGGGCCCCCTTCTGCCTCGTGCCTTAGATTTCTTTACTATGGGGGTTCAGCTATAAGTTCTTATTTTCTCATCTGATCAGGGCCCCCTACTTTTATTTATTTCCTTGACTTTCCTCTTCCTGTTGCTTTGTCCCTCCTGGAGAGAAACACGCTCCATAACTTTACCCTTTCTCTAGCAGAGCTGCAGGAGAGAAGATAAAAACACAATTTCCTAATTGCTCACCATCCTTTGATTCCTCCCATAACCTGTTGCCAGTGACGCATCTTTATTACATGACTGAATTCAATCTGCAGAAACCAGGCATTTTTTGCGTCTACCTCAAAAGAAAACATACTATTCCTACTTAGACGTGAGGGTTGGGACTCACATTTCTAGGAGCGACATGGTTTCTTCTTGATTTTCCACGTCCACGTTTGTAACTATGTGATGTGAGGAACCGCCGGCCAGGATCCACTGCCTGGCCAGTCCCCCAGGAGACCAACACAGCAGACCAACACAACCCTGCCTGTGCCCCCTCACTGCACTGGAGCCCCCCAAGTCTTCCACGCTCCCCACGTTCCAGACAGCGAGTCTGCTCCACTCAGAAGTGACCTTATTTGGCCCCACTAATGTCTGTTGTTGGACTAAATTGTTTGCAAAAGTAGTGTTTGCCTGAAACCCCTCTATTTGTGAAAAGGAGGTAGAAGTAAGTGATCCACTTACCTCCAAAGTCACGAAGGTTGGCAGCAAAGCGCTTACCTGCAGCCTGGAGGAGCCAATGGTCTTGATGAGATCACCTGGTGGGATGCGTCACAGTGACGGGGTGGGACCCGACCTGCAGGGAGGGGAGACTAATTACTGAGGAGAAAAATAAATATATATAAACACACACGTGAACGCTCTGAACAAAAGTGCCGATGCCACCTCCTGTCCAGCGCTCCAGCCTGGCAGCACCACCACCATCTCACTAGCAGTGGGTGACAGCGCCCCACCCCTCTCTGCCCTCAGGGCCCCAGAACCGGTGAAAGCACCCCACCTCTCTCTGTCCCAGAGCGCCCCGAGAACAGAGCCCTCTGTTCACAGCACGGGTCACACTCTGACTCCTTAGTGTGCTCAGTTTCAAATTTGGGGTTGGTGGAGGACTATGGGTGCCTGGGTGGTGGGTGTGGCTGGTAACATGAAGAGGGGTGACCCTGTACCCCCTAAATCATATGCAATGCTGTAAACCAAGGATGACACAATTTTGAAAGGACAGTTTTTAAAAATGCAAAGAAAGAAAATCGCCATATCTCCCTGTGTTCTCCACGCCCCCCAATAATCTCAACTGATTGTTCCCCTGTTTTCAAAAACAAATCTTAAATACAAACGAGTATCCCTCCATAGCACACTGTTTTGTTTTTCAGCTTTATAAAAACAATACAATTCAATAAGTAGAAAAAACACTGAGAGTTAGCTATTATTATGCAAATGTATGCTTTAATTGCATATTATAGTTCTGACTGAACTAAAGCCAATCTAGTTTTTAGGGCACTCAGCCACTGCAAACATTTTTTTCCTAACAGTTTTATCATTTTTGGATCAGATTAAATTTATTTTTTATCCTTCTGGTTTTTTTTTTTTTTTTTTTTTTGGAGCTAGGTCTGTGTTTTTGTTTTAATAATGCTGTAGAAGTTAGCATAAATTGTAAGCACTGGAAAAATGTAATTTAATTCATCCTCAGGAGAGCCCTGTGAATTGTTTTTTTAATGACTTTTATTTTTTAATTTTATTAAAAAAATACAGCAAGTTCATTATTAAGCTTTTGCATGCAAAAGATACAAAGAAAAAAATTAAAATTGCATTTTTCCTTCTGTGCAAAGATCATGAATTGTAATAGCTTAATGTATAATTACCTTATTTTATAAGCTTATTCTTTATAACGTTTATACTCTCTGTACTTACAATGCTTCTTTGCTGTCTTCACTAATTATTATAAATTAGCATTTGCAACACTATAAATATTATTTTAAAATTATAAAGAACTAGAACATTTTATTCCATGATAGAAAGTTTTATTTTGATGCTTCTCCTAACCTTGGCTATTTGTCTTGTGTGCAACTGACCAAGATAATAGATAATATCATGTATTTTCCCTGTTTGTTTACTTATTAATTATTTTCTAATTATTTCTCAGAAAAGACTCTTTCTCTCTCTGACTGACGAACACCGCATCACAGCAGCATGTTACAGAAGTCCCGGGCGTGCATCACGGAGACTCAGCAGGTGTATCTGGCAGATGGAGTTCACCTCTGACCCTCCAGGCTGTCCTCGCCATGGTCCGCTATGCTCGGTTCCTGCCCACTCCCCTTGAAGGGGGAGATTCCTGGAAGATCCGGTACCACTTCCTTGTCTCCTCTGTCCTGTCCCCTCACCCGCCAGGCTCCCTGGCCCAGAGACGGTCAGCAAATGGCTGGTGGAGGCCCCGGCGCGGCTGTACAGGAGCTGTCCCTCCAGATCTGAGCTGGAAACCACTTTATATGCTGCCAAATTGCTTGCAAGAAATCCCCACCTCATACCCTGAGGGAGGGGCCAACCAGAACAGTTTGCTTACGGGGTGGAAATGAGCGGCTGTGGCAGGAGCTGACCCCACCAGGAGGCCCTTGGGCCCCTCACGTGCCGGCTCAGGGGGCGGCTCTGCCCGGTGTGCAAAGACACCCAGGCCGCTGGCCAGAGGTGCCTGCTGGGCCAGGAGAGCATCGCCTGCCCGCGGGAACAGCCTTTCTGCCTGGGGACCGGTCCCGCTGCAGGGAAGCTCCAGCGGGTGTTGTCATCACCGGGGCCAATGCCTCGGACCGCATGCTGTTCCGTTTTGAAGATCTTAGTAAACTCATTGTCAAGAAAATGTATCTCGGGACTGTAGAATGCGTGGGTTACAAGTGAGGGCGTTTTGTGCGTTTCGCCTTTATTCTTAGGAACTGTCAAACTTCGGTTTCCTCCTCGTTTAAAAAATGACATTATGGAGCAGGACGGAAACCCGAAGCAGGCCTGGCGCGCTGAGCGGGACTCTGGTCCGCAGGCCGCCGGGCAGTGAGCTGCGCGCCCGATGCCCGAAGGACAAATGCCTCAGGGAACCCCCGGCAAACGCGCACGGGCCTCCGCCCTCGGGTTCTGCCCGAGCCGTGGCCAGGAGGGGTCTGATCGGCCCAGCTTGCTCCTGTGTCTCCGCTGCTACAGGACAGCTCCTGCCAGCCTTACAGTAAAGAGAATGTATTTTCCAATCATGAAAGCACTTTCTCACTTATAAACAAGTCACGTTTGCTCTGAGAATTTACCTTTCTCCCCTACTTGGGGTTCTGCTGAATCTGGGGCGTGAGGTGACCCTCTGCGGAGGTTCTGCAAACCGTGAAGGCAGAGGCGCAGACTCAGACAAAACAGGCAGGCGGTGGCCGGTGCCAGCTCCCCGCTCCCGACCCCCGTCCTGGGGCCGCGGGCTGCCCCGCCGCCCGTGCCCACCGACCGGCTCGGCATCTCCCCTCCAAGAGGTCGGGGCCCGGGGGGGGGCAGCCCCCGCAAGGGCTTTGTCTGCGTTAGGGTGATTTGTCTTCATCGCCAAGCTCGTCACAGGCGCTTGCACGCGCGCTGGAGGCGCAGGAGGAGGGGGCCATAAATCCTGGCGGCAGAGGAGGGCGGGAGGAGAGCGCGGTGAGGCGGGCAGGCGCTGGGCTGGGCTGGGCTGGGCTGGAAGGGCGCTCTGGGACAGGCTGCATGACCTTGAGGGAAAAGCAGCTTTTTCCAGGAGGTGAACTGCTCGGGAGGGCATTTCCAGCCCAGAAGGGACCTAGGGTCGCGCGCGTGAGATGCTTCTGCCACCCCTGTCACGCACGCGTGCACGCTCCCACACACACACGTGCACACCAGGGAGAGGGTGACCGTCTCGTGCACAAAGTCCTTCGGTGTGAGAGAGACAGAGACAGGGACAGATGGGGCGTGCGGAAGGCGAGCCCGGCTGGAGCTGCGGCTGGGGGAGGGGAAGCAAACCAAGCGAAGGGGAGAGACAAAAAGCAGTGCCCTCCCGCGCGCGTGGGGCGCGGACAGCAACACAAAGAGTCGGACAAAGCCACCCACAAATCTGACTGTAGGGTGAAGGTCCCGGGGAGGGGAGGCCCGGGGCCGGCGCGGAGGAGGCCGGGCCCGGTGCTGGTGCGGCTGCTGGCCCCCGGGAGGCGTGGCCCGAAGCCCTGGGCCGGCAGAGTGGGCAGCGGTGCCACTGAGTAAACAGAAGGAAGAGGGGAGGTGGCGTGTGCTGGGGGACTCGAGTGGGGTTCAGTGCCGGGACCCCCGTGGCCCTGGCCGGCCCGGCCCTCGGCTCCGGGCTCCTCAGGCTTTTTCCGGATCGTCCTCTTCTGAGGATCCCGGGGGTGGCCGTGGGGTTTCACACCGTCCGGGACAATGGGTTTGGAAACGGTTTGGGTCCCTGAGTTGGGTTCTGAGTGGAGAGCGAGGGCGGTTCACGCTCTGAAAACGTGGAGGGCGGCTGGGAGGAGGCTGTTTGCAGCTGAGGAGGGAAGCAGAGTCGAGAAGAGCCGGTGTGGGTCCTTTGTAGCTGGCTTGGGAGACCCAGGGACCGCAGAGGGCGCAGACGTGGGGAGCAGGGACTGGCCAGGGGCAGACGGGCCAGGTCAGCCGGGGCAGAGGGCGAGGTGTTTGCTGCCGAGGGCGGCGGAGCCGGCGCAGAGAGGCCAGACCGACGGCCGCTCGGACGAGGCTTGGCAGCCGAGACCACCTTGGAAGAAATTTCTTGAACTCCAGGAGAAATGGCAGCAAGTAACACAGGGGTGTTGGCAGCCGGCGGGGGGGTCGTCTGGCCACCCTGGAGAGGGTCGCCCAGTCTGCACAGACCGCTCTGGGGCAACAGGGAAGCTCGGGGGGGCCAAAGTCGCCAGCTCCAGGCTTTCCCGCGCAAACACGGTGCATCTGTTTGGGGGGCCGGCCCCCACCCCGCTGTTAGCAACGCTGCAAAGACAGGCGCCTCGGCAGAGCCCTGTCTGGGGACACCCGTGCGGGCCAGCACCCCGCAGGACATCCTCTGTCCAGCCAGTAACGTGTTTGGAGACTCCTGGGCCCGGGAGAGCGAGGGGCTTCTTCGTGGCTCCTGCAGGCGACCCGCCAGCCCCGGGCCTCTCTGCGTCCCTGCCTCCCGCGGGGGGGATCCCGCTCTCCGGGAGAAATGGATGGAGGCTCCGGGCTCGTAATGAGAAATCTAATAAAGAAGGAATCTTTCGCAGAAGTGGCCTCTTGAACAAAGGATTCCTTTATTACTTCATGAATCACAGTTAAGAGCTAATGTCCTGAAGCGGAGGAATTGTCGGCGGAAGAAATAGGAAAAAAAGGCAGGAAAGCGTCCAGAATCGCGGCTGGTTGGGGGTGTTGACCAGGACACTCGCTGGAACCACCGCACCGTCCTGGGGAGGGAGACCCACCACCACTGCCCCCCGCGGGGTTCCCAGCCCACAGGACCTCGCCCGCAGCTGTCGCTGAGAGGGGAGAGAGAACAGCTCGGGTTGCCCCACCGCCAGCCGCCGCGGCCGTCCCAGGGGCAAGACGGGGGGTGCCAGAGCAAAGCCAAGCGGCCAAGCTCCTGGGGAGGGGGCGGGGGGCCTGGGTGGGGTCGGTGCAGCCCACGCTTCACCTGCCGCACAGGTTTGGCCGTCGGGGGTGGACGGCGTGTTTTGGGGCACCGGCTCCCACCAGGGCGCCCACATGCCCGTGGGGTGGCCGGAGGGGCAGGCAGACCCGGGATGCCTCTAAAGCCCACAGGGCAACAGGCAGCTGCTCAGCACCGTCACCTGTGCCCTCGGGAGGGGCAGGCGGGCTGGGAGCCGCCCAGGGTGCAGCACAAGGCGCAGAAGGCAGGGCTGACCTGACCCGCAGGCCCTGGGCCAACGTGCTGGGCCCTCTGCTGGCTGACGCGGGCGCCGGCCCTCCCGCACCAGAGGCGGTGGGGGGCGGGGGCGGCGGAGAGGACTGGGGTCCCAGAGCAGGAGAGGGAGCCTGGCACCAGGCCTGCGCCAGCGACAGGGCAGCTGGCGGTGAGGGAGCCGGCGGTGCCTCTTCAGAGACGCCCTGGGGGGGGGGTGCAGGGGGTGGGGGGGGTGCCGGAGAGACAGACACAGAGACCAGCACAGACTCCTGGGGCTGAGTTGTCCCGCGCCTCACAGCAGAGGGGGTGGTGATACCTCTTGGAGCCGCCGCCCTAGAAAATGCTTGGTTGGGGAGGGGTCCCCCCAAGGAACAGGTGCCTGGTAGGGGCTTGCTGAGCCTGCCAACCCGCCCTGCCACCTTCTAGCTTGCTAGGGACAAAGTGTCCAGCTTCCCAGCGTCCCTGCTTCAGGAGAGGCGGGTCCAGCACAGTGACAGCCCCACTGTTCATGCAGGTCCCATAGGTGAGAGCCTGGGGGTTATGGAGCCCCGGGGAACCCCCCTGTCACTGGCCAGGAGCATGCCCTCTCTGCCAGCAGCCCCTGACCCGGGAGCTGGCCCCGGGCGAGTGCGCCTGTGCTGGGAACCCAGCCTGTCCTCAGCCTTGGGCGCCGCAGGGAGAGCAGAAGCCCTGCCTGCCTCAGCCCCTGAGGGTGAGGCCCCCGCCCCTCTCCACGACTCAGAAGCGCTGTCTCCACTCTGCACCCGAGGGGCCAAGGGCACCCCACTAACTCAGGAGAACTGCCGTGACAAGTCCAGCCAAGTCACCCGACTGTGCTTTAAGGCAGAAGAGCCTGGTCTGTGTGCGGCTGTGGCCCCGGCGAGGCCGACCTCTGACATCACAAGCAGCCCCGCGGGACAAGCACCCGGGAGGGCTGCTCGGAATCGCCGGCCGCTCTCCGTCACCAGGAAAGCCGCTGCTACCCGCGGCCTCTGGCGCCTGCGCGGGGTCACCTTGGCCCTGGCTGCACCCCTGGCCTCCGCTGCCTTCTCTGGGCTGCCGGACAGTTTGGCTGCAGGCGGGTGGTGTCTGGACACCAGGAGCGGGGGGCGCCCGGGAAGGCCAGGTTGAGCTGCGCCTTCCCGCGCCGGTGACACGGGGCCCTCGCCGCCCACCGCCGCTGGCTGCCGGGGTCTTTTCCTGCTACACTTGCTTGGGGGACCAGAAGCCAGAGCGGGGGTCCCCAGCGGTGGCTCATTCCCTCCGCTGAGAGCTGGCGCTGGTGGACGTGGAGGCCCGAGGGCTGGCCCGCAGGCCACTCTGTTTCCCCGTCTGCTGCTAGAAGGGCCGTGGCTGTCCCTCGCCAAGAGCAGAGAGACTCAGCAGAGCGTAAGGGAATCCTGGAAGACTTGACTTGAAAAGGGCGGCTGTGGTTTTCAGCCTCCAGTAGGTGCCAGAAGTGACGTTTCTCTGGAGCTGTGAGCGGGGGTCTGGCCTCCTGGCATCCGTCGGTGCCCGCTCTGCAGCGTGCGAGCACCAGGCTGCTTAGGCCTGCCCAGGAGCCGTCTCAGCAACCGCGTGTCACACTTGGGCTGCGTGAGACGAAGCCCATGGAGCCCTGGCGCCCTGCGCAGCCTCATTCACAGGCACGAGCTAGTTGCTAGGGGCCTGGTAGGTGTTATTTTCATTTCCTGGCCACTGCTAGGGCAGCGCCTGTCTAGAAACAAGGCAGACTGAAAGCTTTCACCCGTCCAAACACTGCTCCAAGCCTCAGCACCTCGCAGACCCCCTCTGTGTGACCTCAGGTAAGAACACGAGGGCCCCGCTTGCTTAACGCCCCCAGCTCTTGGACGCTGTGGAGAAGGTGGACACCTTAGGATGACCCCCCTGGCATTGACCATGGGTGCCACCAGCTTGCGGCTCCGGCCCAGGGCTCCAGGGCGCTGCTGGGGAGCAGGAGCCACGGGGGAACCCATAATTCATGGTCTGCCGTCTACGTCAGGCTGGAAATTCAGCACAGGCCGCCTACGTGGTGCCGCCCTCCACCTCCCCTGTTGTGACAGGCGATTAGCGAAGAAGTGCTCGAGGGATCAGCCGCCACTCACGAATCCATGTAAAGCCACAATGAATTAAACGTCTGTCAGCAGCTAAGTCGGGGCCGCCCACATCCAGCCTCCTATGTCATCTATACGTTTGTCTCTGAGAGAAAATGAAACCTCGGTGGCTAAGTACATGGGAGAGCGTCTGATGCAGAGAAGAGCAGGGTTACTTTAAGGTGGTGGTTCTCAAAACCCATGGCCTTTGAGCGGGCGCAGGTGCGCCCCCGCCTTTCTCCTGTGCACGCACCCCGCCAGTGCTCGCGCCACCCCGCAACCTGTGCAAACGAGGGGTGCCGGGTCAGCAGGAAGCACAGTGGATGCACAGGCTATGCGCAGGCCGTGAACCCAGCAAAGTAAGCTCGGGTTTAGACGCCAGTGGTGTGTTGCGAAAGGGAATGTGGGGGACACCACCAGGAAGAGCAGCAAACCTCCGGGGTAAGACTTTGTGCTGAAAAATGAAGAGAGCAACTCCCACCTGTGGCCCAGTTCAGGTACAGCCTATGCCCTGGGCCACATCCAGCGCGGGCAAGTGGCCAGGCGTGGTGGTGGGGAGACACTAAGGCTGGGTGCCGGCCCAGAGGAGGGGCCCCTGTGAACCCCCCATGCTGCTCTGGCACCCACAGCACAACCGGGGGTTGTTTCCTTCGTTTACTAGAGGGGCCCTTGCGTGCCTGCTGCCCGGCTCTCTGTACACCCGCCATGCCTCCCTGGTGGGCCGGAGCCCGGGCGCCATTTTGCACATTGAAAGCAAGAGCGCAGGGTGTGATCTCCGCGGAGGGGCCGGCAGTCACGTGGACAGATCCCGCCTGCTGTCACGGGGCAGGCTCCCAGGACGAGGGGCCGCGTGTGAAACGGAGAACGCCACACGAGATAGGACGTCACAGGCCGTCGCCACTTCCCATGACCACGCAGGAAGACGCTGCTGAAACCCCTCCCGCCGCTGACTTGCCAGGGGGAGAGAAACAATTTAGTGGAAAGTTATATTAACTAGCCTATTTTTTGGGGGGGTATAGATTCTCCAAAATTTCCAGGTTTGACTTTTTTTTTAATAGGAGAGTTGTTTTGACATCAAACCACCAGTGACCCACGTTCATATCCCTGAAAGAAGTGAGGTTAGTCTACGGCCATAGCACCCTGAACGCGCCCGACCTCGTCTGATCTCGGAAGCTAAGCAGGGTCGGGCCTGGTTAGTACTTGGATGGGAGAAGTGAGCTTAGCAGTGGGCGTTGTGCCGGATGGTCTGTACGGGCACACGATGGAGGACTAGTCAGCCGTAAAAAAGATCAATGCTTGCCACTTGGGACAACAGGGGTGGACCGGAGGGGATGACACTAAGGGAAGTAAGTTAGGAGTGGAGCGCGCACTCCTACGTGGGATACAGTGAAACGAAACAAAGGACTAGACAGAATTAAACCAGAGTCCTAGAATCTTCCTGACGTTACCAGAGGGGAGGGGAGAGGACCGGGAAGCAGAGTGGGGGCCATGGACTGGCGAGTCCACTAGACGACCACCCTCTCAAAGGAGGACACGCGCCTTGGTGGTGGGTGTGGGGTGGTGACAGACATCTAGAGAGGGGTGAACCTGTACCCCTAAATCATTTACACTGTTGTAAACCAACGTTATCTCAATGAAAATTAATAGACAGTTTTAAAAGAGATGAACATCTTGCTGTGATCAATTTGACTGTTAAGACAGCAGCCACACAAAACCTGACACCACGCCCTAATTTTTCTCAATTTTCTTCAAAACACACTCAGACGGCTGAGACGGACGGAGTTGGGAGTGTGCACGTGCGGGCAGGCACTTGCGCTTCTCACACAGCCCTACGCACACACGTGCACCGAGGCACTCACACGCCAACACGCACACTCCAGACTTCTCCTAAATAACTCCCAGATCAAAAAGGATGCAGAGGCCACATGGCGTTTAATCAGATTCTCAGACCCCTGCCTTCAGCGAGAAGTGCAGCCCACAGAATCCACCCGTGAGTGTGGCCGTGGGACGGAGCCTCCCCCTGCGCCCGTTACCGCCCCACCTTAACGGGGCGAGCATGTGGCCGCAGCGCCGTCATCCCGCCTCAGCTGCTGGTAGACTCTGTTCCGACGCCTGCGAGCCAGGAGAAAGCCGGTTTCACGTCCACTTTCACCCCCGGTGCTGGGGACGCAGCAGGGCCCTTTATCATTACACCGAACAGTTGCAAATCTTCAATGAACTTGTCAATTATTCATGAGGCCCGGGTCCTGAATGCCAACAATGAATTATTAATCAGCAGATGTAAATATTTAAAAGCCCTGGTGTGTTTCTACACATTCTCTGAAGCATCTCCGCAGCGGACGGATAAACACCCGCTCTCAGAGCAGAGGGTGACGGGCACAGGACGGCACTCGTTCAAGCCCCCACCCGGGGTTAAGCGGCGCCTGCCGGGTGCTGGTCACTCAGGGACACGCTGTCCAGCCCGCTGGACTCCCGTCCTGAGTCCCGGTGCCCACCACGCACACACCACGTCTGTATCTGGTTCTCTTAATCTTTCATCTTCTCTGTATTTCCTTTCATTTTTATCTTGCGTTAGAGTAACCGCGTGTCCTCAGACGGGAGTTTCCACACACACCCCCCCACGCCGTCACCTCACTGTGGGCGCGAAGCCCTCCCGTTCCCAGCCTCTGCCCTTGCTCTTCTCTGTCCACCTCGCTGTCAGCCCCAGTCCTGTTTCCCCGTCGCGCCACGCCCGCCTGACCACACCGGGCCCTGTCGTGGGCATCGGGTGCGTCTGGTTGTGGCCCGTCAGCTCCTCGGGTGGCCGGGAGCGCCGTGGCCGCCTCGTGCACGTGGGCAGGTGCACCCCAGGGCCTGCGGAGGAGCTGCCGGGGCTGGTGGGACAACGCTCGGCCCCACGCATATGCACCCACCCTGCAGGTGTGGCCCCGCCAGGGGAGGCCAGAGGCGAGGGAGAAAGCGGGAGAAAGAGAAACCAGATGAGCCCCGTGCTGTGGAAGATGGAGAAACGGACAAAGGAAACCGCCAGAGTAACCGGGACCGCCCCGGGAATCTGCCCACAGAGCTGAGGCTGCGGCGGGAAGGGGCCAGAGGGGAGGGGTCATTAGAGGGAGGTGGGGGGCAGAGGGTTGCCCCATGGACAGTGGTGGAGGACTGGGGGGGCCTTGGAGGGTGTGGTGTGGAGACACACATCTGCACCCCTAAGTCATACACAGAGCTGTGCGCAAGGTCACCTCAAGAAATAAAAACTTAAAAATAAACTAAAACAAAACAAAGTTTATTCCTCTTTGTCTGGGAAGCAGCCCGTCCTCACCAGGAGCGTCCCAGCTTCCTGGCGTCCCGGCTGTCCTGGCGTCCCGGCTGTCCTGGCTGTGCCGGCTGTGCCGGCTGTCCTGGCGTCCCAATGTCCTGGCTGTCCCGACTGTCCCTGCTGTCCTGGCTTCTCTACTGCCCTGGCTGTGCTGGCTGTTGCAGCTGTCCCGGCTGTCCTGGCGTCCCAGCTGTCCTGGCTGTCTCGGCTGTCCTGGCTGTCCCGGTTGTCCTAGCGTCCTGGCTGTCCTGCCTGTCCGGGCTGTCCTGGCGTCCCTGCTGTCCCGCCTGTCCCGGCATCCTGGCGCCCCACCATCCCGGAGGTCCCTAGGTGACATGAGCCGTGTCAGGGAAACACCCTCCCTGCCTGCCGGGCCCAAGCACCCAGGTGGTGAGCTTGGTTCCCACCCGGGGTCCTGGGAGCCTGGCGGCTGCTCCCCCATCCCTCACAGCACCGAGGCTCCCGGGAACAGCCTGCCCGGGACTCCCGCCTGCGCCTCCACGCCCTTCCCGCTCGCCCTGGGGTCTGGGGACACGGCTCGTCTCGCCAGAGACCCGCGCTGGGCTCAGGAGCGCGCGTGGGCCGTGCCCGTCACAACCAGGAGGGGAGGTGCAGATTCATTCGGGAGCAGCTCCTGGGAAGCAGCTCCCAGCTTCGCTCGTCCCGCCGCTCACCAGCCGGCACCTCAGAATGTTCTGGAGCTGATCAGCCACTCTGGCTCCTCTCTCTAAATCAGGGCAGCTGGTACGAGTCTCTGAGTTACAGAAACACAGGGGCCAAGGTGAGTGCAGGGGGAGAGCCTGGTGGTGGCGGGCACTGCCTGGAACCAACTGGGTCATGGACCCAGCTTTGGGACGCTGTTGTGAACCAAGATGGATGCCTGGGGCACATCGGAGGCCTTTAACCCCTGGAATCTGCATCCTGTATCCAGCGCCCCTGAGACACGCTCCTCCATCTCAGACACATCTGGCCTGGTGGAGCAGGTCACAATACCCCTAATACTTCCTTTCAAACTCAAAGTATCCCACAAAATTTCCAGTAACGGAAGCCCCACAATGGTGCAAACAGGCCTCCATCTGCTTCCCAGCACACCTGAGCTGGGGCGACCTTCAACCTGACTTTCATCAAAAGGTCAAGTAAGAAGCAATTCGACTGCAGCTTTCACACAAAGCTTTGTGACTTTTACACACCACTGCTGGTGGGAGGGCTTCTCCGTCCCCAGGAACCTACCACGTCGCCCCAGAACCAGTCCCGGAGGTTGCCGCCAAGGCCTTTACCGAGCAGACACCCGTGGTCTCTCGGCTCCGGTGTTATTCCGTTGTGTGGGAGTCACGCTACCCTCCTCGAACTGATTCTTACCTAACTCTCAAAGCAAGTGCCGTTTAGGCCACCGTTTTATATTTGATCTTAGCAATTAGTCAAGTTTTTTGGCCACGACACCTTGGCAGGGGCCTTCCAGGCCCCCCGTTCAGGGAGAATATCCGTGCGGGCACAGCAGGCGACGTGGCTGCGTGGGCCGCACCTGCTTCCCCACACCTGCAGCCAGAAAGGCCCAGAATTGTAATAAATGTCCCTGTTTTCGCTTAATATAGAGATTCTTGATTTACAGCGATCGACTCCGGGCCCCGCCTGAGACCCACTAGCAGACGCACTCCGATATAGTCAGCTGCCGCCGTCGCGGGCGAAGTAGCAGGTAATGGCTCTGGGTCGATGGCTGGGCTCACCCAGGGGCTCCTGCAACTCGAGGTGGGGGGGGGAACAGACTGTAATCCTGCTCCTTGTCTCCCTGCCTTTGATGAGCTGCTCCCCAGAAATATGCCAAGTCCCCAGTCTGGTTAGTACAGAATTAAAAAGAGATCAAGAGAGCACCAGGCCCCATCCTTGCTGGGGTGGTGGGGGGCGGTGAGGGCATGATCCCCATGAAATAGACCCGCTTAAGAATACAATTTCGGGGCCTCCCTGGTGGTGCAGGCGGTTGAGCGCAGCACTGTGAAGCTGTCCGCAGCCTCTGCAGCATGGGTTCTATTCCCGGCCGGCTGGTGAGAATCCCACATGGCGAGGCAGACCTCTCCTGTCTCCCCGCTGCTCCCCTCAGCAGTGTATTTCAGTCAGTCTGCCTGTTCTGTTCCCTGCTCTGTCTCTGGTGAATCCTCTCACCCTCCCACGCATCTGGCCTGTACCCCGGCTCTTGTATAAATAAACAAATCTTTAAAAAAAAAAGAATACAATTTCAGAGGGCAAGAAAGGACAAAAGCTATTTGTCAAAGGCTTGGCCGATCACAGGTGATAAGACATGTTTTTCAGACATGATGTCGATCTGGAAAACCACCAGAGTGTGGCTGGCAGGAGAGCGGCCCCGGCCCCCTGCCGGGTGGGGCTGCTGCAGCGCGGGGACCTGGCGGGGCTTGGGGAGGGAGACCATGAAGGGGCCCTGAGCTTGCTCCTCCCACCTTTGATGGTTTACTCCTGACATTTGCGAAGCTGGAAGAATCAAAAGAAATATTGTTATTTATACAGTGAGTTTTCTAAAGCCAAAGTCGAGAAGGTGGGCTGTAAGGGAGATTTGGGGCACAGGTGGTTCCAGAATACCTTAAAGACCATTCTGATCACAGACCGTCGCTCCCCAACCATGTGAGAAGAGCTCGCATGTGTGTTCCGGGAGCAGCTACAATGGGGGGTTCTGAGCAAGGGGCGTGTCTGCACGGCCAGGACCCCACGTGGCCAGCGGGCAGCTTTGGAGACGGAGACTAAGGATTGCCATAGGACAGGGACGCCTCTGCGGGTGGCAACCCCAGGCCGCGAGGGGCCTGCGCGTCACAGCCAGAGCCCTTTAGTGACCTCACTGCGTGGGGAGGTTCGAGTTGGGGGGGAGGTGATTATGCTGTGGGCTCAGTTTCTGGCTCTGATCTAAAGCTGGACATGGCACCACAACCCTGAGTGATGAGGCTTTTAAAGTTTAGATCAGTGCTGTGAAAAACCAACCTTTCAGCAAGTTTTATAACTCCTTTAAAAGAACTTTAATTATATACTTTAAAAATAATCACTTTCAGTTCCAGGCACCATAAATTCAAGTATCACTGGAATAATTTTGAGGCCAAGGCAAATTTATCAACCGAGAAGGGTGAGCCAGGTCAAGCCTGTTTGATGTTGCCAGAAACGTGTTCTAGAATCGCGTGTTTGCCTAGATGTGGCTGGCGGCCCAGAAGCGTGTTTTGCGAGTGGCTTCACGGAAGTCGGCGGCCGGCACCCTGGCCTCCCTGCTGACCACTGCTGCCCCGTCCCCGGAGCTGCCGCGCTGTTGGTTGGCTGCCCGGGGTTTGCAAGCCGCGCTCTCAGCTGGAGCGCCCCACCCCTCCCCGCGGGTGATGCTGGCTTTTATCTCGCTGCTAATAGCGCAAAGAAGCCCGCGGAATGGCATCTGTTTCCAGGCTTACACGCATCAACAAAGAAAAATCAACACGCTGGTTTCCTTTCCTTTGCAGAAGGAATGACAAACGTGGCAGAGCTTCGGAGATGGCGCAAAGCCTCCACGGGGCTCACGCCCGCCCTTGCGTGGTCCTCCCGACACCAGCGGGGAGAAGTGTGAGGTCACACCGCGTGTAAACCGACTGTGTAGATGGAGCTGAGTTCTCGCACTGCGGAAGCCCGCCCGTGGCCTGATCAGCCCGAGGAGGCCTCCGTCCCCGCGTCCCCGAGAGCAACAGCGGCTTAGACGGCCGCGAGGCTGGGCGAGCTGGCCGTGGGGAACTAGCCCAGCCAGTGTCCAGCCTACAGCCCCTGCATGTTTGTTCTCCAGCGGGCGATGTCACCACGTGACTCATGTCAAGTCTCCATCAACTTCTAGATATTTAAAAGACACAAAACTATTTTCTCAAGAGGTGAAACACCACAGCATCAACTCGCCCACTGTCCCGGCGGCGGGCGGCCATCAAGCTGCCCAGGACGCTTTCCTCACCCCAAGCAGGGACACGCATGCCCACAGCTCCTCAGCCCTGCCCCAGCCCCCGCCAGGGTGAGTCCCTCACAGCTGACTGTCCCCTGTGGACATCCCGAGGAGTGGCCTCTGGTGTCCCCTCCTCACCAACGCAGAGCCCCAGGCCACGGCTCTGATTCTGGGACCTTTGCAGGACGGGCTGTGCTGGGGTGTGAGATGACAGCCCCCGGCTTCCTCGGCCGCCTCTCCCTTATTAAAAGCCGTGAGGAACCTTTCGCATGAAGCTGTTGGCCTCCGGGTCTCAGGAGACGTTAAAGGACGATGCAACGTGAACAATTGTCACCTGCTACATGGAGAGCTGGGGGCGGAGGAGGAAGGCCCAGAAACACAGACCTTCATCACGACTCGTCCATTCTTTCAGTCTGTTTCTTCCTCTGGCTTTTTTGATGATCGTGAGCTGAGCAGACACCTCACGAAGGCGTCTGTGTCTGGAATGAGTCCAGGCTGCTCCCCGAGACCTGCGGGCGGTCCGTGCCCAGGTGGCGGTGTAGCCCGCAGGGGCTGCGTGTCCAGGCCCCCGCACCTCAGCTCCCACTTTGGACATTTCTTCCGAAGGACTCGAGGTTGGTCTGTCCCACGCCCCAAGGTCGGAGGCAAGAGCAAGGGAAATAAGCCCGGGTCCCACCGGGCTGAGCTGACAGCAATGGCGCGCAGCCGGGAAGAGGGCGTCCGCCTGCGTCGTGGAGGGACGAGGACCAGCTGACGGCGACCGCAGGGGTGACTGTGAGGGCGCCAGCTCCTGGACAGACATCCAGCGGGCCCTGTCCCTGCCGTCTGATCGTCTGGCAAACATAAGTGACGCCAAAGTGCTGCCCGGAGGCTGAAGGTGGACACCCAAGCTGATGGCCACTGGGGTTCTCTCCTTGGCCTCGAGGGCGACCTCGCTCTGTAGGGTGCCCAGTTTCTCGGGGCTGTGCCAGCAAACAGTGGCGTTCCCACCGACGGGCACAGCTGACCGAGGCTTTGGGGAACGGAGACACAGCGGTCACTTCCAGCCTCTTCCTTCCGTGAGGAGGGCAGGGAGCAGCCCTTGCTGGAAATCGGCGGCATCAGGAAAGCACTAAGGTCGCGACAGCGAAAGGGACGTGGAGAGGGTTGTGTGGTTCTGGAGCTGGGCAGCGGTAAAACAGAAGACAGAGGACAGGGAGCCGGAAGGACTGAAAGTCCCGTCAGGAAGGAAACAAAACAACCCCCACAGCAGGCGACCGTCACACGAGGGCCTTCGGTGTTTGTGCAAGAAGAAGAAAGGGGGAGAGCGAGCGGGTAGGAGGGAGGGAGAAAAGCACTCTCGGAAGGCGACCCACAGCGGGGGGCCGCCGCGGGACAAGGAGTTTCTGAGGCAGGGACACGGAATAACACTTTTGATTTCCTGTTAAGAGCAGAATGTCCGCGGTCACGCGCGGGTCAATCTTCTATTTCGCAGAAAGGAAGTCTGCATGTAATTGTTCTTTCTGGCGTCACTCACGCAGTCACGACGGGCAAGTTTTCACAGGCCGTAGCCGCGTTTCGCCATCACGCTCCTCACCACTCAGCAGACTCGGGCGAAGTGGGTGCAGACCCCCCTGGCGCCGGCCCGCGTTCCGCTCGGAGGGCGTGTCACCCCGGGCCGACCTCCTTCCTGCTCTCCGCTCTTCTTTTCCACGCTCAGACACGTCCTTTCTTCCCGTCTTCCCGCGCTGGCTCAGTCAGACATTTATATTTGTGCCCCGCGACAAAAGCGTGCTAACCGTGCTGCTTTCACCTCCCGCAACAGCATAAAGACGCTCGCGTGGGGTGTAAATTTCCCGCGGCCGCTCGTCATTGCTTGTGACACCCACGTCGTCCACGCAGACACCGCTCCTTAAAAGACACCAGTTGTTGTGATTCAGTTTATCTCAACATTTCACACGTAAATGGACCTATTTTCTGAACAGAAAGATTGATGGGTAAAAAATAGTCTAACATATTTAAAATATAAATTAATTGGGATTTCCCCGAGATACGGCCTAAGTCTGGCATCGCCTGAGGGATGTGCTGATGTCACGGGCCCCACCCCCCTCCCAGGGGCAATGCAGAAAGCTGTTTTATTTTGTGTTTATTTACGCATTTTTACATGGTTGTTCATTTTTGTCCTGTTTGACCTCTCCGCTCAGGCGTTGTCCCCATCAGAGGCAATTTCAAAAACGACATTACAAATGGGTCTAATTTGCCCAAGCAGCCGCCTTGATTAAAAATATGACCTGAGTTTTTAAATGCTGCTTAAATGATCCTGGAGTTTTCTCAGCTATTTTCCATGTTATCACTGTTCCTTCTTTCTTACTTTACTTTCAATTTATTCCCAAGTCCATGAACTTAATTCCTTAATTTCCTGATCTGTAGAGGCCACCAACTTGCGTGAGGCTGAGCGGGCAGCTGTGGCCACCAGCCCTGCGGGAGGAGACCACGTGAAGCTACACCTGTCGCTGTGTGCATCCCCTGGACCCCTGGACCCCTGGACCCCTGGACCCCTGGACCCGGCCTGGGAGGGAGGCGGCTGCCCGCGAGCCAGCTCGTGTTTCCTTCCATCCACAGCCTCCTCGACTGAAAAGAACAGGTCGGGCGTTAGACCCGACTCCCTAATCCGCTGATGACGCTCCCGGGCCCAGAGGGGCGCGCTCGGCGTGGGGGGCTGCTGTCCTCAGGGCAGGAGACATGGAGGGGACACGTGCAGGAGAGACCCGTGGGGAGGCCACCATGGCGGCCGCTGCCTCGCCGGGGAATCTCCCACTGACCCAGCTTCCTGGGGTCCTGCTTCGGGACCCCTCCCTGGGCTCCCCCAGAAGGCCTCAGCCACATGGCAGTTTCCAGACCTCACCAGCCCTGCTCTGGGCCAACCCTGCCTGGTGGCACCTGCTTTGAAGGGGTGATTTGGGGTGTTTACTGGGAAGCTCTCAGCAGTCGCTCTCCCTGCACAAAGATCCTACGAACGTTCCTGGCCCTGGGCGCGCACGGCTTCTTTTGTCTTTATGCGCGGCGGACGGGAGCCGGATTTGGAGCACGCAGCCTGCAAGCCCCGGAGGCCGTGGTCTCTCACGAACAGACTCAGCAGCAGGGGCCAGGCTGCCCCTCAGTGGACGGCGGCTGCTCTGGGTGCTCTCGAGGCGGAGGGGCCGCCCGCACGGCTGCTGTCTCTGGTGAGGCATTGATTAAAAAAAAAAAGTGGATTTTTTCAAGTCCTGCTCCTCCCCCACTCACGCAGGAGGCCATTTCTTCCCTGGACTCTTTCTCCAGACGACGCGTTTGTCTGTTCCCTAAGTGATGATCATGTGGAAATACACGCTAATGGTCGTTTTCTCTCCGGTGTCAGATGACCTACTTGATCGTCGCTTTTCTCTCTCAAAACCAGAAATTAGCAAGTCCCACTTTGCACCAGGTGGTGAACAAATCGATGTCCATGCCGCTGGGGCTGGCAGCGCATGGGGTTGCCGGGAAGAACGGCCCCTCCCCTCATTTCTGATTGTGGGGAGGCCAGGAGAGTGGGGTCTGCCTGAGGTCACCTCAGGCTGGGTAAGTGTCTCGCCTGCCTCCTGGCACCCCAGGATGCCACTAATTACTTAAAGGATGCACTAAATTGCCAGCTGCAGTTGCAGCCAGAATAGATTTTAATTTGCTCTGAGAGGAGCTGGCGCATGTGGTGGAAATGCATCAGGCCAGCTCGTCAGAGCGGCCAGGAGACAGGTCTTTAAAATGACAATCGCTGATATTAATCTTGGCCTTGTCTCCTGAGACACGGGCCCTCCTGGCAGTGTTACTTACTGCCGCTGTGAGAAGCCTGGGGGGTGGGGGACCCTACAGCCTTGACTTGGGATGGACACAGGGGCCCAGCAGGTGCAGCTGCAGTGGGCTCTGCACCCCTGGCTGGGGGTTCACCCATCAGCTCTCTGCTGGGGAGCTGCTGCCTTTGCAGGGCAGCATGAATATTCATGCGTGCTAGTCCTGCCTTGGAGACCTGTCCCCTGGGTGCCATTTCTGTCCACAGCTTCCAGGCTTTTAGCTCCAACTGGAATAAGCTTTGATTCCTTTTTTAAGAGAACACTGTTCTAGCAAGCACCCCCGTGCTTAGAGGACTGTGCAGGGGTCCGAGAAACACCAGCAAGATCTGCGGGAGGAAGGTGTCTGGCTGGGGAACAAAGGGCCATAAAGGGGCCTCTCAGACAGAACAGCCCCACCCAGAGGGCAGTTCAGACTTACAGCTGAGGGCCTGGTGACGGCGCCGAGTTCCACTGTCAGACCTGCCCAGGGAGCGCCTCGCTGCCTATAGGCCTTAGTGGGCAATTGCTTACAGGACATTCAGTGCAGGGCCGAGACCGGAAGGACATTTGACCTTCAGGTGCTTATGAAGGGACTTGTGAGCAGGGAGCCTGGTGGCCTGCTCGGGGTGGGCACACCTCAGACAGCCTCCCCAGCCCGGTGGAGCAGAGAGGCCATGTGGCCAGGCCGGGGCCTACGAGATGGCCCTCCTGGGGGACCTGCTGGAGCTGGGCTGGCCTGAAAGCAGGCACAAACCATCCACCATCGGAAGGTCTGGGGCCAGTGTTTGTGAGAACTGTTACCGGAACTGAAGCCCTCACGAGCTAGACGGAGCAAGGCCATCCGAGCGGGGCTTCAAACCCGGGAAGCAGAGGCATGGACTTGACCTTGGAGGACTGTTCCCACACCTGGGTACACTTTGCAGGTAGCCAGAGGGGCTGTTAGAAGCAGAAGACTCCCCCTGGGGGTGTCACATAACAGGCTGGGCAGGGTCTGGCCTCTGCTCTTGGGTCAGAGGCCAGGGCTGGAGTGCGGGAGGCTGGGGGTGCCTGAGAAGGCGGCTCTGAAGAGGGAGAGGTGAGGGGTGGTGGGAAGCTGCAGGGAGCGGCGTCCGTGCCGGCAAGGGGACCACACGTTGGCCCGGAAATCACTGATTTTGAAACGTCTCAAGGAATCACCAGACCTTGAATCAGGTCCAGAGGATGTTTTTAGAACTCCGGAACATTTCTGGGCCACGGAGGCCACCCGCACTATTATTTTAGCTGTGGGAGTTTGGTTTCTGCCGGCACACGACGACGGAAACACGCAGGCACTCAATGCTTAGCTTCCTGCAACTTCTCTCCAACGCGGCACTGAGAAGCAGTGTTTTGACATTTGTTCTGGACACATTTGCACCTGCTATCTATCAATAATAACTACTAATCATGCAGGAGGGGAAAACCCAAAGGTTCCTGAGGAAGGATTGTGCTGACGAGCCGCTGGGAGGAACCGACGTCCGTTATCGACAACAAAAACCCAGATGCCAAGACAAGAAAGCGAAAACCTGCTTCACTGAGCCGTCGCGTCCCTGACCCTGAGCTGCCTCTCACCAGGGAGAGAAGGCTCCCTCCGCTTACATAAACTTCTCCTATCACTGAACTCCCCCCTTCTTGGTAACCCCTAATCCAGAGCCCCACCCACCTTCCTAAGCCCTCCCAGGACCAACTAGAGAGCCAAGAAGCCTGCTCAGCAACCTCCAGGGGGGGTGGGGAACAGTCACTCGGCAGGTTCCAGAACCTTCTATGCGTGTCCTGAGGTCTCTGACCCTGGGGCTCGAATAAGGGAGGCTACACAGACCCAGGCCCTAGGCTCAGGAGCCACGGCACCTCTGAGACCCCCGAGTCTCCACGGGTCCGTGACCGCCTTGCTCACGAAGACGAATGGGGCATCGTACTAACTGTGGGTCACAAACACCGCAAGGGGCCCCAAGGCCGGCCTCACTCTGGGCCCCGGGACCCTGGGCTTGTGAGGGGAAAACGTGACTGGAGCTGCCCAGCACGCGCTGCCCAGGAGCTGCCCTTCCCGCCGGGTCGCACCAGTGACTGCGTCCTGGGTCAGGCCAGGCAGGTGAGCGCAGACGTTGTACCGACCACTCTGAAGGGGTCTCAACGTGGGTTCGCACGTTAAGGAGCTTCCTCCACCCCATCTCTGTGCAAAGAGCGGCTTCGGGAGCCGCTTCAGGAGCCGTCTGCCCCCGGCCGGGCCTGGGCCGCCCTCAGTCTGGGAAGTTCCGCAGGCCCATGGCCCAGGCCACGCTGACCACCGTGCGGGGCCTCAGGAGTGCGGGGCTCTGTGCGCTGGTGTTCCCGGGCTCGCCCCCAGGAGCCCTATTCAGAAGAGACGAGCTGTGGTGATGGCGGCCACCTTGGGAGAAATTCGACACGAACAAGACAGTGTGAGAGAAACTAAAGCAAAACTCCGGCCACGCTCTCAAGCGGCCTGTGGGGTAGGTGCCTCGACCGAGGTGCTGACCCCTCAGTGCGACGTGACCCAGACCTGCCTCCAGAAGACTCGCCAAGGCCCATGACGATGAGCCGCATGCAGCCGCTGCCCCTCCCGACGTGCCCTCCCGCGCCCCTCCTGACCGTCCAGGCGGCCCTTCCGCGAGGCTCAACCTCACAAGAAACAGCCCCCACGGCTCCCGCGCCCGCAGCGGCACATGTGCCCGTCTCCGTCCCTGGCCGCGGCCGCGGCGTCCCGATGCAGAGCCCGTGGCGGGGAGCCTGAAAGACTCAGACCGGCCATGGACACCAGCGTCCCTGACGCTACGGGCCAGCCCTGGCGGAGGCGGGGCGGGAGGCACACGCCCCCGGGGTAGGCTGGCAGCGCCACCCCTGAGAGGAGGGTGGAGGCCGTGAAGCCGCTCAAGGGAACCCCTCGAGGCCAGGCCAGCGCCGGGGCCGTGAGGAGGCCGAGTCCTGCCCCGGATGGCCCGGAACCCTCCCTCCACGGCACGGCGGAGGGGCCCCTGCAGCGGCAGGTTGAGATGAGACATGTCGCCAGGGCCAGGTCCCTGCGCCAAGAAGCGAGGGGGCGAGGACGCGAGGGGAGCGGACACTCCAGGACCGGCTGACATGCTGAGGACAGCAGCGCGTGGCCCGCGGCCCCGACCTCTCCTCCGAGCTCTCCTGTTGGGGTACCGGAGGCTCACATGCCACCCCGGGGGTGAAGTGCAGCCACGGTGTCACTCGGCCACCACCGTCCAGCCCCGGGACTTTTCATCGGCCTACACTGAAGCCCTGGGCCCAGTAAGCGACGCCTCCCTGTTTCCTCGGCCAGCGCCGCTCCTCCCGGCTCCGGGAACCTGGCGTGCAGCTGCCTCGTGGCAGTGGGTCGCCGTGTCCCGGGGGCTCGCGTGTCCCATCACCTGTGGCTCGTGGCGGGATCGCCTTCCTTCCTAAGACTTTCTCCGTCCTTTTTAAGACCGAGCAGCATTCTGTCCTGAAAACTGGAAGCCCAAGACCACATTTTGGTCAGCTGGGGCTTGGCCTGCGGAGTCCATCAGCCAGTCCCAGGGCGGTTCATCCCCGAAAAAAAGGTGCCAAGAGACTCTGCAGACTGCCTTGCTGCCGGGACCCGCTCGGCCGGGCCTGCCCTGCGCTCCCAGGCTCATGACCCCAGTGAGCTGGGTCTGGGGCGAGGCCAGGCGGTCGCCGGAAGCGGCTCCTGGCTCAGTGGTGGCAGGTGCTGCTGTGTCCACGGAAGCCGCGGGGACGGTCCGGCCAGATTGGTGTAATCTGGGAAGCCGGGGGTTCCTCTGACCTTGGCTTCATTATCACCACCCAAATGGCAGAGACAGTAGAATTGTTAATGATGGCGACGGCCAGCCTTTACTGCTCTTTCTGGATCTGTGCTAGAGACGCAACCTTGAGATTTACATTTATCATAAATTTATGGGCTGAGCAGTCGCTGGGGCGCTTTCGGTTGTGCTGTAATTGCTCACCAGTTGATATTTCACGTCTAATTAGCTTGGATTCTTTCTGAGGCTGTAGACGCCTCTGAGCCACCCCCGCTACTGGAAACCTTATTTATTCTGTGCAGCTACATTTTGGAATGAAAAGGTCATTTGATAAAATGGGTGATCTTAATAAGCTCTGCTTAACTTCCCCTTTTATCATCTTTTGAAATATCCTAGGAGTGAATGCCAAGAAAACTCTTAATGTTGATGATTGTGATGATTTACGTTTTAAATTGTGCTGCTCTTCATTTTTGAAAACTCACTTGACATGTTCATAGTACGGGCATTTTTTGAGACTACTGGGAATCCTAGGTAAATCGTTAAAGGTCGACCCACTCAGGTGTTTCCTGCGAGATCACTATCCCGAGACAGAAGTGGATGCTGTTTGCCATCTGCTTTTCCCTGCTGTGGACAGTTGTTTCCTCGCCCCAAATTCGTGTGCTGAAACCCTTGCTGCCGACGTGACTGTGTTTGGCGATGGGGCCCTGGGGAGGTGAGTCAGGGTCCATGAGGTCACAGGGCAGGTCTTAAAATCCACAAGACTTGCGCCCTTGTAAGAAGAGGAAGAGACGCTGGACGTCCTCTCCGGGCGCCCGGGGAAACCACAGGCAGACAGCAGGAAGGCGCGTCTGGACAGCAGACTCCCCGGAGCCAGCCCTGGGGACCCCCTGACTGGTCTCCAGGCCAGGAGAAGCAGGGTCTGGTGTTTGAGCCCAGCCTGTGGCTTTCTGCGTGGGGGCCTGAGCTGACAAGTCCCTGCCACTCCCGAGTCTCCTGAGAGGTGCACTCCCGGGCGCAGACACTCAGCACCCACACCCAGCACGCAGGTGCGACAGCGGGCGGCGGTGAATGCACGCTTGCTGCATGGACGCTTGTTCAGGACGTGCTTGTGGGAGGCCATGCAGATAAATTAGCACAATACCTTGAAGATGAACAGATACCACCCCCCTTCTGGAGGCTGTCCCCCCCAAGACTGGTGGGTATGAGCTTCGAATATTCATAATCGATGCATCGTGTAAGCCTGGGGAGGAAGCAGAGAAACACAAAGGGCTAATTTCCCGGCAGGATTTCTTCCTGAGGTCCCCCTTTTTTAAAGATAGCGATTCCACAAATGTTCTAGTCAGTCAACCCCTGGCCGTAGCTCCCTCCCGGGAACCGAGTGGACACCAGGACGCTGAGGGCCTGCCCCCCGCAGGACTCACAGTGTGCGGTGGCCGAGAAGGTGGCTGGTGCGAGCCGCGTTGGTCGCTGGGGGTGGAGCATCCAGTCTGTGCTTCACCCCCACGGGTCCAGCCGAGGGGCGAGCCAGACTGCCGAGGCAGGACGCGAGGGCAGCATGGCGCCTCTGGGGCAGGAAGGACGTGCCCAGCCATGGCTGTTGGGGGACTGGCTGCTCCCACAGTCTAAGGTTGGGTTTTCTGACACCCCAGGGAGCTCCAGGCTCGAGGGGCTCCACCTCACACGAGCTCAGCGGGGAAGCGCTGGTCGGTCATGCTGTTGGTCCCTTGTGGTCTGCTGGAGGCTGTTTTGGGTAAGATCCGGGGTGAGCTCCGGAACTGGGGAACAGCTAAGTTCTCCCCACGCGATCTGGTACTTCAGTTCCCGAAAGTGACTCTTTGATGCTTTACCCTAATGCCCAGGGCTTCCCTCACCCCACCCTGCTGTGCGCCGGCCATGGCTAATGTCAGGGGACACATCAAAAGGAACCAGAGATTCGCCCCAGCTTCTCCAGACCCCAGCCTTCAGATCAAAGGGGAAAAGTCCTTCCCAGAGCAGGCGCCGTGCACTGCTTTTGTTACTGCCCGAAATGGAAAAATGTTTTTTTTGGTTTTTTTTCCAGAATTTTCTTTGTCTACTCAGGCCAGGAGAAATGGTCGACTCACCATCATTTTGCTGGAGCTGTGACTTCTGTTCTTCCCCCAGCACACTTGGTGCCTTTCCTTTCTGGAGCTGGCAAACAGCAAGCCCCAGGCACTGTCCGGGGCTGAGGGCGCCCCACGGGCACACAGCCGGCCTGCTCGGCTTACCCAGAACTGGATTCCCGGCAAACGTGTTCATCCTCCCGGCCTCCTGCCTCGTGCTCAGGGAGTCCCTGTCTTTCCGTGGAGAGGGGCTTGACAGGTTTTCGTGCATGTCACCTAGTCTGTTCCTCGGGCCACAGTCATCACCCCACCGTTCCACGAAGGAAGAGACTCAGTTCCTAGCTGGTGGCGGGAGCAACTCAACCCCGCCCCCTCCATTCTAACTCCAGCAATTTCAAGTCCTCGTCTTGAATTCTGTGTAAGCAGTTTAATCAGCAACAACACAAATTCTTATGGGACCAAGATTTTCTTCCTAGGATGAGAAATCACAGCCTTTGCAGAAAAACAGAATTTTCTTCCACTGCACTTGAATTCAGATGAAGAGCATCTCTCCCGTCTGGCTGCCGTGCGTGTGTCTTCCGTGTGAGAGGCCCACTCAGGCCCTCTGTGGGTTTTTTAATCACGTTGCTTATTTCTATTTTTTTTTCAGTTGTGTGAATTGTTTACGGATTTTGGACACTAACCCCTGGTTTGGTAGATGGATTGCCAATTCTTCTCCCATTTAGTAGGTGCCTTTTTTGTTTTAATGATGGTCTCTTTCACTGAAAAGGAAGATTTCCGTTTGCTGCAGCCCCATTTGTTTATGTCTGCTTTTGTCTCCGTGCTGTTATAATGAGGGAAATGAAAATAAAAGCCACATTGAGATTTAACCTCACGCCTGCTAGAAGGACTATTGTCAAAAACGCAAGAAACACTCGGCAAGGATGCGGAGAAAAAGGACCCTCATACGCTGCTGGTGGGGGTGTAAATTGGTGTGATGCTTATGGAAAATAGTCTGGAGGTTACTCAAAAAATTGAAAACAGAACTATCCTGTGGTCCAGCAATTCCACTCCGTATATTTATTCAGGAATGCAAAACATGAGTTTGAAGGGATGTCTGCACCCCTGTGTTCACTGCAGCGCTGTTTACAGCAGTCAAGATTTGGAATCCACCCGAGTGCCTGCCCATGGCTGAGTGGTGAAGAGGATGTGGTGTGTGCATGGAAAGGAATACTACGCAGCTGTTAAAAATAGCCAGGACCTTGCCATCAGGCAGATGCGGACACAACTTACGGGCATGATGCTCAGTAGAGTAAGTCATACGAGAGGAAGACAAACACTCTATCATTTCACTCCTCTGTGGAGTGGAAGGAAACAAGGAAACAAACTAAACAGATTCCAACAACAAAATAGTGGCTAGTGGCTAGCTGGAGGGCAGAGCAGATGGGAGGCTGGGTAGCAGGAGAGGGGTTGGTTGGATGGTGGTGGGTGGAGCCAGGGTGTTGCGGGCAGGTGTGGTGTGTATTCACTTTATGAGGTGAGCAGATGCCATCCCAGGATACCTGTGTTGTAAACCAATGTCACCTAGAAAAAAAAAAAGATGGCGACAATGATTGTGATGACGAGGATTTAAGGGTTTGGGCTGGGAACTGTCTAAAAATAATTGTTTACGGAAGAATATGTGTCTGTATCCTCCTACAAGCCTCTCCTAGCACTCTCGCCATCAGGATGCACGCAGGCCAGGCCACAGGATGGTCCCGGGCCCAGGGTCCGAGCACTTACTCCCCATATCTCTGGGAGAGCTTCTCCTCCGGGACGTGGTGATGAAGAGCGAGGAGATCCCGATGGGGTCGTCACACCACATTTCCCTGGTGGAAACCATTGTTTTATTTCCTCGTGGCCTGATGAATAAGGAATGAGGCCTTTCATCGTTCCATTTACAGAACAAATATTACTGAGACTTGGTGGCTACTCGCCATTGAAAAACTTAAGAAACAGAATCCCGAAGTGAGCGACTCCCTGTTTCCGGCGGTGTGTATTTATGAGCCTGCACACACATCCTCTTCACATCGTGAAATGCAGATTTTTTTTCTACTGAAATTGAAAATGGAAAATCTCGCGCTTAGAACTCTGGAAATGAGAGGGCCGTCACCAGGCTCCCCTGAGCCACTGGCTAGAGGCTCCGGGTGGCTCTGAATTTCAATGGCCCGGCTTTTAAAAAGATCTTTTTCATCACCCACGGTTGTGAGCGGTTGTGAGCGTTTGTTTTGAAGCTCTCGCCCCACCTCCGCCTGCGGAGCCGCGGCTGCCTCCTCCCGCAGCCCAGGCCCGGGGCTGTCCCGGAGCCCCTGCAGCCCGTGAGCTGCTCCCTGGAGGGCCCGCGGGCCTGGAAGCGCCAGCCGGTCTGCCTGTTCCTCTCTCGAGCATGAAGCGGGAGAAAGTACCTGAGAAGGGAAAGAAGCAAACTCGGGCACGGTTCCGTAGCGACACGAGGCTTGGCTTGGAGAGGGGAAACCGGAGAGGGATAAAGGGACCAAGAAGCACCTTGGTCTAAATCAACCTCACCTTCTTAAAAAATAAGCCGCCCTCCCTGCCCCTCATCTGTTCCGGGGAGAGCCTGGCTCCTGGGGTGTTGGGGAGACACAGATGGTCTCTCAGAGGGTGGGGGCAGAGGTGCGCTCTGGGCCTCTCCCCTCAAGGTGGGCCCTGCCTCCCGCCCCCCGAAAATCTCCAGGGACGCGGGGAGCCAGGTGCTGTGGAGCCGAGCTGGTCACGTAAATGTGTTTCTGAGCGTCCCTCCCTCCCTCCTGGGCGCCGAGCGCTGCGACCCAGGGGTGCACTTGTCCTGACGGAAGAAACTACGCGGGACAGTGGCCGAGAGAGGCCCCGCTGGCGTGGGTGGCCAGTGACAGCTGGGCCTTAGTTGAAGTCAATCCAATAAAAGCAAAATGCATCTCAGCACCAAAGTCCCTTCTAATTTTAACATTTGATGATTCTAGAAATCTATGAGGGGCGCTACGTGATGTAAATTATATATACACGCATATAATTATATGTAATTATTCTGAAGATGTAACTCCAAATATATATAACCAAATTATATAGTTTACTCCATGAGCCTTTGTCTACTTCGTAAATTTATTTTGAATGGTTTTATTCTAAGTATTTAAGGCATTTACTCTTTGAATCTTGTTGACACGGAACCACGACACTGATTTCACAAAATCATTGAATAAAGCATCTATTCAGCGAAGACAAGCGTCAGCCCAGCCAATTATAACCTCGGGGCTGCAATTCCAACTGGGATTCAGGGCTGGAATTAGGTGAATTGTTAAACCAAGTTTCACTCGGAACCAAGGGGAACTAAGAAAACAACTCGGGTTTCTGTTTCAAACTACGGAGCTCTGCTTTTTACCGAGGCCCGGCGAGGATCCTGCGGGTCTCGGCGTTTAGGGAGTGATGAGGATGCACGTGAGCAGCCGTGTGGACGTGGGCAGGCGACGTCCGGGGCGCCAGGGCTTGCGCTCCGGGGCCCGACGCCTGCTGTCCCGAGGGGCGGGGCCACGAGAGACGACAGGACAGGACAGCGGGCCCTGCCCTCCTGCTCAGTGGGTCATGGGACGCGGCCCCTGTCGCTGTCATCCGAGCGTGCCAGAGAAGCACTTGGTCGCTGCTGTGCTGAAGTCGCCACAGATGTCTCAGAGGGGATTTGGAAGCGAAAATTCCTTTCCCCACGTCTTACTGCCCTGGTCCAGCCACGGGGGACGATTTGCGGGTTTGCTGCATTTCTTGCAAGCGCCTTCTGGGGAGGAGAAAGCGTGACGGGCAGGCGTGTGCGTCAAGACCAGCACGCGGGGGTCAGGGCCCTCCCGTCTCCTCTGCACCCGACGCTCGTCTACACAATGATCGTCTTGTCTTTCAGATCGTGTTGAAGTCAGAGGCTCCAACTTAAATTTTCCCAAATCAGTGGTCAGTTTCTCCACGACACGCATGGCATTGCTCGGCTCCGCGGCAGCGGGCGTTCGCTCCGTGGGAAGGGTCAGCTCTTGTTCCTCTCTGAAGCTTCCGTGACACGGTGCGCACTTTCTCATGCTTCCCCACGTGTCATAGTCCGCCTGTCCAGCTCCCTGAGACGGACCTGCCAGCGCGTGGCCACCCTGTCAGCGGCAGCGGGTCGGGGTGGCCATCCCCGCGGCCCCCGCCCTCCGGCGCGTCCTGCTCCTCCCCGTTCTCCCAAGAGCGTCACAAATGCGCACATATGGGGGGTCCACTGGGGGGTTCTTCGTGTTAGGTGGAGGTTGCTGTGTGGTATCTTTGCAGACGTTGCTAACGGCTTCGTCCAGAGCACAGGAAAGTCACTGTGTTGGTTGCCCACCACGGCGGCGCCCCCGCGCCCGGCACTCGGGAGGGAGGCGCCCTTCCCCGCACTGCACCTGCGTGCATGTCCTCTGCGGGGCGGCCGCCGCCGGGGAGCCGAGGTCTGGGGCCGCAGGCGGCTGTGAGGAGGTGAGGCTGCCTCCCGGGGCGGAGGGCGCGCCCTGGTCAATGCAGAGACGTCTCCTCTCGTCCTGCTTTGGGGTCTTTTCGAAGGAAGGGTGGAGAATTTCGTCACCCGCTATTTCAGCCTCTGCGGTAATCATGCACATAAATTTTCCATTTGAATATGCTAATGTAATTAATTCCATTAATGGACTGTCCAACCTTCTAATAACCTTGAGAGGTAAGTGTTGCTACAGCTGCTCCTGCAGACTCTCCTAGCTGCTCAGAGAAGGTCACCGACTGGCCTGTGACAGCAGCGACTGGTGGCACAGTGGGGCCCAGCAGGGTATCCGGTCCCGAGGTCATGAGCACCCCCCAAATTCAGCCTTGGACCAAAGCGCTCTTCCAGCTCTCCCCCAGCCCACACCTGTGGCCTCTGGGCCAGAAGGACTGCAGGGCCCCTCTGCGTCCCACAGGTTTGGGTGGCGCGGTGTGGACTTGGCCCTGCCCAGTAGTCCTGGGGGCTGCATGCAGGGTGCTCACCTCAGGGAGACCTCCCCTCACCCGCAGATCACCTGCAATGGCCCTGCCCCCAACACAGAGCCCTCAGGGGTGCTGCTGGAGCTCACCCTACAATGGGGGCTGAGAAGGGAGCGGGGGCATCACCTTAGGCCGTGGGGAAGCTTCTGATTCACCCCCTGGCTGGTGGCAGCATCCCGCCAAGCTGCGGGTGATGCACTTTGTCACTTTATCACCACAGACTTTGTGATCAGACCTGTGAAGCCCGCGTGGGACCCCTGCCCGGCCCTCATCCCAGGCCCCTTCCTGCGGCACAGCAGGGAGCCCCAGCCACTGTCCTGAGCGTCCCAAAGGGAGGGCTCAGCTCCGCCCACCGATGTGCCGCCCTCTCCCCTTGCCCAAGGGACACGGCGCTCTTTCTAAAATGGGACCATGTCGTGATGCCTCACAACCTGAGAGTGATGGAGAGGCGGGGGCAGCGGGGCATCAGTGAGCACCCCGAGTCTGCATCTCAGTGCCTGGCCTTTGGTGCGAGACACGAGCCCCTCTCTCTAGGGTGAAAACCCTCACCGCACAAACCAGGACCCCTCACCTGCAGTCCAGGCACCCCTGCAGCCAGAGCAAGCAGGTGCAAAGGTGAAGGCCAGACCGTAGAAGACTTTCTGCAAACACACACGCACACTTGTGCACACACAACACATGTTCATACATGCAACACACAATCGTTTACACGTTCATATGCCCACAGGCACCCACAACACACAAGCCCACAATCATTCACATATGTGTACACAAACACATGTGATAAACAGGCACATGCATGCACACACTGGTGCACACATACAGTGAGCAATCACTCACCACTCACTGTGTGCACATGTGCAAGCACACAGACTCAAAACATACATGCTCATGTGTGCAATATGCACGTCACATATGTGCACACACTCACCTGTGCACATGCAAGCACACTCACGTGTGCACTTTCACCCCATAATATACTCACACATGTGCACAGCCACATACACGTGTGCACACACCCATGCACATACATGCACACTCACACGTGCACCTATACACAGACACGCAGCACACACATGCACACAAGCACAAGTGCACGCAGCAAGTAGCAAGTTACGCTGAGCTAGCAGCTGAGAGGGATCCGAGCCCCTTTATTTGTCATATTAATTCCTGAGCTGTCGACAGACTGCGTCGGTGGCTCTCTCTCCTCCTCGCTTGATTTTTATTTATTGCCTTTCTGCCGGTTGCTTTTTGCCAGAGGTGGTGCATTTGCGCTTAGATCCATGATCACATTCATTATCCCGCCAGCCGCCAACACACGCCCCCCGGCCCCCACCGGGCGCGGCGCCGATGCCAGGGAGGGCGGGGCAGGGGTTCGCTGACTGTTATTTCATTATCTCCGTGGCCTTTTGCACCACGAGGTCGAAAGGCCTCTGGGCAGCCCCTCACGGGCTTCCGCCAGCACCCGGGGTCGCTGTGCCCGGCCCTCCCTGCCTCTCTGAGGTTCGCTCCCGGGACTTCTCCGGGGAGTGCGAGTCCTCAGAGCCCGGAGCCGGAGGAGGAAGAGGATGCTGTGCAGGCAGCGCCCCCGCCCGCCAGGCTCCACTCTGGGCCTGCAGGTGCTCAGCCCGCCATGACACCTCACCCAAAGCAGAGCCGGGCCTGGAGTGTGAAGATTGCAGTTTTGCTGAGTTGGCTCTGCCAGCAAGAGGATGCATCCGCCCGAGCCCGTCCCCTCTCTCTGGATTCCTGGAGTCCTAAGTCGGTGCCGCTGGGGTTCTCAAAGCCCAGCCCCAGGTCTGCGCTAGCGATGGTTCCTGCCGCCGGCGCTGCGCCTGCCCCCGCTCAGCCCTGCCGCGGGACTGTCCCTCCTTGCGCCGCCCGGGCGCCTGACCACACACCCTCCTGGCTCTCCTCCAAGGCTGCGCCCCAGACCCACCACGCTCCAGACCCGACCGCTCACCCAGCAACTGGCCCACCCTGTCACCTGGCCTGGCCGGTGGGGCCGGGGATGGAGCATCCTACATGGGGCGGGGGCAGCAAAGGGGTGACATTGCGGGGGCCCTGGATGGAAGAAACTGGGACACTCCCCAAGTGTGGCATTGGGGGGCTCTCACCCAGAGGGGAGCATCCTCACCTCTTATTTATCTGCCTCCCGCCCCCACTGTGTGACCCTGCCCCGTGAGCCCGGGTCATCTCGGTGCGAGGCGATAGAGGTGCCCGTGCTGCGCTCCAAGCGCCCCCCGCATCAGCACCTCCAAGGCTGCAGGTAATGGCCACAGAGGCCAGCGGCACAGAAAGCCTCATTTGCTCACTTACCCCACAGCACCCCATCTGAGGCCCCCACCCCGGGCCCACAGGAGGCCACATCCCCTCCCTGCCCTCTCCTTGAGCCTCTGCCCCCTCCCGGTCCGGGGGTGGGAGGCCCGTCCCCACCCCAGGCACCACCAGCCCATCTGGGACCTGCCTGTCCCCGCCGCCCCTGACGCTCCCGCCTCCAGGCTTTCCGCAGCGGCTGCCTCCGTCCACGCCTGGCACGCGTCGCCTCAAGGTCACCGAGCAGCACGCGACTCCTGGGGCGCCCGGGAGCCAGCGCCGCTGTGGAGCGTGAGCACAGCAGGAGGCACCCTGCAGCTCAGCCTCGCTGCCCCGAGAGCCCGGGAGGCGGAAGACACAGAGCTGAAGCTGAGCACACTTTGGGGGGACACGGCCCGGACTGGACCATCAGCCACGGCGCCTCCTAAAGAGCCTGCCTCGCCGTTTGCCCTCGGCCGTGCTCGCAGGAGGGCAGCTGAGAAGTTCAAGGACAGGGAGCCCGGGGTGCCCAGGGCAGCGCCCAGGCCGCAAGTGGGTGGCTGGAAGACTGCACCCCCCGCTCCTGGGGCTCCCTCCTGGGCCTCCCTCCCGCTGCCCCCTCCCGGGCGCCCCCTCCCCGCCGGGCGCCCTGTCTCCTGAGCGTGGACGCCCCTCCCTGCGTTCTTCAGAGGCAAAGGGCAGACGACTGGCCCGACTCCTTGTTTGCAGCGCTCGGGTCCTTCCCAGGAGGCGGCGGCCCCGGGGTCCTCCCCCACCAGCAGGGCGCCGCGGGGAAGGCACGTTGCCGTGGAAACAGTCAGTGGAACAGACAACATGCCTGCTTGGCCAGAGAAGATGCCTGAGCCTGAAGCCCCGGCTGTGCAGAAGTCCTGCCCCCCACCCTTCCCACAGGGTCTCGGCTGGCGGGGGCTCTGCCTGGGTCCTGCCTAACCAGGCCCGGCCCCGCGCCCGCCTCTGGGCACAGACCCAGCTCATCCTCGCTCTGCAGCCGCCGCACAGCGCCGGCCTTCTCAAGTCGCCCCACCGCCAGCCCGCCCCTGTGCCCCGCCTGCCCTGCAGAGCCGCTGCCCCGCCCCAGCAGCCTCCCAGCTGCACCTGCTCCGCGGGGCTCTGCGGGGGGGCCCCCTCCCGCCTCCCAGGGTGCAGCCGGTGAGCCCTGGCCTCTGCTGCTGCCGCACCATCCCCCACCCCACGCCCCGCAGCAGGTCCTGGCCTCCGAGGCTGGGGGAGGCCGCGGGAGCCCACGGGGGCTGGGGGGCAGCCACGCTGGCGGGACTGCAGGGAGGGACTGCAGGGAGGGCCGGCGGCGGCCGCCCAGGGCCTCAGGGCCTTCAGCAGACGCTGGGCAGAGCATCGTGGAACCTAGGCTCCGGGCAACATTTAAAGATGCAGTGGCGGGAGGCGCGGGAGGCGCGGGAGGCCCTGGCGTGCAGGTGCGGAGCGAGGCTCCCCTGTAGGTCACCGCCCAGAGAAAGGCGGCTGCCCCAGAGGCCTGGACCTGGACGGTGCGCCTGCGGGGCACGGGGGGCGCTGGGCTGCGGCCGGGAGGAGGCAGGGGTGCGCGTGGGGGACGCGGCCCTCCAGGGCATCCATTCTGCGCGCACATGACAGGCAGTGAACTCGAGAAGAGCCCGTCAATAAGCAGCTGGCCCCTTCCACGCCCGTCCCCGCTGCCCAGAGTCCCAGGCCCAGCGCCCACACGTCCCCACCCGCCGAACGTCCCCCAGATCCTGAAGCTCTAGTCGCGGTCCCCCCAGGACCTTGCTGGAAAAAGGCAAGGGGTCTCCACCCGGAGGGCGCCCCTATCCCTGGCTGCACCCCCACCCCGGCCAGGTGGAGGGGCGAGAGTGGGGTGAGCCTCCGCCGAGGTCTGGTGAGCGCCCCCGGGGTGCAGCTGTGCCAGATGTCTGACCTGGAGAGCTGAGGCCCCGGGCGCTGGCAGCTGCCCCAAGGGTCCCGCAGGCCGTCTGGGGGGTGAGGGGTCCTCGCTGTAGGCGCAGCCGGGAACCTCCAGCCTTTTGCGCAGTTCCTGTGGTGCCCGCTCGCCAAAGCACCTTTCAATGTCGGGGCGACGCTCCCCCGCTTCTCAGCGCAGCGCCCATTGGAGGAAGTCCAAGCCTGTGACCCCGCCTGCCTGGCCCTGGGTGCCGTCTGGGGCCGGTGTCGCTTGGCAGGTGCAGGGGGGCTGGATGGGGGTGCGCAGCAGCCTCATTAGCGAGGCGGTTACCCTAGCGCTGACTAGAACAATTAATCACACGCGCTATCACCCAGCTCCCAGTCTCCATGGTGCGCCTATTAATTTTAAATTAGTGCTGTGCCCTTTTCAATGCGTTTGAGCGCCTCACAACAAGAGAATAAACATAAGTACATAAAGTGTGGACATTCTTGGGCCCACCTGCTGGGCTTGTTTTAATAAATGGGAGAGAGATGGGGGCTTTGGTCTCTGGTGAGCCCAGGACCTAGCAGAGCCGGGAGAGAGGACCCTGGGAGGACCCTGCAGAGGAGAGCTCCCCGGGGCTGGCTCCCTCCTCCCTAAGCCAAGCCGCTTCTATGCAAGGTCAGAATGCAAGTTTCACTGGAACAAATGCGCATCATCACTTGCCATCAGGGAAACGCAAATCAAAACCACAGCACGCTCTCCCTGGGAGAAGGGACCCCTCAAACCACCCTCAAACAAGAGAAAGGAGGCTCTTGCCCGGAGGGTGGGAGCGCAGCCGGGTCCAGCCCCAGTGGACCCAGGGCTGGAAAATAGTACACACAGACCTACCACCTGAGCCAGCAATTCCGCTCCCGGGCGTCTGCCTGAGGAGTGGGTCACGTGCCTGGACACCGGCCAGTCCACGCGCATCGGCTTGAGCGAGATCACCGGGAGGACAGAGGCGGCAAATCTCAGCCGGGAAATAGTCTCTTAGTAAATCGAGGAGAAAAGGCATCTATTTCCACGCTCCTTTTCCTGCTCAGGTGCCCGCTGTTTCCATGGACACGGAGTCCTTTCAGCTCCTGCAGGTGGTGCGACGTGAGCGATCTTGCCATGAGACACCACGCCGTCAGCAAACTCACTTCAAGACAAACGTTCATTCCACCCCTGCGCGACCGTCTCCAGCGCACCCTGCGAGGAGGCGGCCAGGTGGGAAGAGGCTGCTCCAGCTGCAGGTGGACTCGGTTTCCCATAAGAAAAGCCACTGACCAGGATGCCCACCCAGCTGGCTCCTGTAACCAGAGCCAGGTCCTGTTCTCGTCCTCGGGGAGCTCCGTGAGCAGCCAGATCAGCGACCTGTTGTGACCCGGGTCCTCCCAGGCCCTGCAGGACTGTCCCGAGGTCCATTTCCTGCGCAGCTGCAGGCGCAGGGCGGGCAGGCAGGGCCCGGAGGCTCAACAGGTGACCGAGCCCTCAGGCCCTGCACATCTCCTGCTCTCCTGGGCCCTCTCTGGCGTGCTGTCATGGCCTCGCCCCTTCTGCAGTCACTGTCCTCCCAGAACCGTCCCTGAGGGATGCCGCCCTGCTTCCCGCCTCCAGGCTCAGGTGTGCACTTACGCCTGCGCACGCACCCACAGCAGGTAGGAAGAAACGCACGGAAGCTCCGGGAAGAAAAAAAAAAAAATCAACTCACTGAAGACGGCTAAGCTCTTAGAGTAAAATGAACCACCACCTGGAAACCTCCATCAAAGGATGAAGGCCGCTCGGGAACGTTTTGGCTCGTGCAGATCGCCTGATCCTCGTGGTGGATGCAGCGTCGCGTTCACAGAATGCAGGACACGTCGCCTCAGGTTCCCAAACCTGGAGTCTCTCTATCGTGCAATGACCGTTTGTGGGGTTCCCGCTGATTTTCAGCATCTACCATTTCCGAGCGGCCTCACCTCGCCCTGGGGGAGCCACACTCACCCCGCCCAGGCCGCCATGACCGACTGCATCACCACAAAGTCCAAGAGTTATTTTTGCTGCATCTTGCTAGTCTGCTGCTTTAGATTTTTCTATTCCACACGACCTGCAGATCTCAAAAATATGAAAACACTGATTCAAAAAGGTGTGTTCACAGCGGCACTAGCAGGAAACCTGGAACCCGCCCGCCTAGCGGCACAGCAACGACTGCTGGGCTGAGCCGTCCCCCCAAAATATAGAAGTCCTGACCCCCACCTCCTGGGAGCGTGGCCTTATCTGGTAACAGGGCGTTTGCAGGATGTCTGGTCGGGGTCGTCGTGACAGGTCCTCACCCAGCGGGGCTGCAGTCCACAGGAACGGGGAATTCGGAGGCAGCGGGAGACGGCACCGGGCGAGGCTGCCGAGGTCGGCTGCCCGCAGACGCGGGGCCAGCGAGGGGCCTGCAGAGGGGCCTTGGGGGACCAGCTCAGCCTCCATCATGGACTCGGGGCCTCTTCATGTGAAGTCATGCAGTTTGGGGTCCTTCCCTGTGTGTGTCCTTGTAGGGGCAGGAGGACACGGAGCAGGATCTCTGTGACCCGAGCAGACGGGGGAGGAGGAGAGAGGACTGGAGCCCGCGGTGGCGTTTCAGGCTTTTATTGGGATTGACCAGGCACACGGCAGGCAGGGGTGCCGGGGGGCCAGAGGCTGGCAGGCTCCCAGCCCCCAGCAAGTCTTCACTCTGTCTGGGCTCCCCGGCCTTCTCTCGTGTTCTCTCCGCTTCTCTCGCATTCTCTCGGCTTCTCTCATGGTTCTCCTGGCGTCCCCGTGACGCCGCCCTTATAAGCCCAGTCTCTCAGCCCAGGTGCACCCACTTACGCACGCCCACACCCCCCTCCAGGGGCCGCCATCAGGCATGATTCAGGACCACGGGGATCCATCATCCATCCTCATGGTGGGAGGGCAGGGAAGCCTGATATCATTTACTTACACTACAGCCCCCCATCTCTCCCAGGGCCCCTGTCTCCCCCAGGACCCCCCAGTCTCTCCCAGGGCCTCCCCGTCTCTCCCAGGACCCCCGCATCTCTCCCAGAGCCCCCATCTCCCCCAGGGCCTCCTGGGAAGAAGGGGGCCTGTACCTCGCTATTCTGTGAGTCCCGACTGGACTGTCCTCCCCAGCTGCCCCAAGTGGACGCCCCCTCTAGCACCACCACGCCCTCTTCAAGCAGCGCTTTACCCATAAGAAACCTTTGTTTTACACGGCCTTGTTTATTGATTTTATTTTTGCATTAATTATGTATCCATATTATTTCATTATTTATGTTGTGTTACATGTTCATTTGCATGTAGAAGGCAAATGTAATTTGCATCTGCGTCTGCACGGTCCTCACTGCATCCTGCAAACAAATGCACCATCTAATGAGCTCATTAAGTGTTAAATAAGTAGGTAACTGGTATTTTAAATTATTTATACTGTCGAGAAATCAGCACTGGATTTCCCGAGAATTACCTGGAAAGGGGCAGCGTGAGCTGCGACTCGGGTCTGCTCGGTTTGCCTGTGAGTTCCTAAAGAAAATAAAATTATTCCTGAAGAAAACAGAGGCCCGAGGCGGCCAAGTGTCCCCAGACCTTCACGAAACCAAGCAGAAGCAACCGCGGGGCCCGAAGCCTGGGTCCTCAGATTCCCCTTCTGCGGTGCACCCGGATGCAGTGAGGACCGTGCAGACTCAGATGCAAATTATATTTGCCTTCTACACGCAAATGAACATGTAACTCAACACAAACAAACAATGAAATAATATGGTATACATAATTAATGCAAAAACAAAATCAGTAAACCAGGCCGTGTAAAACAAAGGTCTCTTATGGGTAAAGCGCAGCTTGAAGAGGGCGCAGTGGCGCGAGGGGCGTCCCGGGAGGGCCGAGGACTTGGGAGCGCGAGTCTCTATCCGTGCAGGGAATGCGAGTGAGCGCGCCCGGCCGGCCCGCAGGTGCAGCAGGACAGCAGCTCTCTCTTGAACAGTCACCCAAACACAGACGCCGCTTCCTCCTCCCATGGGGGCAGACTTTCCGCAGGCGAGAGAGCAGGTGACACCTCGACAGCCCCCAGGGCGAACAGAAATCATGTTACGGAGAGGACAGGATGATCCAGCAAACTCCGCCACCCTCCGGACGGCGAGCGCGACCTGCCTGGCCTGTCTTGAAGCGGCCGCGCTGGGCAGCAAGGACGGCGCGGCTCGGAAGAACAACCCACGGGACAGGATCCAGCCCAGCGGCTCTCGACGGCCTCAGCATGAACGGAGAGCAGCAGCGGGGGTCGGCGGGCTGACCTTGATCCCGGGAGAGTCTCGTTTCCTCAGGGAGCTCTGACGATACCGAGGGAACGAGTTATCGAGAACAGTCAAACTTACGCAACAATACAAGTGAGAACACCGGGCACAGAGACCGAACCACACAGCCAAGCGGGAGCCCTGTGAGACGCCCGCCCAGCCTGCTCTCCCCTCCTCGCCCCTGCCTGCCGCGTCCCGCGGGGCTTCCCGTGGGGCCTTCCATGAGGCCTCCCGTGGGGCTTCCCATGGGGCCTCCCTTGGGGCTTCCCGTAGGGCCTCCCGTGGGGCCACGGGGGAGGACGGGGCGTCCCACTCCTGTGATTCCAACACTTTAAAAGCAAACGCCATCACTTCCCACCTGACCTCGGCCGGGCCGGGGCATCCCCACTCCCGGGCGCAGAGGGGAACAGGCAGAACCTCACACAGATCCCTCCAGTCTCGGAAATACACGTCGTAAATTCAACTCGGCTTCTCAGAAACTCAAAGGACGTGGCCAGGCTCTTTTTCCTTCTGTTTTTTTCTTGCTCATATATTTATATCTTTCTTTTCCTTCTTTCTTGAATTTTCTTACTCTTTTCATCTTTTTAAAAATCTTCCAAATGTGAGCAAGACTTCAAGTCCTCCAAAGCGCTCTCCGGGCGAGTTCTGGCACAGAAATTCTGACCCGCTATTGTGTCCTTCGCTTTCGGCGTCCGTAGAATGTCTGTGCTCGACGGATAAATCCAAGACGAGGACGCGATCTCCTTGCCTTTAGGGGAGAGAGCTCGTGGTCCCCTCCCTGTCCTGGGTCTCTGAGGCTGGCGGGCGGCCACCTGCCCTGCAGCCCCACAGAGGCCGTTGGCGTCAGTGGCCACTGGACCGTGGCGGTCCCGGTGCCCCGGCTCAGGGAGAAACGCCGCGCCTGGCGCCGTGAGCAGACCGCTGCACCCCGGGCTTGGATCAGCTGTCGACGGCCGGCTCTCATTTCCTGCTTCCAGGGTTATTCCTGAGAATCTGGAGGCTTGTGACGCCCTCTCCTCTTTTGAAGACCTCGCGCTCCCCTTGTCTTTCTGCCAAGACCTGCCTAAGATCCAGCAAGTGTCTGAAGGACACAGAAGGTCACGCTTCTCTTAGCCTGCTCCCGCCAGGCCCCTCAGGCCAGGTGCTTAGTGGCTCTTAACTCCAGGTTTTATCGGGGCTGCCAACCTTACCTCAGTGTCAGTTTCCCAAACTCTTATTGGCTGCTTTTTGCTTAGATCTTTGGCCGCTGGACCCTGCAATGCCTATAAATTAGCAAATGCCCTAAAGAGGCCGGCAGCTGAGACTCTGCCTTCATCTCAGTGACAGCGCGGGACACGGGATTGTCCTGTATGGCTGCCTCGCGGGTTCTCTGGGGCACTTAAAGCAAATCTGAGTCTTTCCTCCAGATTCCCCAGGTGTTTTCAGTAGGCAGCTGGGTCTGAAAGAGGACATTACATCATCATTAGAAACAGAAACTTTTAAACCAGACACGCGTTTGGGACGCTGGGACTTTCAAGGAATCATGGATGGAGCTACAGGCAGGAAAACGGTGGCCCCAAAGCCGTGCATGTCCCAATCAATCCCCAGAACCTACGAGTGCGCCAGCTTGCCCGGCAGAGGGCGGCGAAGCTGAGAGAGGCAACTAACACGGCTGAGCAGCTGCGCTCACCACAGGAAGACTGACCTGAGTTATCCAGGGGACCTTACGTCGTCAAAAAGATCCTAGACGTGAGAGAGAAGTCGGGGTCCTCGGGAAAGCGGAACATGATAAAACTGACTTGATGGACAGCAAAGGAGCGTCGTGAGCCAAGGAATGCAGGAAGCCTCTGGAGTCTAGAAAAACCAAGGGGAGCTTCTCCCCAAGTCTCCAGAAGGCGCACAGCCTGGCCCCGCCGTGATTTTAGCCCAGGGGTCTTCTGCTCGTAATTGATGTTTTAAAAACTGGTTGTGCGGCTGCAGTGTTAACAGACACTAGTACAAGTGCGCCTGTGGTGTGTTACTAATGTGACCCTGTGATGTTCCCCCGGGAGGCGGCGACCCTGCTCCTGGCCCCGATCCCCAGGCGTGGCCGAGCTCCCAGGCCGCGGGGCGGACGGAAGACAGCGGCCGAGCGCACTGGGCTGCAGGGGCGCTGGAAATAGGGCCTGGGGAGAACGGCAGCTTCGTGGCACCCCAGAGGTGTGGCCACAGAGCAGCTGACTGGAAGGGGACGGCAGGAAAGTGCTTTCTCCCGCGAGACCGACGCCCCCGGGTGGCTCAGCGCTTCGGCCAGTGCCTCTCACTGCAGCGAGTCCTCATTGCCCACCTTTCCAGCCTCCTGTAGCCGCTCAGCTTCCAAAGGGCAGGAGGCATGTCCCTCCCAGCTCGGTGCTCCGGCGGGCCCGGAACTGCAGGAGAATCAATACATATTGGTTGACGTGAATTGACGGAAGGGGAATGGACTAGACTGAGGAACTGAAGACCTCACAGGAAAGCGGGCAGGGAGCGGAATCATGACCGTGCGCAGCCCGGTGAACCGTGAAGCCACGGGCTAGGAGGGAACAACCGTGGCTGCCGGCCGCCGTTAGGAGTAAACGCCCAGCACACATTTATCATTTAGTTAATATCTTTACACACGCGTGGCAAAGGGCAGGCTGCTGTGCCCCCAGTGCGGGCGCCGGCTCTGTGTCCACGTGCTCTCACCCCGCGGGCGGGACTGTGATCTCCACATGTTCAAACGCAAGTGTGTGTGGGTGCTGGCGAGAGGGAGAAAGCCGTGGTGTGAGAGCGTGTTCGGGAGTGAGAGCTCGATCTCCATCTCTGTGTCTGCATGCATGACCCGGGGATCCATTTCCTACTTCAATTCTAGGGCGATCGGAAGGAGGAGGGGACCTGCCGCAGAGTTCACGGTGCTGTGTTACTCAGAGAACGAAATGAGACACGACAGGGTGGCGCTGGGGCGCGAGGGCGTGTGCAGGCTGGTGCGGCGGGAGCTGGGCTGCGTTAGCGCAGGGAGTGGTCAGGGTTAGGTGCAGCACCACAGGGACTTAACTGGAGTCTGGACCCGAGGTAGGCCCAAGATTAGGTGGAAGGCAATATTAAGGCACCGTGCAAGAGAAGGCTGCAGCCTGGTCAGGCAGAACGTTCTGGAGTTCTCTAGAAAAACACGAGGCATGAGGATTGATGGGAAAGACCAACCATACAAGGCGACGCTTCTCCCTGACACATCCTGCCAGTGATGTGTCCCAGGGGTGGGGGTGAGGTTGGCTCTAATAAGGGGGAGTAAGCAGGTGCCTGGGAACACCTGGTGGGGTGACAGGTTTGGAAGAGAAAGATGCAGCTGAGGAAGAGGAAGCAGCAGAGGGGCTGGTGGGGCAGCTGTGCAGGGAGCGCTTTGGAAGCTCATCTGGGGTGTCAGCTCAACCAAGACGCTCGCCCTGGTCGACATGTTTCAGGACAACAAAGATCTCAATGACAGAGCGTGCCCAAGACACAGGGAGTTCCCTGGACGCGTCTGAGCGTAGCAACAAGAAGACATTTCCCTAAGACAGAAGCAAGCAGCGAGCAACAAAGTTCTCAAGCCAGACAAAATGAAAGGGACATAGTAAGACAGGTGTTTGCAACAAGACATTTGCACATGAAATTTCAACATCCGTACATCCCGCCCCAACAAACAGGACAGAAAGAACTAAAGGGTATGGTAAAAAGCAACCGATCTCAGCTCTCTAAAAATATTTCGGGATAAAATAATTGGAAAGCCTGTGAAGTAGAAACGGGTGTCAGCAATATTTACGGGTTAGTGCTTACGAGCGCCCTGATGGGAGCGCCGGGCCCGGCTCAGCATTCATGACCACGCTTCCATCAAAGCAGACCCGAGTAATTGCACCAGGAGATAGACCTGAAAATATGTTGCTTTCTTAGACGTCTATTCGTTTTGAAATTAATGTGTAGTAAATGAAAGCAATTTGTATTAATGCATGTCCTGCCCATAATTTATTTTTGTCAGCTTTTTCTAGAATTAAATGTCCTTAGCAAATTTGCTATCATAGCATGAACGCTCTAATAGGCAATTGCAAACTCTAGTGATTGGAAAGCACATCTATTTCCATAGTCGAGCTTTCTGCGGGGAAGTTTAGGGGGTGCTATTTGCGGCGCTGAAGTCAGGGCCTGAAACCTCCCTCCTGTTGGTCTCCCCAACCCCCCTCCCTACTTCCCTTTTCTTTATTTCTGTTTCTTTATAGCCTCCTCCAGGGGCCTGATTCTGAATGACAACCTAAGGAACAGAGGTTGCTTTCTTTCCCTTGTCGACAGCAGTGTTGACTGAAAACTGACACTTCTTGCGTGTGTTCTTGGTCATTTTGCTAAATTTTCTCCATGCCTGGAGCCTCATGGGGTCCCGGCGATGGCCGGTTTCGTGTTTACCGGGGAATCTTACTATGACTCTGAATTTAATGGTTGAGTCGGAGCTGGAACCTAAGTTTCATTCTGTACTTCATTTGAAGAGCATCTATTAAACAAATTTGTAATAGAAATAATATCTTAAGCACATGCTTAAAGTGTTGAGATGAACACAGTTTTCAAGCACCTTTGAGTGGCTGGAAGCATCTATTTACTTGTAAACACTTGACATGCTAATTGGAAGTCACTGTTGCTTCTTTATTAAGCGAATCTTCGCGAACCCCTGTTAGAGAAATTGTTTCAAGGGTGGCTGGTGAGCGTCTGGGAACAACAGAGTGAGGCTTCCAGGGACGTCTGGGCCCGGGGTTGCTGAGAAAACAGGCCTCACTTCATCGTGAGTCTCTGCCGCGGGCGCCTGTCTGGGGGCCAGGCTCAGGGCTCCCGGGAGGGTCCCCAGTGACACCAACTTCAGCCAGTGGGTGGCCACTCCACGCACAGCAGTGAAGGCTCCGGGCAGACGCGGAGGGCGGCAGGTCTGCTTTCCTCAAGAAGCCGGCTCACGAGGAAAGAGACCCCAACTGTACAGACCACTAGGTTGTGAGATTTACTTTATTTCTGCAGACTCTTCTCTGGCCCCCACAAGCTCCAAGGGCCCCCCCTCCGGCCCGGCAACATACGCCATCCTTCCCACTCCGGGCGGGGGGCACTGTTAATATCCGTGTCGTTTCCTATCAGCGTGCGCTGACTTACACTAACACACAAGCACGCTTCTGCTTCAGGAGTCTGGGCTCACTGTCAGCAGCGATCAGGATACACTTGGAGTCAATAAGCATGTTAGTGTTAGAATCACTGCCACCGGACTTCTGCACTCGGTTCATAAGAGATTTTCCCAATTGTAAACCTGAAGCTAAATAAATCGTCTCCAATATTTTGTTTATGCATTGATTAATGTAAAGGGAGAAGACAAAAATTTATCTTTACAGGGTGATCTTTGTGGACTTTAATATCAGGTAAAACAGAAAATAACCAAAGGAACAGACGATTCCAGCAACTCAGCTGTGACGGTTACAGTCATCTGTCAGCTTGACCGGCATGGGAAGCCAGCTGGGAAGAACAATCTGTCTGGGGTGTCTGTGAGGGTGTTTCCAGAAGAGACGAGCATTTGAATGGGTGCACCGAGGCTGGCCCTCATGGATGCAGTGGGCACCACCCAACCCCAGGGGAAGGGGCGAACTCCTTCCTGCTGACCTGGGCACCACTTTCTCTGTCCCTGGCCATTGCAACCCGGAGTCTGAAGCTTTGGAGCTTCATACTGCATGACCCGGAGCTGGGCGGGTCTCCAGCCTGCAGAGGCAGCCCCTTAGCAGCCCGTACAACCAGTCTCCTGTGTCTACAGAGAGTCTCCCGTTGGCTTTGTCTCCAGAGAATCCTGATTAATATAGTAACTACTCAGTGTGTCTTAACAGACTTGGTATAATTGTGCACCAACACTTAAAGAATCACATTGATCAAACACACGAGGGACATTTGTAAAAGTTGGCCCTGCACGGGGGCATGAGGCAGGTCCCCACGGAGTGCAAATCATTTGTATTGGACTGACCGTGTTGTGTGCTCGGATGCAACTGAGTTAAAGGTCAATAGGAAGAATAAAAGTAAAAGGCCTTATCTACTTGAAAAATAAAAGGCTCGTTTTTAAATTACTCATGGGCCCAAGAAGAAATTATAATGGAGATTAGGAAATATTTAGAAATGAATATTAATGAAACTACTACATTAAAACCTGTGAGATGCAAATAAAGTAACACTTAAAGGGAATATTTTCATCTTACACTCTTTTATTAAAAAGAAGAGACTCTGAATATTAATGAGGTGAGCACGCAACATCATCAAAAAGTGAATCACTAAATAGACTCCGATGAAGCTGAGGCCCTTGAGTGACACCCTCTTCGTCCGAGTGTGTTTGTGTGTGTGTGACATGCATGTGAGTGTGACTGCAGGGGAGGGTGCCCTGCCCAGGCTGGTTCCTGCCTGGTGCCCTGGGCGCCGGCACCTGTGACCTTGGGCGGGAGTGAGTGGGCCTGAGGCCGAGAACACGAAGGATTGTTCCACATTACCCGTGGCGGGGTCTTGATCTAGAAGTGTGCTCGGTGATGCTTTCGGGACCAGAAGCTGCCGTGGGAGCTGAGCTCTTACTTCTCTCCGTGTGTGGTGAAATTGGCTTTTCTTATACATCATTTCGCTTAAGGTCGGTTTCCGAAAACCTACCCACGGCTGCAGTGAGGACTTCTGCAAACGCCAGGTTAACTCGGAAGCAGAAATCAATTAAACCAATATCCCGCAGGGCAGGGAGGGCCGAGAGTTAGTGTTTGTGAAGAATGAGAGACTCCATCTTCAGGCAAGACAGAAGGCAAAACGGACAAGGTTAGGGGCGAAAGTGAGCACAACACGGATTAAGAGAAAACCCAAACACCTACATGCCAGGATATCTGAAAAGTTGAACAAAATGGAGAAATTCTAGAAAAAAAAAAATTAGCAAAACGGATCCAGAGAACTCCAGCAACATCAGAAGGCGGGGACGAAGGGAAGGAGCCAAGAGCCAGCCGCGGCAGAAAGACCAGCTCGCCGCGGCCACCGCCTCCCACCACTTTCCCGGAGGGTCGGAGGGTCGAGAAAGCCCCACGCCCAGCTCCGTGGCCAGGACAGCGGGAGGGAGGCGGGAGCTGGGAGGGAGGAGGAGAGAGAGAAGAGAGGACGTCAATGAAGGACGGAGCAAGGCAGGGCGGGCGGGATGACCTGCATGTCACCACCCGGTTCTGCTCCTGCCGGGGGCGGGTCTGTCCCCCTGCTGCCCCGAGTCCTGCCCGCGTGGATTTCCTCAGAGGAAGCTCCATTCCGGGAAGCACCGCCCAGGGCCGGCGCCCCCGCTCCCCGAGCCCCCAGCGCGCCCTGACCAGGCTGCTCCGCAGTCACCCCTCATCGGGGAGCAGCAGGGCGGACGGCGCTTTAAGTGACTGACGCGAGGGGAGAGAAAGGTTGGCACGTGGGGAAGCAGCAGGCGGGCCCTGACGGTCTGCGTGGGGCACAGGCGGGACCAGCCCGGAGCATGCCACGTCCGCACGCGGTCGGAGCCTCCACAGGGACAGCGAAACGGAAAACAAAGCAAAATAAGACGAGGCCAGACGCCCCAGGGTGGGCAGAGCAAAGGCGCCTGTGACCAGCCGCCGGCGAGGGAGGAGGCCGGCTCGGCGGGCCGGCGGGGGGCGGGCGTCGCGCCTGGAGCCGGGTCACCCACCGGGTGCTGGTCCTCGCGGGAGGGAGGCCAGAGACACACGCTCGGACCCACGGCGGGCGGGAGACGGTCCCCCGCAGCGCAGCAGAGAGAAGCCCGGGAGGACCCTCGTCCAGGAGGACACGGGTGCGGGGGACCCCAGAAGGGAGGGCGGCCGCGGGGGTGTGAGCGGGTGGAGCAGGTGCGCGGGGCTGTCGGCCCGGAGAGCGAGGCCGACAAGGGCAGCTGTGAGGCTCAGGTGTCGCTGCAACGCCCGCCGCCGTGACGCTTGACCTTCAGCTGCGCAGAGCGTGGAACTGCGCGTGGTCAGGGAGGAGCAAAAACAATAATTTCCATTCATTCCTCCGCCAGGCGGGGGTGCGGTGACCCGCGGTTCGCTTCCAGTCAGACTGAGAACAGCGAGAGAGACGCGCTGCCGGAGCCGCCGGGAGAGCACGCAGCACGGGTCACTCACTCCAAGGAGGGCAAGGAAGGAAGGAGACGCCTGCTCTGGCCCCTCGGCGGGCCCTGCCGCCCACCCGCGTCCACTGCCCTCCCCTGGCCTCGCGCCTGGCCACGTCCTGCGCCCACGAACCCTGTAAACCCTGCACCCGCCGGAGCTGCCTGCGCTTTCACTCACCCTTGTCCCTTGAGAGAGCTACGGAAGGAGTAAGAAGAAATGCCCCCCGCCCCCGCCACGCGCCCGCCACCCCCTCGCGCCTGCCACCCTGGCGCCCGGCTCGCCTTCGTCCCCCGCGTCCGCGCCCCCCGCCTTCAGTTCCCCGCGTGCAGCTCAGCACTGTTGCGGCTTCTGCTCTGTTTCTGCTGATGGTTTTTAGCAGCCTCGGGTGTCTGAGCGAGTCCCTCCTCCATATGTCTCGGGAGGGATTTTCAGGGCACGGAAAACTCCAAGCGGCTGCTGTTCTTCTCGGCTCCCAGACGCGGCTGTTCCCCGGCTCGCGCCGGCTGCCTTGGTCTCCACCCCAGGCCTCGCTCCTCTGGTCGCCTCTGAGCGTTTTCTCGTTCTCTGAGGAGCTTCTATGATGCGTCTCCGTGGGATGGTCTTTGTGGCGTCTGCTTGAGAGCCGCCGGGCTGCTTGAATCTGGCGTTTGGAGTCGTCACCACATTTGGGAAATGGTGCCGTCGAGTTCTCGGATAAGCGCTGCCCCCGCCACCCCGTCCTCGGGGACTGGGCTCCGGTTTCCACTCGGCGGCTGAGCCCCGCCCCGCCACTCGCTTCTGCAAAATGCCTCCTTTCTCTCTGGGTTTCATTTTTCAACCCTTTTCCGCCCCCAGAGTCTCTCTTCTTCTGAGGTTTCTAATGGCTCGTTAACATCACCTGCTGCCGCGTCACACCGCACGGAACTGGCCACGCGCGGCGTTGGCTCTGGGTGGTCTGTGTGACTTCGGGGGGCCCTGCCTGCCCAGCGCTGCTGCGGGCCCGGCGCCCACCTTCTCCAGCCATGCAGCTACCCTGACTCTGTCCCCACCGCCGCCGGTCCCCGAGCTGGTCACTCCAGACGACTGACCGTTGCTTCCCCGCTCTGCCCGTGAGCACCGCATGAGTGCAGCGAGCCTGAGCCACAGCGTGTGCTGTGTGTGTGGAGAGTGTGTGGGTTCATGTGTTGCGGGCACACGTCGTCCGTGCATGAGCTCACGTGCGTGTGCAAGCTCTGCTGTGTGGGCGGGTCTCTGTGGGAGACCCCGACTCCTCCCTCTGGCCTGTCTGGGCAGGAGGGGGCGCAGCCACCACAGGACGAGTCCCCAGGCCCGGGGACTCTCTGAAATCAAAGCCCACTGGGACATCCCGTGACCCGTCATCACAGAGTCGCTCACACCAGACCCAGAACCACGTGTCCTGCCGACTGGAAGCCTCAGGCTGGCAGCAAAGAGACCCGCCCGGTGGGGCCCAGTGTGTGAGGCCGCTGGCCTGCGGACCCGCCGTGTTCCGGAGAGAAGTGGCTGGGGACAAGGCCCGCCTCACGCGGGAGGGGTCAGCAGGGCCAGGCCTGAGCCCCCGCAGGTGACCGCTGCCCGAGGGCAGGGCGGGTCCGGGGTGTGGAGGGCGCCACGGCCTGCTTCCCATTTGATGTCGCACCGGCCTCAAATTCTTCCGTTTCTCGAAAAGCATCTTCATGCTCCTTGCCCCAGCACGAAGGCTCAGGGGGGTGAGCCTTGTGCCTCCGCTGAGGGGCGGCCTGGGCCACAGCAGGACCTGCTGACCTGGCCTTCAAGGGCTCTGGCGCTTGCTGGGGGAAACACTGGGGCAGCCGCTGGGGGAACCGGTCTCCCCGCCCCGTCGCAGGTGCGTCTGCAGCCCTGGCCCATGCCTGCGAGGCCCCAGCCGGTCTCACCACGGCTGCTGCATCCGCGAGGGCGTGGTGACAGTGGAATGTTCTAGATTGGGGTGAGGAGCTAGAAGCCTGGGACCCACAGCCTCGGAACCGCTGCCTCCTGAGAGATTGCAAAATCTATCATGATGCGTTTCTTTTATTTGCCTTTTTATTAATGAAACACATGCAGGAACAGGTTTAATGAAAAGCATTTCTATTTTTCGAGAACCATGCTGATGGACACTGTGCGGTGCAGGGAGCATCCTCCGGGTCTGCCTGAGGCCCGCGCGGCCCCTCAGCCCACTCAGCCCAGACCCTCCTGCTGGACGCTCTCGGCTCGTGAGACGCTGCTGGAGGTGCCGGCTCAGCACCAGCAGAAGGTGAGGTCACTTTTCACTCGGAGAAGCTTGTCTTTTGAACCGAAGGCTGTTTTCTAGATTATTCTTTGCTCATCTTCCACCCCAGGCTCTCTGGCGTGTGCTCACCAGTGCCGAAACGTCTGTCTGCACGTTGGCTCATGTGGAAGCGTTGCAGCAGTTCAGCGGTGCAGTTTGGTATCGCTGTCATCAGATGCTTCAAGCAGAAAAGCAGATCATTATAATAATTGTTAAATATTTGATGCAACTCCCGAGTCAGAGACAGCTTTGGACGTTTATGTTGGTGAGGGTGGAGCGTGAGCGGTGGTGTTCTGGTGCAGTCAGTTAAACATTCAACGTGAACATGACATTCTTGGTGTGCAGTGACGTGAGCATAAACTATGGTAGCGCCGGGGCCAAAGCTGTGTTCCCGCAGCACTGAGAATCCCCGAGCTCGAGTCCCACTTTGGACTGACGCTGCCTCCGGGGCTCCACTCGCCTCCCCCAAGCGGCCTCTGCGCGTCAGCACGGGAGCTTAGCTGTGAGGTGAGCGAAGCGCGGCAGCTGCCCAGCCGGGGAAGCGCGTGCCGTAGGGAAAGGTGCTGGATAGAAAACAGCCCCGATACAACAAATGGTGTCAGAACAACTAGATGCCAAGGAGATAAAAAGGACGCTTGACCCTCGTGTCCCGCTCTATAAGACGGTGATTTCCGGGTGGCCGGGCAGATCCGAATGTAAAGCTGGAGCCACAGGGCTTCTAGACTGAAACGGGAGCTGCCACCCTCACCGTGACCGGTGCACAGTCACCGGCCACACGCACGCGAGAGAAGCGGGGCTCCCTCGAAGCCATAAACTTGTCCCTTCCAAAGACAAGGACCAGGTGGACGAAGCTCACAGCCGCGTGTCTCCAGGAGCACGTCCTTGAGCGCCAGCAAGCCCGTGACACAGCAGCCTGAAAGGCCAAGTGCTCCCGCGGCCAGAACGAGCTGCTCTGTGGGGAGTGAGACGTCTTCGTGGTCAGGCCCGGCTGTGCGCTGTGTCCCCACTGGCCGGCGCTGGTTCACTCGGCTGACCAGGCCAGTGTCCTCCTGAGTCCGGAGCGTCTGGGCCCACGCGCTGTGAGATCGAGTCGCCCTGACCAGATTGTGTCCAGATGGCGAGTTGTGAGGTGTTAGTCAAGGTGGTTTTGGTCACGAGACCTCCCACACAGAACCGCCCTCCATCCTCCGGAGGGGGCGATGCATTCTGCCGGGAAAGGCGCCTTCCATGCGGCGCTCTCTGCTGGGGGTGGGGGGTCACGGCCAGCAAAGGGAGGTCCCACCTCCAGGGCCCTCAGCACCCCCGCGGTTCAGGCCCCACAGACACAGGGTTTGTGCCCGGCCCGGGCCGGGGGGTGCTCTGCTCACGCACACACAAGGGTCACGCGCCCCCACGGCCGCCCTGTTTCCGCTGGAGAGGAGCAGAAACAACTGAGCAGAAACAACTGTCCCCGCCTCCCCCCAGGGCCAGGCACCCGGCTCCCTGTGCCGGGAGGGCCCGGGGAGCAGGCTCCTAGGAACCGCCGTGTCCTGCTGGACAGAAGAGTCCAGGAGCGTGATGAGCTTCAGCCCTGCCCTCGGGAAGGCGTCCAGTCCCACCGTCTGAGCGTCACCTTCCTCCGCCGGGGCAGGGGGCGGGAGGCGAGGGAGCCCCTGCACACCACACGCGGCTCCCGTGGACACCAAGACGGGTCCCCGCGTGGATGCTGACCCCAGGTCACGGTCAGTACTGCCCTCTGGCTGCTCGTCACCTGTGTCTTGCACAGTAGGTGCTGGCTGGTTACAACGTGCAACAATCCCTTTCTGGTCGCACTTGAGGGCAGCAATTCGCCAAAACGCCATTGAACAAAATGTTTTGCACAAAAAAAAAAAAACGGCCCCACAGCTGATCCCACAAACGGAAACAAGCAAATCCCCAAAATAGCCTTTGCTGTGGGAGTGTCTCTGCTTGATGAGCCGCATGTGCCGTGTCATCCTCTTCCAGACCTTCTCCTTCTGCACGTGGACGCGAGAGAAGAGCAAAGGCCGTTTTCCAGAGCAAACGCGGCGATTTGGTAAATATCATTTTCCAAAACACAGCGGCACCAACCCCACTGGTCACCCGCAGGCGATCAACGCGCTGCGATTTCCGGGGGTTCTGCCCCGACCTCCCCTGTCTCGCCTGCGTGGTGACATCATTTCTTTCCCAGCCAGAGTCACTGGTCCTCTTGAGTGTGACCGTGGGTCAGCCTCTGTGTCACGGGACAAAGAGCATGCAGGGTCCGCACCGCCCGCTCCGCAGCAGCAGGCCGGGGGCAGCGCAGTCCGCCAGGCGGGAGGCCGAGGGCTGCCGGTAAGGCTGGGCACAGCACGTCGACACGCGGAGGCCCCAGGACGCCCAGTTATGTCCACATAAGTCACCGAAAGGGCCTGGAGACAGAAGGCGCCACTCTCGGGCCACCCAGGACGCCGAGTCCAGCCAGGAGACCGTCCGGCTTGTGTGAGTGGGGCTGGGGCCGTGTGCTGACGCCCGCCCAGAGCGGCTCTGAGGCAGGATGAGGGGAGAGAACCGGATGGCAGCGCTTTCTGGGCTCCCTGCCTGACCCCGGCCTGGCTCTGCTGGCCTCGGTGCCCCCGCAGGCCCTGGGTCCCTGGACACAACTATAAAGGCGCCCCTCTAACTCTCTGCAGCCACAAGTCTCAGTAACTCCTAAGGCCTGTCCCTGCGCCCTCCCTGGTCATAACCCCGGCCCGGGGGCCTGCCTCACCCTCCAGGCAGAAGCTCCGCCCCGGGACGCGGCCTGGGCTACAGCGCCCTGGCAGGGAGGGCATGAGGTTGCTAGCCCAGCGCCCACCAGGGCCTGCCCCTGCCTCTGGGTTCTGCTGCCGCCATCAAAGGATGCTCCGATTATAAACTGAAATCCGGCCCTCCCCGCACGGGACGCCACAACCTACCCTCCGCCACAGCCCCCGAGAGACAGGGTGGGAGACGTGGAGGAAGGACGGAGGTGGGAGAGAAGCTTCTAGAAGAGGGTGTGCTGTTGCCAGAGCAAGGTGGTTCCCCAGCTCAGCAGCCGAGAAGGTCGTATCTATGGCAACAGTTTGCGTCCAGTCCATGATTTACCGCTTTGGCGCTTTGGCTCAAGGTCACTCACGGCGATCGCCCCGGGCTCACAGGACAGCCCGTCAGCTCCCCGCGCCTTGTCACGAGGTGGCACAGGCAGGTGCGTCCAGCAGGCAGGGACATGAGCTGGGCCCCCCGGCGCAGGCAAGGAGGGGCGCCTCACCTCTCAGGTTCAGCCCAGGCAGCTGGGGCGACTCCAGGAAACCCCCCGCGCCCGGGAGCCAGTCTGCTCTCTCCTGCTCAGGAAGTTCCATGAACTGCGCCTCTTTCTCGGTGGAAAGAACCCGGCTCAGATAAGAGCGCGCAGTGGCGGGACCAGCTGCTGCCTGCTCTGGGGTCCTGGGCGCAGGGGCTCGCCCTTCTGGGGGCCGGGGTGCTCCCAGCCTTCGGAGGAGTCCAAGGCCGCGGTAACAGCTGGCGGACGTCAGGGGAGACGCTGCGTCCTGGCTGGCTCTGCCGCGAGGCCCGGGTGCCCGAAAGGACTGGGCGCCGCTGGACCAAGAGCTTCTCGGGGAGATCCCAAGCATTCCTGCTGAGAGCATCGCCACCCCGGGAGCTGCCCGCCTGGGGGCCGCGGGCAGCCACGCCCGGGCCTTCTGGTCACTGGCCCGGCTCCCTCTGGTTTAAAGTACTTGCTCCTGCTGCTTCGCTGTTTGTTTCCTAGAGCATTCTCAACGGAAATAAGAAAATTGAAAAACCAACCATCTTTTAATTAGTGGATGATTACATAATTACACGGATACAGGAATACCTGCATGAATAATTACATTTTTAAATTTTAAACTACAGTTTTTAATTTAAAAAGTGGAGGAACAGATCAATCACTGGTAATGAGGTTTCCCCGCATCCTCATTAGTCACTTTACTAATATTTTATTTTATTACTAGCTTTATTAGTAAAGCTACTCTACTTCTTTGCTAACAGAGAAAGAATATTCTTTACAAATCTAACCGTGAATCAGTTTTCTCTTTCTGATTTTAAAATCAATGTAGTTCTTCTTAGCAGAACTACTAAGTTCTACTATGAACTTAGTTCTACAAACTTAGTTCATAGTAGAACCACTAAGTAGAACTACTACTTAATCGTTCATGTGTCTGGGGGGAGTTTTTGCACAGGGAGAGACATTGACAGGCAGTGGAGGTGGCTTCGCACAGAGTCATTCAGACGCGGCTCCTGTGGTATCTCCATTTTTCCTTCTAATCTTTGTCCCAGTCATTTTGTAAACGAACATTAAAGTCTGTTTTACCTGCTGTTTGGTAGGCCCTGTTACTCCATATCAAGCAAATTACTTTGATATTACTTAACACCAAAGCTTTCCATATCATTAGGTCAAATTGTAAAAATACTAACTGAAATTGAATGATTAAAATATCCTCACAATCCTTCTACAAAAGAGCTACACAAATAACTTCTGAAAGAATGAGCTTTGCTGTGAGATGATTTAAAACTCCAGTTCAGTGAATTCAATTCTCTGCAACGGTTTCTCTACAAACTGACCTGGAGAATCAATGTCCCAAACACAGTTCCCAGATTTTTTATCTAAAACCTGACAAGCTGTTTCTCTCGCACCTGTGCAGACATGCAGCGCGGGGGCACCCACAACAGTCTGTGACAGCAGATGAAGCCGGCGGGCCTGCGCCCGGAGGCAGGCCACGAGGCTGCAGGAAGAGGCGGTGGTAAGCCCACGGGCGGGCAGGCTTGTCTGCAGCACAGAGCAGAGCCCAGAACTGGGTCCACATTAAACAGTCACTGGATTTTCAAAAATGCTGCCAAAACAGTCCAATAGGGGAAAAAAAAAAATCAATGAATGTTTCTGGACAATCTGATATATCTGCAGGTGTGTGTCCCCGCCCCACACCGTGCACAACAGCTCGAGCATAAAAGGTAAAATGATGCAACTTTAAAGGAAAATACAGGAGAATATTTTCAACTTTGTGGTGGACAAAGGTTTCTTCGGTCACAGAAAGCAGCCGCCATTATAAACTTCATTCAAATGAAAATACTTTCGTGACTAAAAGTCACCACTGAAAATAAACACACAAGCCGTGGCGTGTAGGAGAAAACATTCTCAAAATCTTTAGCTGAGTGTCTCCCTGGTGTTCTAAGGGTGGAGTCTCAGTGTTATCACCTTGACGATGGCCTGAGTGCAATCCCCGGCCAGGGAGCTACCCACAGGGCGCAGCAGACCTCTCCTGTCTCCCCCCTGCTCCCCGCAGCGGTGGATTTCAGTGGATCTGCCTGTTCTGCTCCCCACTCTGTGTCTACTGAATCCTCTCACCTCCCCGCACCTTGGCCTACACCCCAGCTCTTCTATGCATAAATAAATAATAAAATTAAATTTAAAAAAGTCTTTGGTTGATAAAGGACTTATATGTCATAATAAGGAATCTCTGCATTCAGTACTAAAAAGAGCAATCTGATAAGAAGGGTAAAATTTTAACAGACACTTACACTTTATGAAGGAAAATACACAAATGGCAAGTAGCACATTAGACAGTTTCCAGTGTCATTAGCCCTCGGTGAGATGCAAATTAAAACCAGAATGAGATCCCTCTTCACACCTCCCAGGGTGGCTGAAATTAAGCCTGACAGCACAATCGCCTGGAAGGGTGTGCTGGCACGGAGACTTCACACGCTGTTGATGGGAATAAAAATGTGACAAACACTTCCGGTGAAGAGCCGACCCCCGTCGGTACTTTTCTGAAACTAAACACACTCATCACATGGCCGACGACTCCGCTCCCGGGGCCTGCCCCAGAGAAGCGAGAACACGTCTGCATCGCGCTTGCCCTTGGCCTTCCTCCTGCTTCCTACTTCCGCCCCTGTCCCCGCCCTTTCTGGGAAGTGCAGGACTTGGTGGACGGTGGCAACACCTCTATGACCCCCACCCGCTTCCCTCGCCCCAACACTCTCAGCCCCAAAACAAGACATCGCCCAGCCAGCACCAGCGCCACAGCAGTCGCTCCGGGACCACATATTTCTATGAAAAACAGGCGAGCAGGTGATCTTCAAGCTTACAGTAGGAATTAACTCAGCGGGCGCGGACGTTTCTGCAAGGGCAGGCCTTGGCCCGGCTCCGTCTCCCGACACGCGCTCCGGCCCCTAATTATTTCCACAGGAACGAGTGAAGCCCAAGTAGAAATGTCACCGCTAACGTCTTTCTGCGGCAACCGGAGCGGAAGCCACTGTAATTAAGGCGCGGGCGGCGCTGAGGCGAGATGTCAGATGTGAGGAGCTCCGGTCTGCAGCTGCCAGCCGGCCCCTCGGGGTGACTCGCTGAAACCTGAAGGTCCACTTCCAGGGCGAGGCCACCTGTCACTGCGTGCAGCCCTCCCCAAAGCCGGGGTCCAGGAGCCGCCCAGCCGTGCCTGCACCCACAGAGGTCGGCGCTGGCCGGAGGGGCCTGCAGCCCGCGTACCCCGAGGAGACAAAACGACGGGTTTCCAGACCCCAAGTCACATTATCCTTGAGTTTTCAAATCCCTTTTTTGTCCACATTGAAGCTGATTGTAAACTCAGGTGGAGACAACGGCGCAGGGGGCGGCGACCCCAGACTGCCTCTGGGGCCCTGGGGGGCAGTGATGAGGGACAGAGGGGCGCTGGCTTCATCGGAAAACCCCAGACGGAAGGAAGCCTGCAAGGAAACGAAAGAGCTGGTGGGGACGCCTGAGCCCCAAAGAAATGGAGACTGCGAATAAAGCCCCGCAGCGGGCACAGGTGCACAGGCGGCCTCTGGGCCAGTCCAAGCAGGGATGACCCCACGAGGCTTGGGCAGAGACCCGGGGCGGAAGGGCCGGGAGCTGCCGACTGGGGGGCTGGGCACGTGCGCTCTGTCATTACTGGTGAAGGAAAAACCCTCAAGGGCAACCCCGAAGCGGGGCAAAACGGTCCAAGACTGTCGTGTTCGCTTTACTGCGGCTGAAGGTCACAGGCCAACCCCGGCAGGCACCGTCCTGGGGACTCTAATCTGCGGCCACAGCAAGCCCCCGCTCCTCCCGCCCCGAGGCTGACGGCGCCCCAGGGATGCACAGAGACTTAAAACTTAAATTCCATTTGCCAAGAGCCACAAAAAATATTCCTGATGGTAAGATCTAGGATTTGATGAACCCCCTAAAATTGAAAGCCTCCCTTTCCTTGAGCGAGTTTAAATGCGTTTCTGTGTCCCACAGCCCAGCAGTCTCAGGGTGAGTCACCGCCCGAGTCAGCTCCTGCCCGAACCCCGTTAATATGGAGGCCGCGGGGCAGGAGGTGGCGTTGTCCCCCCAAGGCCTGCGGTGAGTCACCTGGATCTGGGCAGAGGCCCAAGGTCTCCCGCCCCTCACTCGGAGGAGCGCCGCGTCTCATGCTTATGGTCTGTTGAGATAACGAGACAGCTCAGGCAGCAGGCGATTCATTACTCCTCTCAGCACGAGCACGGAGTGACCGTCCCCTTCTGAGGACGAATGGACGCGGGGAGCCGTAGCGCCGGCCTTGGCGCGCCTCATTGTGCCTTTAAACAGTCGACAACACAGTGAAAATTCAACCATTTTTTCACCTCAGATGTTTGAATTCTTTATGGCCAACAAAACAAAATATGGGGTCATAGTCAGCATTTTGGAAAACTCCATTAATCGATCATGAATCCCAGTACCACGACCACCAAATACTACAAACGAGGGGTGCTGAGTTCATGATGTGCCGTTTACAGACCAGGCGTGGACACGACCGAGCCGCCCGTCTCATGAAGCAGCAGAGGCGAGGCTGACCTGGGCCCACGTGTGTGGGTGCGTCGGGCACCGCGGCGCCCCCCAGGCCCCTCTGCCAGCCGGAGCCCACCCTCTGCCTGCTGCTCGTGCCACTGGCTTTTACAACTCACCTTCCAGTTTTACCGGGGCCAGCGCGATTGTGAACACGGCCACCCCCAAGAGGAGAGCGGAGCAAATGAGCCGGCAAAATTAAAATTACCAGCAAGATATGATTGCTTCATAAAAAAATCAATATTGGCTTACGCGTCGCACGCAGCCATCGATAAAGGACTTCCTAATGACCCGGCAGGCCAAGCGCATTGCTGTCATTCATTCTTGTCACTTTCGAGAATCGCATCCTGCTCGAGTTGTGGAACCGCCTTGGGGCCTCCTTGTCAAAAGAAAAGTGACTCCTATTCCCAGCTAATAAGATTATTTTCTTCATGATCTCCTGGAAGTGATCATGAAAGGTGGAAAAAAGCATGTTGATTATATTTTTTAAATAATTTTCTTGTCAACCATAATTGCAACACCTTGTCACTCCCATAGCTGTGCTCATGGCTGAGAAAGACGGGAATTTTTGCCGTCAGTCCAGACGTTTTTATATCAGCAAAGCAAAGACCAGAGGGCCCAGTTCATGATGAATGAAGCAGAAAAAGGAAAAATAAGACCACCAGAGACGTCACGTGCGAGGGGATCTCTGCGGCTCCCCCTCCACCCCAGTTCCTTCAGCTTCACATTTGCTCCCGTTTCCTTTTATGCTTCAGTGTTATTACTTGTGATAAGAACATGGAACATGAGCTCCGCCCGCTCGAGGGTCTGTCGGCACTGACCGTCCGGCCCGCGTTGCAGAGCAGAGCTCCAGACTCGCCGTCTCGCTTAACGGAGACACGGTGGCTGGGAACTGCTGGCTTCCTCCCCCGCCATGGAGCCACCAGTCCACCCTTTGCATCTAGGACTTGACTGCATTCACGTGGCGTCGTGGAATATTTGTATTGCTGGGACTGAGTAAATTCATTTTCCATAATATGCCCCGCGGTCATCCATGTTGTCTCCTATTGCAGAGTTTCCTGCATTTTCGAGGCTGCGTAGTATTCCAGCGCCCGTACACAGCGCAGCGTCCTCATGAGTCTGCCAAGGACATCCGGGTGTTTCCACGTCTTGGCTCTTGTCCCTCACGCTGCAATGGACACGAGAGTGCAGACAACGCTTCCTCCTCCTGACTTCCTTCGGAGAAACAGCCAGAAGTGAAATTGCAGGATCATATGGCAGTTCTATTTTGAGGTTGTTTTCCATAGCGACTGCACCACTTTGTGCTCCCAAACATGGAGCAGAGTGTTCCGACGTCGGCGCCGACAGCGCAGGGCCAGGTGGCCGGGCTGGGCGTGCACAGTGCGACGGGGCCAAAGGCTGAAACTCCGACCTCAGTCTCGGCTGTTCCTGAGGGCAGCACTGGGAGGAAGGCGCAGGGAAAAGGCAGGATACGCCCTGCATGTCCACGCTTGGGTCTCCCCAGCCGGCAGTGTCAAGGGTCGGTCACCCCCGGGCCCTGTGGACCAAGCCCGAGAGATGGACAGAAGGAGCCTGGACGCAGCTGGTTGATGTCACCACTGAGTCTCTTTCAACCATTTTTTAGGTCCTCAGAAGTGTGACCACGACCAAGGATTTGCAAACTGTTCTGCTTTACTATTTTCTCAGTATAAAGAGAAAAACCCAAGAATAGAGATGCTTTTCATGTATCTCTCCCTTTTTTTAATATTGGAACGTTTTAAACATGCAAACAAAATAGACAAACAAAGATCATCATTGTCTGCGTACACGCAGTCCTGCGAGGAAATGTTGACGAGTGGCCATGATTATTTCCAGTCTTTAGAAAAAGACAATATACTTGATACAAGCTTTTATTCCTGCTTTCCGATTCCATTTGCAAAAGTCACTAGTCTTCTAAAATTTATGTCTATCGTTCCTGACATTTAGATTTTTTATATGTTCACGTACATAAATAATAGAAAGGTCTTGTGTGACATTAAATTTGCATAAATGGCAACTTATTTTGAATGTGTTCCTTTGCAATGTGTTTTTCCCTTCTGATAGACCAAAAAAAGCAAAGTTTTCATTCTATTCTTTATATAAATTCACATTGACATATGTGCAGCTAATTTATCTTAACTTTGCCGTAAAAATTCCATCACACATGTATCTCAATTTCTTTAGTAGTTCTCTTACTGACAGAAAATTATGTTGTTTTAAAGCAAAGAATTATTTATAATATTATAACACAATGTTCTAATATTTACCGTATTTCTTTTGGAGCACACTCTGTTGTAGTGTGTATGTGCACACACACACACTTACATACATATTTTAACCATTACTATATATGTGCATATGTATATATACATACATATGTTTTATTTATTTTTGTTTTTTTAAGGATTTATTTTTATTTATTTACACAAGCACTGGGTACAGTCAGAAGCGCGGGAGGGTGAGAGAATTCACCAGAGCCAGAGCGGGGAGCAGAGCAGGCAGAAGGACTGAAGGACACTGCTGGGGGGGGCAGCGGGCGGCAGGAGAGGTCTGCGCGCCATGTGGGACCCTCCTCTGGTGGCCGGGGAGCAGCCGGGGATCGAACCGGCGCTGCGGAGGCCGCGGGCAGCTTCACAACCCAGCGCTCAACCGCTGCGCCACCGGGGAGGCCCCCATATGTTTTATTTTATAAATTTATTTTATCATTTTACATTTACCCGTTACAAGAATTTGGTTGTTAATACATTAAGATGTTTAAATCTCTGCTCCTTGGTGACACTGGCTTTAACTATGCCTTGCTGCGCTTGCCTTGTTCTGCTAAGAAGTGGGCATCACAGCCCTGTGAAGTTGCTGAGATGGCTCCTGCTCCCTTGGGGCCCTGGGGCCGCTCACTCCTGACAAGAGTTAGTAACACACGCAGGAGATGAAGTTGCTAGAATGCGGCTGTCATTTTTGTGAGTAGCTTTGAGAATTAATTCAGGGTTTATACAGGTTTTTGTTTTCTTCTTGTGTCAATTTTGGTAATTTTTTTTTTTTTAAATTACCACTCACATAAATGTTTTTCTTGATACTGACTTATAATTTGTTCTGCCTTTAGCTTTGTTCCCATTTTTATTGCTAATGTTAACTAATATCTGTCTTGCCTGTGATTAGTTTTGCCCAAGATTAGTTGAGCCAATAAAGATCCCTGGAGGAATTTCTTAAATTACATCTTCAAAGTTTTATATACAAAACTTTAGTTCCAAATTTCTTTTCTGACCAATGAAATATATTTTTAGAATTTTAATAGTTATTTCTAATGCATGGCTTTTTTGAGTATTATTCATACTCAGCTGAATAAAATTGAAACGACAATTACTGTGAAGTTGGAGGTTTTCAATTGGATTTCGTGTAAAAACGCTTGGTTACGAGGGACTGCGGTCTGACCACAAAATGGGCAGTGGTTGAACTGGGCAGTGGAGTGTCCAGGCCCCAGGGGTCCAAAGAGCCATCACTCTGTCTCCAGGCCACACAGACACTTGGGGCCATGGTTTGTGGCCAGCTGTGGAGGTCACACACACACACACACACACACACACACACACCCCTCTTCAATATAGAAATGGCTTGTCAAATTTTAGATTCAAAGCCTTCTGGAACTGTGTCTGGAAGGACATCGATTCTGCAGCTGGAACTGGGGACAGAGTGTCAAGCCACGTCCGTCACTGGTGCTCAACGGGCCCTGGGGGCGAGCCTGGCCCAGGCACGGTCCCTCTGGGCTCACCCTCCCACAGCCCGCGCGGCCGCCGGGCCCTCTGCCCACCCCCTGCCAGGTCCTCCTGCAGGACCCAACCTCCTTAGAAGCTTCCTCCTCCCGGTGAGTGATTCAGCCTCTGTTTCCTGTGTGCAAATCTCAAGATGCCTAATGGCCCCGTGGCAGTCAAATCAATGCCGTGCTCGCTGTGGGGCGTGGGGAGGCAGGCACTAAGCAAAGCGCTAGTCAATATTCCTATTGGACGCTGCCCGCCTGGCAGGAACAAGTGCTTTAGCTTCTCCTCCCCGTGGGTTTCCAAGGAGACCAGTCAGCTAACGAAGGGCTCATCCTGCCCAGCACGTACCCCCACTTTTCTCGCCAGGTCACCAGACACAGCTGCAGTCCCCGCGCCCCCAGTTGTGAGCTCGGGCTGCTGTGCTGTCTGGACCCAGCAGAGCTTCTGGCTGAAGCGCCCGCACCGCCCTCCAGGCGACAGGAAGGAGCCGGAAGGGAATGTCGGACGGAGACGTGGGGGAGAGCCGCAGCTTCTCCCGGCCGCCGTCAGGGGACGGCAGACGCCGGTGGTCTTCGTGAGCCCCCACACCACGGCCTGTTCCAGTCCCAGCCACAGAAAGGGGCGCCTCATCTCAGATGTACCAGTGAGGACTGGCTGTGACCGGCTCCACGGCACAAGCAGCTGCTCTCGAGCCAGACTGCCCAGCTGCCAAGTGCACCCCAAGGGAGGTGCCCCCAAGGGAGGTGACACTTGGGGGCGTTTCATGGACCAACAAATTGCGCTGCCCTCTAGTGTGTGACCGAGAGGCACCCAGAGACCCCAAACTGCTAAGGGGGATCCAGCTTTGCACACAACGGCCAAGGAAACTTGCTCTTAGTGCAAAAGATTTCTAATAGAACCCGCGTGGATGCGCAGAGGGGAGATTGCTCACCAGACTCTAAGCAGTACCCGTCCCCTCGTGAGTCACGTCCAGGCAAGCGCTGCGGCCCAGAGCAGGGGCGCTGAGTCTCACAAGCTGGCATGGTCTGAGGCTCCTTCTGGTGGGAAACCACGAGAAGCTGGTGTCCCCGGCTCCCAAGAGCTGGGGCAGGAGAGGCTCCGAACCCAGAATGTACCAAATAGTCCGCGCTGAGGCCAGGACGTGGCCGCCGTCACCGCTGCAAGGGCCCACATGCCTCTCACCCACGCGTGTCTCCAAGTGTCTCTGCCCGGGTCTCCTCAAGCCCCCGGCGTGCGTCGGAGCTGGAAGGCCAAGGGCCCAAGCTCACCAGTGCTCAGTGGAAGCCAAACGTGGCCGCTTAGCCCCGCCCTGGTGCCCAGGGAGCGGGACCCTGGTGCCTGAGAGCTCGGCGGGTGGAGACGGGGGTGCGCCCCATAAACGTCAGGGAGGGGCTCGTGTGCAGGCTCCCCTTACTCCAGCATCCCCCGGAGCCTCTGCTCTGAGTCCCGACACCGCGCCCCGCTGGACCGTGGCCCCTTCCAGCCGCCGCCACGCCCGGGCTCCCCGCTTCTCAGACTTCTGGGGCCGCTCAGGCGCAAAACCTGACCCAAGACTGTTCTCAGGAAGGGCTGATTGGAGCAAATTGGCTTCCCACTCGCACGGTCCACAGAGGGCTGTCAACTGAACTCTGCAGGCAAAGAATTTCTTGGATTTTTTACCTCAAATTATCCTATTCATTGTCCGGCTCTTTGCTCGGAACAGCTTTAATTGCCAACAATTCTGTCAGAACAGGACACGGCAGATTAACGACACGCGTGCCAGCTGTTTTGGCATGAAACATCTTTGTCCCGGTGACCGTGACACGGCCCAGGTGGGGGGACTAGTCCCGGGCATCCCCAGGCCCCCAGGGCCCCCAGATGACCAGAGGGAGTGACCCCAGCTGACCCGGACCCCGTGGTCTCCTGGCCACCCTCCCCCACGCCCCACGGTCGGCCTGAGACAAGCATCGCCCGTCTGCTCCCGCGGCACGTCTGGTCTCCTCGGCGGGGGCATCGGGAGGGTCGCAGCGGCACGGGGGTCAGAGTGGGCCCTGGGCTGAGGACCTGGCTCCTCCCGGCAGCTGGACTGGCCACCGTCCGCATCATCAGCTCGTCAGCACCCCTTGGCTGAGCTCTGGGTCCCTGGTCCTCCCCCGGGCTGGTTTCCCCGCTGTCTCCCTCTTCACCTCAGTGCACCCCCGGCCCCCATCCCCAGACGGCCCTGAGGCCGCGCCCGGGTTTGCAGGGGCTGCTCCGCGGAAATGATGATGCGGACGTGACGTGGGAGCGTCTCCCGCCCACAAGCCGAATCTTTAAGCTGTTTGTTCCCATTTAAACCAAGGACACACCCGCCCAGCGTGCAGGTTCCTCCCGGCTCCCCTGCACCCCCACTGCCTTCTGCTGCAGCTGGGTGGGGCGGGCGGACGGGGCGGCCTCTCCTGTGTCTCCCCGACGTACAGGGGGCCCCTAAGTGACCCTGTGATTTGTGTCCTTGCAAAATTCACAGGCTGGACTCCGACCTGCAGCGTGACCCTCGGGGGCGCTGGCTGTGGGTGATGAGGTCAGAGGGCGCAGGCCTCGCGGGGGCGGCCGGTGGCCTTGAACGCAGAGAGCAGAGCCCAGCTTGTCCTCCTCACGCCACACTGAAGATCCGAGGCACAGAAGCAGCCCCCTGCAGGGCGCGAGCAAGCCCCGGCCCAGCCATGTCAGCACCCGCCTCCCCACTTGGAGCCTCCAGATACTCGCGCCCGCCGTCTGCGTCGCCCAGAGCCCGGAGCTTGCCGCGGCCGCTCCGCCCGCCCTTGACGGGAACCGGAGGCCGAGACACCGCGGGCCCCGCCCGGGCCGGCTGCCGGGAGCCCCGGTGAGGAGCAGCGCGGCCCGACTGAACGGGGCTGGGTGCTGGCCGGGCGTGGGGCGTCGACGAGGCTCAGGTGAGCAGCGCAGCCGCCCCCGTGAGCCCCGGCCTGGCGCATCCCTCCCCTCCCTGGACAGGGAGCCGTGCGGCCGCTTGGCCCCGCGGGCCTAACACGAACCCGCCTGCTGCCTTTCCCTGGTCTCTCGAGGCAACTCGTGAGAAGGAAGGAGTCACCCTCCGTGCTTTCCCGCGTCTCTTTGGTGTCCGTTCCAAGAAGGAAGGCAAGAAGGAAGCAGAAGCTGGTATTTTCTCCCAGCGTCGTGGCGGCAGAGCCGGCGCACAGGGCTGGGCGAGCGGGAGCGGGCAGCGTGTCGGCCTGAGGCCGTCGGTCAGGGACACCGCACCGTCAGGGAACTTCCACCATGCGGTGAAGGCGCGGGCCTCTCTCAGAGCCTCTGCTGAAAACCTCCCGCTAGTGACAGGTAAGGCTCAGCGCAGAAGAGGCACCTGGTGTCAACAGCAACACCGACTGGACATTTGGCATGAATCACTGGGGGGGTGAACGCCTCCTTGCATCCTGAGGCCGCTCATGTCAAGAATGCCGTGACTTGAGGTAGATCAGACAACAGAGGTGAACTTTTTTCACACAAGTGCAAACACACGCAATCCTTTGGCGGCACGGAGACGGCAGGCTGGCGAGTGACAGACGGAGGGGAAGTGGAGGACACAGCTCCTCGCGGCCGAACGGTGGATCAGCCTCTCTATGTGGGTCACCTCACCTGTCCCCACTCCAGCGCAGGCGCGGGGACCATGATTGTTCCCAAATGCAGGGAGCAGCAGAGACCTCGAGAGGCTGAACAGTGTCCCCAGGGTGCCCAGCAGGGTCAGGGCTGAGTCTGACCCGGTGGGATCTGCGCTCCCCTCCTGCTGGGGCACTGAGGAGAAACCGAGCCAGAATCTGGGCATCCAACAGCCGCCCAGCTGGCACTGCCCAGTCCACCCGCTGGCCGGGTCACGACCAGAAAGAGGCACGAAGAAGCAGAGCCCGGGGGGGAGCGGGGGGGAAGGCGGAGCACAGGGGAAGAGCCGGCTGAGCTCCCGAGATCTGCTCTCTCCCGGCCGCATAGACGTGGACTCACTCACGTCCCACCAACCCCATCTCCACACGCTGCTCCAGCAGGCCGGGGCCTCCGCGGAGAAAGCCTCACCATGACCCTGACCCTGACCATGCCGCCCGCAGCCCCGCACAGCCGCCCTCCTGCCGCTACGGCCTGGCTCCGTGCTTGGGACCAGGATTCTGGGAAGCGGCCAGTGGCCTTGACATGCCACCTGGATGTCCCCTGGCTGGGCCCGCGTCCCGGCCATCTGCGCACCCTCACGCATCCCAAACGCCTGCGGCGCGAGCGCGGGCACCTGCCTCCCATCCTGCCGGGACCATGTGACACGGGCAATGTCACTTGGAGGCAGGTGCTGTTGGCCGGCCTGAGGCTGGCAAGTCCAAGCCAAGGGATTGCCGAGGACACGGCGAGCCGCCGCGGCCGCCGTCTGGGTCTCTCCACAGCAATCACCTTGGAAGGAGCCGAGGCGCGCGCCGAGAGGTAATGGCTGCGGCTCCGCTTGGCGACCCGTTTATCCCCAGCGGTGGCAGCTCCGTAGAGCAGATGGGAAATTTCCATCCAGGCAGCGGGAGTGAGTTCTGCACTGAGGCGCCGCATGGGCCGAATGGGGGGAGCCCCAGACTTCTGGATGCCAGCAGGACACGGTTGGGGGGACGCCTGCCAAGCTTGCCGCGGGGGTCCTGCGTGTGCACCCCTGTTCTCCGGCCACCCCGCCTCTCAGGGCTGCCACTCCAGCCCCTCCCTCTCTCATCCAGGCAGGTGGGTCAAGGGGAGAGCCGCTGCTGGCCAGCGAGTGTGTGGGCAGGACCTCAGGAGCACAGAGAGGTGTGTTTTGGGTTCATTCCTTTTCAAGGACCCCTTCCCTTAACTTCAGCAGGTCAGATGCGGCCCTTCCCGAGGACATCGTGGGGCGGGGCTGCGGGCAACCAGCGCTTGACCTGACGCCTCTCTGCCCACCAGCCGCCCCTCCCGCCCCTGGGCCCAGCCACCGAGTCACACCCGCAGCCGCCCAGCCCTGCGGGGACATCTTAAGGCCTCAACCACTACGTGATACGTGGCCCCAGCTCTGTAGAAAGGCAGTGGGGTGGCCGTGGGCTTGGCCATCGGCCTGTGCTTGTGTCTCTGTAGCTGTGTCACATGCGAGAGTGTTCTGGAGTCACGACTGCGAAGCACCAAGAGCAGACGGGCCCTGGCAGGTGACAGCCGTCCCGGGCTGCGGCCCTGCAGATCCGGTGTCCTCGGATAGCCCAGAGCGGAGACACCAAAGAGCCGCCAGCCCCCCGCTGCAGGGAGGCCCGCTGGCCCTGGGGGGCCCGTCTCTGGGGGGGAAATGGTTGCCGCTCAGAGCCCCGGCCTCTCACGGCACATTCATCTCTTGCATTGACTTAGGAACTGAATTAAAAGGGGTGACTTGCTCTGTGGCCGCTTGCTTCCCCAAGACAAGGAGAATAAGAAGATCACATCCCAGCACTTCGCCCTCGCGAGGCCCAGCCCCGCGCTCTAGCCCAGGACAGCACAGGGTGACCCGCTCTGGGGACGCCGTCGGAGCTCACTTTCCCAGCGGGCGATGGAGTGTGAGGACTCGTCCCACTGTTTTCTGGAGGAAACAGCCAGGAGCTCCCACCCGCGTCGCGCCGGCAGCCGACCAGGCAGCACCACGGACAGCCCCTGCGCCGGCCCCGCCTGAGCACGAGCCTGGACGTGCGACGGCTTCTCCTGTCCCTCTGGGTGACCGTGGAGCCGTGAGCGGGCCGCGGCAGTCTCAGGCCGCCTGTGGCCATCCCCACGCCCTGCCCGCAGTCTCCACTGCCCTGGGCCTCGCGGCCTGAGCGCCGCCGGGCGATGCTCCCTTTGCAGGTCGCGCAGCTGGGCGGGCGCCACGGCCTGTCGCCACGGCGCGCGCAGCCTCGGCTCCTCCTCTGTCCTCTTCCCTCCCACGGTGCGAGTTCCTGCACGCGGCCTCCGTCACGGGGTCGGGTCCCACGTTAACACGAACATGTATTTAAAGCCTGCCTTGGGGTCTCCCCTGATCAGCCCCACGCCTGACTTTCAACTGCTCGTCCCCACGCACGCTGCGCAGCCGCATCCAACTCCAAATAGACCGAAGTTGACTTTAGCTTTTCCCCAACCAACGCCCCCATTTCCCACGCTCTCCCGTGTCCCAGCGGAGCGCGTTTCCCTAACGGCGCCCTCTCGGCTTATCCCGGCGGATGTGGGAGCTCCTCTTTCCAAGGGTCTCCCGCTGCATTTTCTCTCCACTCATATTGCCAGCATTCGCTGCCTGTGCACGGGCTTCTGTCTCTGTCCTCTTATCCCCCAGTTCACTATTATGCACTACTGCAAAATTATTCATCATCAAGGCCTTTTTTCAACAAGCCACCTCCTGCTCAGCCTGCACAACTACCCAGAGTCACTGCAATCCCCTAGCCTGGTGCTCACACCCGTCCTCGGGTCCCCTGGCCGCGGTATTCTTTAGCGCCCCCTGTCCACCTCTCGTGCCTTCAGGGCCAGGCGCGGGCAGTCTTGTGGCCACTCAGTACTTCCCTGAGTCGCCACCACAGCCTTCCCCGTGGACGCTGGTGTTCCCTTCTGCAGATGAACGAAGGGAGGCGTCTGTGGTAGCCTCGTGCGTCAGGTTCCATGGCCGTTCTCCTGCTCAGCCCCTGCCGCCACCTGTCAGCAGCAGCTCAGTCCCTACTGTGTGGGGGGCAAGCTCAATGGATGCCACACAGTCAGATGAGCTGCAAACTTCCCATCAAGTCATCTCTGCAACAATGCTCAGAGCAGTAGCTTAGCTAAGCTCATTAACTCACAGTGTCAAGATTTTCTTTTAAATGCTAATTAGCTCCCGACTTCAATTATTAAAGGGACTTCTGTAACAAACAACAGAGGAATTCCAGTTTTCTATTTTCTCCATTAAGTCTTACACCATCCACGAGCCAACCTCAGATCTCCATCGCTACCAACATTGAACTTTGTTTGATAATGGCAAGGTCAGCAGTAGAGACCGGCTGCAGACCTGACCCAGGAGGTCAAGGTCCTGAGGGGATGCTGCAGACTCTCAGGGAGAAAACCTGGGCACACATTTTTTCCCAGTATTTCCCTTATTTTTAACACCAGAGAGTCATGGCTGAAAGACATTGGTGGTCCCCATAGCTTAACAAAAGTACCCCCCAAACAGAATATGTATCTTTCAGCTTTTTTTGGACTTTCACTTCTCTGTGTAAGAAAGCATCTAATCCGGGTAAGCCTGAGATTCGTGCCCTCAAGGCCTGGCGACCTAAGAACCGTAGCAACACAGTCGCGGCTCCCAGCACCAGCGCTGGGCAGCGCCACACACAGACCCCACCCGCAGGAGACCCACCCCCAAGCAGGATCTCCCTCCCGGGGTGCTGGGAGCTGAGGTGGTCCTGACGCCTCCGGGAAACACAGGACGGGGCCTGGTCCCCAGAAAGGCCAACTTCTGACTAGAGCTCTGGGGAGGGGGACCTGGGGTCAACAGTGGCCAGTGGCGGTCAGGGAGCCGTGGGGGCAGCGCACCCCAACCCCAGCAGAGCTCCTGGCCCGGCCTTGGCCCGTGGCCTCCCCGTCCGGCTCTACCCTGTGTCCCTGTCATGTTCCTTAAAGCAAACCGTGGGCAGGGCAGTGTCTGAGTTGTGGGCGCCGTCGTAGCCAATGGTCAGCCCGAGGGGGGCTTGTGGGGACCCATTTACCGGGCTTGAGGCGCACAGGGCAGCTGGGACGTAGGGGTCACGGGACGGAGCCCTCCCTTGGGCTGTACCCACCTGAGCGCTCAGGGCAGGATGGGGGGACTCTGGGCGTGCGCAGGAGCCGGGTTTTCTCAGGTGGAAACCCACGCTTTTGGCGTCTGAAGTGCTGCAGTAGAAACGCCACAGCTGGGGCTGCTTCCTCCAGAATTGCCCCATCCCATCTCTGGGCCAGCCCCACGCAGCACCGCATCCACCGCTGGGCACCCCCCTGGCGGCTCCGCAGGCCACCTCCACCCGCCGAGTGCCACTGCCCCTCTTGGCGTTGGCGTTAGGCGGCCGGGGGCAGGGCCGGGCCGGGCCGGGGCAGGGCTGGGCAGGACAGGGCGGGGACGGGGCTGGGCGGGTGCAGGGGTTTGGCCAGCACTGACCCGGTGCGCGGGTGACACCAGCACAGCTTCCTCCTGGAGGGAAAACTTTCTCTAGAGACTGGGGTGCGCCAGGCCCCTCAGCTGGTAGCTGGGGCACTGCAGGGTGCCGAGGGGCTGTGCCCTCTGAACTCTGACCCAGCCTCTCCTGCCTCTGCGCCCCTGGAAACTGCACTCAGGGTCGAAGCCCAGCAGGGGTCGCCCCCAGGGGAGACTGCAGAGGCACCTGGGGCAGACGGGGTGGTGAGCTCAGTGGGTGCGCGCCCCGATTCCTGCCCAGCGGCTCTTTCCTTTGATCCTCATCGACGAGAAGCTTCCTCCTGGAAAGCGCTCGCCCGCGCCAAGTTAAATCAATGCCCACATTAACGTCCTCTCAGCGGCAGCGCCCATCAGCCAGGCCCCGCCGCCGCGACCTTGCTGGACGCGGGTGCCGTGACCCCTCCGGCGCCGCAGCCCGGGCGCCCAGACGGCACCCGGGCTAATTAACCTTCAGGGGCCGCGCCGGGAGCCCGCGGTGCTGCTTCCCCTCGCTCGCGTTCAGCGGGAGCTGCGGCAGATGCATTCATTAGGAAAATAATTAAACACGCTGCCTTCACTGCCGGGGCAGTTCATCTCCGCGAGACACCGGGAAAGTCAGCCTCGTCGGGGGGTGTCACGCGGGGAAGAGCTGGCTCGGCAAGCCCCGGGCGCCCCCTGTGCTGGAAGGTGAGCCCTGGCTTCTCCTGAGCCGTCGCCCCGCGCCCAGGGGTGCCCAGAGGGGTGGTCACCTCTGTGGCTCGGCCACCCCGCCCAGGGGGCCAGAGGGAGGCCGGGACCCCACGGCCCCACCACCCGCGGGGGGACGAGGCTGAGGGCGCAGCCTCATTATTCCTGCTGAGAGATCCCCGGAAGGGCCCGGGGGAGGGTCAGCAGCTCCGAAAAGGGGGGGCAGCCGGGGGCTTCTCCCTTCAGGGGGCAGAGCTCAGCAGAATGCCTGCCCTGCTGGGGACCGGCACCCTCCCTCCCTCCCTCCCTCCCGCCTTCCCTCCCTCTCCCTCTCCCTCTCTCTCTCTCTCTCTCTCTGTCTCTGTCTCCGCCGATTCAGCTTCTCCCCGAGCACGCTTTGTCCTTCTGTGGTGGACGCAGGGCCCGTATGGTGCAGCAGGTCTGGGGGGCGCGGGCGCCCCTCGTCTGCGCGCTGACGGCAAGGAGAACCTGCCTCGCCCTCGTCGGCCCCTCCGGCCCACCCCGAGCTCTCCTCCGGCAGCGGCTCTGCGCCCGGAGAGACCGGGCCGGGGAGGTGGGGAGCCTCGGGCGCCGCTGGCCAGCGGGGAGAGGGTCGCGGGCCAGGCTGGGTCGTCCAGGACGTCACCGCCCCCGAGGGGACATCCAGCCTGACAAGGTAAACAAGGATGTTTCAGAACAAAAGCACCGCGTGGAGGCCTCTCGAGACGAGACGCAAGCGGCTCTGCCGTCTGACCCGGCACCCGCGCTCGGCCCGACGGGCACAGAAGCGCCGATGTGGCGGGAAACCGCAGCCGACGTGGGAACAGCCTCCGCCCAGACAGGCAGTTCTAGGCGAGCGGCCCCCGCGCCCGGGGAGGATCCTCGGCCTCGGGAAGGACCCCCGCGCCCCGCGGAGCCGGGGGTCTCGGGGAGGAGGCGGCAGGAGGAGGGAGGCCGGGCGGGGCCGCCCCACGCGGGGCCTGAGGAGCCGGGCGAGGAGCAGAGCAACGCCAAGACGGCCTGGAGAGCAGCTCCCAGGCCCTGCGGGGTCAATGGGGATAAAATCAGGCTTGTGCGCCCGCCTGCCCCAGCGGGGTGCCCGGGGCCCAGCGGCGCGGGTGGGGTCGCCTGTGACTGTGCACACGGGGCCTGGGGCGGCCGCGTTCACGCGTGTGCGTGTGCACCCTGGGCCTAGGGGCGGACAGAGGCGGCAGAGGGAGCAAGGCGCGGGGAGACCGGGCCAGAGGGGCCGGAGGAGTGCGAGGACTCGTGGGGGCTCCCACCCCGCTGCCCAGGCCTCCCGCCCGCGCCTCCCCCGCCCGGCCACCTGCCCGGCCTGGGGTGCTGCGCCCCACAGTAGTTCAGGCAAATCTGTCATGAGGACAGCGGGAGGGGGCGAGGCTCCGGGCACTCTGGCAGCAGAAAACCTGAGGGGGCTGCGCCGCAGGGGAAACCTGGTATCCAAAAAAGTAAACAAGGACATTTAATAAATTAAAATCCACACAGAATTAAAGAGCCGCAGGGAAGCCCCGTGTCCGGAGCTCAGGGACAGGGCTCGGGGCCGGTCAGGGAGGCTCCGCCTGGGGGAGGCCGGGCCCTGCCCCCGGGAAAGTCCCGGCTCCGCTGCCACTGCAGGACCCGGCCCCGCGTCCCTGCCAGTCCCTGCCGGGCGGTCGGCCGAGCCCCCGTCCCAGGACCCCAAGGCCCCGGCAGTCTCTCTGCTCCCCAAGCGCCAAGTGGAGCCTTTTTGTTCTCTCTGCAGGAAACGGAGCACAGGGTGACTCAGAGGCGTCAGCGCCGCCTGCACAAACGGCAGCCGGCAGTTCTGCCCCAGCCGAGCCCTCCTGCCCCACGGAGCCCGGCACCCCCCACCCGGGCCTCCCCGGCCCCCAGGCCGTGGTGAGCCCCGCGCAGGGAGGGGCCCCAGCAGGTGGAGGCGCAGTTCACAAGGCACCTGGCGGGCGACTCCGCTCCCCACTCCGCTCCCCTGGGCCCCAAGATGTGCGGAATCCCCAGGTTTTGAGCGGACGCCGCCCATCCCCTTCCAGGAAAGCCCCGCTGGTGTCTCCCCCTCTGGCCTGCAACCCCAGCGAGGAGTCGGGGGCACCGGGGCGGGCTGGCAGGCTGGGGGGCTGCTTGGGGGCGCGGGGCCCCTCTGGGGCTGATGGAGACCTTCCGGAGCTGGCGAAAGGTGACGACCGGACGACTGGCGGATGCATTAAAAGCTGCTGAAATTTACACTTGGAAGATGTGAAAATGGTGAATTTCTATTGTGTGGATTTTATTTCCATTTCCAAAAAACATGTTTTAGGAACCTTCACTCGGGAAAATCTGAGGAAAGGCGTTCTCCGGGCTGGGAGGGAGCATAGACAGGAGAAAGCCGTGAGCGCCTCCCGTCTTCTGGAGAGTGGCGCGCACCAACACTCAGCCGTGTGCGGCCGGGGCTGCTCCCCGGCGTGGGGGTCGGCCTGCGGCCTGCGCACGGCCGGGGGCGGGAGGCGGGGAGAGGAGAGGGCTCTGGCACAAACCATGACAGAGCCGGGTTTCCTGCCCGAGGCAGGTTTCCTGTGGCTGAGACACCCCGCACAGCCGAGCTCCGCCGCACCCGCGCAACCCACGCCTTCCCGCGAGAGCCCCCGCAAAATCCGAGAAAACGCTGGGGAAATGCTTTAAAGGTGTCAGAAAACCGGGGCCTTTTTTCACATCCAGCGGACAGGTGAGGCTGGCAGCTGGGCCACCCCGGCGGGGGCACCTCCGTCCTCCCAGACAGGCCGCAGGGCCGTGGGGTGAGCCCAGCCTTCACGCTCCCGGCGCTGACTGAGAACGTCACTGCTGAAGTCTAAGGTGTTAGGCTTTCTATTTTTTTAAAAATATTTTATTTATTCATGCACACAAGAGCTGGGGTACAGGCCAGAGGTGTGAAGGGTGAGAGGATTCACCAGAGACAGAGTGGGGAGCACAACAGCCAGACTGACTGAAATCCACTGCTGAGGGAGCAGCGGGGAGACAGGAGAGGTCTGCTGCGCCCTGTGGGTCTCCTCCCTGGCTGGGGATGGAACTCGCGCTGCAGAGGCTGTGAATGGCTTCATAGGTTGTGTCTTAACCCTTGCGCCATCAGGGAGGCCCGTGTTGTTAGGCTTTCAAGGTGCACGTTTGAAAGCACATTCCGCGTTTGGTAAAAGGTGACACCTGTTATCAGCGGGCAAAGCACACCTGTGCAGACAAAGACTGGTCACCAACGTCGACACCAAAGTGCTGCCCAGGAGCCTCCAAATGGCACTCATGGACCTGTGGCTTCTGCCGTCCCGCCTCCATTTTCTCTTTCCAGGTCTACGCAGGGGCCGTCGGCATCGTCCTTGGCCACTGGTGCTGTCACTCACGTGGGCTGAGTGGCTCCGGCAGTCTGCAGGGAGCTGTGGTTTGCTCTTTTTCATTGCTGGTGCCATTTCATTGTGCTCGCCTCCAGCCAGTCACCGTACCTTCGCCGTGGCGGCACTAAATCATCCCCAGCGTGTGGCTGCTGTGACAAACATCCCCAGACAGGCCTTTGGTATAGAACACCGTGTCCTGTCAGACCCCAGGGCTGGCGTCCGCTCGAATTCAGTGGGCACTGCTCGTGATGCCAAGTACCGCGGCTGATGCTGGTCCTGTCACTCTTCCGGGTGATCTGTTGGGAGGATGGTCACGTGTCCCCGTGTGCTCGTGCTGCCTGATGCAGTGAAGATGCTTGAGGCTTGGGTTGGAGTAAATGATGGGCGGGGACCAGAAACAGAGTAAGTTCTATAAATGGTTGGTATCACCACCACCACCACCATCAATATCACCATTGCTGCCCTTATCACTGTCACTGTTGTCACGAAACCATCATCCTCACCATCATCCTCATCACCATCATCCTCATCACCATCATCCTCATCACCATCATCACCATCCTCATCACCATCATCACCATCATCCTCATCACGATCCTCATCACCATCATCCTCATCACCATCATCCTCATCACCATCATCCCCATCATCCTCATCACCATCATCCTCATCACCATCATCCTCATCACCATCATCCTCATCACGATCCTCATCACCATCATCCTCATCACCATCATCCTCATCACCATCATCCTCATCACCATCATCCTCATCACCATCATCACCATCATCCTCATCACCATCATCCTCATCACCATCATCCTCATCACTATCATCACCATCATCCTCATTACAGTTGTCCTCACCATCACCCCCACCCCCACATCATCACCATCACCCCCACGGTCACTGCTGTCTTCCCCACCATCACATGTCCCTCCTCCACCTCACTCTGGAGTTGGTATGTGGCTTCTGCCCTCACTTATTTTCCACCCCCCACACTCCTGAGTGCGCCCTAGAGCTCTACAATCCAATCACCTCCCCGCGCCCACCCGAGGCCCGGGCCACAGCTGCGTGCGCCTTCTCTGACCACGCGGAAATGGCACAGGCGCCCGCCAGCAGCCAGCCGCGGGCCGAGCTGCTCCCGTCCGCCAGGCCACAGCACAGCGGCCACCGAGCAGGAGGACCCCGGCCCCGGAGGCGGCCCGCCGGATGGCTGGGAATAAAGATGTTAAGAAACCGGTCGCCTGTGATCTTGAAAGAGCAGGGCCAAGCGGCCTGCAGGGACTCGCGGGTCCCCCGCCTGAGGTCTCGCGTGGAGCGCTCTGATGCCTGCCTGCTCTGCTTACTGAGAGCCATGAGATGAGGCCCAGGCGAGTTACTTGGCAGCAGGGAATGCTGCTGTTTTTAATCAAAGCAAATAAAAAGACAATCTCTTTATCGAAGAGATGTATCCTCAAGGCCTCTTACCGGCTGCAGATGTGTGCACCTTAATCTAACGTTCCTTCGGAATGACGACACGCTTGAAAAGCAGTCTACATGTTCCTAGTTTCACAGGAGAACGCTTGAACGGCCCCGTCTTCCTGAATCACCAAGGGAGAGGAAGGCCGGGCCTGCCGTGACGCAGAAACCCGGAGCACAGCCTGGAAGTGGTGACGCCGGGGAGCGCTGGGCTCACGGCCGCCCAGTTTCAGGCCGCGAACAGGTGGACTTGATCTCAGCTGACGTGAGACGCCACGACCGTGCCACAGCGGTACAGAAGGCGCCTGGGAAGGTCACAGCTGTGGCCGCGCCACCGAAGAGGCAGATGGGTGGTGACCCGAGGGCACGCGGGCACGCTGGCCCCGTCCCTCCCAGGAAACCCTGAGGCCACAGGGTGGGGCCTCACTCCCGGCGAGGACAGCGGGTGTGCCTGGCGCTGCCGCGGAGAGACTCGGTCCTGGCACGCTCAGGTGTGGGCCAGACTCGTGCCGCCGCCGGCTTCTCACGCGCGCTCCTCACGTGGCTAGACCAGAAAAAAGTGGCCAAGTCACTCGTTCTTCCAAGCCGGCGTGTCCACGTGTGCGCGGGGGCGGGGGTAACTTGGCCTTCGTGGTTGTGGTCATGCTGTTGTCAGGCGCCCCGCGCAAGCCCGTTGGAGCAGCAAAGGCGGCGTCATCACCAACGCCCGGCCAAGCCCGGTGAACACAGCCCAGGGGCACCGGCCGGGGGCCGCGTCGGAGAAGACACCTTCTTACGAGCTCTGTACTGGGCAGGAGAGGGACACCCCTGCTGTGACCGCTGCAAAGCGTTCCCGACACGCGCGGAGTTCCGGAAAAGCCATCAGGAGAAAGCAGGCCCGACGGTGCTGATCACAGCTGAGCCACACTGGGTGGGTGGCCGCGCCCATGGCCTGAGCCGCTGCTGACCCTCGTGGCAGCCGGGGCGCCGGTCCTGGCAGCCGGGGCGCTGGGCCTGAGGGGCAGCGAGCCCCGGGCCCACAGCGTGGAGGGGGGCCAGTCGGGACTGGGGTCGGGGTCAGCGGTGACTGAACACCGTGGTCCCCGCAGGCCGCTGTGCCCGCCAGAGCCCGCTGCGCGGGGGGTGTTTCCAGCTCCTGCGGACCCTCCCTCAGCGGCCGCCCCGACCTGCAGCTCCGCCTCCACGCCGGTGAGCAGACCCTGGGGCCCGTCCGCAGCTGCCCTGGTGCGTCCATGAGGCGCTTGGCCTCCTCCCCATCTTTCCAGAAAGCAGGCGCATGGAAGGTGGGGGCTGAGCGGCGCACCCTGGAAGCCATGGAACAGCTGGGAGCCCCGGCCGCCCTGGAGGCCCGAAGCCCCCTGCTCCCCCTGCCTCCCGGGGGAGCTGCGCCCGGATCGCCCTGCACCCCACGCTGCCTGGGCCTCTGCCTGGGACACACCCTAGCTCAAGGGAGGGAGCTGGCCTCCTGCCACTGGCGGTTCTCTAGGGGCCCCCGAGTTTCTGACGCAGTCTCCCTCTTGTGAGTCACCCGAGACTCCCAAGGGAGAAGCTGGGTGCTTTCCCGGGCTCCTCCTCCACGGTGGCCGCTGAGACCCCGCTGAGGAGGACTCTGGAGGCCCAGCAGCCCCTCGGGACTTCAGCCGCCACAGGTGCCTTCGGGCGATGTGGGGCCCCAGCTTGGGGTCCCCTTCATGCACAGGAGTGTGTGCACAGGTGTGTGCATAGATGTGCAGGTGTGCGCACAGGTGCACAGGTGCACGCACAGAGGTGCACGGTGCGTGTGCCCGGTGCGCGAGTGTGTGCACATAGCACGGTTTCAAGTGAGCTCCTCGATGAAGCTGTTTTGTCTCCCTCTGGGCCCCCTTTCCTGTCAGCGCGAGCTCCTTTCTTATTAAGCCGGGACACCTCGCGCGCGTCTTCACGCCGTGTTCTTGGAAATTCCCACCTCTCGGTAAAGGGCGCCGGCGACTTCATTAGAGCTCTCCAGGCCTGGGGGAGCGGCTGGGGAGCGGGAGGAGTTTCAGGAAGACTCCCCGCCCTCAGACTCCGCCTGTGCCTTCCGTGGAGAAGAACCTTAATTAAGGAGGAGAAGCGTCAGGCCGAGACACGTGACCGAGAAGGCCTCGCGCTTCCTGGAGGGTCCAGCCGGACGGCGGAGAGGCCGCGGTGAGCTCAGGGGAGGCCTGGCTGCTCAGCGTGGACGGGCCAGCAGCGTGGACGGGCCAGCAGCCCGGCCAGGCCGCCCCCGGGACCCACCGAGCCGCCTGGGCCGAGGGTGCTGAGGGTGAGGAGCCGCAGAGGGGTTCTCGGGCAGGTGGGGCCGGGGTCCGCTGGGGGCGCCTGGGGGGGACAGGGGTGTGCAGGCGAGGGCAGGAGCAGGGCCCGCAGCTCTGCCCAGTGGCCACTTCAGCACGGAAGCAGCGGCGCTCCCGGCGGGCGGCACTGCGTGGAGCACGAGCCTGCGGCGGAATCCGGGCCCGCGACGACACAGCCCGGCTGCGCGGCGCCGGCCCTCGCGCGCAGGGTCCCGTGGCAGTCAGCGGGACCCGTAAGGGCATCGGACTCTGGGGGGGCTGGTGACGCAGGCGGGGCGACGGGCAGGAGCGTCACCAAGCCGTGTACGGGGGACACGAGCATCTCGTCGATCGCGTCACTCAGCGCTGTGAGCAAACACCGCGGGCAGGACACGGCGCCGGCGCGGTCTGTCCCTCTGGCTCAGCCCCCGAGCTCGCGCTGGCAAGAGGGAACCCAGGGGCGCCTGTGAGGGCGGGTCAGAGTCGCCGTCCTAGGGGGGGTCAGCTTTGACCGAACCCGGATGGTGTGCATGTCGTGGCCAACCGTGCTGCCTGGTGTGGGGGTGAAAGCTCACCCCAAACAAGACTCACAACACTAGACTCCAGCACGCTGGGCCAGAAACGCCACTCCTGTGCAAGTGGGCCAGGGCATGGCTCTCCCAGGGCCGCTCGGGAAGTCCACGGCAGCTGCCGGGCAAGCGTGCAGCGGGTGGAGGGATGGCCGGAGAGGTCAGTTCTGAGTGCTGCCCTGCGGGGCCTCCGAGGGGCCCCCTGCCCCTGCGGGCACCAGCCCCCCAGGGCCGCGTCTGGCATCCTGGCGGCCTTGCCGGCAGAGCCTGCTGGGTAGGCGGCCTCTCCTGCTTTCAGAATATTCTGGCTGTTTCTTCTGGGGTTGCAGACGATGAAGGACACGTCCCCGGCAGACCGCCGCCCACCAGGCCTGTTCCACAAACCTGAGCCGCCAGGACTTGATCTTGCAAAACCTGCCCCAGCCCGGGAAGCTGCCCCGGAAGTGGAGGGCCTGGCTGGGATGTGAGCTGAAGCCACGCCGGGGAGGTCAGCGGGGGGCCCGAGCCTCCGCCCTGCTCCGAACACCCGTCCCCGAACCCTCAGACAGGCCCCCCCTTGAGTAAGAAGGCCGCCCCCCACAACTGCCCCAAAGCCCAAGGACGGAGGCCCCAGTCAGATCTCAGATTGACCCCGGTCCTCCCTGGGGCAGGCCCGGGCCAGGATCCCCAGCAGTCAGGGCGCCCAGCCTGCCTGAACAGACGGGGCGTGGGCACCTGAAGACCCCCGGCAGGGGCCCAGCAGTGCCACTGGAGGTGACCCCCCCCCACTGTGCGGGAGAGCACGCGCCGGCCGCCCCACCGCGCCGACAAACGGGCCCTTCTTGGCCGAGGTGCAGCATGAGGTCTGGTCGCGTGGACCGGACCGGCGTGCCCGGTGCCCGGGGTGCAGCAGCACCAGCTCTGCAGGCTCCAATGAACCCGCCAAGGGCCGCCGGTCCAGGAGAGGGAGCCCTCTGTGTCCATCACCGCAGCGGCCTGCAGCTGGGGGGCGGCCTTGCCTGAAGCCAGGTAATTCCTGCTCACCGGGGCCGGCAGCCACCTTAGGACGGCGCCCCCAGCCCTGCGGCCCCTGCTGACCAGCCGCTGCCCTGAGCCGCGGGCCCTGCCGCCTCCTCCCGAACAGGGGTCAAATCCAGAGCGCCGGCCCCCAAGTGCCCGGAGGGCAACACGAGGGTCACTCGGGGCATTTGGCCACCGCGAGTAGAACACTGGACACCGGGCCCTCCCCTCTGCCCCGCCAGGGGGCGTCCTGCCCCAGCCCCTCCTGCGGCGGGTCTCCTGCTCGGGCAGCACCCCCTCCCGCAGTTCCGAGGCTGAAGCCCAACTCCTAAGGAGACCCCACCAGAGGGGTCAGCAGTTTTCATGAGGCCAGAGGGGGTGCGCGATGGGTCCTGATGAGGGGACACCGGGCCTCTGGGGCCCCCATCCCCCGCCCAGAGAGGGAGACTGCCCCCCCACCGCGAAGCACCCACCTGCTGTGCCTTGTCCCCAGAACCGGAGGAGAAACGGTGCTGGTTCTAGTTGGGGCTCCGCACGCGCTGCAGGGAGGGGCGGCCCCGGGGCGCAGGCGCCTACACTGGACAGCCGCGCGGCAGGCCCAGGCGGGGGGCAGAGCCCCTTTCCCTGCTCACGCTGGGCCCCATGACGGTCCAGACATTAACCCCATGATGACCCGCTGCTGGGCGCCCCAAGGGACCGGCAGGGCAACCGCCCCCCACAGAAGGCCCGAAGGCCCCAGCCCGAGGCGGGGACCGCAGCATCCGCATGGCCACTGGTCGGGAGGGGGTGGGGCAGGTGCGTCCCGAGGAATTACGGGTGACAACCAGCGCCCGCCCTGGGGACTCCGGGTTCAGAAAGAGGAACGCGCCGTCCCCGCGCACGGGGGACACCCGGCCCATCACCCGGGGACGCGTCCTTCCAAATAATGGCCTCACACCTGCTTCCCCGGAGTCAGGGCCCGTCTCCAGACGGCGGTCAGGGCGGCAGCTGTCCAGACGGCCCTGCGAGGGAGGGCACGGGAGGACGGGCGGAGGAAGCGCAGCCGCAGGGACGGTCGCGCCGGTCTCTGCGCCTCGCGAGGACACGGGGCACGCAGCCTCGGCCACCACTCGCGCCGCCCCCCCACCGCCGGCCGTCCAGTCGGTCACGCAGGCCGGCTTCCCAGGGCCCGGAGCCACTGCCCGTGAACCGGGGACGCGCGCTGGCGTGACGCTCGAGGACCTGACACGACGTGAGCCGATGACATCGCGCCGCCCCTGGACCGAGCGCGGGAGTCCCACGCCGTGGAGACCAGCACCGCGGAGACCAGCCGTCCCACGGCCTCCCTCTCGGGTCGCCTGGTGATGCCGCATCTTGGGGTGTTTTGAACTTGGACGCATCCAACGCAGCAGCTCTCCCGCGTGCGGAGACGTCCCGGCTGCAGCGAGCACGCACGGCCCGTGTTCTCTGGCTGCGGCCTGGCCGCGCGCCACCAGGTCTTCAGGGGGTCCGCGGGGACCGTCCTTGCTCCGCGGGGCGCACGCGCTCCCTCCTCCGTGCGCGGCCAGCAGGGGCACCCCGCTTCCTGCACAGGGCCCCGGCCCCACTGTGGGCCCGCCCCGCCCTGCGCAGCCTGACTTCTGCTCCCGCCCCCGGGTTACCCCGGGCAGCGCCCGCGGACAGCACGGCCCTCTGGAGGCCTCGCCCGAGCTGCTGCAGCTTCAGGAGCCACAAGCGCAGTCAGGTCCTCGCCGCCTCTCACCCACACGGGCGCCCCTTGGGCACCGCCTCCCGGGGTCGGGCCGACGCTGACCTGATCTGCTCTCACTGAAGAAGCTGCTTCAGCATTTCCGGCCGAGCCGCTCACTGAAGAGAAATCCTCTCGTCTCGCCGTCCAGCTTCGAAGACATGTTTCATCCGCGCCCGTTCTTTTTTTTTTTTTAAGATTTATTTATCTATACAAGAACCGGGGTACAGGCCAGAAGCGCGGGAGGGTGAGGGGACTCACCAGAGCCAGAGCGGGGAGCAGAGCAGGCAGACTGACGAAATCCACCGCCGAGGGGAGCCGCGGGCGGCAGGAGGGGTCTGCGCGCCCCGTGGGACCCTCGCCGGCCGGCCGGGCTCCAACCTGCACTGCAGAGGCTGCGGGCAGCTTCACGGCGTGGCGCTCAACCGCCGGCGCCCCCAGGGGAGGCCCCTGCACCCACTTTACACTAACCTTCAGGTCTGAGGGAGAGACTCGCACGCGGCTCTAAGAGCTGCAGCCCCAGGACAGCGTCCCCGCCTCCCTCGTGACCTGTCCCGCGGGCAGCTGCGGGGCCCGAGGCGCCGGGCACCACGCACAGGCCCGGGGCTCGGCTTCGCGGACGCGCCTGCACCCCGGGCTGGGGGCCGATGCGGGGCTGTGCGAGCCTGCGAGCCCCACTTGGGCGCCTCATCTTTTGTTCCTGGCTGAACTGGACCGAGTCCGGTCTGTTGGGTTCTTTCCAGGGCACGTTGGTGCCCGCGGCCCTGGCCAGCCGCGCCGCCGCCGCGAGGGAGCCCCGCCGCCAGGCAAGGGCGCCCGGAAAGGGCATCAGGCGCAGATCTCACCAGGAGAACCAGGCGGCAGCGGTGACGCGGCTCAGCAGCTCGCAGCCCCGCGCGTCCCCGCATGAGCGCCCGCGGCCAGAGCCGGCTGCCCCCGCCCCGCGGAACCTGCAAGAAAACCAGGTGACGAGGAGGGCGAAGACGGCAGCGCCGGGACCCGCTCCCACAGGGGCGACCGCCCGGCAGACGCCCCAGGCCCGGCAGGTGAGCGAGGGGCTTCTCGGGCGCCAGCCCCGCCGCAGCGGGCCGTCTGAGGGGGCTCCCTCTCCTCTGCAGAGCTCCCGAGCCCCCCGTCTCTCAGGCGGCTCGAGGCAGAGCTGTGGCGTCCTCGCCGAGCCGGGCCCAGGAGCCCCGGGGTCAGGAAGCCGGGCGGCCCCGGCCTCCATGCCCGCTCGGTGGTTATGCAGCAAGGCGGGGTCCGCACAGGAAGCCCGCGGGCACCTCGCCAGGGCGGCCCCCGGCGCCGTGGCCCCCGCGCACGGCCCCCAGACGGCAGGCGCCCGAGCAGCTCGGGGCGAGCTGGGCCTGGACACGCCGGAGACCGGGACGTCGGCTGTCCTCCCAGGCCCCTGCCTGGCGTCCGGGCTCAGGAGCAGAGGGCGGGGCGCCCCCTGCTGGGCGGTAAGGTGGCCGCAGCCCGGAGAGGGAGCCAGGGGTTCCCCCTGACTTTTTAGGCGAATACAGGCTCCCCTGCTTTTAAGTGAAAACACCTGAAAAAAGCTCAGCGGAGGCGCCAGGCCAGGGCTCTCACTGTAAGCCCCCTCCCCCCTGCTCTCCACCGGGCACGCTAGGAAGGGGCGGGAGGGGCAGAGGCGGTGAGAAAGCAGCCATGCCGCGAACTGCTCTTTGCGCGAGTGCATTAAAAATGGGGGCGTCTGCAGAGAGCCCGGAAAGGCATCAGCGCAGCGTTTCTGGAGCTCCTCGGACTGCAGTTTTGCCAGTGTTCCTACTTGGAGATTAAAGTGATGCATTTCAAATTGGCAATGAAATTCAGAAAACCTATTTCCTCAACACTGAACAAAGGGCTTGATGCACAGCAAGATGCACGGAATGTTCTAGAAAATGGCCAGGAGGGAACAGGCAGGAAAGTGCAGCCTCTGAAAACACAAACCAAGGAAGGTCAAGCGCGTATGCCTGAAAAATCCTGTCTTCTGCTCTGCTGCCGCCTGAAAGGACAGGCCTCACTCCCACCGAGGCTGGCACCCTCACAGGGCTTCGGGGAGGGGCGCCGCTCCCTGCGTGGAGGGGGGCACGCCTGCCCTGCTCTGACCCCGTGGGCACCCCCAACTGCAGCTTCCTGGGCATCCACCTGCACGGGCTTGGGCGTTTCTGAGGATGCCCGCACTGTTAGGGAGGGGCGTGTCAGGTCTGATTCCCTCTTGGATGCCTCTGGATTCTGGGGCTCAGGCTGCCACCCTCACCCCTCCTGTGACGCCCCTGCTTAGAGTCCCAGGGGCTCTGCACAGCCCCCTCCCAGAGCATGCAAGCGCCGACCCCACGGGTCCCCCGGCCACGGGGCCTCCTGTGCCTGCTTCAGGCCCTCGCTTACTCACCACCTGCAGAAGGCCCTGCCTGACCGACAGAGGCCGTGCCCGCCGGCCCCCTCACCAGGCGTCGCTGACTGGGTGAGCGCCACCGTGCAGGGTTCCGAGATGCCAGCAGCACAGCCCGGTGCGGCCCAGCAGAGGGAAGAAACACACCGACAGACCGCTGCCAGAGGGCGACAGGGAGCTAGTCCTAGATCGCCATGAAAACTTGCTGCGGTTGCCTGAGAACAGGCCTGGGGAGGGAGACGTGACTCTCCAAGGTGGCAGCCGCGCCTACACACATCAGGGGCTGCCAGGGCACAGCGCCCTCTGGGTTCCGGCCGGCACCTCTGGTTGGCGCAGAAGCCACACGTCAGACTTCACCGGTCAGAACAAACACGTTCACGTTCACGGCTTATTTTATTTTTTATTATAAAAAACACATACAAGTTTTAAGAAATGATGAATGAGAAAAATCAGAACCACGGTGAGTTACTGAACCCGTTTTCTATGTACAAGCACTAAAATCCCGCAAGCGGAACGTCACCCCACGTGAGGCGTGTTTCAGCACTGCCCTGAGGACGGGCCCAGACCCCGCCGGCCTCGCCCCCCGCCCCTGCCGGCAGCGGAGCACCCGCGGGCGGGAGCTGCACAGGCGGTGGCACCTGGCTCCCCGCGTCTGCCCAGAGGGCTGTGCACCACACCCCAGAGACACTTGTAGCTACGACCACAGAAGGTCATCAGGTTGTGTTTAGTCAATGTGATCCCTCCTCGTCAGTCACTTGAGTGCAACATCCAAAATTAGTTCAGGACTCAAATCAACGATGTTCTTATATTAAATTCATTATAAAAAGCCACTGAATTAAAAAAGCGACTAAAAGGACACTTTCTGCAGCAAAAAAAGGGCTAAATTCAAGTTTTTGTGTTTGACCAAGACACAGTAACACAAGCCACGCATCCAGGCTCACGCGTCCTAAGTGAAATGTACGTGGTTTGGGGGAGCTGCTCACGGCCTCCCCCGCCCCGCCCGCAGCGGCCCCACGCCCCGGGGAGCCGCCGTCATCCCAGCACCCGAGCGCAGACCGTCCGTCACACTGGACTCGGGCAAAGGCACTTCTCTGGGGCAGGCCCGAGGCCTAGCCGAGGTCTTCTGCACACAGGGAGCGGACTTCCTCCAGGCCGCCCAGGACGGCGGGCGGCACGCTGTGGGCGGCGGCCTTGCACCAGGCTTCCAGGATGGCGGACACCTCGGCGGGGCTGCTGGGACTCAGGTCGCAGAGCGCGTACACGGCCGCCAGCTGCACGCCCCACGGGATATCTGCAAGAGTCCTCACGTCAGCGCGCGCTCGAGAAGAGAACTGTTCTTCCGAACGCTGCAATCTACTAGAGGTTAGTCAACAAGAAGACGCTCTGGCAGCAGTGAGAACAGGTGTGAAAGCCACCCCATGACAACACGGAAGACCCCCCCGCGTGCATGTGAGAGCAGAGACAAAACCCACAGAGGGCAGGAGGGAGCCGCGGGGCTCCGGCGTGTGACCAGTGGCCGGCTCCCCCGGCAGTTCTGGGGGCCACGCTGCCAATTCGAGTGTTCATGGAACGGCCACCAGAGAAGCGGCCACCTGGGCGTGGAAAAGGAAACGCCAGGAGACACAGGAGGCTGTGGGGCCAAGCCGGCTCCACCCACAGACTCGCTGCACCGCCCACGCTCACCACCAGCCTTTCTTGTGAAATTTATGTCCTCTGTTAAATATCTAACTACGTTAAATCTAGTTAACTTTTACTGAAGTTTTATTCACACATGACTTATTTCAGCATTTCATTAAACTTTGATTACTTCGTATTTCAGATTCTTCTGTGCCCCCCCAAGAGCCAGCTCCTGTGTAAAGCAGATGAGCAACTCCACAAAACCCACATTCAGATGCCGATGCTGCAGATGCAGGCAGAACAGAAGCGTCCGCCATCACCGTCTCCGCCAGCTCAGGCCCGCGGGGAAGCAGAGGCGAGGGCAGGGCAGACACGGGCTGACGCCGACCGTGCTGTGAAGTCACGCCAGCGAGCGGGAGAGGCGGCGGGCAGCCCTGGCCTCCGCAGAGGACTCTCTCTCGGGGCTTTGTTTCCTCCTGACCACGTCAAGGCCAGGTCACCCTGGGACCTCTGAGTTCACCTGGGGAAGGGCCTAGCCAGACGCCGAGCCCTGGCGGGCACAGGGGGCGTCTCTGCTTCCTCCGTAGGGGCCTACTGCTTCTAGCTAATTCTAGGAGCTGCCCAACCCCGTCTGAGGCCAAGACAGCCCCCTGGCCACTCTTCAGAGCACTCTCGTGCTAACACGCACTCCAGACAGCGGAAGAGGCATCCTCTTAGGAGGACGCACATCACCTTACCAGCAATCCTAAAGCCTAATAATCTACTTCAGAGGAAGAACCTTCCAACTCGTCTCCCTGAGCGCCACACAGGCTGCACCCCGAAAGGTGAGCCAGTCTTAAGAGTCAGGGACATGAGGCAGCGTTCGGGTATGGCTGAGTTTCTGACAGGAAGTTGTTTGACTATGGACACCGGAAAAGCTAACAAGGAGAGATGAGTAAACATCCCCCACAAAGAAGGGGGCCATGTAAAGTTACGTGGTGTGAGGCGCGTGTCTGATGGCAATCCATTCTGCAGACTTGCCGCCAGCTTCTAAGTTCCAAGTCCTCTCGATGCCAAAGTGCAATCCCTGGCACTTCACGGGCCCTGCCTCATACATGTGACCTTGCGACACAGCAGCTGCCACCATCCCTCATGGGCGGTCACCCGCAGCGTGTGGACAGTGCAGACTCTCTGGACAGCCCGCCAGCACCTGGAGGGGAAGTCCCGCTTCCCGAGCCGCGGGCCAACGGGGAGTCTAACGGTGGCCTTAAACCACCCCCCACACCCCATGGGCGGCCTCTCGTGTCCTGCTCGCTCCTCGCCCACGAGGCAGGGAAGCACGTGGGGCAAGGCAGCCTGAAGGGCTCAACACAGGTCCAGGAAGACGCACGCACGTGCTGTGGAGACAGCACCAACGGAAGCCTTACCTTCGTCCTGGGCATGCTGTATGAACATGCCAATGACCGAGCTAATGTTTTTCACAGCAGACGGAAATCCTTCCTTCAAACCCAATTGGCCTAACCGACCTGGGGGAGGGGAGAGGAAATAAGCCAAAATGTAAACATCTTGGGTTAAATAGTGATTTATATTTCAGTATTCAGCTAAAAGGAAAATCAAACGAAACTAGCACCCAGTTCTGGAAGCACAGTGAGCTGACGGGCAGGCGTGAAAGGCACCGCTGAGCCAGGAGGGAGCCTGCACCCCACAGCCACCTCTGCCGGGGCGCATGTTAAATGCATGGTATTAGTATCAGCATCTAAGAGTCAAAATATAAATAAAATGTAACAGGGGGCCTCCCTGGTGGTACAAAGAGTTGAGACTCAGCACTATGAAGCTATCCGTAGCCTCTGCAAGACGAGTTCAATCCCCAGCCAGGGAGCTGACCCATGTGGCACAGCAGACCTCTCCTGTCTCGCCTGCTGCTCCCCTCAGCAAGTGCATCTCAGGAGATCTGTCTGTTCTGCTCCCCACTCTCTCTGATGGAAGCTCTCCCCGCCACACCTCTGGCCTACACCCCAGCTCTTGTATGCATAAATCAACAAATCTTTTAAAAAAAAGTAGTAACATAGGTTTTAATCTCTGACAAGGAGGGACAAAGCACTAAGCTATGAGAAAGAGTATGGAGTAAGGAAAATGAACTAAATGCAGAAAGTGTCTGTTCGGTCAGCTGCAGACGCAGTCATTACGTCTCAGTCAACACATTCCTGTACAGAGTCCCTGAGCAAGACAGCACGTCGCAGGAAGAAGCTGCACAAGGAGACGACTCACCGATCAGCCTGAGCACTGACGCTATAATGACGTCAGGAGTATATGCGATGTTCGCGTGTCCTTTCCTGTATTTTATCCACTTATCCATTACAGGCCACAGCTCCTTACTGCAAAATGACACAGACCCACATGTTTATACACACACACAGGCGCAGGAAAGCGTGCATGTTTACCATTGTTCAGATGTTAGGAACTTTAAAATGGTCCCTGGGAGACAGACAAGTATGGAAGAACATCTGAGGATGTGGCCTGTCCATGAGTTGTGCTGGAGGCCCTAGCGCAAGTGCTCTGCCCCGACCCCGCTGCAACCAGCGGCTTCCAGAGCCAAGCCCCAGGCCTGCATCTCCAGCCTCTTGTTGCCTCACTGCCTGGCTTTCCAGGCAGCGAACGACATCCCCACGTCACAGAGCTGGGCTCAGTGTCTGGCCCTTGACATGGGCCCTCCAGATGGAAACCAGCCCTGCTGCTTACTTGGGAGGAGCAGGACTGACAGGCTGTGTTCTGTCAAAGGCCAAGGCTGAAGGACATAATCAAACCAAACATCAGCGGGATGAAAGAAACTTCCTGCTGGCTAAAAATGGTGCCCGATCCTACTGGCTTCCCCATCTTTCAAACATGTATTTACTTCTCACATGGCATTTCTAAAGCAGAACCGTTAAACACAGATAAAGAAAAACATACGCTAAAAACACCCCCAATAACACCCCCTGAGATAATGCAGACTCCTACAGGGGCGCTTCCTTCCCACACTTCTGCATGTGCGTGTGTGTATACGTGTGTGCGTGCGTGTGTGCATGCGTGCGCGCGCGCGAGACAGGGTGAGAGCAGCCACAGGACCTGGGACTCAGAGTCTGGACTGGCGCATGCAGAGCCCACAGTCAAGGCTCTGTCCTCGCCACCCACGTGGGGTCCGCGACCAAGTCCCTTGAACCAGCTCCACCCGGTGTCATGCCGTCACTGGCACCTAAGGGCCCCTGGGTTCCCAAAAAGAGCCAGGAAGAGGCTGAGGATGTGGCCTGTCCATGAGTTGCGCTGGAGGCCCAAGCGCAAGCGCTCTGCCACGACACCGCTGCACCCAGGGGCTTCCGGAGCCAAGCCCCAGGCCTGCATCTCCAGTTGGCACTCACACAGACCACGCTGGACACGCTGCTCTGACACTTTCTCACTCAGTGACTGTACAGTCAGGACACAAGACCCCCCCAGAGTCACCTGTTTCAGATGGCCTGTCTGCTCACTCAGGCCGACCAAAGCTCAGCTCCAGCTCCTTGGCGCCTGACATCTATGCATGATCTCTCCCTGGCTACGAGGGGCAGGTGGTAGAACACAACACCACAGACTATACTCCTCAGGCATCTCAAGGGGACGGACTACCAAACCTTCAGTGAATCCTTTAATAGCACATATCCCTTAAAAACCCCGTCTCTCTCAGTCAGGGGGTCCAAGAAAACGAAGATCTACAGAAAACGATTATTTTCTTATTTCCCCAGGACACACTAGTGCCAGGGTTCCGGGCATGGAGGAAGTGACCGCATCACCAAGTGCATGCCCTGAAGGGTCAGCTCGGTTTTAGCTCTCCCAGGACCCCTGCCGCGCCGGCGAGAATGGCCGTTTTGTGTCACTCCCCGCGCTGGCGGAGAGCCCAGCATGGGCACCGTGCTCGGGCTGGGCACCCTGAGCCCGAGGTCCTCCTGCAGGAGACCAGAGACTCCTGGGACGGGAGGGTAGTGAGGAACACAGCGAGGACGGATGCCGCCGCGCAAAAATAAGGCAAGATGTGCACCAGGAACACGCACTCGAAGGGGACTTTCATCATCTCGTCTCATCTGATCAAACACCCTTTCTGAGTCCTGGCCCAGTCACGTCGACAATAAACAAGATCCCAACACAACCAGCAACCACCGCGCAGATGCCCAGCGACGCTGTGACACCTGTTACCTCACGATGTTGTCGTGTGTCCAGACCCACTTCTGGTGGCAGCAGAGCAGGTCGATGGCAAATATGTACTCCCATGTGGCATCGCTCAGGTCTTCACCGAATCTTTCGTTGGACTGAAATTCTGTTTTTGGACACAACTGTATGGTCAAAAGCAGCTTGGAAACCATGAAGCCAACATCGACAGGAGCATTCTAGCAAAGGGGACAAAAGCAGCAGATTAAAGTCCAATCTCAGCGTGAGCGAGCGCAGAGCGAACAGACATTGGCCCCACAGGCACTCAGTTTTCAAGGACACCTTGCAAGTTTGAGGAAGAAACTGCATCGATCTTAGTCGTGATACTTGCTCCAAAGTGATGACAGAATGGCCGCCGGCGGGGGAACAGAGAACTCCAAGGGGGTGCAGGATCCAGCCATGTGGGAGAGAAATGACTTGCAATCCAGAATTAGTATTCTAAAGCAAGCTGTAGTAAGAAAAATCAATCTTAAAAGGTTTTCTACATTCTGTCATCTTCCTGACCCAAGAAATGAGTCCGCCTGCCCCGGCTGAGGCTGGATCGGTCTGACTCCTTTCACACTTGTGCGTGCTCTGATCTCTGTGCAGGGTCCCGGATGTGCTGGCAGTGGCTCCGTCCTACTGCTGAGAAGATGCCCGCCCCGCTGGACTGGGTCACCTGCAGCTCAGGCTCAGTGGACAGTGCTGAGAACACCGCGCCCCAGTCCGTGGGTGTCAGCGTTGGGCGTCTCGGGTTAGCAACACAGGGCGCCGTCGTCCGACCCTTTGCGGAAAGGTCTAGCTTTCTAAGCTGCCCATACCTTCGAGATGGGTCTAAGAATCTACGACTTTAAAACTGAATATCAATTAAATCACGGGGTCTCTGGTACACACAGGAGCCCTACAGGTACACGCAGGTAAAGACTCCCTGGGAAGACTCGGAGGTGGAGCCGCCCTCGAGAGGTCAGCCCAGGGAAGTGCTCCCTTCCCGGCGGCGGCAGGAACCCCAGCTCCTGGTTTTAACAGAAAATGGTTTACAGACCTGCGGATAACACACTGCTGGGATCTTGTTAACCAACAGTGTTATGTTCAGGAAATTCTCCTGTATTTCTATTTGAGAAATAACCTCATGGATTTTTGTCTTTAATTTACAGATTATGTTGATACCCTGGATTCCCTACTCCATTATTGTCTACTGTTTTACTTATAATTTCTACATCTAAATGCCTCCTTAAAAACTAGTATAATTTTCTTATATTATTATTTAATTGGATTTTGTTACTAAAAATAAACGGAGTTTTCAATCTTGTCAAAAGAAAAATGGACTAACTTGGTTCCCTGACGGTCAGACAAGGTTCAGGCGGCGTCTCCGTGATTTCGTGCGCTACACTTTGACCACTATGTCATATTACCTTGTGTGTTCACATTTAAGTCCTCTAGCCCAAGCCAAAACCACTGGTTATGTGGAAAGATCTGGTATCAGGTTCCTGGAAAGGGCCCAATCCTTTACTAGCCGGGGGGCAAGGCTATGCTTGTGCTTTTCTACAGGACACTGATTCACCCATCTGGATCCCCGACAGGCTAATCCGACGCCTTGGTTCCTCCTCTTCGCCGACTGCGACTTGAGGAGTCACAGACCAGTCATAGACCAGTGCGACTTCGTCACCAACTTCTGCCACGCTGCTCAGCAACACGCCTCCCTCTAGTCCCTCGTGTGAAACCTTCCTTGTTGATGTAATAGCGCTCGGGATAATGCAGACAGATTGTCTTTTTAAATGTCTATCAGCCTCCTTGTGTTACACTGCCTGTAGATCTAGAGGAACACTGGTATGATGATTTTGGTATTTATGCTCTTAGATAAAAAATGTTAAGACTTGTTTAAATGTTCTCAAGGAAACACTTTTGCATAATGGTAATCAAATTCAGCATATCAAAACTCACTTGACCACTAAATGTCACTCTGATTATAAATGGATCTGTGTTACTCCACGTTTATAATTCTTCTTCTAGTCCATGAAACAATGTCAAAAATCATTTACTGGGTGTATGGGATAACACAAACGTTTCCCTGGACCTTACCGCTTTGCAGAAAGATATTAAGGCAACTAGTTTAGCTCATGTCTCCTCTTCCACTCCTGCCGAAGTTGCTGATTCCTTCCTGGCTTCTTTGCAGCACTACACCACTAAGGCCGCCTGGTTCCCATCATTTATTACTATTGGTACCATTTTGCTTGTCACCATGCTTAAGCTACTTCTCTTCCCATTGTTTATTAAATTACTTTTCCATGCTATTACACAACTACAAATTGAGTTAAAAATTATACAAATAATGACCAAAAACAAAAAAAGGGGGGAAATACTGCAGGGGACCTTGCTGCCCTAGCCAGGTAAGACACTGGCAAGCAGCTAAGAAAAGAGCCTCACACCGTGGGGCTGAAGATTAAACATCCCTTTGGTTTTTTTTCTTGGTCATAAAAAGAAAAAACCTTATGGAATACACATTGGGCAATAAATTATATGTATATGAATATTGTAAGCACATGACATGGAAAATTACTTGCTTAACAATTAAACACTGAATAATTTGGCTCACTTGACAATGGGAAATAACTATTGTGCAAGAGCATGTCTGATAAGCAACCCAGAGCTGGTCATAGTATTCCTCAAATGGAAGTTGCTTAGAGAAGCTTGTAAGGAACCACGAAGTTGATTACACTAGGAGTTTCTAGGTAGAAAAAAGTTCCAACAACTGATTACCGGAAAGCAACTGGTCTCTAGCTGCAGGCCATATAGATAGCAGAGTCTCCTGATACTGTAGCCTTGGCCATAGGGCGGTGCCAAGGACTGTCAGCTGACCTAGGTAGTTGTTTAGGCTGAAATAATGAGTCTAAATTTCAATTATCTATTAACTTTTAAGGTCCTTTCTTTTCTCAAAAACACGTAGGCGCCAAAATGTCTATGGGAAAGGAATGTACTAATCGTTTTTGTTTTGCTTCTGTTCAGAGGATGTCATCCCATCACTTGCCTTAACGTATAAACGTATAAATAAAGACCCGCTGAGACCCTCAGCAGGAGACGCTTACCCAAAATAAGAGTGTCTGTGTCTGCCTCTCTCCCGCGCCCCTCAGCCCTTAAGTTTCGCCTAGGCCGTCTCATCCTTTCAGGGACACCTGACCCGACATTCTGCCGAAAGCTGATCTTCGGCAACCTTCTCCGCCTCTGTGCTCACCAGCCACGCAGGGCTGATTCACATGCTCTACCCTAGGGTCCACTTTGATCACTTTAATTTTGCTAAGAAATCACCGTTTCCAATTGTGCCACTGCAATCTCACGTGGCGTTGCTTTCCTAGCTTCCCATTCCTCTCAACTGTGTCTCTGCTTTTGACGGTGATTTTGATGGAGGACAAGAACAGAAAGACTGGAAAAGAGGCCTCACAAGACTAAAGCCTGACTCACACGAGGAGGTGGGGGTCGAGGGGAATAACAGGACCATTAACCCAGCTGTAGAGGTCGTGACCCTTAGGCACCAGAGCCTTGTTACAAGGCCTGAGACCCAAGCAGGATCAGATGCTATAGGGAGTGGAGCACAGGCTTGAGGGTAAAGATACGGAGATTGGGCCCACCCTGGAATCTCTGATCCCTTCCTAGTGTTGCCTGTTACCCAACATCAGTAGCCAGCAGCCACGCCACGGAGGAGTGACCCTCCCAAAGAGAAAAGGACTAGATCAGGGCAGTCTCTGCACAGGCGCGGGGCAGCACTCACACTGCCCACCTGTGACTGTGCAGGTGCTTCCTTTCACCAACTCTCTCCCTCTGCAGGGCAGCAGCCTCCTGCCTGCCCGTGATCTGTACCTGCTGGGACTTCTCTTCACTGACCTCCCTCAGCGGAGGCAGCTCTCCTCAAGGCTGCCTGCCTGCAACCATGCAGGCCTCTCTTAGCAAAACCTGTCCCTAATAAACCTGCTCTTTATATATAACTAACGTCTCTGTCTCATGGAGAAACTCGCCTGGGAAACTCGCCGCGTGCCGCTGAAATGGGAGCTCTGGTGAAACCCTTCCCAGAGTGACCCCAAAGACCCCACAACTCCACAAAAATGACATTAATTTCAATTTAAACGCAATGGCTTTTTCCTACTGTTTTTTGTTCTTTACTTACTATTATCTTTTAAATTATTCCTTTTTTAGATTTCTTCTCTTCAGTAAACAAATTATTTTAATAATCAAGACACTTAAACCATTTTAATGAATATAACCACCCCCAGCCCCCACAACTAGAGATCCTTGTATGAAGGGTTTCCTCTAAAAGGCTGCAGTTTTACTTTTGAGATTCATTTTGGTCCCAGATGAACTAGAAGAACTAGAACTGGGTATCTTAGTACCCAAAAACTTGTTAAGGAATCTCTGAATTAGTAGTATGTAATTTTACTGACTATCACTTGAGAATTCTGAATGTAGAACCTTTACTTTTTTAAAATTAAAGTTTTCACGTGTCCACTGCCAGACTAGCTTTTGCAAATACACCATAAACATGAAAAAAATACGCATTTTATTGAGTTTAATGTTCGCGTTATTGGATTCCATTGTGTCTTTATTCGTCTTTGCCTATCAGATCTGCTGAATCCTGTAACAGAAAACTTGGAAGTCGAGTATTATAATGGTATTTTTCCACTAAGTATCTCCTTTTTTAATATTTTTGATTTGATATAAATGGCTAACACATTTATTAAAATTCTACCTTCTTTATCAATAATGTCTTTTATCATCACATCAACATATGTGGCCTCATCCGGAAGGCCAAGGAGTCTGCCTCCTGCTCGGTGGTGGGGGGGCAGGTAACCTGGGGGGTAGGGTATGTGGTGTGGCTGACCCCCCCTGGGGGTGGAGTCTCTTCTGAGTAAGTGACTGAGTTAAGTCGATGGCCCTGCACAGGAAGACACCCCGGTCTGTCTGGAGGCTCGCTGGAAGGAGATGACAGACTTCTTCCCTTATAACTTCCCTAACTTCTGCCCACCAACAGCCCTTCCCTTTACCTTTACAGAAAACAAAGGTCTAACAAATATTGCCATCAAAATGTAGCAAAAAGGAAAGCAAAATGGCACATAGGATCCTACCACATGCATAAAGCCAGGAGAATTTTTTTAAAGGGGAAACTAATACACAGACATTACAAAAAAGAGAACAAACTAAAAGTGAGTCCCAACTGACCCCCAGCCCTCCCTTTCCAGCAGTTAAGCCTCCAGTCTCCCGCCCTCAATAGCAGCTGTGGCTAAAATTACAACCTAGACACTCTATTAGCACGTCCACTACTAACGAAAATAATAAAAAAACACACGGAAACAAAGTCCTTAGAATAAATTCCATCAACCGGAAAGTGAAGCGTAGACAGCAGAGGCAGAAAGAGCCTCGTGGGAAGGGGCCAGGACACAGCCTTTCCAGCTCCCAGGACAGCCCAGGAGCAAGCGCTCACACCACACCACGTCACATCACACCACGCCACGCACCCACATGCCTGACTCCCATGGGCCACAATCAGCACCAATGAAACCTGGACACTGCACACAGACCCGCGACTCTTCACGGACTGTCTCACGCAGTCAATAAAAACAGCACGTCAGTGAGGCCACCGGCCACTGGCAAGGACCCAACACAAAGCCGGATCTCCAAAGCGCCTATGAAGTGACAGGAAACAAATGGGAAACAAACAAGGACAGAGTGGGGGCAGGGGCGGCAGCGCGAGACGGGCGCTCACCTTCTCCCAGCTGAGGAAGGCGCGCAGACAGTTCAGGACCTCGCCCTTGGCGCGCTGCCTGGCGACCAGCTGCATGGCCGTGCTGACCACCGACTGGGAGAGGAAGACCTCGTGCCACATGTTCGCAATGAAGAGAGTCAATTTCTCTGACTCTGGAAAATCTACAAGAAAGAAAACAAGATAATAAATCTTCATATCTGATCAAGCAATTAAATGACAAACTAAGAACAAATTTTCATGATTTCAATTGTGCCTGGTGAGGCCTCCTGGGCAGAGATGGGGTGGCTGGGGGAGGCCTGGCCTCAGTCACCGCGAAGCCTACTTCTCCCCGCACGGCACCCCCACCCCTCCCCGGCCTCACGGGTGCTCCCCAGCAGCCTCCCTTCCATTATCAGAAGCGCGAACAGGCATGCTCTGACATGGGGCAGGGAGCGCCACGTGCATGGAGACGCAGACACCCCCGCTGAAGCCCCCCCACCTCTGGGCTGCCAGCGCTGCGGCTCTTCAGCTTTTACCAGAGAAAACTCAGAGCATGCGATGCTTTCGAGCTGAAGAGCTGGTCTTTATATAAGTCATGGCTGATATCCCTTCACTGCCTCCTCCCACACTGGCTTGTCTGTAGACCGACTCAATGGAGGCAGAGCTTACTCTTAAGGAAGCCCACCCACTCCGGGAGAGCACACAGCCTGCACAACTGCAACTGACCACCATCGACATCCAGAACGTTCCCGCCCAGCCCCTGCTCTTCTGGGAGTTTGGCCCCCAAGAGACCACAAGTCTGCCTACTGTCACATCCGGCCACTTTCCTCGAGCGTCTGCTGGTCCCTGCAGCAGACACGCTCCGTCGGGCTGCCCCCAGTAAGCTCCGGCCCTCGTATGCGTGCACGGGCCTGCGGTCTACGGCCGGCACCCCAGGAGCCTGCCCCACACCAGCGACCATGCTGGCTCCAATCCCCTGCTCATGGCCAGTTTCCAGTCACAGGCTTTTCTGAGTCAGGATGCTCGGGACCTGAGGCCCAGTCTACACCAGGAAACACCTGCTTGTTGAACAAGTGCCTGGGAGTGAAGTCCCTGTGACGGTGAGCAGATGCTATAACTTTAGAGCAAACTGCCCGGCGCTGCAACACGTGGCTGCACAACCCCTGTGGCACACGACACCTGCACTGTTCTCCACTGACCTCCAGCATGTCTCGAGGGTGGGAGACCTGCTACACTGCTCTGACCTGCATGTTTAAAGTCTACGCTTTCCGGCACTTTCCTGCCGTCACAGGACCCCATACGTCTGCCCCTCCACCTGGAACTGCTCCCTCACGCCTCGGCGATGGGCTCTCTCACAGCTCCACACCCCAAGTTCAAAAGTCACATGGACAAGCATCTTCCTGACCCCTTCGCTCTCCACCCACCCTCCACAGCACAGGTTACTCGCTCAACACTCAGGGATAGACGATGACGCCTCTTCCTGGGGGCGGGGATACGGCAGGGCCCAGACAACCAGCCCCTGGCCAGAGAGAGCACGCAGCCAAGTGTCACGAAGGAAAAGAGAGGCGAATAGGGGATGCAGGGGGACAGAGGGCGGGTGACGTGACATAAAGTGGTGAGGGGCCTCCCCGGTGGCGCAGCGGGTTGAGTGCCGTGCTGTGTGGCTGTCCGCAGCCTCTACAGAGCGGGTTCGATTCCTGGCCGGCCTTGGAGCAACCCACATGGCGAACAGACCTCTCCTGTCTCCCCGCTGCTCCCCTCAGCAGTGTATTTCATCAGTCTGCCTGTTCTGCTCCCCGCTCTGTCTCTGGTGAATCCTCTCACCCTCCGGTGCCTCTGGTCTGTACCCCAGCTCTTGTATAAAAATAAATCTTAAAAAAAAGGGGGGGGAGACAGTGGCGAGGCCAGAGACAGAGCCCTGTGGCACAAAGGAAGCGAGGGTGGGTGCATCTTTCAGAAAGGCCAGCACCCCACTGTGCACAAGTGGGGCCCACGAGTGTCCCTTTCCACGAGCCCGCCAAGGCCAACGCCTGTGTGGTGTGACAGTCCTCACTGGCCTCACGACAGCCCTCCCACACCCGCCGGGCCATCCTGGAAGGCCGGCACTCCGCACACACCCTAACCCGCGCGACTCAGCCAGTGACAGAAGGAGCAGACATGCAGCAGCCTCGTGCGTGCCCCGAAGAGCCCCACATCCAGGACCCTGACTTCCAAGCTCATCAGCACTGCCCCGAGACCCAGAAACTCCGCCGTGACACTCAACTGCCCCTGAGTAGCATCTTGCCACCTGGCGCTTCTCCCTTGATGATCGGACGTGATGAGCTGGGCCGCCCCCACCCGCTCCGCTCTGGTGCCTCTCTCCGGGGCCTCCGGACTCCATCTCAGATCTCACATTTCCCGCTGGTGACACCGTCGCTCTCCTAAAGGGCCGCCCCTTACTCCATGTGCTAAACCGAGTCGGGGTGGGCAGGACTGAGACAAGGGCAGCGGACGAGTCCAGCTCAGGCGTGGAAACGCATGTGCCGCCCCGCGTGCCAGTCGGGGACCCTGTGCTGACCAGACCCAGGCCTGGTCGGGGCAGCCAGGCCCATGCGTGCCCACCATGAAGACTCCTCTTATAAGCCACACAGCAGAGACACAGCCTGGCATGATGTGGCCACCAGGCAGCAAGGTGTCGCCCACGAGAAGCGGCGCCGGGACGTACCCTCCTTGAGCAGGCTGTAGCAGAGCAGGCGCGCCCTCTCCAGGTCTCCGAGCTGCCGACAGATGCCCACGTACACCCTGCACAGGGCGTGGACGTAGCCGTGCTCCACGGACGCCTTCTGGGCCCTCAGCTCCGCGAGGATGGAGTGGAGCAGGCACTCTGCCAGGTGCTGGGGCGGGAAACAAAAACACAAAAGCCACGCACTGTTTATCTTCAGCCCAGGAGAGAGGTGCGGAGGACAGGCGAGCCCCCCCTGGGAGGCTGTGCTGGGCCTCAGCGCTGCAAGTGGGGGTCGGGGGGCCTGCCACCACCAGGCCAGACCCTTCTGGTCTTTACTGAAATAACCCGCGCGCGCGCATGCCTGTGTAATGCTGCCCCACCCGGGCTCTCCTCACGCCTATTTTCTGAACTCCAACGTGCTTGCCAGCTTTACACCATTTAAATCTTAAAATACTGGGTGCCATTTTTTTGCTCAGGGAAAAACGTATCAAGCGATTTCTGATACAATCACTGCAGAATGAACGCAGTGCCAGAGGCACCCAACGGCCCTTCACACTCTCCGAAGGGGCATGCAAGAGCCACTCGGAGGCACCAGGAATGGGCAGAAACCCAAGCGAGGAGCACGCAGACCCTGGCATCAGCCTCCCGACAGGACTCCCGGGGCCGGGAAACAGATCCACTGAGCTCTGCTGAGTGCGCGGGTGGCTGAAGGTGGCACAGCACCCGGGATGGGGGGCACCCGGGGTGGGGGGCACCCAGGGCGGGGGGCACCAGGGTGGGCCAACCTCGAGGCTCCAGTTCTCCCGACACTGGGACGTGACGCTGCCCGCAGCGAGGGAGGGGCCCGAGAAGCTCGGGAGAGCGCCCCTCCAGCCCTCACGCGCCAGGAGCAGCGGGCAGGCGCGGAGACACAGCGTCTCGGGTTTGGACGCTTAAGGTACCGGATGCGCGCACCTCTCAATGTCCCGGCCCTGACCACACCTCTCACGTCAGGGCTGCCAGGCGCGCAGGCTGTCGCGGCGGCACCACCTACCTTTCTCGTCGTGCTGAACTCAAGGACGACGTCTTTCTCCTGGTCCCTCATCACAGGCTTCCTGGAGATGTTCCCCACGTAGACGTGGGACCGGATGACGGGGAGCAGGTCGAAGGGCGCCTCTGCGATGCGGCGCAGCGCATCCGCGATGGCTCGGTCGTGGGACTCCACCGTCTCCCTTGGGCTCAGCAGCCGCGGGGGAGCCGTGCTGCCGGCCTGGGCGGAACTGCTCTCCTCCTCTGTCGCCGGCGCCTCAGCCGGGGGGAGTTTCCTGCGGGCGTGCTTGTGGAGGCCTTCGGCCCCAGGGGCCCCAGGGTCTGGCTCTGGGGAGCTGTCCAGGCGCAATCTCTTCGCGCTCCTCGGGGCCGAGGACGGCAGCACTCTCTTCCCACCCGAATCCTGTTGGGCGGCCCCCAAGTCTCGGGCCCTGTCCTGGCCGCTGTCCCCGCCAGAGCTGCCCCCGGCCTTCACGAAGGCGGTGGACGTGGGCGTGATGGCTTTGAAGCCCGTGATGGCGCCGACTGGCCCGGGCGCGCTCTGACCGTCGGCAGGGGCGCCTCGCGTGAGCTGAATGTTCCCTTTGAGAAGGTTGAGGGTGCGGGCCCTGGCCGACAGCTCCGGGTACATGGTGTCCAGGATCTTCACGGAATTCTCCGGGGGCCCTGCCGCAGCAGTGTGGGCCGCGGCGAGGGGCGGGAGCCGGCCAGGCACCGGGACGGCGTGCTTCGGGGTCGCAGCACAGAACTGCAGAGGGGAGGACAGTATCCTCCCCCCGGCAGAGACGGACGACGGGGAGGGGGAAGGGCATGGAGGAGAGGGGTGCCCTGGGGCTTCTGACATCCTGGGAGGCGCCGGCACGTCACACAAGGGGGAAAGTGGGCCGACAGGCGAGGTGGGGCTGGAGCTGGAGATCAGGGGGGACACCGAGCGCAGCGTCCTGGGGGGCGTGGCTATCAGAGGGGCCAGCAAGGGGGGCAGGGGCGGCCCCACCTCCTGCCGGATTTTACTGAGCGTGTCAGCCGGGCCCTCGGTGGGGGTCGAGGTGTCCGCGGTGGCCAGAACGGTCTGCTTGTGGCTGCTCTGAGTTTTTGTCTGCTCTCTCTCCCCCGAGGGTGACTCTGAAACTTCCCTCTGGTCAGTTTCAACCCTGCCCGTGGCTGAAGTTTTCGCCGCTTTGCCCGACTGATCCTTGTTGGAAACCTTTGACCTCTTACTTTTGGCACAGGGCTCCAGTTTCGAGTTGCAGTAAGTGTGGTCGGACGCAGCAGGTGGAGACTCAAAGTCCTGATCGAATATCTGGGAGCTGATCCTCACGCTGGGCCTGACGGGCCTGTTGCGCAGCCGACTTTTGTCGAAGTTGGAACTCTGGCCGCTGCTGGAAATCTCTCCGTGGACAGGGGCAGGGCCACCATTACACCGCGCCTCCTGAGGGCCCACAGGGCCGGGCTCGGGGGTCTTCGTGTGTGCAGTGAAGCCAGTTCCCAGTCCCTCCTGATCTGGGGCAGCAGGGGCGTCGCCAGGAGCGTCACACAGTATCACCTGGTCCACGCTGGGCACGAGGGCCACCCCATTGATGATGGTCCAGTTGTTCCCCTTCTCGATGACCAAATTCTGATCCTTATTTAGAAGCACTTTTATGACCTCAGAGGTCACTGTGGAGACCTGGCACTGGAATGTCGCCCCCGCCTCCCCACTGGCACTGTGCTGGGCCACCTGCCCCACCACTGGGCTGGAGCCAGTAGCGTCCGAAGGGGCCCCCTCTCTACCGTCTGTGGGCCTGGGGGCATCCAAGTCACCCCCAGGTCTGCTCTGAGTGTTTTGGGAATCAGCCCTATTACTCGCGGGAGCACCGCCCTCAGTGTCCGAGCGGGCTGCTTGCGGGGCTGGCTCTGAAGGGCATGATGAGGCGCTGGAGGTTTCCTGAGGGTGCCCCTGCTCGTCCATGAGGTCGGCCGCCACGCTGGTTAAGAGGGCTGAGTGCCCCCGGTGAGTGGCCTGAAGGCCCTGGCCAATCTGGGTGAGAACCTTGGCCAGGGTCTCCAGAGAGCACTGCGCCAGCTGACCTGGCTTCCTGAAGAGACTGTCGTCTTCCTCCGACTCAGCCCCCTCTTCCGAGGCTTCGATGGCTTCCTCTTCCCAGAGGTGTTTTCTGTGTTTTTCTCCTACTGCCTCACTTAGCTTTAACTCTCTGCTTCTTTCTTTACCTAGGGTTCCTTTGCTGGAACATTCTGAAACAGAGTCCGCTGAACTATAATCTCGTAACTGACAACTCTCGAGGAACCTAACCACCTCGGACGTGGACAGCCCGTCCACCTCAGACAGCGCGCTTATGTCCCAGTCCTGCAGGGCGGAGGTCAGAGAGCCCAGTTCAAAGCCGGAGCCTGGCTCGGCTGTGCCGGCATCCCTAGCTGCAGACTCCGCTGCGGCGGCCGGGGCAGTTCCAGGCCGCCCCTCAGCCCTCAGGGCTTCCGCCTCGTTTTCCCCCTCACTGCAGCTGGGAGCCTCGCTCTCCTCCACTTCAGTGTCGCCTTCCGCTGGCTCCCGAATGTCCGTGTAAGAAAACAGAGAACCAGGAAGGCTACTTTGGGGTACAGCTTGTGTCGCTTCATCTTTCCTGCCAACTGCTGAGGACCAGGCAGGTTCTGCGGTGCCTGGACCGTCAGGGGACACAGGAGCCTGCAGTGGCAGCTGCGGGGCCTCTGTCGGGCTCTGCTGCAGGCCAGATGTTGCTGAAATGGCCACGGCCACACCACCAGGCCTGCCTGGGTCTGCCCGGGTCTTTTCTTCAACAGGGAAACCTCCAGGCACTGTCACTTCTGTGGCTGAAAGAAGTCTCTCCGCACCTGTTCTGGATGACTCCGAAGAGGTAGCACAAAGAAACAGATCCTGCTTCTGGGCCTCTGCCCTCACCGCCGCTTCCAGGGCCATCTCTTGCTTCTGGACTGGGATGTTTTCAGGAGAGCAAGATAATTTACTACTTGGGGAGCCGTAAGAATTTTCTGGGGAAGAACCACACGAAGAATTACTTGGAGAACCAAAATCTAGTTTTCTGCAAGAGGTGGAAACTTCTGGTGAAGTCCTTTTTGTAACAGCCCCCTCCGTGACCCTCTGTGCTGAAGCCTCTGTCTGTCCTCCACGCCTCACCAAGGACGGCATGTGCCCAGGCGCCTGCTCAGGACTTTCTGGGGCCAAGGTGGGCTGGCCCCTGGGTAGCTGCGGGGGCTCTGACCTAGCACTTGGAGCGGGCTCTGGTCTTGTCTGCTTGGTGATGACCGACACCTGGTTAGGCAGCAGCGACGCAGCAGCCTGGACGCCCACGGGATTGTCCTCCCCGGGATGCATGGGCCTGCCCGCGGCACAGCTCTTTCGGGAGGATGGCGCTGGCCCCTCTGGCTGGTGGCTGGTCTTCTGTCCCAGGTCGGAGGCCGCCCTCAGCGGGGCTCCTCCAGGTTTCCGTAACAGGCCACTGTGGTGCCAGGACGTGATTCCGACAAGACCGAGGCCTCTCCTGGTCAAGCACTGGGACCCGGCTAGTGGGGGGACACCCAGCTGGCCTGCCATGAACTCGGCTCTCGGGGCCTGACTGGCACCCCGCCCCTCCCACAGGGCTCTCGTGAAAAGTGGCGGAAGCAGCACGCAGGCTTTGGCTGCGCCCTTCACGGCTGCCACACCTGCGACCTCCTGGACACGCTGCTGAGCGCAGTCAAAAGCTGCCAAGCCAGGGCTCCAGGCTGGCTGGAGGATCTCCTGGTCCCTCTCCCCTTCGTCGCGTTTAGGGGGCTCTGCCCACAGCGCCAGCCTGTGCAGTCGAGGCTCTGAGCAGGGCGGTTCCGTAGGGGCTCCCTGAGAAGGGACAGAGGAGGCGCGGGGCCGGCTGCAAACAGACAGCACCCCTGAGGTAGGAGGGGAGGAAGATGCTGTGGCATCCCCCACCCCTGTGGTGTCCATGGTGCCACCTGCATCTTGTTCTGGCTCAGGTGACTCTCCCACGAGGGACCCCTGCACGTCTTCTCTCTCCTCTTCCAACTCTCCCAAGGGTCTCTGAATTCGGGTGGACGGCGGTTGGAGGGTGGCTGCAGCAGAGACAGCATAGGGCGGGGTCCGTTCGGGCAGCCGGGACTCAGGAGAGCCGGGCACCCCGCACAGGGCTTTCCCTCCACACCCCGTGAGCTCATCTGAGGTCCGCCGGCCAAGAGAACGCAAGTGTGGCTGCCCCACAGCCCCGGCCAGCACATGAGCTCGGCTGCCAGACAGTTCCGCGACACAGGCGTTCCCGCCATCGGTCTGCACGGCCCTGTCCTGCTCCCTCGCCGCGCCCTGCCTCCTGCTACCCGCCGTGAGCAACGCGGCCGCAGCCCAGGCTCTCCCGGGCGCTAAGGAGAGCTCGTCTGGGGAGGACTTCAGAGTGGCTGCGAATGTCCCAAAGCCCAGAGTGGTCACTTGGCTCGCTTCCGAAGTAGCGAGTGCCTGGCTGATGTCGCGTGACCTCAGCCTGTCCTCCCTGGCACCTCCTTCTTCACTTCTGGCCAAACCCATGTCATCCCGTGACTCAGCCGTGTCATCTTCCGAAACAGAGTTGGCAGAAGTTCGATGTTGCACCGACTCGTTATCGCTGGAATCCGTGTACTCTCCAAAGTAGGTCTCCTTGCAAAACAAAAGGTCACACTAGTTAGCAACTGAGCTACTAATTCCACCAGCCAGACAGAAGGACCAGTTACCAGAAAGCACACGGCTCCCAAGAGAGTCTGTAAAAGCACACCCAGGAACAGGAGATTCATTCTCCAGAACGTCTATCGCGGGGCAGGTGAGTCTCAGCCTCGGGGTCAACTTGCCGCACCCCTCCTCAGTGGGGCCACCGCCCCAGAGTGCCCACACCAGAGCCTCCTACAGGCTCTCCTTCCCACGCTCGGGACAGCCCGCTGCACCCCAGAACACGTCACTTAGCTATGGGTAAAGACACACACAGATGCAACTGGGATGTAAAGTAAAGTAAGTTGGGCCACGCGTGCCGGCCACGGGCCCAGGTATCCTTGTAAGTTCTCACACTAGTTATGCCCTAGCAAAATTTGGTCTGCATGCCAGAATGTTCTTTCAGTGCCACTAACATGTGAAGACAGACACTGCCCACTTGGTAATTCCGTTCTCGGCGCGGAGCTCACAGGTGCAAGTGAAGAGGGCAGCAGTGGAGGCGACACCAGCGGGGGGGACGGCACAGGGGACAGGAGAGGCGGCGGGAGCCTGAAGAAGTCCACTGCAGCTTGAAGGTCTTCATCGACAGGGCGGCCGGGAAGTGAGAGGTTGGCTCGGTCGTGCTCGGCTCTCTGCACGGCGACTTGGGGCCTGGCGTCAGTGGGGGAGAGGGGGTGGGGAGGGCACGCTGCTCCTGGGGGCCGCTCCGTCTCTGCGTCTCTGCAGGCAGAGAAGTGGCCCTCGATCTCCATGGACAGCTCGGCCAGGCATGTCTGCACGTCGGCGGAGCCGTGAGGGCAGCCTTCTGCTGGGGTGGGCACATGGTCCTCCCCGGACTCTGGGGGGCCCAAGCTCTCTTTGGCAGGTATTTCTGTGGAGGAAAGGGAACACTAAATACATACAATATGAAGGAAACGTAAAAATAAATTATTCAAACAGTTTAAATGCTCGCAGTATTGGTTAAATCCAATCAAGCAGAAATTTTGTTAAAGACAAGCAACCTCTTCTGAAAGCACAGGCATATAAAGGCCATGGAAAATACTGGTACTTTGAGGTATGAAACACTCTGGAAGCGTTTTGCTCACCTGGGACACACCTGCTGCCTTCACCAGGTAGTCTGTGTGTCGTGTTTATGCAGAGCCAGAGTTCCTTCAGAAGTAGTTTTACTTTTCCTGTGAAAAACAGCAAAGTATTAAAATCATGTTATTTGGCCGATTCTACAAAACCAAAACATGCGCCTATGAAACCAGGGTTTAGAAAACTAGACACTTACGGGTCTCCCTGGTGGCGCAAGGGGTTAATAAGCACAGTACTGTGAAGCTATCCGCAGCCTCTGCAACACAAGTTCAATTCCCGGCCAGGGAGCTATCCACATGGCGTGGCAGACCTCTCCTGTCTCCCTGCTGCTCCCCTCAGCAGTGGATTTCATTGGATCCGACTATTCTGCTCCTTACTCTGTCTCTGGTGAATCCTCTCACCCCCTGCATCTCTAGCCTGTACCCCAGTTCTTGAATGCATAAATAAATCTTTAAAAAAGAAAACTAGGCACTTAAGCACCTACCCGAAATTCAGCCACTGCCTGTGATTCGGCCAGCTGTTGATGGAAAGGAACAGTGAAGGCTAAACACAGGTGTGAGTTTCAGGGGGGCGAGGGGTGGGAGCTCAAAAGACCTAATCCACCCGCTGTCAAAGATCTTTACCACCTTTATATATGCAACTCCCAGGGCTACATTTTCCAGAGACTCATATGATACCGGGAAAGGAAAACAGGTGCAATGCCAACCCTGACCCCCAACTCTGTGCGCCCCACAGAGCCAAGCAGCCTCCCTGTCATGTGCGCCTCAGAAAAGCCATGTGCAGCGACCACGCTGTGAGGAGCCTGGGGCTTCAGGGCTCTCAGGAATGTGGCGGGAGCCAAAAGTGAGTGTATATAAACACAGATGGAGATATTCATGTGAGCGGACGCGCATAGAGAGGCATTAAGCACAAACTTTAAAATGTTTATAAATTTTCAAAGGGGCTTGGACCTTTAAAATGGCTAAGGAGTGGGCCTCCCCGGTGGCGCAGCAGTTGAGCACTGGACTGCGAAGCTGCCCGCAGCCCCTGCAGTGCCGGTTCGATCCCCAGCTGCCAGGTGAGGGTCCCACATGGCGCGCAGACCTCTCCTGCCGCCCGCTGCTCCCCTCAGCAGTGTACTTCGGTCCTTCTGCCTGTTCTGCTCCCCACTTTGGCTCTGGTGAATTCTCTCACCCTCCCGCGCTTCTGACTGTACCCAGTGCTTGTATAAATAAATCTTAAAAAAATAAAAATAAAGAGTTCATGTTCTCAGAGTTTTATTTAAAAATAAAATAAAATGGCTAAGGAGCACCATTTGAAGAGGAAAGGCCAAGGGTAGCTGTGTGGCAGGCGTAGGTAAGGCCAGGCCATGGGAACATCACACTATGCTCTGAAGGTGAGTCTAGCTGTGTTACAAGCATCAAGTTTCAAAAAAACCCTTCAAAGCAAAAATTATTCAAAAAATGTAACTATGAATAGCTTCTGGTCAAATCTACACAAAAAGACAACCCACACAAATTAAAATTCAAGTAAAAATGAGCACATGGGCCTCCCCTGGTGGCAAAGCGGTTGAGCGCTGGGCTGTGAAGCCCCCTGCAGCCTCTGCAGCGCTGGTTCAATCCCCAGCCGCTAGCGAGGGTCCCACATGGTGCGCAGACCTCTCCTGCCGTGCCCGCTGCTCCCCTCAGCAGTGTGCTTCGTCAGTCTGCCTGTTCTGTTCCCCGCTTTGCCTCTGGTGAATTCTCTCACCCTCCCGCGCTTCTTACTGTACCCAGTGCTTGTATAAATAAATAAACCTAAAAAAATAAATAAATAAAAATGAGCACAAATAGAGGGAATATCAGGACACCTCAATTCTAGTATACTTTTCTTGAACTTAAGTTCTCAATCTGAAGCATTTGTTGAAAAAAACTGCAATCTTTAATCCAGTTCCAGAGAGGCTAAAAACACCAACCTTTAAGCCAAAGTATCCCCAAGGAGTCACAACCTACTTGGAAACAGGTCAGCTGGAACCTACTTGGAAACAGGCCGACTGAAGCTGGCACGTCAGTGTGACACCCCCAATAACGAGGGCCACAGGAGGCTCGAAGTCCAGGACAAGGGGGCAGCCCCAGACGTGGAGAGCCTGCGCTGGCCTGCCCGAGAGCCATGGCCCGGGCGGGTCACCACGAGACACACCACCGCTGCGTTCCCATCTCCCGTGATTGGCCAGCGCATCTGCACAGAGGGTCAACCTACAAAGCCGCTCCACAGATGACTCCTTTTGCAGAAATGACCTGACCGAACCCCTGCTTACTACATGTACCCAAAGCAGCAAATAAGGAACTTTAAAAAAAGAAACAAAGTTACTTTTCTGTTCTTCTGGAGGCCACTGGCAGAGCTATGCCTGTCCTAACTGAGCACTCATTACTGCTAACCTGACCCCCAAAAGCTGCTGGAACCCAGCGACGCAGGCAGGAATCCTCACTGTGGCTCATTCCTCAGCTGCGGCGAGGAGCCCCATCCAGCTGAGCAGCGCACTCTACTCCACTGGTCAGTCAGTTTCCACACGAAGACCACATCCTTTACCACAACAGCTTTATAACTGTTTAATATCTTGCTCAGCTTTTTCCTTTTTAAAGGTTTTATTAATTTGAACACCTCTTCTCCCTGATCAGGCTTCACCATCGGCGTTTTGTCCTCTTCCATGCAAACCTCCGTGGGGTTCTGAGTGAAGGCTGTACTTACAAATGCACTGGGAAACGCCTATCTTCATGCTTTGGGCCTTCCCAGTCAGGAACAAAAGGTTCACGTGTCTGGATAGTTTTTTTTTTTTTTAAAGACTTATTTATTTATGCATACAAGATCTGGGGTACAGGCCAGAGATGCGGGGGGGTGAGAGGACTCATCAGAGACAGAGTGGGAACCAGAACAGGTGGATCGACTGAAATCCACTGCTGAGGGGAGCAGCGGGGAGACAGTAGAGGTCTGCTGCGCCATGTGGGTTTCTTACTGTCCAGCCGGGAATCAAATTCATGCTGCAGAGGCTGCAGATAGCTTCATTGTGCAGTGCTTAACCTCCTGTGCCACCAGGGAGGGTGTTTGGGTATCTTCAACGCTCCTCAGGAAGACATTCCAGCTTTCCTCACAGAAGCACAACAGCGTAAGCCCAGGTTTCTTCCACGCAGCCTCTGGTCCTGCTCCGCCTATTCCAAGAGGTCAGCGATGGTCCTTGTGGGGCTCCCTGTGAGTCAGCACTCTCCCCGCCCCGTGCGGGCTCCCCAGCTGCGTGTGGGGAAACACACACTTGAAATAACCAGTCTGGGCCTGCTTCGCCAGCGGCTTGCTCCACCTCAAAGCCTGGGCAACGGAGACGGGGTGCTCACTTGGGCTCCGCGCAGTCCACAACGAGGCCAGCGCGTAGGCTCTGGGGACATCTCGGGTTCCTGCTCTGTTCAGGCTGCAACAGCTGTTCTGAGTCACTGTGTCCGCTTTCCCACAAAATGGCACGTTTCATGAACAGGGTCTATGTCGACTGCACACCTGGAATTAGGTTCTCCCACAGGGCCTTCTGACCCCGCTGTCGGGCCCTGCTGGGCTCCTGCTCCCTCCTCTTCCATCACGCCGGCCGGGGGGCCCTCAACTAGCATGGGCCGCTGCAGCCACTGCTGCCTAGTCGCCGATGCCGCCTTCCATTTCCCACAGGTTCCTGCTGCCTCTGAGCCCAGCAGGGGCACACTCTGCAGTCCTTACTCAACATTCTGCCCATCGCTCCTGTGACACAGCGTGGAGGCGCAGGACGCCTGCCTGGAAGCTACTGTGGGGTCGGTGACTGTCTCTGTAACCCCAGTCTCAGCACCAGCAGACACCACCTGCTTTGCACGCTCTTCCTTTTCTCCTCCGGGGGTGAACTTATTGATAAAGGAAAGCTGCTTCTCACCGGTCATTTTACTGGAACATGAGAGGCAAGTGTGGTGCTCAGGCGGCCCTGGTGGAGGCCACATCAAGCACAAACCTGCAGTCTCAGCCAGAGAAAGCACTGGACGTCCTGCAGAATGAAATGCACAGCTGAGTAATCAGCAGAGTCCCAAATGCTTCACTTATTCCTTGGCAGAGGCAAGAGGTATGCCAACGTCGCCCTCTGCAACGGGGCAGATGCAGAATGCTACCTGAGGCAGTGAAACCAAGACAGGATGCGGGCTCTGCTTTGAACAGCAAGGCCTGGCACCCTCCGCAGAGCCATCTGTCCCAGAAACGACTCCATCCCGACGCTGGCCGCAGCTGGGAAAGCAAGGGCTGTTGGTCCCATCTCAGCACTGCCGACCACTCAGTCTCACATTCCAAACCCAAGAGTAAAGAACACAGTCAAAATTGAGGAACTACGTGTCTGTCACGGGCATAAATGGCAGCTCAGGGCCCAGGGAACGCAAACGCATGAGATGTTTAACCCTTACACTTCAGAAAAGATGAGCTTGTGTTCGGAATTTAAAAAGACAAAAAAGAGAAACGCTGAGAAAGGAAACATAGAGGCGACTCTGACACGCCACACTTGCCCGCGACAGTGTGAGTGGCTTGACTGCTTCCACGGGGAGAACAAGGCAAAAGGCCACTGAGAGGAAAACACCGACATTAAGTCAGCCGACACTTCGCAAATAAAACCCAGGCAGGGCAGGCCAAGCCAAGTCATCGCGCTTTAAAAATAGAAAAATACACACAGAGGAAGCAAATAACCGAGCACCACACAACTAATAAACAGAATAAAAAGCGAGAACTTTCCAAAGGCGCCCCAGGATGCTGCTGTCGCATCTGCACCCATGACTCCGTGTTCCATGGCCACGTGCTCTCCCTGGGCCACTCTGTGTGCTCGCCCTCCCTGGGGGCTTCCGTCTCCATGTACACGGGCTTTGACCACAGTTTCTTGCCCGACGTTAGCTTTTCCTAACACGTGGCACCCAGGAAATTAAGTAAATTAATTTTGTAAGTTGTAATCTATGAGAAAAGTCTAAATTTACATATTGAGAAGTACAGAAATTCCTATCCACCTACATTTTCTTTCTTAAAATTGCTTTCGACTCTTACTCACTATTACCAGAACGCAAGCAGAAAACACACGCACTCTAACAAGGAAGAGAAATGTGTGTGTGTATACGGCTTCTCTGACTATGAAACATCTAGCAGGGCCTGGAACTTTTGGAACTACCATAAGAACAAGAGGCCAACCACTGAGAGCAGCCCACAGAAGCCAAGGCCTGGCACACACTCACTCTTGTCTATGCTTCCTTGTGCGTCACTCGAAATCTGCGTGCCGATGTGTCTCAACTCTGAAAACATGCAGGGAAAAACAATTAGAAAAAAATGTCACGTCACGTCAAGCAGAATTTTTAAAAGAAAGCGTTAACTGGATACTCACCCTTTTCATCTTTCTGCTTAGAAAATTCATCAAGCCTTTCCTGTTAATTAAAAAAAAAACAAAAAACAAAAAACACCTGATGTGTATGTGGGACAGGAGCCATGTTCCTGGCCCCATGCGCCCACAGAACATGCCAGGGTGCCCCTCAGCTGGGTGCTCCGCATGTGGGCACGGTGACTGTTACCTGCGTCTTCTTAAATTCCTTTTCAAGTATCTTCTTTTCATTTCTCAGTTGCTTGAAGTCTTGAGTCTGCTTGACGGCAGTCTCTTTAGAGCACGGAGAAGAGAGAGGAAAATAATGTACCAACTTGGTGACTACCATTCAGCAAACACTCAAAATCTGATGGCCTGAGTTTTTCTCATTTCTTAACTTTGAAACAGTATGCGTAAAAAGTTACTGTTCCTTCCGTGCTTTATCAGAGACAGGTCTACACACAGGAACTCTTTCTTATCTATACAACCACAGACCTGACAGTGGTCTTGGAACCCTTTCCAACCCAGGCATAAACCTAACCCTCTATTCTGGCAAGAACCCAGTGCAGATGACCTTCAATGCTGAAACCCAAGAGGTTCTGGAACTGTGCTTTTATCTCGGGAGATAAGTAACACCGTTCCCTTGATCTGGGGAGGGACTCTTCTCGGCGCCAGCCGTAGGAGCTGTCTGTCACTTCCTGCCGGGGCCCTTCCACCAGGCCAAGAGCTCTCACTGCTAACACCTTGTAAATCTGCACTGGATTTTTACAGCTCTTCTCTGGAGCTCTTATTCTTCACTCTGGCTCTTGGTTCTGAAGCACCAAATGACTCCAGAATCTGACAGCAGTGATTTCCCCGAACACGTTCCCACACAACTGGCTATAAGGAGTCCAGTCCCCTGAAGAGCACAGCGGCATCTCCTCCTCCCCCGAGGGCCTGGGCTCCAGCATCTCTTCGCCTGCAGGGCGCCATCCGCTTACTAGGAAAGCCCCTGCCACATGCAAGTAAAGGCTATACTTTTGCTTTAAAGGAAATCTGTGCTGGAAGCTGCATGGTCTTACAGGTGTCTCGGGTCTCTAAAAATATTCCTCGCATCAATACTTGGCCGCACTGTGAAGCATAGGTGCGGCGCTTCCCGCACCTGGCCAGCATATACAGCACAGCAGAGGGGTACGGTGCACAAACATGCAGAGTCTAAAACACGGGCTCAGCTAGGTGAGTTAGTGACCAGACATGCTCCAGTAACTTCTATATGCCCTGTCGCGGTGAATCCCCACTCCTGCTTTGGACTCTTGGTGGACAGCGGCCACCCCTGAAGCCCAGCAGAACCCTCGCAGCGGGTCAGCACGGCAGCTGAGTGGCCACTATAGCCCAGCGGGGTGATGCTGTGCCCCACCGTCCAACAAAGAGGAAAAGACAGGACACTAGAGTCTGTTTCCAGCAAGGCTTGCTGGCTGCCCCTGAGGATCTCCGCATGGCCCTGCAGGTGGAGACCAGATGCCCCAACCCATCCACACAGGGAAGGTCAGTCAGGGGCCACGTGCCGACCCTGAAGTAGGGAAGGCCACAGTGCGCATGTGGAGCCATAACTGTCTAAACACCAAGTATCTTGGCAGTAAAGCAGGAATGAGAGGCCCCAAGATTCAACTTTCAAGTTAAGTCCTCTGTGGCATGGCTGTCTCTACAGTTAACAGCCGGGACTGTTCTTCTTTGAGAGGGACGTTTCCAGAATGTGCCACACTACATCTGTGTCACCTCTGGTGACTGAGCAGTGCCTGTCACAGCCCTTGAGGCTGTCCTCGGGGTGAACGTCAGAGCAGAACCCTCCAGCGCTAGTCAAGCACCATAGCGCACCCAGCTCCAGCCCACCATGTGCTCCCCCAATTACCTTCCAGCTTCTTCACCTTGGCTTCGAGTTTCTTCTTCCTAGTAACACAGTTTTAAAAGTTAGAACAATTAAAAATAAAATTGTTCAGCAGAAAAAATTTACTATTGGTGGCACATATTTTTCAGGTGACTGAGGCCCATGTGACAAAAAATAAGAGTGACAGCGAGCAGCACCCCTGGCCCGTGAGGGCGAGCTGAGCATTCAGAGCCTGCCTTCTGCGCATCACCAGTGGGCAGGGCCGAAGAAACCGGTACCTTCTGCCACGTCTGAAGTGGCTGCAGGACCTGCAGAAGCCTACCCGGAGGGGGCAGCAGGGACCTGCGCTTGCTTAAGGCTGGTTTCCGAGCCAGAGCGGGGGAAGGCATAAGGAAGAGCCGGCACCTACTGCTGAGTCACGGCTGTATCAGACTGCTGGGCATGAGGCTCATGAGCTTCGTACTAAACTTCAAAATAAAGGTCTGGATGGTTCTGATGAGCCCTTCTTATTAACAGTAAGAATGACCACCATCCCCGGGACAGGGTCAAGATGGGGGGCACCGGTCTTCCTGCCCTAGGGAGCTCTTTCCCTGCGCAGCCCTGCAACGCAGCACAGCCAAGGCAGCTCTCTCCGCAGCCCATCAGGCGGGCACAGCTCCCACTCCACACATGTGCAAGCCGGGCTGACAGGCGCGCCAGGTCAAGAGGACACAGTGAATCGTGGCTGACAAGACCAGAGGGCAGAGAGACACAGCTCAAGGACCAGCTACCCTGCAGCCTGCTCCACGTGCACTTACTGGGCGTCGCTCCTCAAGCACTGCTCCTTCACGCGGGCGTACTCCTGGTGCGTGTCCTGGTAGAGCTTTAGAGAGCTCTGGAAAAAGAAACACGGAGGTACCGTCAATTTAAAACACCAGCAGCAACGCCTTACTTCGGTCTCGGTGAGCTAAGTTATTAAATGTCAACAAGAAACAAACCCTAAGAGTAAATAAATTAGGCGGAAAGCAAAGGGCGAGTCATTGACTATTCCAGTGGACATAAGTAGAGCCCTGTGATATGATTAGCAATCAAACAGAACTGTAAAATTTAAAATATACTAACTTTAAGGCAAATCCAAATCTTCATAATACTAAACGGCTAATATTTTTCTCACAACCAATTAAAATTCAGTAAAATCCCAAGCTATTTTAGGACGAACAAATCCCCGTCATCACTGCTTCTGTGCAGGCAGGCCGTCACACGGTCACCAGGCCGGGAAGGGTGCAGACCCACCCCAGCACCGCACGCCCTGGTGAGGAGGCGCGGGTGGCACCCTCTGGCCAGCGCTGGGCGAGCTCAGCGACTCTGCCTCACAGGCGAGGGCCAGGAGAGTAGCTGGCTTGCTCCTTCCGGCCACAGTGAACTGACAGGCTAGTCAGCGTTTCTTGCTCAGGTCTCACTCCAGCCTCACGTTTCCTCCCAGACAGAGCGGCGGAGGTCACTGGGCAGCAGAGGCCTGAGACACAGAGGCTGTGTGGCTTCCCCAGGCCGAGGATGGGCACCAGCGCAGGCACCGTGGACGTGGCGTGACTAGAGGAAGGCAGCGCCGAGAGCGGCCCGGAGCCAAGCGCCCAGCCCAGCTGGCTGTGCCCGCCCCCGCAAGCTGCCTGACTCGAAGAGCTTCAGATTTTTTTATTGTGTAAAAGCCAGAGAGTCTCTCTCCCAAGACTCCTATAAAGAATAAACCAAAATTTAGGTAGAAAGGCAAGTTTACGGCATTTTAGAAGAACTGTTTTATGCAAGTGAACTCTGGAATGAGGAAGAGGATTTCTCCACCATGACTTTTTGCATCTTATTTTACTTTTAAGATAAGAAAAACGTGATAAGACAACCAATGCAAGACAAAGTCACACAAATTCACAGCTAGGCGCCTCTACTGAACCTCTCCATGGCACAGCACCTAACCCAGCACACCACGGGGCGACTCGTGCAGGGCCCACGCCGCCCCCAGCCCGTGCTCCCGCCACACCAAGGCCCCTGGAAGCACAGCCCGCACCCGGCGGCAGCGAATTCTCAGGCTGTGCTGACGGCAGAAGCAGCTCTGTAGGAAAACAAGTGTAGGTACCTTTTTCTCTTCAAGCTCTGCTCTTAAAGATCCCAGATCTTCCTGACATTGCTGCAGAGAAGAAATTTTTTGAAGCATTTGTTCCACTTGGTGGTGCAGAGTACTATTCTCTCTACAAACGGACAATGCAGCAACATTACACAAGTGTCTACAGCCGACTGCAAAATCTACTGGCGGTTTTAGATTTTATTTCTAACTTAAAAAGGAATAAAGGACGCTTTTTAAAAGCATTCCCTCGACAGAACACAGCCCTCATGTCCCACTTCTTTGGCATTGAAGTTTAATTCTAATAAAACCACATTATTTCTTTTACAAGCCACCTGAGCAACAAGGAGAGTGCGCTCGCAGGCCCCGGGAAAGCCGGCCCAGCACTCCGGCTCACCTGGCCGCAGACGTCTCTTCCAAACTCGCCCTCGTTTATTCTACTTAAATCACGGGTGACCGGCGATTCAGTTTATAGCCGCCCTTTGCCTTCTTCTAAGTGACACGTGTAAACCAAGTGTGAAATGCTGCTAAACTTCCCAGTCTGTTTTACACTGTGTAAGCCACACGGGTAAAGGGCCAGGTAAAAAGGCCCGGTCACACAGACGATAACTGGACACCTTCATCTCTGGCCATTAAGAGGCGAAATTTCAAATTCTAGGAAGAGGTTCACGTGGATGATCTGACAGTCAGGAAATGTGACTCTTCCTGAATTGAGCCTCCAAGCCACACTCTCCATCTGTCATACCAGGGGGCACTTTGTCCCAGACTGTTTAGAATCTAGTTTGATGAATGTCTACCCCAAATCAGCTCTGAGAATCAGGGGCTTACCTTCTGGCAAACTGGAGCTGTGGAACCTCAGTTAAAGAAAACTGATAATGTTATCTGTGATACTTGTCTGAAAATAAAATTCACTTTAAAACAACATGCAATAAAATAAAATTTAAATAATAAAAAAACCAACATGTAATAATCTGTGTTCAAGATCATAATTGGAAGAAAATGATCATTCAAAGTTTCATCTGTAACAGAGTGACCCCTATTAATTACATATGCATCAAAAGTCAAGCTACACTTCTCTAAATTAAGTCTTTGATTAAGTATGATTGACTACAACTAAATTCCAAGAATAAAGACAAAGTGATACGCGGCTAGTGGAGAAGGCCTTGGTCCCCACACTCATCTGTCAAAAAGCCTGTCCGTTTCTCCAACAGTGGGACAAATCTGCACAATTCCAGCAGCAGAGTCTGCACTTACTAAGACCACATGCGGACATGTTTAATGGGTAATGAGTGAAAAAATCCAGAGAACGTAAAATCTAGATAAAATCTATCTCCTGCTGCCAGTCATATGCTGTAAGCGGCACAAAGTCACGCTTCCAAGTCCGCCTCCCGCAGATCCCTGCTCCCGCGTGGAGACACGCGCATGGCTGTTTGAGACGTGTTGTGCGAGAGTGCAAGTGTAACACTGAGAGGTGTTCCCTTACTTTCCTGAAATTCCTGCTACCTTGGCAAGAAAGAGAAGTTCATGATCTGGTGACATGAAATGTGCTCTCTGCCCCGAGACGGGGGTAAGAAACGAAAGGACCAGAATCACACGGCGCATCAGGAGCCGAGCTCTCCGGCACGGGCACCTGCCACACCACTTCAGCTCGCAGAGCAGATGGGGGCGGGAGGGCAGACTTTGAGCAAATACTCACTTGGAGCAAATGTCAAACGTGTTTCCAAAAGATCAATACTTACCTGTAGCTGAAGCCAAAACCAATGAACACATCACAGATTGCAAATTCAAGAATAATCAAAAATTTAAAGTTTTAATATTTATGCTAATTATTTTTCTTTCAAAAATTTTGCAAGTTTTAGAAAAGCGCATCCATGGTTTCCCTGAGAGATCGCTGGTATGCATGGGCGCCAGCGAGCAAGCGCGGGCCTCTCTTCCGAGAGAGGAAACGAGCACACGGTCTCCTAACGCTGGCCTGCGCCAGCAAAGGAGCAGGAAAAGGATATCGTCACATTTCTTCTGGTACTCCGTGAACAGGTTGCTGTGACAAGGAGAGAAGCGGGAGGTGAGAGGAAGACACACAAGGTCACAATCACGTTTCCCAGGCCCCAGGCCCCGCTCCCCGGGGCAGCACGCGGCTATACACCGCGGAACACGGCCACGTCTGCCCTCGCGGGTGCCCAGCGGGCCGCCAGGCGGAGCTGCAGAAAGGAATCACCACTCACACAGAGGGGAAATGGTTCACTTTCCCAGATCCAAAAAATAACCTCCCGGTTCACACCAGAGGCTACGCCAGGCCTAAAGCCACACGACCAGAGAGAGAGTGGGCGCACCATGGACACGGCATGCGCGAGCCCGGGAGGAGCGGGCCTCGGGGCGCAGGGCCCCCACGTGGCTGAAAAAGACGCGAGCCGACGACGGGTGCCGCGGCCGACGACGGGTGCCGCGGCCGTAAGCATTTGCCTTTGGCGGTACCAGTAAAAACTCTCTTTGGAGTCCTCTCCATGAGCAAAACACGAACGCGTGGATTTTTGGTAAAGCAAAGCGGCAGAAGCGCACCGCGAGAAAGCAGAGGGGCGCACGCACACATGCGCCCGCCGGGTGAGCCTTTCACTCCAAATCTCTCATTCAAGTTAACCCGTACCCTGGAAACTCGCTCACTTTACAGAATTAAAAAGCACATCTCACACCTATGAAAAACTTACTTGAGGTCCAGCTAAAAAGACCTGGGGTTTAGAAAAGAGGTTTGCAACCCTCCACTTGAGCGAAAATCACTCCCGAAGCCCCTTCGGTGGACAGGCTGACCACCCATGCGGGGCGGGCGGCGAGAGGCCGGACCCGGGAATACTCACTCGATGTTGATAATCTTCTGCTTCAAAGTAACTAATGCTTCCACGTGTTCATTTAAATTCTGAAAGAAAAGAAATCACAATCATTTGTTTTTAAAACAGTAAATGACGGTGCGCACGACTGCCCGGGACGCGCCGGGGCCTGGGGAGGCAGCGGGCGCGCACCCTTCAATGCACGGACTGCGGGCCACGCTCGCGAGGCCCAGACAGCCGAGCGGGGACAGAGTGATGAAAATCAGCCGGATGAGAGAATAAAAACCCCATGGGCAGGACCATCAGGAGCAGCAATGTGGGGCCAGGAGGGATCGGGGCCCTCTGCACGGCGGGGCACCACCTGGGGCTCGGGTACCGGCCACGCAGAGACCCCTGGGACTCGGGACCGCGCCCACGCTCCTGCCACCCAAGCACAGGCTGTTCTCGGGTGACCTTTCCTTGAACGCCCCTTCTCCCGAGGAAGCGCCCGGCGCGCTTCGCGTCTAACCCCACCCCTCTCTCCGCACAGAGGCCCGGGAACAGCGCGGCCCCTGCTCGCACCAGCCCGTGTGCCAAGGCCCCGGGCGCACAGGGACGCGCCCAGAGGGCGGGTGGAAGCGCTCGGCCACGGCCCCACCTGCCGGACGTGGCTTGGCCTGGGGACCCGGGGGCTGACGTGTGTCGCCTCCGCTCTCCAGCCGCTGACCAGGCCCTCGCGCAAGGGCCCTGAGGACCTTCCTGAACTCACACGCACAGGCAGCGGGTTTCCCTGCCCAGCGCCCGGCACACAGCCCCCGCACGCTCCTCGGGGCCCAGGCCTGTCAGGGCAGGCCGAAGGGTCCCGTCTCCGCTGCACCCAGCTCCCCTGGGGCTGGCGGTGCCCACACAGCCTCTGCCCACCGGGAGGCTGCGCGCTTGAGGGACGGCACACCGCATCCAGCGTGACCAACAGACACGCGTGCGACCGGATCGTTAAAATGTCACCACACACGCGCACCCAGCGCCATCGCTCACCGAGCAGAAGCTGTCCGTTTTAAACACTTGGGTTTCCTACCAGACCCAGAAGGCCCTCTCCCCCAGAGGCTAACATCAAGGCTCCTGCGATGCTATTCAAGGACTTCCACGCCTTTCCCCTCCCTTGTCCTCAGCCGCTCTGGCCCGGGCTCGTGCGTGGGGGACGCGCGGCGAGAATAAAGGGGCTGACGGGCGGACAGCGCGAGCCGCGTAGCTGGCGCGCCGAACGACAGAGCCTTCCTCCCAGAGAAACACATGCCCACGGCGCCGCAGCACGAAACCTCAGAACAGCAGAGGCAAAGCAAAAACTGTCTGATTCCAGAGACAAATAAACCGAAGCCACGGGCAGAGCCGCAGGAAGCAGGTGGCGCCGGCCTCCGCTGCCCAGAAGCCAGACAGCAGCCTCCACGGCAGCCTCCGCAGCGTCCGAGGAAGAGGGCGCCTGGGAGAGGCCCGCACGAGCCCCCACGTCCCCGAGGTCTCCCCAACCTGCTCAGGAGCGGCCCGACCGCGCCGGCACAGACGGGAGGCAGGATCCCGAGGCAGCAGCCCCGGCCGGGGAGGGCAACGCTCTTTCCCCGGAAGGAGCGCGCGAGGCTGGCCCGCCGCAGGGTCCCGTGGACACCGGGCAGGGGCGGCTCCCGTGGGGCACCCGCACCGTGGCCAGGCTTTAAACAGAAGTGATTCTTCCTCTTCCTTCCTTCCTTTTCGAAACCTTTACCTTCCCTGTTCTGCTCAGAGGCTATTCCCTGAGGGGCGGACTCCGCCAGAGGCATTCCAGAAGCCTCAGCTTCCAGTCACTCACAGCTGGATTCCAGCTCCAGTTCCACTGCCGGGTGCCCTTGGGCACATTTACTTAACCTCTCCCGCTGCGTCCAGAACCGTTTCCAAGGCCCTGGCGGCGGAAGCGCGGGTCACGTGACTGGTGCGCCCGGGATCACGCGCAGGAGCCGCAGGAAGCGTTCCACCCAGCCGCTGGCCTGGAGTGAGCCCTCCGTGACGTTCAAGATGAGCGAGTAATATTAAAATATAATCAAAAATAAAATACAATCATCAGTCAGAAGAAACAAGCAGACGGCAGAAAAGGAGCCGTCCCTGGCGCTCACTCCAGAGGGCAGCTCTGGGCCGCGTGCGGCCTGACGACGGCCACTCCGAACAGGGCTGGCTGCTGAGCGGACGGCAGAGGCGGGGTGGCTCGGGCAGAGAGGGCGCTGGGCAGACAGAGCTCCAGCCCCGCCCTTCCGGATCAGACACCCAACCCCCAGCCCGCACCTGAAAAGCAGCAGCAGCAGCAGCAGCAATGTGGTCCGACTCCGCAGCAACATGAGCCTCACACATGGGCCTCCCGCCCTGGCGCCCTCGGGGTGACCGCTCCGCGCCACCACCACCATGGCCTTGTAACAGGGTGGTCCCCAGGAAAGGGGGAGGTTCCCTGCCCCACCCAAAAGGGGGAGGTTCCCTGTTACAGCCTGAGGGCGATCCCCGGCCAGGGGGCTGCCCACAGGACGACGACGCAGACCTCGCCTGGCTCCCCGCGGCTACCCTCAGCAGTGGATTTCAGGGGATCCGCCTGTTCTGCTCCCCACTCTGCCTCTGATGAGTCCTCTCATCCCCCCCACGCCCCACATCTCTGGCCTACATCCCAGTTCTTCTATGCAAAAATAAATCTTTTTTAAAAAAGAAAAGAAACACATACAGCGCAGGCACTCGGAAGGGGGCTGCAGGGGTCGGGGCTGCCGGCCGCCACGAATCCCCTAAGTCCACCCGTCTATGCCACGTGACACGCGCCGCCAGCCCCGGTGTCTCCGAGCAATGCACGCGCACAGCGGCCTACAGGGAAAGGCCGGCTAGTGCAGATGCCCCGGGGGCTGCTGCACATCCCGGTCCCCCCGGCCTTTCTCGGAAGGTCTGGCCGCAGGACACCAGACCCCACCAGCTTGCGACATCGCCAAGCAATTTTTTCTACCTGATGAAATGTCACTGCGCTGGCCAGCAAGTCTGGAACCAGGACCCGCGGCATCCCGACAGGTAGGGAGGCCCCGCAGACCAGGTGCCCTCGCAAAGGCTCCCACTGCGCCTACCGCCAGGCCCCTGGGCACCGCTGCAAGCTCCGGGGGGCTCCTCCTCCCAGGCCAGCGGCACACGGCCCGGTTTCTCTGATGACTGCTCTTCTCCCAGCAGCTCGAACCCGACCATCTGGAGCTTCCACCCTACTGTGCGCTGCAAAGCTGAGATTTACTCCCAGTCCTCTGCCCTTTTGTGTCCTTGCAGACCCAAAGGGCACGAGGGCCACTCAGTTCTCACTAGCCCACTCCCCAGCGCTGGCCTTCTACTGCTCATGTAAGGGGGGGGGTCCCCAGGAAAAGGGGAGGCTCCAGGCTCCCTGCCCCCCGCCAAAAGCAGGGTGGAGCTGAGCAGGGAGAGAAGCACAGAGGAGACTGAGGAAGGAAGAAGCAGGGTGGAGCCAGAAGGAGCCCTGGAGGAGGCACGTGGAGCTGAGAGACACGTGAAGAAGCTGCGCTTGCCTTGTGGGCGTGGACGGGTGACACAGATGCGGGTGAGAGACCCGTGGGGAGGGGACCATGGCGGCTTTTGTCTTGATTTTGATTTTGCTCTTTCCCCCCCAGACTCGTCTGGTGGCTTCTGACCCTTTTCTGTGGGTCCCCACTGGAAGGTGCTTTGGACTGTGGCAGCTCTGGGGCCTTGCTCTGGGCCAGTCCTGCTCGGGTGGACTTTTACCCACGAGGGGACGGGTCACTTTTTGGGTGCTTGATTTAGAAACCAGATTCTGCGCCTTTCCCGTGTTGTTTCCTAAGTGTATTAAAGTTCCTTCCCATCAAAGTCTCCTATGCTTCGTGTTGCTAGGGCGGAGAGCAGAGCCTATTGAGAGCAGGCAGGGGGTGCGGGGTCTGGGGTGCCCCCTCCTGCCCCGTAACACTCAGACCTCCTGCTCCCACTTCCGCTCTCCCGACCCAGCGCCCTCCCGAGTGTCCCTGCGAGCACTTGGAGTGGAGCGAAGGAGCCTGGGGGAGGCCCCCCTCGCCCTGCCCGCCCTGGGAAGGGACTCTGCCCCCAGCTAAGCACACTGGGCGAAGGGGCACCAGGGTCCAGCCCGGAGCCAGCCTGGTGCCGACAGGAGGTGGCCTGAGGTAACCGTGTAGGAGGGAAATGCTCGGGGCACAGACCAGGGTCGGAGGCAGGCCCCAGGGGAGCAGGCTGCGCCCTCGGCCTCAGCAGTCCCGCGGGCGGGCTGGAAGAGCTGCTCAGAGGACTGTCCTGGGCCTGGTGGGAGGTCTGGCAGCACACACCTCTCCTCATGAGTTGGCCAGACACCCCCGCCACCCCACGGTGGCTGCAGAAAAGTGTTACTACCACGAAGGCCTGAGTGAGATGTAGCTCTGGAAAGACCTGCTGCAGGTGGGCTTAGCTGGCCTCGGGGAACTGGATTTCTGGAAGGTTCCCACTACTCCCCGATTGAGGAGAGGCTCCCTGTGCAGGAGGCGTGTGACGTGGTCTACGCTGAAACTGCCTTCCTTTGGGGAGTCTGGGATTTGGGTACAGCCTAGGCATGGGCTGCCCACTTGGTCAAACCCCAATAACCTTTGTCTCTCATGAGTGTTCCCAGTACACAGCGCTTCAGGGTGTCACACACGGAGCCGAGGGAGCTAAGCGCAGCGCGGCCCGCTTCTTGCCTTGGCCCCTGTGCCTGTCCCCCCGGCGCCCTGCACTCCGGCATGGGTCGCGCCTGGTCTTCCTAGCAGTAAGGATTTGTGGGTGGCCTCAGGGACCTCCAAGAGTGCAATCAGACCTCCTGCAAATGCTCCCCAGACAACACCAGACTCTATTTTCCCAATGTTCCCGCAGTGAAGACTGGGAAGGAGCAAAGAGCGCGCGCGGACGCGGCCACACAGCACGCACTCCGGGCAGGACCTGACCCTGAGGGAGGGGCCGCGGCTGTGGCACCATCCAGCTCCCTCTCCCACGGGAGCTGCCGCCACCCGGCTAACACCCCGACATCACCAGGCCTCTGCATTTCTGGAGCTTTTCTAGTAAGTTCATAATTCTTTCAAAATACATTTTTTTTCCGTAAATCGCATTGATCACATCCACTGCTTTGCTGGGGGTCACCTGGTGACCTGTTCCGCTTGCGTCCCCTCCAGCCGCCACATCTCTTCCCGCCTTTGCAGAAGGAGCTTTGCAGAAACAAGGACCGCGTCAGAGACAGCACTCACAGCCAACCACCCGATTTCCCGGGCGCCACAGACGGGGCCACGAGCCTCGCCCGGGTCTGCCTCCAAGTCGCCGGGCGCAGCCAGGTGGGTCCCTGCACCAGGCCGCGGGCAAGACCCCTTATGGGAAAAGCCTGTGGACGCTAGATTTGGAGCCGGCAGGTGGCTCCTGCTGCTGCTCCGAGTGGCGAGGCAAGGGCCGAGGGGGACTCCTCGGGGCCTCCGCCATCGCCTCTGGGCTGCAGCCCGATGCAGGCTGTGCAAGCGAAAGGGACCAGGGCGCGTCTCGTCTCTGGCTGAACCAGAAGCAACAGCGGCTCCTGTGATCATGAGACCGCGGCGGGCTGAGCTCGCCCCTGAAGACCCAGGCAGAGGCAGCATGATGTGACCCTGCAGTGCGCCGTCCGCCCAGCCGAGCAGGATCCCAAATCCCCACAGCGGCCTGCAGGGCCCCCCAGTAAGGCCGCCCGCCTGCACACCTCCTGCCTGCCTGCCTGCAGGGGGCCGTTGGTGCGCCCCCCAGGCCCCTCTGTGCACAGCCAACCCCGCCGCCACAGACCTGGACGGGCCTCCGGGAGGGGCTGACTAGGTCGGCAGAGCTCATCTGAAGGGCATCAGCGTCCTGAGCAGAGAGACCCCGGGCAGCCTTCCCCCTCTCTGAGCGCGTGGACACAAGACAGCCCCCCACCAGGTGCCCAAGGTGCGGGGCCGGGCTCAGCCCCCCAGCTGAAGACTGTGAGAAGCACCTGCTCACAGGCCACTCGGCCTGGGCCACTCTGGGACAGCAGCCTGAGCCACTCACTCCACGCCCCGCGGGCCAGCCTGGCCTACGTCCTCTGCCAGGCTCCGGGGGCCTCAGCCCTGCACACAGGACCATCCACGCCGCCGCGGAGGCTTCCCTCCCGGGCCATCCACACGCTGAGGGTCTCTCCCCCTCGGTCAGCTGTGACCTCCTCTGTGAGCCTTTAAACTTCAGTCCCACCGGCCACTGGCCCCTCTCGCCTTCACTTACTGCCAACGCAGTTATTACTGGGCCGGGTTTGGAGCGCCGGAGCCGGACCCCAAGGGCTCAGCGCCTGCCTCGGTGAGGGAAAAACTCAACGTTGAGACCAGCGCTGAGCAAAAAGCAAGAAACGGATGGTCACACCGGGTGAGGAGAGCCTCTGGGCAGAGAGGGGCCGCGTGGCCGCCGCCGAGGGGCGCGCGGCAGGAGTGGGGGTGCGGGGAGCGCGGGGCGGGGTGGGACGCGGGCGTCTCCAGTGGGCCGGCTGAGGCCCGTGGGTCTCCGGGTGACCTGGTCCGTCCACCTGGAGGAGCGGCCTGCGCCGGGTGTGCGGGTTTCCGACACGCGATCTCCGCCGTCACGCGGGTTTTCCAAACAGTCAGCTCTCACCGGCCGGGCGCCCCGCCCCACGCGCCGCCGCCCCGGCCCAGCTCCCTCCCGCCTGCGCGGCCCCCGCGCCCCCCATTCCCGAGGCTCCAGCAACTCCAGGGCCTGCGCCGCGGCCCCCCGCATCGGACACCGCAGGCGGCCCGGCCCGGCCCCCGCGGGCGCGCGTCCCGCAGGCAGCACGCACAACCCCAGGAGGGCCGCGGGCAGCCCGGGCTGCGGAACCTGAAGCCGCGGCTCCCCGCCGCCGCCCGCCGCGCCCCGGGGCCGCCGGCCTTGCGGGCAGAGGACCCGCCGGGTCACCGCAGCCCCGGCCCGCGGCCTCGGTGCAGACGCGGCGCGTCAAGAGGCCGGCCCGGGGCCCGGCGCCGGCGGTCAGGACGGCCCGAGGCTCCACGGCGCGGCCCTGCCCTGCCCTGCCCCGGGCGAGGAATGCCCGGCGCGCCGCCCCGCCCGCCCGCCCGCCCGCCCGGCCGAAGGCGGCCCCGGGCCCGGGGGCCGCGCGCCAGCCCAGGCCGCGCCCGCCCCCGCCGCCCCCGCCGCCCCCGCCGCCCCGCGCCCGAGCAGAGGCCGCCGCCCCGCCGCTCACCTGCCGCATGGAGGCGCAGCCCTGGCAGCGCGCGAGCTCGGCCGCCGTCCCGGGCGCCGCCGAGCGGGTCTCGCCCGGCATCATGGTGCCTCCGCCGGGCGCGCCGGGCCCGCTCGCCTCAGGGGCCCGCGGCCTCGGCCCCGCCCTGGGCCCGCTGACGCCGCCGGGGCCGCCGCCCGCCAGGCCGCCTCCCGCCGCGTCCGGGCGGGTCCATCCGCGCGCCGAGGTCCCCGTGGGGCCGGCGAGGGCGGTCGGGCCGAGCCGCCGCGGGCGCCACCGAGAAACGCCGCCCGGCGCGGCCCCCGAGCGCGACGCGGCCCCGCCAGGCCCCCGCCCCGCCCGGGCTCGCCCCGCCCCCGGCGCCGCGGGGCTGCCCGAGGCGCCGCCGGAGCGGAGTCGGGAGGGGAGCGGCGTCGCCTCGGCGGCGGCGAGGCCCGCACCGCGAGGCACGAGGGGCGCGGCGTCGGGGTGCGCCTCCTCCGCGGGCGGGGGCTGCTCTTCCGCCACGGGCCGGCGCGGTGCAGGCGTGAGAGAGACGCCTAAAGCGCCCCACGGGGGCGGGGCGGGCCGCCCGTGACGTCACCCAGGCGCCGCGGCATCGGAGGACCCCGGCCGGCCCGGGCGAGCGCGCCGGCGCCTGGAGGGGCCGCGGCGGCCGGGAGAAGGCGGACCCGGCTCCCGGCGCGGCTGTCCGCGCCGCCCCGCGCCCCCTCCGCCCGCTGGGCCCTGCGGGCCACCCGCCGTCCCCCCGCGAGCCTCCCGGCGGCCTGCACGCAGGCCCTGGGCGAGCCGCGGTGCTGGCCCTTGCAGGACGGCCGCGGGGGAAGCCCTGGCCTGGCCGCAGTTGGGGGCGACCCCACCCCGACCCTCGCGCCTCGTCTGCGGGGTCCGCCCCCCGCCCGCGTTGACCCTCCCGCAGCCTGCGGCCCCCGGCCCGGGCGGACGGGCCGGTGTCCAGTCCCGTGCTCGACGCCCCGCCCGGGGAAGGGCCTGGCGGGCCGGGAGAGGAGGGGTGCAGCGGGGGCGAGGGGTGAGCAGGGAGGCAGACGCACCTGGGGAGACACCGGGGACCCCGAAGGGAGGGAAAACACCTACCCGGGTCCTAGGGCGCCAGGGCGGGCGTCGGGGCTGGCATGGGCGTCCGCGGTGGCTGAGCTTGCAAGTTGTCCAAATGCCCTTTCCCCGGAGCGCCTGAGCCCTGGGAGGCGCCCGCTCTCCGGAGCTTTTCCTCCCACGCGGTGGAGGCCCGCGCCCCGCACACCGAGCCTCGCAGGTGCTTGACCCATTGCCCCTGCCTACCTTTGCTCCACCGTCCTTGTCCTCGCCTGGCCGGGAAGACCGGCCTCCGCCTCCACACACCATCAGCCCTTCTACCCCTTGGGGTCCTCCAGGTCACCTCCACCCCCCCAAGCATGCTAACTCCCTTTTTGGGGGGTTTGGGGGGGCCTTTAGCACAGAGTAATTTTTTATAACTCCACATTTTGACTTGAATTAAAGTGATTTTTATGTCTTTGAGGTGAGTTTCTCTAAATTCTGCAAAGTGCCCTGCCCGGTAGTGCTCCGTGAAAGTCACAGTGGATCAGATCTGCTGCCACTAATTGAAGGCGAACGAGTATCACCTCTTCTGTTCAAAAATGAAAGCGCATTTCTTGCTGAAATGGAGCAGCCCAGCTGGTGGGTTCTCACACACATGCTTTAGATGGCAGGACAAGCCCAAAATGCAGACATGGAGACGAGAGTGAGGAAAAGGGAGACTAGGGAGAGCAGAGGGAAAGAACAGATTTGCCAGCCTGCAGCCAGGTGCCATTTAGCAACCCCAGGTAGCCTGTGCTCAGCTGAGGCCAGGGTCCAGGCAGGAGCCACAGGCAGCAAGCCAGTCCCCAGAGCAGCAGGCTGAGAACCCTCAAAGTGCCTAGGCAGTCCAGAGCGACCCCACCACAGGTGGGAGCTAGTCGGAGAGCCCCAGCCCAAGAGCTACAGTGGGACCAAGTGAGGAAGCCTCCAGCTTGACGGCCTGTTCTGTGTTTAAAGGCCACTGGCAGGCCCTGCTGCGCCCCTCACTCCAGCAACCCACTCAGGAGATGGAGTCTCAAGACCTGCTGCTTCCACGTTTCTGCTGCTGCCTGTCTCACAATCGGTTCTTGAGACATTTAAAGAAACAGGTCTTGGTGTGATGCTGGGGGAGCAAACTCTGAAGGGCCGCAGAGGAAAGATAAGGCTTTCGGGCCATAGGCATCCCTGCTGCATATTTGTCTTGGTCAGCTTTCTTTCAAGAACCCTATTAAAATGTAAAAATAATTCTTACCTTTCGGGCTGTACAAAAAAGTGCAATTTAAGTAATAGTGGGAATTGGGGTGTGCCACTTGTTGAAAATGACTGAAAATTGCAGTTTTCCTCTTTCTGATGCATGGGTCACCCATTTGTCATTGTGATAAGCACAACTGTTCAGCAGTGCATTTGAAACCACACACCCAATCAGCTTTTCCAGCTGGTGACCTGTTTGAGCTGGTACTTCCTCACAGCAGGCTGTCATTACGTGAAAAGTGACAAGGACAGAGCCAGGTCTGTGGACACTGCAATATGAATAGTTGTTAACTATCGCTGGTACTTTCCATTTTAAAAACATATCTTCAGCCTACTCAGAAAGTGTCGGTTTTTTTAAAAGATTTATACACACGAGAGTCGGGGTGCAGGCCAGAGGTGCAGGGGTGAGAGGATTCACCAGGGACAGAGTGGGGAACAACAGTTGGGTCAACTGAAGTCCACTGCTGAGGGGAGCAGCGGGGAGACAGGAGAGGTCTGCTGTGCCATGTGGGTAGCTCCCTGGCCGAGCATGGAACTCCTGCTGCAGTGGCTGCCCATAGCTTCCTAGTGCTGAGACTTAACCCTGCGCCGCCAGGGAGGCCCAAGAGCGTGTTTAGGCATGCTCCTGGTCAAAACTCCAAGACAAACCTCCAGAGCCTAACAAGACCTGAAGGGAGCTTTGGGTCCTGGCCTCTGATCGCTCCCTGCCGGCTGCAGTGCCCTTGCGTGCCCACAAGGTGTCTGTCTTCCCCCGCGCGTTAGCTATAAATGGAGTCCGCCCACATGTGTGACTGTCAGCTCCTCCCGGAGGAAAGACCGTCCGCGGGGCACCCTGGGGTGGAGACAAGTGTGGGCACCCACTTGCCATCTACCCATTCAAGGGCCCCCTTGCTTGGTCCTAAGTGCCCTTCCCTCCATGGCTTCCTCCCGTGCTCGGCGACGGGGTCTAGCTCCATCCCCAGAACTGGCATGGCCCCCGGGCCCTGGCCTCAGCTCCAGCTCACCCTCCGGTGACGCCGAGTCGGCGGGGCTAACCGCGTTCCTCTCCGGGGAAGATCGAGTTTGCTCAGAAATCAAACCATTTTTTATTGTAAGCTCAGTTTGGAGCCGAATGTAGCCCCGCCTGGCTGTTAAAGCACCACTGTGCGGCCTGCCCATCACCGTGCCTCCGCCTGGCTTCCCACCAGCCCCCCTCCGTGATGCGCCCCAGTGGCTGAGAACCAGTGCTCTGTCCCTGAGCCCCTGGGGCGTTGAGGGGGCAACTGCGCTTAGCCCCACTCTGTGGTTCTCTCCCCCCCCCCCCATTCCGCGGTTGCTTTTCTCGGCCTCTGTGCTCCAGCGCGGGACCACAGATGCTGGGAACCACGTGTGGTCACTGTCTCCCGGGGGCGCCCCAGCGGCTCGCACAGCAGGCTTTGGTCCGCGGCACAGAACACAGGTGACACGCGAGATAACGGGCGGGGAGCGCGGCTCTGTCCAGAGCCGGGGCAGTGGGGGGACACTCCAGGTTGCAGCGGCGCCGGCACTGCCTTGTGCGTGTCAATACGTTTCATGTGCACCTCCCGTGCTGACCCCGGAACGAGGTCGCCTGCTCACTCACTCACCAGGACGCCTGAGGGTTCAGCGCTGTTTGCAAAGCACCTGGTGTCTCATTGATGAAGAGCAAAGCAGGTCTCCACAGGCAGCCATGGGGCTAAGCTTTCGACCTGTTTGCGTCACGGGCTTGAGGGAAGCAAAGGGAATTTAATACACGTTAAGCGTGACAGACATGATCTATGGTCCTCGAACCAAGTGGTGCTCATTTAGCGAGGAAGACGGCAGGTCCTCGTTCCCGCCAAAGTTATCGTTTCAATTTGCATCCCCAAATCCTCCCCTGGTCCATCTGAGGGGTGATTCCTGCTCTGCACGGCGTCCCCCATGTGGGAATAGAACGCATGACTTCCTCATCTCAGTGTCTCCCCAGGAAAGCAGGGGCTCCTGTTAGACGTCAGCACAAGCACACCCCACCTCTAGGGCTGAGCGCACGTGAGCCTTGCTCCAGGCGGCTCAGCGCTGGGAGGTGCAGGGAGGAGGCACCTCCTGGGCTGGTGAGCACCTGCCAAGCTGAGCGCCTCAGAGTGCTCCGTGGAGCACCACACTGAAAGCAGAGGGCGCAGGAGGAGGCGTTTGGCCAGGCCTCCGTCCGTGCGCCCGTCCCGGGGAAGCGCAGGGCAGAGTCTGCTTCCCAGCAAGGGCTGATGGCGGAATCCCCTTTCTCTGGGTCGTAAGACCGAAGGCCCCGGTCCCGGAGGCCGCCTGCAGCCCTGGCCCCCGGGCCCCCACCCTCAGGGCGAGCAGCAGAGAAGCTCCTTCAGCTGAATCCCTCACATCCCAGAGCCCTGCCCTAAGGACGGAGCCTCCCTTCCCGGCGCTCAGCGGTCAGGCCAGGCCGGCCCGGCCGAGCCCCTGTCCTGCGCCAGCTCACCTGGACTTTGTTCCCCCGCACGATCGCGTCCCGGCAGTCCCCAGACTGCGCTGGGTCTGCCAGGTGGAGCCACTGGGGTGTCTTGTAGGGGGAGAGGGTCCTGCCCCACAGCCTGACCACTGTGAACCGCGCGCCCTGGACGCGGGAGCGCAGCTCTCCTGAGGGGTTTTGTTTCTCAGGGTGGCGGTTAAGGCAAGGGTGAGGGTGGCCGAGCTGCTGGAGCCTGTGCTGGGTGTTTTTGTTCCTATCGTGAGAAAGCTCCGAGCTGATGCCACAGGCGCTGGGCAGCCCGGTCTGTCTTCACCAGCTGTTGGGAAGCGTTTCAGGGAAATGTCGCGAGGGAAACATTTAGCCCAGCTAGATCCTGGGCGGGCGCCGGGCGGGGGGCAGCTCCCCACCTGCCTGCACCACCTCCTCTCCCCAACCCTCCTGTGTTTGGAAGGAAGCTGCGATTTCCTGTCTCAGCAAGTGCACTCCTGGGGTGCTGAAGGCCCCTGCTCAAGGGCCCCCCCAAACCCCGCTCACCAGGGCGCTTCCCCCGCCATCCCCGGAGCTGTGATGTCACAGATGCCGGGGCCAGGCTCATTTCCCGAGCAGACGGCGCCGACATCACCAAACCGCCCGGCTCATCTCCCGCCGCTTCCCAGCTGTCGGCTTAGCCCTGCTTACACCAAACTCATCCCCCATCCTGGTGATGGCGCCGCGCGAGGCTGTTTTGTGAGGAGGGGCAGGGACGCGGGCCAGGACCAAGCATGGAGCCGAGCGGGGGCCCGCGCTGGCCGGGAGTGGCGGCGATGGGATGGAAGCAGCGGCTGGCACAGCTGCCCGGGCGGCGTGGCCCCGGGATCCACGTCTGTCTCTCCCTCGTGTCCAGTGTGAGGAATAAAATTGCGCCCAAGCTTGGGGATCCCAGCATTGCTCAGCCACGTGGTCTGGGGGCTCAGAGTGTGGGGAGGGTTTAAGGCGAGGATCCTTGGGGCCAGCCCTCAGGCCAGACCCCCACTCTCTGGGCGGGAGACAGACTGGCCCCGGGGGCCCCAGGCGAAGTCCACTCTGTTGACAGGCTCTGTGTTTCCAAGAACAAGGGGGGCCGCGGTGGTCGGCCACTCTGAAGGCGTCCTGCCCCTGGGACCTCGCCTGCCCAGCAGCTCCCCGCGTCCAGCCTAGCACTGCCCTCCCCAGCGGCCGCTCTGGGCCCCGGACCTCAGTCAGGAGGTGTCTCCGGCCTCTCGTGTCCTCCGCTCCAGTGACAGAATGTCCACTGCCCAGGCCACTTCTCCCCTCCACCCGCGGAGCCCGCCCCCCGCCTTTTGCTCTCTTGTCCCCTGGCATCCAGCATCGGCCGCCAGAGGGCTGGGCTGAAAACCTGAGCAGCCTCCTGCTGTGCCCCACGGGAGGCCTTGGGCAGCGTCCCACACGCTGATAGACTCCAGCCTCGCGGCACCCGGCTGCCCGCTTTCCCGATGCCCAGAGAAGCGTCCGGTCTCACCGGAAACAGGCCTTGCAGGAGGCGCCGAGAGCCAGCCTGAGTCTCCCTGACGGCCTCCAGAGCCCGCCCTGCAATCAAGCTTTTCCCAAAAAGATGTATTTTGGGGTGGCAGTTCTTGCTCCCCTGCAGTGGCCTGGATGCCAGCTCTCAGCAGACCCCTGATCTGCTAACCCTTGTGCTGAAGGGGCAGACTGAGCTCGGGCAGTGAGGGCAGAGCGAGAGGGGTGGTGCCAGCCGGCGGGGCTCTCCTCAGGTGTGCGGCGGTCAGCTCCCTGGCTTTGGCCTCCAGACCGTGAGAGGACAATTGTGTGAGCCCGTCCCAGCAGCCCGAGCGACGGGACAGTATGCCGGGCCCCAGGAGCTCGCAGAGCGGAGCCGTCCAGGACGGCGGGGCCGGGACAGTCCTGCCGGGAGTCAGGGTCGGCCGACCGGGCAGGAGCAGCGGGAAACCCCCCAGCGGCGCAGCAGCTGTGGGCACGGTGGGTGCTGGAACAGCCCAGGGGCCGCCAGGAGGCCTTGAGCAGCTGCCTCTGAGCTTAGTTTTTAGGGACCAGCAGGGAAGAGAGGGGAGCCAGAGGCTGATCCAGTCAGGGGTCCAGACAGCAACACAAAGGCGCCCCCTGGGCCGGAGTGTCCTCCGCCCGCTCCGTCCACCCGCACTGCGCTCCCGGGGCGCTCCCCAGCGACAACGTGCACCGGCTTTTTAAAAACTGATGATTTATTTTTTAATCATATTTTACTGCGCTTCCACTTGTTCGCAGAACTACGTGATCTGGGGAGCACGAAATCCACAAACTAGACACCCAAGGGCTCATCGAGACTCCAGCATCGGCAGAGCCGTCTGGTCCGGGGGCCTCACAGGCCGCGGCGCTGGCGGGCGAAGCGGTGGATGAGGTTGCTGCGGGAGGAAGGCGGCCCAGGCAGAGCCGCCCCCGCGGCGGGTGACCGTGTGGTGCTGGCGAGCTCCGCGCCGTCGGAAGGGCTGGGCACACTGATGGGCGACTGAGGGTGCGTGGGGGTGGACACCGAGGGTCACGTCTGTCCTGGGAGGCTGTTCTGCTGGTTTAGACTTCACCCCGAAACACGTCCCCCCACCCCCGCCCCACCCTACTCGCCGTGGACAGGCCGGGAGCACCTTCCTGTGAGGGCCCAGCCGTCGGCGGGCTCGGCCTTGCTCTTGTCTCCTGGCCCGTTCCAGGTGTGGGTGGCGAGAATCCAGGGGCTCCGATTTCCTGCGAAGCTCCAGAGGGAGCCCATGGTGACCCCCAGGTGTCCAGGGCCTAGGTGAGGGCGGGAGGCAGAGCTGAGTGGGGATGGCTTGAGTGTCCATCCCGTGTGGAGTTGGGAGAGGCAGGACGCAGCCCGGAGGACTGACTTGCCCCGGCCAGCGCGAGGCACAGGTGTGGAGCTTCCACGCGGGCATCGGCCCCTGGGCAGCCGGCGGGAGCAGCGAGGCCGCAGCGTGTGCCGGGGAAGCAGCTCCCTCCCCCTGCGGCTCCTCTGCGCCTCGGCTAAGGCCACAGGGCCGCTGGGCTGGTGTCAACTGTTGGCAACCACGGCTTTAAGCCCATGTCAGCGTCAGGCTTGCTTTTTATCATTCTCCTGAAGCTTTTAGCACCAAGACACCCAGGCAACCTCCGTGGCACCTGAGCCAGCATCAGGGTCACGTCTTTCTGACGCGCATTTAATTTGGTGTGGGCGCCGATGCTCTGCTTTCCTCGGGTTTCCGTCATTTATGAGGTTGCATGGATACACTGACAAAACATCATCTATAGTCAAGGGAGGCTTGCAGAAGAGAGAAGAGCGTGCCAACTCCCGCTAATCTCAGCCTTTATGGGAAAAATTATTTGCTAGGAGTGATTAGCCGGAACATCTGTGTCAACACCGCCGGAGCCGGAGGCAGCGGTGCCGCTAGCGGTGACATCAGCTAGCGCTGCTCATCGCCACCTGCACGGCCGACTCCAGCCCCACGGCCCAGGCGCCAGTGTCTCCACGAAGCTCTCCTGAGCGGCAGCTGAGGGAAGTCTCCTGTCCTGTTAATTCCAACAAGCAGAGACACGGATTTGCGGTGTGTGTGCTGGGCCCAAGCTCTGACCTTCCGAGCAACACGTTCCAGGGTCTCCGTGGGGCTGTTTTAGGGAACAGCACTTCCTCCCACCCTGAGGAGGCGCTCGGTGGCATCTGTCCTCTAATCCAGACATCACCCAGCATTTTCCAGGGTGAAAAGAGGCAGATGTGCTTTTCCAGGGTGGTTCCTGTGATGGGGAAGACAAAGGTTGTGCTTCGCAGTGTGGGGCCTCTCGGGGGCCGGCGTCACACCCAGCCGCTCCCGGCACACGCGGCAGAGGACGCGGCTTGTTGTGGGGAACAGATTTCCCCTGGCGATGGCAGACACGTGGCTGCCGGGCCAGCCCCCCCGCAGCCCGCTGTCCACCTCTAGTGGCGAGCTGCTGTCCGCCGGCAACCTTCTTTGCCAGCTGTGACCTGGGTGTCACCCCCCGTCTGCAGCGCAGCCGGCCAGTGACAGGCTGTGGCGGGGCCTGAGCACACTGCGGCTGGACAAGTCTCTCGGCCTTAGAAGCCGCCCCCCATGGAGCTAATGCCAGTGGACCCCGACACTCCCCCTAGCCTGGGGCTGGGCGCACGCGCCTGCCCCGGCTTCCCGCCCTGGGGAACTCCAGGTCAGTGATTTGGGTCACCGGCGTCCCCTCGGGGTGCCCCTGGCTGCTGGGGCGAGCCACCATGGCTGCTTAGCACGGCGGTGTCCATGGGCTCGGGAGACACTCCCAGGGCTCCAGGCCATCTCGCCGCCTCCCGCCCGGAGACAGGTCCCCGGAGCTGACTGCAATGAAGCTTTAAGGGATGATTCTTCTCAAATGTCTGTCCCTGGTGCACTTGGCGCCTTCTGAAGCCCCTCCATGGGGCGAGGAGCGAGCAGTGGGAACAGCGTGTGACGTGCTGTCAGGTCTGCGGGTCCTCAGGGTGCCCTGGATGGAGGCCAGTTTCGGGTCTGACCTGAGCTAGGCCAGCAGCTTCACCTCCTGGTAGCTCGTCTTCGCTTGTGCAGCTTCACTTCTGAGGCAGTTCTCACCCGCGGACAGAGGAGAAACAGGTCCACTCCCTCTCGGCACGTCTGTGTGGGCTCGCCTGGTCTCCCCGCCGCGCTCTCCCCGGGGAGGGTCTTAGGACACTTGTCTGGCTTCCAGAGTCGCCCCCCCACATGCGGACAAGCTGGCCGGAGGTCTCCACCGCAGGCCGCGCAGCAGGAGGGCCAGCGGGGCCCACTCACCTGTCTCCTGACCGGGAGGGCCCTGTTTTCAGGCTGGCCACCAGGCCGGGTGGAGGGGGCCACACGCCGTTCCAGGCTGGGCCAGGTGGGCACCGCGGAGGGGTCACGCCTCTTCCTACGCCGCGTCTCTTTGGCACAGGCTGCTGTTGGAGAAGCGGATTCTCGCCTTTCCCCAGGCAGAGGAAGAACAAGCGGTGCTTCGGGAACGGTGAGGTCAGGAGACCCTTTATGACTCAGGCATGAGGTCCCAGACCCGGGCAGCCCCGGAAGGTCTGAGCACCCATTTAAAGACCAAGGGGTCCTTTCATGCACAACTGTCTCCAGATCTGCTGCATGGACAGCATCGCTTTCCAGCAGGCGCAACCATCTGCGGCAAAGTCCCCAGACAAGGGGGCAAGGCAAGCGGGGAAGAGGCAGGCACTCGGGGATGGCCTTGGAGAGAGACCAGCTGGCCGCCTGCCCGACCTTGTGGATAAGAGAGCTGAGGCCCCGGCCATGAATCTTGAAAGAAAAGAGCTGTAGGTGAGCAAACGTGGTGAGGACGCCTGCATTGGAGTGTTCCTTGCACCTGGGCTGGAAGTTCTGCTGGAATCTTTATTATTTTCATTTGCTCAATGATGTATTTTCGCTTCATTGCTTTTGAGCCGAGTCTGCGCCGCTCTCCGACGCCCTGCTAGCCTGCAGAGCAGCTCCGGGGACGGGGGGACACACTGACCAAAGTTGCCCTAGTTTTCTGTGTCCCCCCAGTAACACCGTGGCCGCAGCATCGGCGCAGGGATGAGGGGAAGCTGGAGGCCGCAGAGACAGCCAGGCGGCTCATTTGCCTGAAAGTGTCACCGGAGTTGAATGCGGCTCCGATTCAATTGTGGACATTCTAGGTCAGATGAGCCTAGCGCACAGTAGGTGCTTCACAAGAGAAGGAAGAAACACCCACCAGCTGACTCACTCAATCTCAGGGAGTCAGGCGGTGTAGACGAGGGTGTGTGTGTCCACACTGTCCCCAGGAAAACCCTCGTCAAGATGAGCGCGGACAGCTCGCTAACCCCGAAAATAACCAAATAGCTCAGCGCTCACTTATTTTACCCCTGGTCTCTTTTATTGGCCACTTTTCTGGAAATAAGCATGACTCACTTCCTTTGGACAGAGAGGACCGTTCCTCCTTACCCGCTGCTTTCGCTCCTCCCAGGGCGCTGCCTGGCTCCTGTCCTCACTGTGCCCGGGGCCCACCGCACCATCACGGGGTCCGCTCCCTCTCACCCAGCATGTCCACACACCGTGGGTGCTCCCGCCCCTCTCGCTCTCGCCAGCGAGCCCCCGGGCTGGCGAGGCGGGCCGGCCGGAGTCTGCCCATTAGGTCACCGTGCTGGTGGACACAGCTGCGCTGCTGGCTCTGGAGCCACTGACCCCATCCCTGCTAGTGGAGCCGACAGCTCGGACTCACACCCACTCCGGGCAAGCCGTGCCCCAGCAACATGACGCATTCATAATACAGCGGAAACACAGCCGCCCAGCCCGCGCCCGCTCCCCTGCGGGTGCCCGGCCCCAGTCCTGGAGGCCTCTTGGTGGCTGTGGCTGTGGCTCTGGCTGCGGGGTCTGAGCACGCGGGTCTGAGGACATGGGGCAGCTGCATGCCGGGCAGTGCTGGGCATGAGGGCGTGGCCGCCGCCCGGGCTGGAAGGGCCTGGCAGACTGGCCCGGCTGCCCGCTCTGGCTGGGGCACTGGGCACACCTCACTGGGAACTGGGCGGGGGAGCTCAGGCCACGGTTGGGTCCAGACCAGAGGCACGTCAGGGCATGGCAGGGGAGCGGGATTAGGTAATAGGGAGGGAAGGGCAAGCCCACAACTGGGCTCTCTGTCCCTCTGTGGTCAGCAGCAGTCAGGGTTGGCCAGGTCTGCGTGAGGGCAAGGCCAAGTCATAAAAGCAAATGCTCTGCTTTGCCCCAGACCTCAGTGTGTGGGTGCGGAGAGCAGAAAGGGGTTTCTGGCTGGACTAGGACCCAGCAGTCAAGGTGGATCCCAAGGCCGCAGAGACGGGGCATGTCTGCAAGGCCCAGCCCAGCGCCAGCGGAGAGCACTTCACGCCACGCCCCTGCAGCTGCACCTGTGAAGACGCGCCTTCAGGAGTGTCTGCCCGGCCCCCGGCTCTCCCCGCGGGCCAGCCCAGAGCTGCTCCTTGGACTGTCCCGATAGCCCTCTGCAGGGTTAGCCAGGAACGTTCCCCATGGCAGAGGCTGCATCCGTCGCATCTGCCAAGGGCATGTGGTGCCAGTTCCCTTCATTTGGGGGAAACTCTGGAGTCAGAGCCACCCCGAGAGACTAGCACAAGGTCCCCAAAACTGACGGGGACCCAAAACTGTCTGACGGCAGGACGCTTGGGGGTCAGTGACCCCTGGTATTCTGAAGACCTGCTCCTCCGCTTGGTCTGTGGCTGGCGGTGGGTGTCCCTTCCAGCAGGCCATCTGCTCCTTGTCACCAGGGCGCCCTGGGTGACCAGCTCCCACTCCAGACCTGGACGTGGCTAGTAGAGAGCTTCGGACTCCGAGGCCAGCCAGTTGGCGCCAAGGGCAGCAGGTCCCAGGGCCAGGGCAGAGACATGCTTGGGACGCCCCGTTGTCTCAGGAAGTACCGGAAAGCCAAGAGTTCGGGGCTGTCAAAGGACACAGGGAGTGCCAAAGTCTCCCGCAGTGCCCCAGAACAATCAGTCACCCCAGTTGGGGATGGTGATGACTGACTGCAAACCCCACGGTCCGAGCTGAGAGAAGAGGTATCCTGAGCTGAATGGGGGGCACACCCGCTGACCCAAATGCTGGGTGGCCAGGTGTGACCAGCAGGGCAGTGGCTCAGCAGGAAGCCCCTCAGCCTGATGACCAGCTGGGGCAGGCCTTGAGCTGCCCACCGTGGATTCCTTATTGGATACGGCTGCAAATGAGCACTGGGAGCAGGGAACTGGACTGGGACACGCGTGTGGTCAGCATTCGCCCAGGAATGCCGGGACCTGGACTGTCCACAGCCAAACTCGAGCGCAAACACGTGCTGAGCGCGAGTGTAACTGAGTGAGGGGCTTCTCCAGACGCCGGGTCGAGAGAGGATGGGCGGGGCCCAGGGACTGCTGGGGCAGAGATGGAAATGTCAAGGCCCATCGACAGGGACCCCAGAGGCCCCGCACAGCCGGGCTCATGCTGGTCGACATCACGAGGTGCTTGGAGACCGACCGGCCGTGGACGGCTGTGACGGGCCCTGCAGTGGCCGTGCTGCGCGGCCACACCCGTCTCCCGGGCACCGCGGGTGGGTGTGCCGCTGTCCTAGAGGGGCCGGGGAGGGCTCTCCACGACGCCAGCTGCCGCCCATCTCCGGCCGGTTGTGCACCTGTGTGGAGAAGAGCAGGAAGGAGCTCACGGGCTTCAAGGTGACGGCGGCCGGCTGGGCGCAGAGGACGCAGGTGCTCGGCTCTGTCTTTCAAGCTTGTGCTCCCGTCATTCCCAATGAAATGTTAACGTGCTCTGGCTTCCCTTCAGGCCGTGCGCATCTTTCACTTTTTACCAAATAAAACGTCAGTGCCAAGGCCCAGGGGGGCAGCCCCTCCCAGAGGACGACGCCCAGCGGGGGCCCCGGCTTGGGGCTGGGTCCAGCCTGTGCGTCCGGCCCGGGCACCCCTTCCGGGTGACCCTCCTCCAGGACGGCCGCGTCGGCCCCTCCGTTTGGAGGGTGGAGGAGCAGCTGCGGCCTCGGAAACACCATAAACAACCCAGACCAGGGCTTCACTTACTCGGGACGAGGGTCGGCTCGGGACTCCAGGATGTTGGACACGGAAGTGGGCCAGGCCGCGGGGCTTCCAGAGGCCTGAGGAAGTAATCCTGCCCCTGCGCGCTGGTGCCAGCGGGAGGAAACCACAGCTGAGCTCGAGCCCCGCCTTGGGGAGGAGGAAAGAAGAGGCAGGGCCCGGGCGGAGACCTCCGGGACCCTCCTCAAGGGGCCGCAGGGGCCGCGCTAGTCTGAGGTCCTTGCGCCCCCGCCTCATGGCCCTGACCACGGCTCCTCCTCCTTCCGCGGCCACCTCCAGGTGTGGCGGCTGCGTGACTGCCACGTGCCCCGGCACACGGGACGCCTGCGGCAGTTCTCAAAGTGGGGTGTCCGGCGGCACCGCCCGCCTCCCAGAGGAACCAGCCAAACAAGGGTTATCAGGCCCCGTGTGGGCCACTCAGAGCTGATTTGATAAAACACATGTGCAGTGCACGTGGGTACATGGCGGTGTGCATTAAAATATACTAAAATATGAATGTAAGCACTGAAATTAAAAAAGAATTGTTCATCTCGCTTGTGGGGTTTCCTAGGGAGACGCAAGGACGCATAGCATTCTTTAACAAGTCCTGAAAAATTAATCTTTTTTTTTAAAGATTTATTTATGCACACAAGAGCCAGGGCGCCGGCCAGAGGTGCAGGGGGTGAGAGGATTCGCCAGAGACAGAGTGGGCAGCAGAACAGGCGGATCCACTGAAATGCACTGCTGAGGGGAGCAGTGGGGAGACAGGTGAGGTCTGCCGCGCCATGTGGGTAGCTCCCTGGCCAGGGATTGAACTCGTGCTGCAGAGGCTGCAGACAGCTTCATAGTGCTGAGACTTAAGCCCTTGCGCCACCAGGGAGGCCCAATAACCTCTCATTTTCTAAAGTAAAGAACTGTTTATTTATGTGAGCCAACTGAGGTGAGCAAAGATTTTGAGGCCTTCTATAAAAATAAAAGCAGGAGGCAAAGCCAACGCCCACAGTCACCCGGGGAAGGACAGTGAGGGTGAAAAGCAAGGGGGTCGTGTGGAAATGCCCCGTCAGCGTCTGCTGGCCTTCGGCGATGGCTTCAGTCTTGCAGAAACATGAGCAGGAGACACAAGCGGGAACGCGTCCTCGTCACAGCTTCCGCAGCACAGAGAATACGTGAGGTGGGCAGGAGTGTCCCCAGGGCCTGAGACCCGGCCTCAGCCATGGTCCAGGCAGGCCCTGGAAAAGCTGCGCCTGGAGCACGCCCGGCCGGACAGCCCGAGGGCCGGGATCCTACAGGGGACGGAGCCCCGTTGCTACGCAAGGGCCCTGCTTCCTTTTCTTCCTGGTGGGGCTGAACCAAGGCCTGGGCACAGGGGGCCTAAGGACAGAGTGGTAGCGCTACAGAAGGACCCCCCATTCTGTCTCTGTCAGCTGTGCTCTTGGCAGCCCCTCAAGTGGCGGAGAGCTTGGCAGGTGGAGACTGCGGCTGGCATGGCAGGTGAGCCCAGCCCCCCCCCCCCAGGGTGCGGTGCCAGCCTCCCTGCACTGCTGTGTGTGCTTAAAATTAGCCCCCCCCACCACCCATAGCCAGCGGGTGAAAGGCCAGGAGGGAGGCTGGGCCAACTGCTCGATGTGACTCGATGCCGGGACTTGGCTCTTGCGGCCCAGCCCCAGGCCTGGCAGCAGAAAACCAAACCAGACTCACTCCAGGAATCGCTGGTGTTAATTGGGAGCTCCAGCCTCCAGGGCCGCAGGAGATAAAATCTGTGAAAATGTGGGGTTGGAGGGAGTTGCCTAGGAGAGGACAATGCTTGGGTGTTCCACAGCAGGATGTGTGGGGTGAATGGCTTTCAGTTCTGTTTTTCCCTTAATTTCCTGAATATGCAGGCGACGGTTGTGAGCCCCGAAGGCCTGGGGGCGGGGGCAGTGGCAGCCCCTGGGGTGGCCACAGAGGAGGGACGGGGTTGGCAGCCTCCCCCTCGTCCTGTGGAGCCCCGCGGGTTCCGAGTCTGGTCAATTCCAGGACAGCGACACATCACGTCCAGGTGTCCGGGGCCACTGCCCTCTGTGGCCTGCAGCCAGGCCGGAGCCACAGGGCCTGTGGGAATCCCGGAGAACTGAGAGGTTCGGGTGTGTGCAGCACGCACTCGGGAGGCCGGGCCTGAGGGACTGAGGCGTGGATGTGGGAGACGGAAGGAGGATCTCGAGAAGACAGACGCGTCCTTGTCAGAGCGTTCGCACCCCCGGTGTCCACGTGGCATGAGAATGACCTTGCTGGCCTGCTTTGTCCTGGGACGTACACGCTGCGTGTCCAGCACAGCTGCTCGCTGGAGGGCGCCGGCCCCTGGGTCACCCCGCAGTGGACACAGCAGCAGGTGGGCGGGAAGGAGGTGCCTGGAGCAGCAGTGTCTGCAGGGAGACAGGGATCCCATCCCCACAGCCAGCGCCACACTCAGCTGATGACACACATGCACACCTGGACATCCCGGGAGCATCAGCGCTACGTAGAGACGGGACTCACCAGACGGAGAAAAGGCCAGGGGTCCCCCGAAAATATATGCTGGAGCTGATTTCATGTTTCCCAAGACCGGTCTCATAGATCATGTTGGGCATTCACCTCTTAGGGACCCAGAAAAAGCCGTCCCTGCTGTCATCAAAGCAAAAGGGGTTAAACCCCTGAGGAAAACTAAGCACTGACCTCCATGACCTTGAGGGGTTGGGGGGGCTGTCCCAGATGAGCCTCGCAGTGTGATTTCTTTTTGGGGTGACAGAATGTTCTGGAATCAGGCAGCCATGACACTGCAGGGCCTTGTGGGTGAACGCACCAACCACGGTGAGGGGCGCCCTGGGAAGGGGTGACGGGGCAGGTGCGTGGGTAGAGGCCAGGCACGGTCAGCTGTGGAGGGACAGCCAGAGCTGCAGGTGGGGACCCACCAGTGTTTCAGCCACACGTCGGGGTATACGGGTGCTGTGGGGTCCGCTGGACTGTTCCAGCACCCCAGGGGCGTGGGGGTGCGTGGGTCTCCCACTGGGCGGGAGACAGGGATGGCCTGGCCCATTGCCCAGGCCTGAGCTCCTGGCCAAGCACGCTGCCCAGTGGGGCTCCAGGTGTAGCCCGAGGGGGTCCAGACACTGACCCCGTCTTTGACTGACTGTAGTAAGCAGGAAGGGCATGGAGCAGGCGCGCTATGACCCGAGCAGACGGGGAAGGAGAGTCCTGGAGCCTGCGGTGCCTTTTCAGGCTTTTATTGGGATTGACCAGGCACGCGGCAGGCAGGGGTGCTGGGGGTCGGGGGACTGGCAGGCGTCCCAGGCCCCAGCAAGTCTTCACTCTGTCTGGGCTCTCCGGCCTTCTCTCCCCTTCTCTCTGCTTCTCTCGTGGTTCTCCTGGCGTCCCCGTGACGCCGCCCTTATAAGCCCAGTCTCTCAGCCCAGGTGCACCCACTTACGCACGCCCACACCCCCCTCCAGGGGCCGCCATCAGGCGTGATTCAGGACTGCAGGGTCCATCATCCATCCTCATGGCGGGAGGGCAGAGAAGCCTGATCCTTTTTATTTACCCCACACTGACCAAGCAGCCAGGGCGCCCCAAGGGGGAGGCCCCTCTTCCACTGCCAACACCCTGCTCGGTGCAGACAATGCTGGGCCCACGACCGGGGCTGCTCCTCCTGTGGACGCGTGGACGGCGGGCGGCGGGCCGCGGTGTGTGGGTGCGGGCGGGCGGCGGTGCCTGGTGTGGGGCGGGCGGCAGGTGTGGGGCGGGAGGGCACACGGTCGGCGCCGCCTTTCCCTGCAAAGACACTCTGCGCTTGCCCACGCGCGGGCTCTGCTGGAGGCCTGTCCTCGGTCTGCTCCGGCTCCCAGGGCCGGCGGGAGGCTGGGCCTGCCCCTGTGCCCCGGCAGGACCCTCCGGCTCCGGGCCAGAAGCCCACGTGGGGGGCAGGGAGAGGCAGGGGGTGGCTGGAGCCTCCGCAGCGCCAGCTGCAATCAATTTTTCAGACACTTGAAGATAAATCCATCAAAACGCATTAAGGGTGCCCAGCCGTGGGGCGCCAGGTCCCTCGCTGCAGCAGTGCTGAGTAATGAGGGTGAGTCACGCTAGGAGGAAACAAACGCATCCTCGCGGGCGGGGGGCCGGGGCCAGAGCCAGAGAGGGTGGGGGTCTGGGAGGCGCTGCCTGTGCTCCCTCAACCCCACTGCCGCCCCCTGCAGCGACCCCCTACAGCGCTTCTGGGCACGTGGCTCCTGGAGCCATGGCTCCCCCGTTGTTGGCCTTTGGGGCCTCCCTCACCGCCCGCCAGAGGCGCTCCCTGGAGACCACACAGTTTCCTCCTGGCCGAGATCCCTCTGGGGAGAGGGAGGGACGAGGCTGCCAACCCCGGGGACTTTACTGCCACTGTGTGGAAGCGGAGGGGGCCGAAATGCAACGTGGACGTGTCCGTCCCCGTGGACTGCTTCGGAGACTCCGTGGGGACAATTTGGGACTCATCAGAAAGTGTCGTAATGAAAACAAAACGAACTTTTGCTCTGGAAACGGCCTCACAGCTGAAAAGGACAGAAGCTCGGGGTGGGGGTCGGTCTCAGCCTGCACCCGGCCCTGGAGGGAGGGGCTCCCAGAAGTGGCCCGCAAGGGCAGGGGGTGCAGCGGTTTGTCCCTGGGTCTGAGCTGGACAAGCCACGGAGGGTGCATGAACTCCCCAGTGGCCCCCGAGGGCGTGTGTGAGCCTCTAGGGGTGGGGGGGTGGGGGTGGTGAGGCGGTGCCCACCCCCTGGGTGGCAGGTGGCCTCATACAGCGTGATGGCCGTGGGCTGGGCCAGTGCCAAGTGGTTCTAGGCTGACCCCAGGCCCAGGAGCTCCGCCTGGTGACCGGAGGCCCGGGGCGTTGGCCTCAGCCCGCATCTGGGGGCTCAGTTCTCAGCTCCGGCAGTGTTTGTGCGAGGAGCCTCCACTTCTCCAGGGTGTGCCCCCACCTGGAGCCCCCGGCCCCTCCTGTGGGCACTTTGTGAGGAGCTGCTTCACAGTGACCGCAGCACGGCAGCAGCCACCAGCAGACCTGAGGCACCACCTCCCCCGGCCTCACCCCCACTCGTTTTGTGTTTGTTAAATTTTTCCCAAAGACTTTTTTTCCTAATTTGTGGATTCCCCAACCCCCTTGTTCTTGCTGTCTTGGCGCCCAGAGCTGCTGCTGGTCAAGCTCAAATGTAGAGGCAGGCAGGGGCCCTTACCAGGACAACGTCTTGGCATGAGGGTAGGTGCTGGAAGCCGCGGGCAGACAGGGTGGCTGGGTTAGCAGGACCAGCTAAGCGTAACCAGGGAGTCGGCACAGGATGCTTTGATCAGCAGCAATAATGGACCCCGCCCCCGCCGGCTTGTGCAGATGTTTATGCATCCCCAGTCCACATCCCACCACGCATATCCCCCGACTTCTTCATTGCAACCCTCCTCTGTGCAATGTCTATGGTTCTGCTTTTCCGACTTGTCGAGCAGGATCACAGGTTTGGGGTGCCTCCTTTAGTGAATGCTGCCCCCCGCACACTGAGGTGTGGAGAAAGCTTCCAACATGCTGCCGGGGCCTGTGGCTGACTGTCTTCCCGAGAGACTCCTCATTGGGAGGCTAGTTCCTTTCCAGAACTTTCTACTAGGCCCTGCAGCTGGGTGGCACCCTGTTGGGGAGTCCCCAGGCTGTGTCCACCTGGGATCTCAGGAACCAGCCCCGTGCGGAATCACCAGCAGGTCAGCACACTGTACAATAGAAAATTTATTATAAATCTTCAGTGAATATAAATATCCCAGCGCCCACTGAGATGGACCAGCCGGCAGGATACGGAAGCACCACGTATGAAAAGGAGGGGCCAGGGCAGCTCCTTGGGGAAATGTTTGCTCTAGTTCTGAGGGGTTACAACAACCGCCAAATCGTACCAATAAAACCCCCCACAACAAGCAAGCAGGCTCCCTGGCGGCTGCAGCGCTTGGGTGGCACGGCGCGTTCGTGGGGGGCAGGGCGGGGGGCAAGGTGTGGCCTGGCCGCCAGCCCCCGGCTGCCAGCCCCCGGCACAGCTGTGATTCTTTTAACGGGAAAAGCACTGAGAAAGGGGTTTAAATAGGACGCGCTCTTGTGAATGCTGAGAGAAGACATAAGCTGCGGG